>NC_064631.1:427375207-428000207 GCF_023864275.1 Schistocerca cancellata
ACACAAGTTTTGTTTGTCCCTTGTATGTTGCAAGAAGGTTGCACTGTCCTAACACAGGGATATGCTGTCCGGAATAACTATTTAACTTAACATTTGCGGCACGCAACGGAGGTTTGCCCAGCTGTTTGTACGTGTCGTGATTGATTAGCGAAACCGCAGCTCCGGTATATAGCTGGAATGGTATCACTTGTCCGTCAAAGTCCAAATCTACAAAAAGTTTGTCCTGCTGACGACAAGAGCGACTGTCCCGTGCAACGTGAACTGACACTGGTACAGAATCACTTAGGACTTGACGGGATTTCCGTCGATGTCGACGCACACTATTTGTGGGACGAACACAGTCACTGTTAGAGAGAGAAGCACTGGGCGGAGTGGCATTAACTACATGAATTTCCATGAGCGAAGGTTCACGAGCCCGAGTATTCTTGGTTCGATTCCGATGCAAAGCAAAGGGCCTGGAATGGTTGTGAGTGTCCGATCGGAGCTTTTTCTGGCAAACACTTTGAACAAGGCCTTTTTTATTACAGAAAAAACAAATAGCCTGGCGTGACGGGCAATTCTCATGCGAATGGCTAGTTGCACACCGCGGGCATGATTTTATCACTGCATTTGCTTGCTTACGTGGCACACGTGGCTGCGCGGAAGGGCGCGAGGGCAGTTTACAGGTCCGTGCAGCTTGCCCGGCGGGCCGGTTAATGTGACACACGGCTGGCGAAGTTTCAAATGATTCCTGAGCAAAGTCAAGTGTGTCTTGTCGATCCAATATGTCCATCACTTGTTGAAGGGAGGGATTGACTAGTTTCAAAATCTGTTCCCTTATGCGAACATCAGTAACGTTCTGTGCAATTGCATCACATACCATTGTATCTGAATAAGGGAGTCCACATTCACACTCAAAAGCACAATCCCTAGTAAGGCCTTGCAGTGTTGCAACCCACTCCCTATTAGTTTGACCGGCCGTACGTTTTGTACGAAAGAAAGTATACCTTTTTGCAACGACATTGACTGATTCTTTGAAGTAGGCATCCAATGCTGACAAAATTTCTTCGTAGAACAGAGTTGCTACGTCACGTCGGGGAAACAATTTCACTATCACACGGTAGGTGGACACACCTACACAAGAAAGGAGATGAGGCTGCCGCTCGTTACCTTGAATTCTGTAGGCGGCGAGATGGAATCCAAATTGGCGTGACCACTCCGTCCAGCTTTCCATTGCTGCATCAAAAGAGCGAAAAGGTGGTGCAACTGCGTGTTGTGGCTGCTGTAGCGGTGGAGCGGTGGCTGCCGCATCGTTTTGCAGTGCACGTTGACCCTTGACGAGCTGTCCAAGGGCATCCAATAAGGCCTGCGTCTGCTGATTCTGCAAGCGATAAAATTCCGACAGTACATCTGGAGATTGTGGCGAAGCCATGACACAAGGAAGTTAAGCAAGTATAAAGAACAAGGCCCTTTTTATACTCGTCGCATATATGTTGTGTCTAGACAAGACAGCCTAGACACAATGAGAGGGAGCCGAAAGGCACGCGCTTAAACTCACGCAGGCTGGCGTGAGGTCTGAAACAGGATACGTAATGAATGCTATAAAGAAAAGTACGTAGCTTCTGGAATACTTAACTTTAATCCACATTTGTAGAACATCGCTCTTGATGATACATTAATAGAATCTCAATATCAATTGAATACGGCGCCTTGCTAGGTCGTAGCAAAAGTAGCTGAAGGCTATACTAACTATCGTCTCGGCAAATGAGACCGTAATTGTCAGTGAACCGTTCCTTGCAAAGTCGGCTGTACAACTGGGGCGAGTGCTAGTACGTCTCACTAGACCTGCCGTGTGGCGGCGCTCGGTCTGCCATCACTGACAGTGGCGACACACGGGTCCGTCGTATACTAGCGGACCGCGGCCGATTTAAAGGCTACCACCTAGCAAGTGTGGTGTCTGGCGGTGACACCACATTACCCTATTGTGGAAGTCATTTCCATGAAGATCCTGGTGTAAATGAACATGGTAAGGATGAAATTTATGACGTTTAAGAATACGCTGTGCACTTGATTTCGACACACCAACTTCACGTTCAGTTTGACGTGTACTGATTTAAGGATTCACAGCTATGGTAGCGAGCACAGCAACTTCAGCACGTTCATCTGTGCGTGTTCTAGGACGATGTAGAGGTCTTGCATTTAAGCTTCCCGTTTCACGTAGACGAGATGTGAGACGACCAAACATCCAGCGCGAAGGCGATGGCTGTCTTCTGTACAGTCGTTCTGCCTGAACAGCATTTCGTCCACCTACAACAGGTATGTAGAGTAGGGTAGAAAACAGACATATTAACTTAATAATCATAATGTTCGCTAACAGTACTATCAACAAACAAGGAAACTCATAACGTATTTCCCGTCAACGTACATTCTCCATAGATCAGCAGCATTTCTACCATATCTTCATGTGTGTACATTATACTGTACAGTATAAGTTCCACAACACAAAGTTTATTCACAGTGTGTACTACCTCCGTGCCGTCACTAGATTACTCTGATGCACGACTACACTGTCCAGCGGTGTACTGCACGCCAAAGCAACAACAAATGGGATGCTCGGAGGGTGGTGGAGTACAGGAGTTTGCATGGGTCGCAAATCATAAACAAGGCGAAGTGGTAACTGTGGCAGTAGTGGGAACTACTTTGGACACTTGACTAGGTAGAGCCAGGCCCTGCGAGACAGGCACAATGGGTCATATAACGCATTAGATAAACCTTATTTTGGGTGTGCAGGATAAATAAGACAACCTGACGGGTGTACACCGATCGGTACTGGTTCATATTGTGTACGTAGATACGTAAAACGTGCAAGAGGGAAACCATTATGTGCTTATGAGAGTTGATGGCAGCAGACCGTATTATTCGTTTCGGACCTCTTGATACGTATGGAGGTGTGATTCACATGTCAGTCACATCGCGATTACGGGCAGCATGAGGTTCACGCCTGAGCCTCAGGACGTGCGCTAGCAGCGCATGTCTGGTGTTTCAAGCGTCAACTTCGCGTCTTAATATCTCGGGATGTAATGGGAATATTGCGATGCAATCAACGCCATTGTGTATGTGCTTTGTCATGCTATGGACTGCTGAAGAAAAAATATAGGAGGTCAATTTAAATAGACATAAGTTTGTGTTAAAAAACACATATGCTTTCGATTTAGAATGTTTCCAAATATTCATGGGCCCCAGCCCTACATTGATACCGGTGAAAGTCGTTTTCCAATAGCTGTTATTGTTCCAGAGATATTTTGGGTGGACAAGATAGCTGGGACACCCTCTATATATATATATATATATATATATATATATATATATATATATATATATATATATATATATATATACATACACTGTATATATATATACAGTTTACATTGACAACTAATATATATATATATATATATACACTCCTGGAAATTGAAATAAGAACACCGTGAATTCATTGTCCCAGGAAGGGGAAACTTCATTGACACATTCCTGGGGTCAGATACATCACATGATCACACTGACAGAACCACAGGCACATAGACACAGGCAACAGAGGATGCACAATGTCGGCACTAGTACAGTGTATATCCACCTTTCGCAGCAATGCAGGCTGCTATTCTCCCATGGAGACGATCGTAGAGATGCTGGATGTAGTCCTGTGGAACGGCTTGTCATGCCATTTCCACCTGGCGCCTCAGTTGGACCAGCGTTCGTGCTGGACGTGCAGACCGCGTGAGACGACGCTTCATCCAGTCCCAAACATGCTCAATGGGGGACAGATCCGGAGATCTTGCTGGCCAGGGTAGTTGACTTACACCTTCTAGAGCACGTTGGGTGGCACGGGATACATGCGGACGTGCATTGTCCTGTTGGAACAGCAAGTTCCCTTGACGGTCTAGGAATGGTAGAACGATGGGTTCGATGACGGTTTGGATGTACCGTGCACTATTCAGTGTCCCCTCGACGATCACCAGTGGTGTACGGCCAGTGTAGGAGATCGCTCCCCACACCATGATGTCGGGTGTTGACCCTGTGTGCCTCGGTCGTATGCAGTCCTGATTGTGGCGCTCACCTGCGCGGCGCCAAACACGCATACGACCATCATTGGCACCAAGGCAGAAGTAACTCTCATCGCTGAAGACGACACGTCTCCATTCGTCCCTCCATTCACGCCTGTCGCGACACCACTGGAGGCGGGCTGCACGATGTTGGGCCGTGAGCGGAAGACGGCCTAACGGTGTGCGGGACCGTAGCCCAGCTTCATGGAGACGGTTGCGAATGGTCCTCGCCGATACCCCAAGAGCAACAGTGTCCCTAATTTGCTGGGAAGTGGCGGTGCGGTCCCCTACGGCACTGCGTAGGATCCTACGGTCTTGGCGTGCATCCGTGCGTCGCTGCGGTCCGGTCCCAGGTCGACGGGCACGTGCACCTTCCGCCGACCACTGGCGACAACATCGATGTACTGTGGAGACCTCACGCCCCACGTGTTGAGCAATTCGGCGGTACGTCCACCCGGCCTCCCGCATGCCCACTATACGCCCTCGCTCAAAGTCCGTCAACTGCACATACGGTTCACGTCCACGCTGTCGCGGCATGCTACCAGTGTTAAAGACTGCGATGGAGCTCCGTATGCCACGGCAAACTGGCTGACGCTGACGGCGGCGGTGCACAAATGCTGCGCAGCTAGCGCCATTCGACGGCCAACAAGCGGTTCCTGGTGTGTCCGCTGTGCCGTGCGTGTGATCATTGCTTGTACAGCCCTCTCGCAGTGTCCGGAGCAAGTATGGTGGGTCTGACACATCGGTGTCAATGTGTTCTTTTTTCCATTTCCAGGAGTATATATATATATATATATATTAGTTGTCCATGTAAACTGTAGTTGCGTCAGAAGTAACTGCCTTTTATTACTTATGAAATACAATTTATATTCTGTAAGAATATAAAACAAAAAAAAAAATTAAAAAAGAAAAAGAGAGAGAAAGACAGAAGTTGTCGACTCCAGTTTTCTCTCCCACACATTCATTTATGATTCTTTCTCTACAAATTCTACCAGTACTATAGGTACTATAGGTACTCAAGAGTGAAGCCCTACTCCGTACATATAGTCCGACATATGTAACACAACTAACTGCTTGCGAACCTTAATGTGTTTCAGCAGAAGGTGATCGTATAGACTAATTCGAATAAAACATGCTACATAACAAGTCTTTAATTTTTATTGGTTAAAGCGATACAGTTGTTAATGTTGTTGTTGCTGTGGTCTTCAGTCCTGAGACTGGTTTGATGCAGCTCTCCATGCTACTCTATCCTGTGCAAGCTTCTTCATCTCTCAGTACCTACTGCAGCCTACATCCTTCTGAATCTGCTTAGTGTATTCATCTCTTGGTCTCCCTCTACGATTTTTACCCTCCACGCTGCCCTCCAATACTAAATTGGTGATCCTTTATGCCTCAGAATATGTCCTACCAACCAATCCCTTCTTCTAGTCGTGCCACAAATTCTTCTTCTCCCCAATTCTACTCAATACTTCCTCATTAGTTATGTGATCTACCCATCTAATCATCAGCATTTTCTGTAGCACCACATTTCGTAAGCTTCTATTCTCTTCCTGTCCAAACTATTTATCGTCCATGTTTCACTTCCATACATGTCTACACTCCATACAAATACTTTGAGAAACGACTTCCTTACACTTAGTTCTATACTCGATGTTAACAAATTTCTCTTCTTCAGAAACGCTTTTCTTGCCATTGCCAGTCTACATTTTATATCCTCTCTACTTCGACCATCATCAGTTATTTTGCTCCCCAAATGGCAAAACTGATCTGCTACTTTAAGCGTCTCATTTCCTAATCTAATTCCCTCAGCATCACCCGACTTAATTCAACCACATTCCATTATCCTCGTTTTGCTTTTGTTGATGTTCATCTTATATCCTTGTTTCAAGACACTGTCCATTCCGTTCAACTGCTCTTCCAAGTCCTTTGCTGTCTCTGACAGAATTACAATGTCATCGGCGAACCTCAAAGTTTTTATTTCTTCTCCATGGATTTTAATACCTACTCCGAATTTTTCTTTTGTTTCCTATACTGCTTGCTCAATATACAGATTGAATAACATCGGGAAGAGGCTACAAACCTGTCTCACTCCTTTCCCAACCACTGCTTCCCTTTCATGCCCCTCGACTCTTACAACTGCCATCTGGTTTCTGTACAAATTGTAAATAGCCTTTCGCTCCCTGTATTTTACCTCTGCCACCTTTAGAATTTGAAAGAGAGTATTCCAGTCAACATTGTCAAAAGCTTTATCGAAGTCTACAGACGTTAGAAACGTAGGTTCACCTTTCCTTAATCATCCTTGTAAGATAAGTCGTAAGGTCAGTATTGCCTCACGTGTTCCAACGTTTCTACGGAATCCAAACTGATCTTCCCCGAGGTCCGCTTCTACTAGTTTTTCCATTCGTCTGTAAAGAATTCGCGTTAGTATTTTGCAGCTGTAACTTATTAAATTGATAGTTCGGTAATTTTCACATCTGTCAACACCTGCTTTCTTTGGGATTGGAATTATTATATTCTTCTTGAAGTCTGAGGGTATTTCGCTTGTCTGCTACATCTTGCTCACTAGATGGCAGACTTTTGTCAGGACTAGTTCTCCCAAGGTCGTCAGTAGTCCTAATGGAATGTTGTATATTTCTGGGGCCTTGTTTCGACGCAGGTCTTTCAGTGCTCTGTCAAACTCATCCCGCAGTAGCATATCTCCCATTTCATCTTCATCTACATTCTCTTCCATTTCCATAATATTGTCCTCGAGTACATCGCCCTTGTATGGACCCTCTATATACTCTTTCCAAATTTCTGCTTTCCCTTCTTTGCTTAGAACTGGGTTTCCATCTGAGCTCTTGATATTCATACAAGTGGCTCTCTTTTCTCCAAAGGTCCCTTTAATTATCCTGTAGGCAGTATGTATCTCACCCCTAGTGAGATAAGCCTCTACATCCTTACATTTGTGCTCTAGCCATCCCTACATAGCCATTTTGCACTTCTAGTCGATCTCATTTGTGAGTCGTTTGTATTCCTTTTTGTCTCCTTCATTTACTGCATTTTTATATTTTCTCCATCCATCAATTAAATTCAATATTTCTTCTGTTACCCAAGCATTTCTACTAGCCCTCGTCTTTTTACCTACTTGATCCTCTGCTGCCTTCACTACTTCATCCATCAGACCTACCCATTCTTCTTCTACTGTATTTCTTTCCCCAATTGCTGTCAATTGCTCCCTTATGCTTTCCCTGAAACTCTGTACAACCTCTGCTTTAGTCAATTTATCCAGGTCCTATCTCCTGAAATTCCCACCTTTTTGCAGTTTCTTCAGTTTTAATCTACAGTTCATAACCAATAGATTGTGGTCAGAGTCCACATCTGCCCCTGGAAATGTCTTACCATTTAAAACCTGGTTCCTAATTCTCTATCGTACCATTATATAATCTATCTGATACCTTAAAGTATCTCCAGGATTCTTGCATGTATACAACCTTCTTTTATGATTGATGAACCAAGTGTTAGCTATGATTAGGTTATACTATGTGCAAAATTCTACCAGACGGCTTCCTCTTTCATTTCTTACCCCCAATCCATACTCACCAACTATGTTTCCTTCTCTCTCTTTTCCTACTCTCGAATTCCAGTCACCCACGACTATTAAATTTTCGTCTCCCTTCACTACCTGAAGAATTTCTTTTATCTCATCATACATTCCATCATTTTCTTCATCATCTGCAGAGCTAGTTGGCATATAAACTTTTACTACTGTAGCAGACATGGGCTTCGTGTCTATCTTGGCCACAATAATGTGTTCACTTTGCTATTTGTAGTAGCTTACCCACATCCAATTTTTTTATTCATTATTAAACCTACTCCAGCATTGCCCCTATTTGATTTTGTATTTATAACCCTGTATTCACTTGATCAAATGTCTTGTTCCTCCTGCCACCGAACTTCACTAATTCCCACTATATCTAACTTTAACCTATCCATTTCCATTTTTAAATTTTCTAACCTACCTGCCTGATTAAGGGATCTGACATTCCACGCTCCGATCCGTAGAACACCAGTTTTCTTTCTCCTGATAAAGACGTACTCCTGAGTAGTCCCCGCCTGGAGGTCCGAATGGGAGACTATTTGACTTCCGGAATATTTTACCCAAGAGGATGCCATCATCATTTAACCATACAGTAAAGCTGCATGCCGTCGGGATAATTACGACTGTAGTTTCCCCTTGCTTTCAGCCGTTGGCAGTACCAGCACAGCAAGGCCAGATCAGTCAATCATCCAGACTGTTGCCCCTGCAACTACTGAGAAGGCGGCTGCCCCTCTTCAGGAACCACATGTTTGTCTGGCCTCTCAACAGATACCCCTCCATTGTGGTTGCACCTACGGTACGGCCATCTGTATCGCTGAGGCACGCAAGCCTCCCCACCAACGGCAACGTCCATGGTTCATGGGGGTGAGTTGTTAGTATGTAATCCAAATAAAAAGCTCCTGAAGGTGCTAAGCAAAGGTACAAGATTGAGTTCAGAGTTGATCTTTATAAATTACGTCTCCGACCTCAATGTACTTTCGAATTCTTTTGACAACACCAATTCGCCTTATCGTTCTTTTATTTTTTATTTTTTTTTTATTTAAACGTCTAGTTCCGTAGGACCAAATTGAGGAGCAACTGATCAAGGTCATGGAATGTGTCAAAACATGAAATTACAACATAAAAGTAATAACTGTGTAAATAAAATGTTTATGAACCCAAAAACGTCAAGCCATTAGTTTAAGTAAACACAATCAACAATATAACATAAGAATCAGCTAATTTTGCAAGGAACTCCTCAACAGAATAGAAGGACTGACCCATGAGAAAACTATTCAGTTTCAATTTGAAAGCGCGTGACTTACTTCTAAGATTTTTATATTCTTGGGGTAGCTTATTGAAAATGGATGCAGCAGTACACTGCACACCTTTCTGCACAAAAGTTGAAGGAAGTGCGATTCAAATGCAGATCGGATTTCTGCCGAGTATTAACTAAGTGAAAGCTGCTAATTCTTGGGAATAAATTGATATTGTTAACAAGTAAGGACAGTAAAGAATATATTGACAGGGCAATGTCAAAATACCCAGACTAATGCACAGGGTCGACAAGAGATTCGCGAACTTACACTACTTATTGTCTGTTTCTTAGCCAAAAATATCCTTTTAGAATGGGAAGAGTTACCCCAAAATATAATACCATACAACATATGCGAATGAAAATAAGCAAAGTAGACGGATTTTCGTGTCGAATGATCACTTACTTCATATACAGTTCGAATAGTGAAAATGACAACATTAAGTCTTTGAGCAAGGTCCTGAACGTGGGCTTTCCACGACAGTTTACTATCAATATGAACACCAAGAAATTGAACTTTCAGTTTCATTAATCATATGCCAATTCAGTGAAATTAAAACGTCGGGTTTTGTTGAATGATGTATTAGAAACTGTAAAAACTGAGTCTCACTGTGATTTAGCGTTAGTTTATTTTCTACAAGCCATGAACGTATCTCATGAACTGCACTATTTGAAACACAGCCAGTGTTGCACAAACATCCTTTACTACGAAACTAGTGTCGTCTGCAAACAAATATTTTAGAACTATCTGTAATACTAGAGGGAATATCATTTATACACATAAGGAACAGGAGTGGCCCCAATATTGATCCCTGGGCCCCCCCCCCCCCCCATTTGACCGTACCTGATTCAGATTCCACATCACAGACATTTTCAACAATGTGAATAAATGACCTTTTGCTGTCTGTTGTTGAAGTAAGAGGTGAACCAATTGTCATCTTCTCCTCATATTCCGTAATGGTCTACTTTTGGAGCAATATTTTATGATCAACACAATCAAACGCCTTAGTTAAATCAAAAAATATGCTTAGCGTTCGAAACCTTTTATTTAATTCATCCAGTACCTCACAGAGGAAAGAGAATATAGCATTTTCAGTTGTTAAACGACTTCTAAAGCCATTTGATAACAAATTTTGTGATATAAAATGATCAATTATCCTTACATATACAGCCTTTTCGATAACTTTAGCAAACACGGATGGCATAGAAATAGGTCTAAAGTTGTCTGCAGTACCCCTTTCTCCGCTTTTATAAAGCGGCTTTACTACTGAGTACTTCATTGAGGATACTGACAATTCTTGAAGGAAAAAATTACAAATATGGCCTAGTACAGGGCTAACATGTGCAGCTCAGTACTTTAATATTCTGCTAGACACTCCATAGTATTCAATGATTTAATTATTGACTCAAACTCCACCTTATCAGTATCACAGAGGAGGCTTTTCGACATCAGTCTCCGAAAGGCATTTTCCAAGAGAGTTACGTGATTCTCTGTAGAAACTAAGTTTTTATTTAACTCACCAGCAGTGCTCAGAAAATAATTATTAGAGACTGTACATTTATCTGACTTATCAGTAACAGAAATATTTTTATTACGAACTGACTTTATATCGTTGACCCTGTGCTGCTGACCAGGCACATCCTTCACAACTGACCATATGGGTTTAATTTTACCCTGTGAATAAGATATTTTATTTGCTTACCACGTACTCTTTGCCTTCCGAATAACATTTTTAAGCAACTTACAATACTTTTTGTAACGGGCTACTGTAACTTGACTGTGACTACTTCTAACATTTTGGTATAATTCCTGCTTTGTTCTACATGATATGGTTAACCCACTAATCAGCCATCCAGGCTGCGTTTTACTGCTAGTACCCCATTTAGAACGTTCAAATGGAAAGCAACTCTCAAAGAGCATGGAAAATGTGTTAAGGAAAGCATTATATTTATCATCTCTATGTTATCGGCACTATAAACATCCTGCTACTCTTGTTCCTTAACGAGGTTAAAAAAACTTTCTATTGCCATTGGATTAACTTTCCTACATAATTTGTAATTATATGCTTCATCTGTTTGAGTACAAAAGCCTTTTAGTGTTAAAATTTGTGCCTCATGGTCTGAAACGCCGTTCACCATTTCACTAACAGAATGCCCATTTACTAATGAAGAATGAATAAATATATTGTCTATGGCTGTGCTACTGTTCCCCTGCACCCTAGTTGGAAAAAACAGTATCTGCATCCGGTCATATGTGTTAAGGTGATCTACCAACATCCTTTTTCTTGCACAGTTATGTACAAAATTAATATTGATGTCACCACATACACGGTATCTAATTTCTGGTACTTCCTCTAAAGTGAACCAAGAACCCTGTCTAGCTTGAGCAGAAATGCTATGAAATCAGAGTTGGTGGCCTATAAACAACAACTAAATTCAGCTGACCCTGCACAGCATTCAAATGTCTGTTCAGTGCAGTGCCGTGATACGTCTGTGGACTCAAACGGAATACCGTTTTTTGCTTAGATGGCCACTCCCCCGCCGGCGGAAGTGGCCGAGCGGTTAAAGGCGCTACAGTCTGAAACCGCACGACCGCTACGGTCGCAGGTTCGAATCCTGCCTCGGGCATGGATGTGTGTGATGTCCTTAGGTTAGTTAGGTTTAAGTAGTTCTAAGTTCTAGGGGACTTATGACCACAGCAGTTGAGTCCCATAGTGCTCAGAGCCATTTGAACCATTTGAGCCACTCCCCCACTCCGTAAGGAACTCCTTGAAAAACAGCCAGCTTATCTGTACCCTGATAAAGGTAGCCTCTAGATTGTCAAATTATTTAAGTGGTGCTCCATTATACCAATAACGTGAGAGTCGACATCTATAAGCAGTTTACTAACTTTATCTCTAATACCTATTATATTTCGATGAAATATGCTAATTCCTTCTCTATTTGGAAACATGATGTCCTCTGACGGTGATTTCTTAGTTAGACGGTCTTCCTTTAAGCAGGTATACCTATCAACTGACTTAAACCTAAAAAAAGTGCAGCTCTAACACCAACTACTACAGGAATTTCTCCATGAGTGAACCCATCACCACCCATTACACTGTCGCCTATAAGCTTTGCCTGCCTTCCCTTCCCATACCTATTGAGGTGCAGCCCGTGCCTCGCACGAGAGGGTTATTGATAGACTCAACTGGCAACATTGCAGTGTGACCCGTGCCCTCTGCCATCAATTCCTTCTCCATACCCACGTTAACACGCATTTAGTCAGCATTATTCGTTATCCAAACTAGAGATTAGTCTAACTTATTTTAATTCTTTTATTTGTTTTCAGACCACGCCTTTCATCCATCTCCAAGGAACCTCTCATCTAACGGAACAGCTGGATGGACCTTGGTGGCCAAGTAACGTGACCATTTCCAGCTCCATATTCCGACGAATCTTAGGTTCAGATAATGTGCCCCTAGAGGCTAAAATATGGCGGGGCCTCGTCATGCTGGAATAAAGTATCCCTCAGATGAAATATGACTGCACAACACTGCAACGGTTTCACGAAGTTTGGTGAAAACGTTCGAAGACATCCTTGAACCTAGTACTCTGCGATTAAGAAGTCGTCGACCGTACTCTCTACAACCAGGAACAGCGTTGCTATTACAAAACCCAGCCACAAACACCATTGCGCAAAACACTGCATTTGTTAAAATGTTCGCTGTGCTTAAAAGACAGAATTGGCCAACGAATCACAATAACAATCACTGTTGAAAAATCAGTTACGTAACTCAAGCACAACTTTGTCCAACTTGAACTTCAAACAAAAATGACAAAAAATAAAAATAAAACTTATCTCCGTAACCAGCTGTATCTCTTTTCTTTTCTAAAAAGAAAAAGTAGTCAATTGGGGACACGTTATATGGAATGTTTTGTTTCAATTACTCTGTACGAACATATTGTTTACAATCCCTGCTGGCTCACCCTGTATGTAGTGAATAGTAATAGTCCCATGACAGCGTCTTTCGCTACACCTGAAGTTACTTTTAAATCTGCAGACTGCTCTCCATTAACACTAATGTGCAGTGGAAATGACGGGATGATTGATTTACTTTTCCATCTCCTGTCCCCTCGTGAACCAAGGACATTACCGTTAGCGGTGGGTTGTGTGTCTCAATGACATACGCAGCCGTAGTGCAGGCGCAACCAGAACGAAGGAGCCTCTGTGGAGAGGCCAGAATAGAATGTGCTCCCTGAACAGTGACAGCAGCTGTCCCAGGAGCTGTAGAGGCAACGGTTTGGATGGTTGACCCATCTGGCCTTCTAACATTAAACGACATTGCTTTGCTGTGCTGGTACTGCGAACGGTTGAGAGCAAAAGCAAACTACAGCCGTTACTTTTTTCTGAGTCCCTCAGCTCTGCTTAATGAAGATGGCACCTTCTTCAGTAAAACATTCCAAGGGTAAAATTGGCCCCCATTAGGATCTCCGGACGAGGAATACTGACAAGGGGAACTCCCCATCGACCCATCCTCAGATTTAGGGGTAAAATGGCCCAATGGATAGCCTGACAAAAACTGAACACAGATCAATCATGAAAACAGGAAGGTGGTGTACTGAACTGTGAAAAAAAGAAGCAAAATAGAAACAGTGAACGGTCCATGCTCTAGAAGTGCAACATCAGGCGAATTTGAATAGCCACCACGTTGTGCTTCTATGGTCAGGAGATGCAGTCGACCGTGAACTGTAGGTTTAAAAGTGAAAGTAGGATCATCTCACTGGAGAACGCCGATAACAATGCTTCATGAACCTGAATATCAACAGAAGTTTATTATGTCTAGAGAAAAAGATAAGTTTAAGAAACTTTTACGAACACGACTAATTGAAAGTGGATGGCGAGATCAGATCCTGATGCTCTGTAGATAAATAGTTAAGGAACGTGGTGTGCAGAATATTACAGCTAAACAGTTAGTTACAGAAGTGACTCCCAAGGGCAGAGCTTTGGTACCAGATGCTGTGAGGAAAGAACTCCTACAGAAAATTAAAAATCATTTTTCACAAGCTTTATAAAGCAAGGACTCATTTGTACCAAAACGGGTTGTTTTTGACATAAAACTGGTGTGCATTGCAGCAGGCAAAATAGTATGCTCTGGAAAGAAGAGGTTATATACTCTAGAAATATGGTCGGAATTGTGCTGATCAGATAGACATTGTCAGGCGAATGAATCTAATTTCTGCGGACAACTGCACAAATGCCATTTACCAGCAAGGTAAATTTTTGGAAATTAAGGAGGTGGGAGATTGGTAAATTGAAAGATCCAGAGGTTGTTGATAGTTTCAGAAGGAGCATTGGGCAACACTGGACTGAAACAGGAGCAAGGTATACTACAGGAAACGAGTGGGTAGTTTTCATAGCTGAAATAGTGAAGGCAGTACTTTATTACCCAGGTAAAAAGAGAAAGTGTAATAGAAATCCCTGAATAACACAGAAGATATTTCATTCAACTAGTGAAAGGACAAATTATAAAAATGAAAAAAATGAAGGAGACAAAAGGATGTCTCTAAAGTGAAACTGACACGAACTGCAAAATGGCTTAGTAGGGATGGCCAGAAGACAAATGCAAGGCTGTAAAACTATGCATAACTAGGGGAAAAGATAGATGCTGCCACCAGAAAGAATTAAAGGACGTTTGGAGAAAAAAGAAGCAGTTGTATGGATATCAAGAACTCTGATGAAAAGTCAGTACTAAGCTAAAAAGATAATGCTAAAATATGGGAGGAGTATTTAGAGGGTCTATATAATGGAAACAAACTTGAGGATAATATTACAGAAAGAGAAGAGCAGGTAGGTGAGGGGGGGGGAGATATGATAATGTGAGAAAATTTGATAGAACGCTGAAAGACCTGAGTGGAAACAAGGCCCTGAAGTAGGCGACGTTCCTCGGAATTAGTAATATCCGTTTGAGACAAACTTATACCATTTGGTGTGCAAGATATACGAGGCAGGTGAAATACCCTCAGACATCAGGAATAATGTAATAACTCCAGTTCCAAAGAAGGCGCGTGGTGACAGGCGTGATTACTACCGAATCATCATTTTAATAAATCATGGCTGTAATTACTGACAGGAACTAGCCGACCTACGAAAAATCCAGTTTAGCTTACACAGAACTGCAGGACCACGCGTAGCAGTACTGGCCATGCAGCTTATTTTGGCACACAGGATGCAGCATGGCAAACCTACGTTTATGATATTCGTAGATTGAGAGAAATCTTTTGGCATCGTTGACTGGATTGAACTCTGAAGTTTTGAAAGTAGCAAGAATAAAATACAGAGAGTGAAAGGATATTTACAACTCCTACGGCAACCGGACAGCAGTTGCTATAGTCGAAAGATACGAAACGGAGTGAGGCAGGTATGTAGTCTGTCGCGGATGCTATACAACATGTGCACAAGCTGTGAAGGAAATTAAGGAGAAATAAGATGGAATTAAAGATTAGAAATAAGAAATTAAAACTTTGAGGTATGCAGATGACACTGTAATTCTATCAGAGACAGCAAAGGACTTGGAAGAGCAGTTGAACGGAATGGATAGTCTCCTGCAAAGAGAATAGCAGGTGAATGTCAAGAAAAGTACAATACGGGTAACGGAATGAGGCAGAATTAAAACAGGTGATGCTGAAAGACTTCCGTTAGGAAATCACGTACTAAAGAAGACGATTAGTTTTACTAATTGGGAGCAAAATAAGTGATTATATCATTAAAACCGACGATTAGTTTTACTACTTGGGAGTAAAATAAGTGATTATAGCATTAAAATCTGTTTGCTGCAGAATTTTTGAACATATTCTGCGTTCAAGTGTAAGCATTGCTGGTGTGAAACTCAGCTTACTTTTTTTTTCACATTATATACTGCTTAATATGGACTAAGGACAACAGGCAGATTCAATATTTCTAGATTTCCGAAAAGCAATTGACACGGTGCCTCGGTGCAGACTTTTAACGAAAGTGCGAGTATATAGTATAGGTTCCCAGATATTTGATAGGCTCGAAGTCCTCTGAAGTAATAGAACCCAGTACGTTGCCCTCGACGGTGAGTGTTCATCAGAGACAAGGGTATCATCAGGAGTGCCCCAGGGAAGTGAGATAGGACTGCTATTGTTTTCCATATACATAACTACTCTGACGGATATGGTGGACACAAATCTGCCGTTGTTTGATGATGATGATGTTATTTTGGAAAGGTGTTGAGGCTGAGTGATTGTAGAAGATAAAAGATGACTTAGACAAAGTTTTTGGTTGGTGCAATGCAGGCCAGCTAGCTCTAAATGTGGAAATGTGTGTGAAATATTATGGGACTTAACTGCTAAGGTCATCAGTCCCTACGTTTACACACTACTTAACCTAAATTATCCTAAGGACAAACACACACACCCATGCCCGAGGGAGGATTCGAACCTCAGCCGGGACCAGCCGCATAGTCCATGACTGCAGCGCCTAAGACCGCTCGGCTAGTCTCGCGCGGCGCTCTAAATGTAAAAAAATGTAAGTTAACGCGGATGAATAGGAGAAGCAAACCATTTATGTTCGGATGCAGCATTCATAGTGTACTGTTTGACACAGTCACGTCGTTCAAATATCTAGACGTAACGTTGGAAAGCGATAAGAAATGAAACAAGCTTGTGAGTACTGTGATAGGGAAGTAGAATAGTTGACTTCTGTTTACCGGGAGAATTTTGGGAAAGTATGGTTCATCTGTAGAAGACACTGCATGTAGAACGCTGGCGCGAATTGTTCTTAAGTATTGCTCCAGTGTTTGGGATCCGCACGCGGTCGGAGTAAAGAAAGACATCGAAGTAACTCAGAGACGGGCTGCTAGATTTGTTACCGGTAGGTTCTATCTGCACGAAAATATTGTAGTGGAGGTGCTTCGAGAACACAAATGGGAATCCCTGGAGGGAAGTCGACGTTCTTTTCGAGGAACACTATTGAAATCTTAGATAACAGGCATTTGAAGTTGACTGTGGAACAATCCTGTTGACTGCGATACACTCTTTCAAATTCTAAGGGTGGCAGGGGTAAAATACAGGGAGCGAAAGGCTATTTAGAATTTGTAAAGAAACCAGATGGCAGATATAAGAGTCGAGGGGCATGAAAGGGAAGCAGTGGTTGCGAAGGGAGTGAGGCAGGGTTGTAGCCTCTACCCGATGTTATTCAATCTGTATATTGTGCAAGCAGTAAACGAAACAAAAGAAAATTTCGGAGTAGTTATTAAAACCCATGGAGAAGAAATAAAAGCATTGAGGTTCGCCGATGACATTGTAATTCTGTCAGAGACAGCAAAGGACTTGGAAGAGCAGTTGAACGGAATGGACAGTGTCTTGAAACAAGGATATAAGATGAACATCAACAAAAGCAGATCTAGGATAATGGAATGTAGTCGAATTAAGTCGGGTGATGCTGAGGGAATTAGATTAGGAAATAAGAAACTTAAAGTAGTAAAGGAGTTTTGCTATTTGGGGAGCAAAATAACAGATGATGGTCGAAGTAGAGAGGATATAATGTAGACTGGCAAAGGCAAGGAAAGCGTTTCTGAAGAAGAGAAATTTGTTAACATCGAGTATAGATTTAAATGTCAGGAAGTCGTTTCTGAAAGTATTTGTAAGTAGTGTAGCCATGTATGGAAGTGAAACATGGACGATAAATAGTTTGCACAAGAAGAGAATAGAAGCCTTCGAAATGTGGTGCTACAGAAGAATGCTGAAGATTAGATGGGTAGATCACATAACTAATGAGGAGGTATTGAATAGAATTGGAGGGAAGAGGGGTTTGTGGCACAACTTGACAAGGAGAAAGGACCGGTTGGTAGGACATGTTCTGAGGCATCAAGGGATCACAAATTTAGCATTGGAGGGCAGCGTGGAGGGTAAAAATCGTAGAGGGAGACCAAGAGATGAATACACTAAGCAGATTCAGAAAGATGTAGGTTGCAGTAAGTTCTGGGAGGTGAAGAAGCTTGCACAGGATAGAGTAGCATGGAGAGCTGCATCAAACCAGTCTCAGGACTGAAGATCACAACAACAACAAAATGGTTCAAAATGGCTCTGAGCACTATGGGACTTAACATCTATCATCATCAGTCCCCTAGAACTTAGAACTACTTAAACCTAACTAACCTAAGGACATCACACAACACCTAGTCATCACGAGGCAGAGAACAACAACGTGGAACAATCCTACTTCCGCCAACATACAATCACGTAAGAACCACGAATTTACGATACGAGAAATTAGGGCTCATACGGAGGCAAACAGACAGTAGTTTTTTTCCTCGCTCGATTTGAGAGAGGAACTGGAAAGGTACAGGATACCTTCCGCTACGCAGCGTACGTTGGTTTGCGGAATAGTATGTAGATGTTGACGTAAATGTACTTGTAGATATAAAATGCACAGTGTTTGTAGCAAGTAAAGCGTTTCTGAAAAAGAGAAATTCTTTAACATCGAATATAAATTTGAATGTTTAGAAATATGTTTGCAGGCATTTGGTAGAAGTGTAGTGTTGCAACGCAAGTGAAACAAGGATGATAAGCAGTTCAGACAAGAAGAGAATAGAAGCTCTTAAAACTTGGTGCTACAGAAGTATTTTGACAACTAGATGGGTTGGTACTAAAGTTATAAGCGTCCAGGGGCATGAAAGGGAAGCAGTGGCTGGGAAGGGAATGAGAGAGGATTGTAGCCTATGTGTAGGTTCTTTAAATGGCCTACATATGTAAATATATATTTGCCCCCTCACAATGTGGCAAAGATATTGTAGAGAGGTACGACCATATCTGAGTAAGATTACACAAAATTGAAAGCTAAACTATTAGTTACACTCCTGGAAATGGAAAAAAGAACACATTGACACCGGTGTGTCAGACCCACCATACTTGCTCCGGACACTGCGAGAGGGCTGTACAAGCAATGATCACACGCACGGCACAGCGGACACACCAGGAACCGCTTGTTGGCCGTCGAATGGCGCTAGCTGCGCAGCATTTGTGCACCGCCGCCGTCAGTGTCAGCCAGTTTGCCGTGGCATACGGAGCTCCATCGCAGTCTTTAAAACTGGTAGCATGCCGCGACAGCGTGGACGTGAACCGTATGTGCCGTTGACGGACTTTGAGCGAGGGCGTATAGTGGGCATGCGGGAGGCCGGGTGGACGTACCGCCGAATTGCTCAACACGTGGGGCGTGAGGTCTCCACAGTACATCGATGTTGTCGCCAGTGGTCGGCGGAAGGTGCACGTGCCCGTCGACCTGGGACTGGACCGCAGCGACGCACGGATGCACGCCAAGACCGTAGGATCCTACGCAGTGCCGTAGGGGACCGCACCGCCACTTCCCAGCAAATTAGGGACACTGTTGCTCCTGGGGTATCGGCGAGGACCATTCGCAACCGTCTCCATGAAGCTGGGCTACGGTCCCGCACACCGTTAGGCCGTCTTCCGCTCACGCCCCAACATCGTGCAGCCCGCCTCCAGTGGTGTCGCGACAGGCGTGAATGGAGGGACGAATGGAGACGTGTCGTCTTCAGCGATGAGAGTCGCTTCTGCCTTGGTGCCAATGATGGTCGTATGCGTGTTCGGCGCCGTGCAGGTGAGCGCCACAATCAGGACTGCATACGACCGAGGCACACAGGGCCAACACCCGGCATCATGGTGTGGGGAGCGATCTCCTACACTGGCCGTACACCACTGGTGATCGTCGAGGGGACACTGAATAGTGCACGGTACATCCAAACCGTCATCGAACCCATCGTTCTACCATTCCTAGACCGGCAAGAGAACTTGCTGTTCCAACAGGACAATGCACGTCCGCATGTATCCCGTGCCACCCAACGTGCTCTAGAAGGTGTAAGTCAACTACCCTGGCCAGCAAGATCTCCGGATCTGTCCCCCATTGAGCATGTTTGGGACTGGATGAAGCGTCGTCTCACGCGGTCTGCACGTCCAGCACGAACGCTGGTCCAACTGAGGCGCCAGGTGGAAATGGCATGGCAAGCCGTTCCACAGGACTACATCCAGCATCTCTACGATCGTCTCCATGGGAGAATAGCAGCCTGCATTGCTGCGAAAGGTGGATATACACTGTACTAGTGCCGACATTGTGCATGCTCTGTTGCCTGTGTCTATGTGCCTGTGGTTCTGTCAGTGTGATCATGTGATGTATCTGACCCCAGGAATGTGTCAATAAAGTTTCCCCTTCCTGGGACAATGAATCCACGGTGTTCTTACTTCAATTTCCAGGAGTGTATTTTATGTATCTCATCTGTCTTTTCCTTTTTTTTTCACCGATCTCGGTGTCTGTCGATCTCTCGAGCTGGTGCAATAAAGACGTATGTAACTGCGCTCTCCCGATATTATTTTGGATAAATGTTATAACATGCGGAAGTCACAAGTTTTCGTTCTTCTACCGAGCTACGTTCTAATCTCCATCTCCCAATGCGACGAGGACCTGCATTTTTAAATGGAACTTATCGGGGAGAAAGTCAACACGAAGAGAGAATAGCCGCCGCAGCCACATGTACATCGTCGGGGAGACAAGATAATTACAAAGCCATATATCGAAACTGAAAGGAATTTATCGTCAAGCAATGTTTCAGAATTGCAACAACCTTTTTAAATCAGAAAGCATCCACAACTGCGTGCGTTTCTTGGCTTATAATTCGTGGTGTGGCTAAATGTGTACTATCATAACTTCTTCAGCTCTGAAGAATTTACATTATCCCTCTCCGCAACCGCTATGCCTATCCCAGATGTTACTCTATTAGTACTTTGATAAAGCAATAAAGGAACTCAATGAAAAATTAGGAGAAGGAATTGAAGTTCAGGGAGAATGTTCAAATGTGCGTGAATTAGAAGGGACCAAACAACTGAGGTCATCGGTCCTAGACTTACACACCCATGTCTGAGAGAGCACTCGAACTTCCGGCGAGAGGGGCCGCGCGACTCGGACATAGCGCCTCTAACCGCGCGGCCACCCGCTCAGAGAGAAGAAATAGCAACTTTGAGATTTGCCAGTGACATTGTAATGCTGTCAGAGACAGCAAAAGAGCGGTTGAACGTAACAGACAGTGTCTTGAAAGGAGAATATAAGAGGAACATCTACAAATGCAAAACAAGTGTAATGGTCTAATTAAATCGGATGATGCTGAGGAAATTAGATCAAGAAACGAGTCTATGAAAGTAGTAGAAGAGTTTTATTATTTGGAAAGCAAAATAACTGATGATGGTCGAACTAGAGAAGATATAAAATTTAGACTGCCGTAGGCAAAAAAGAAAAAAAAAAGCATTCCTGAAGAAGAGAAACTTGCTAACATCCAGTATAGATTTAAGTGTCATGGAGTCTTTTCTGAAAGTACCTGTATGAAGTGCAGTCATGTATGAAAGTGAAATTTGGACGATAAACATTCTAGACAAGAAGAGAATAGATGCTTTTGAAATGTGATGCTACAGCAAAAAACTGAAAATTACATGGGTAGATCGCGCATTTAATAGAATTGCGGAAAAAGAAATTTGTGTCACAATCTGGGTAGAAGAAGAGATCGGCTGATAGGGCACTGTCTGATACATGAAGGGATCACCAATTTAGCACACGAAGGAAGCGTGGGAAGTAAAAATTGTAGAGGGAGCCCAAGAGATAAAACAGTAAGCAGATTCAGAAGGATGTAAGTTGCTGTAGTTATTCTGAGACGAAATGCTTGCATATGACAGAGTGGAGTGAAGAGCTGCGACAATTCAGTCTTCGGACTGAGGACCACAATAACAACAGCTGAGCTCAATCGAGTAAAAAAGAAATCTGTTGCACACCTTGAGTAAAAGAAGGGGTTATTTGATAGGATAGATCTAGACAGCAAGGAATTGTCCATTTGGTAATGGAAGACTCTGTAGGACAAGAACTGTAGAGGCAGACTAATGTCTGAGTATAGCATCCATGTCCAAACAGATGTAAAAATATTTTCAAATGCGTGTGGAATCTTATGGGACTTAACTGCTAAGGTCATCAGTCCCTAAGCTTACACACTACTTAACCTAAATTATCCTAACGACAAACACACATACCCATGCCCGAGCGAGTACTCGAACCTCCGCCGGGACCAGCCGTACAATCCATGACTGCAGCACCCTAGACCGCTTTTTTTTCGATATGGTTCGTTTGCTTGGTCTGGGCGGACGTCACAACACATCCGTTTAAGTTGATCGTTGATTCCTTGACTCAGTTTTTTTATTACAGAGAGCACACAGATCTCTGAACGAGCACGCTGAGCTACCGTGCCGGCTGAGAGTGCTGTATCAAACTAGTCTTCACACTAAACTGGTTGCTTCCAGAATGAAATAAAAATTTTAATACGAAGGTTGTCCAGAAAATAAGTTCCGATCGGTGGCGAAACGGAAACCACAGTGAAAACCAGAAACGTTTTATTTGCAACTGTTACGTACACCTCCCACCTACTTCTCTACGTAGCCGCCTCTCCAACTTCGAGTTTTGCTGTAGTGTTGTATCAACTTTTCGATATCCTCGTCATAGAAAGCAGCCGCCTATGCTTTCGGCCAGTTATCTGCACTGGTCTGCAGCTCGTTGTCTGTGGAAAAATTATGTCTTCAAAACCAGCGGTTCTTATGAACAGAGATGAGACTAAGGGGGAGCCAATTACGGACTGTATTGTGGGTGATCAAACACTTCTCATCGGAAACACTGCAGGAATTTCCTTGAGACAGAGAAGTTGCTGTCCATGCATCAGCACGGCTTTAGAAAGCATCGTTCCTGCGAAACGCAACTCGCCCTTTTTTTCACATGATATCTTGCGAACCATGGATGAAAGGTATCAGACGGATGCCATATTCCTTGACTTCCGGAAAGCGTTTGACTCGGTGCCCCACTGCAGACTCCTAACTAAGGTACGAGCGAGCATATGGGATTGGTTCCCAAGTACTTGAGTGGCTCGAAGACTTCTTAAGTAATAGAACCTAGTACGTTGTCCTCGATGGTGAGGGTTCATCGGAGGTGAGGGTATCATCTGGAATGCCCCAGGTAAGTGTGGTAGGTCCGCTGTTGTTTTCTATCTACATAAATGATCTTTTGGATAGGGTGGATAGCAATGTGCGTCTGTTTGCTGATGATGCTGTGGTGTACGGGAAGGTGTCGTCGTTGAGTGACTGTAGGAGGATACAAGATGACTTGGACAGGATTTGTGATTGGTGTAAAGAATGGCAGTTAACTCTAAATATAGATAAATGTAAATTAATGCAGATGAATATGAAAAAGAATCCCGTAATATTTGAATACTCCATTAGTAGTGTAGCGCTTGACACAGTCACGTCGATTAAATATTTGGGCGTAACATTGCAGAGCTATATGAAGTGGGACAAGCATGTAATGGCAGTTGTGGGGAAGGCGGATAGTCGTCTTCGGTTCATTGGTTATAATTTTGGGAAGATGTGGTTCATCTGTAAAGGAGACCGCTTATAAAACACTAATACGACCTATTCTTGAGTACTGCTCGAGCGTTTGGGATCCCTATCAGGTCGGATTGAGGGAGGACATAGAAGCAATTCAGAGGCGGGCTGCTAGATTTGTTACTGGTAGGTTTGATCATCACGCGAGTGTTACGGAAATGCTTCAGGGACTCGGGTGGGAGTCTCTGGAGGAAAGGAGGCGCTCTTTTCGTGAATAGCTACTGAGGAAATTTAGAGAACGAGCATTTGACGCTGACCTCAGTACATTTTTACTGCCGCCAACTTACATTTCGCGGAAAGACCACAAAGATAAGATAAGAGAGATTAGGGCTCGTACAGAGGCATATAGGCAGTCATTTTTCACTCGTTCTGTTTGGGAGTGGAACAGGGAGAGAAGATGCTAGTTGTGGTAGGAGGTACCCTCCGCCACGCACCGTATGGTGGATTGCGGAGTATGAATGTAGATGTAGATGTAGATGTAGATGCAGATGAAGGAGCGTCTTCATTGCCATCGCTGTGTGCGGCCGAGAGTTGACATGAAGAACGAACTGCTCAACAGTTGTGTTATGTGGGTTGCATGACACAGGCGAAATATCTAACCAGGCCCTCATACTTGGCGGGAGGCGCTTTTCCCTACGCATCTTTACGTGCTCACTCAAAACTGAAGTATGCGACGCGACACGATCGACGAGCATACTGGAGACACTGTCCAATACATCTGTGCAAAGCTTCACCGAATTTTCCCAGTGGTTTCCATTTCGATACCGATCGGAACTTACTTTCTGGATGACCCTCGTATACGACTGTTGGGGAAGTTTATTGACACTGAAAAGTATGCGAGTTTTAACCGTTCTCCAGTGACCTCGTCACCGACTGGATAATAAACTTTTCTTTCTGTTATCCCTGGTATTCCGTATATTTACTGTCGTTTGGCCTTAGGATATTCCTCCATTCTGTGAGCCACCGTGGCCAGACTTGCAACAGGGGGCCACGCGGGAAGGTTCTGGAAGGCGCGCGGTGTGTCGGGGATTTCCCGACGCGCTGGCGCTGGCAGAGTGTTTTACAGCGCGGCGCGGCGTCCCCACTCCCTGGCCGTGTTGGCGCCGCGGGTAAATAAATATGACCCAGATACACGGCGAGCAGCAGGCAGCAGGCAGCGACCGCCTAAGCGGCGTGTCAACACGGCCGCGAGAGCAAGAGCGCGCACAGCCGAGCCGAGCCGAGCCGAGGGCGGCCTCGCCGACGGCTTAGCGGGGACTGGCTGGCATGCCCTGCTGGCGACTCATCGCTATGCCCTCTCCCGCCAGCCAGTGCCGACGCTATTACGCACCTATCACAATAAACACGGACGACAAAATACGGCGTAACCGCGTGAGCTTATCTTGGCAGCCCGAGGCGGCGACGAATCAAATACGAGGTGATCCAAAAGTAAAACGAAGAGTGGAAAATCGAGAATACTAGATGTGTTGCGAGTAGAGCGGTATGCCGTCATGGGATTCGTCGTTTTCTGAAATTGAATAGCAGATAAACTTCAGAACCACAATTTACTTTAAGAAGACCAGAACTCTACATCTACATTTATACTGCGCAAGCCACCCAATGGTGTGTGGCGGAGGGCACTCATTACCTTCCTTTCCTGTTCCAGTCGCGTATGGTTCGCGGGAAGAACGACTGCCGGAAAGCCTCCGTGCGCGCTCGAATCTCTCTAATTTTACATTCGTGATCTCCTCGGGAGGTATAAGTAGGGGAAAGCAATATATTCGATACCTCATTCAGAAACGCACCCTCTCGAAACTTGGACAGCAAGCTACAACGCGATGCAGAACGCCTGTCTTGCTGAGTCTACCACTTGAGTTTGTTAAACATCTCCGTAACGCTATCACGCTTACCAAACAACCCTGTGACGAAACGCGCCGCTCTTCTTTGGATCTTCTCTATCTCCTCCGTCAACCCGATCTGGTACGGATCCCACACTGATGAACAATACTCAATTATAGGTCGAACGAGTGTTTTGTAAGCCACCTCCTTTGTTGATGGACTACATTTTCTAAGGACTCTCCCAATGAATCTCAACCTGGTACCCGCCTTACCAACAATTAATTTTATATGATCATTCCACTTCAAATCGTTCCGCACGCATACTCCCAGATATTTTACAGAAGTAACTGCTACCAGTGTTTGTTCCGCCATCATATAATCATACAATAAAGGATCCTTCTTTCTATGTATTCGCAATACATTACGTTTGTCTATGTTAAGGGTCAGTTGCCACTCCCTGCACCAAGTGCCTACCCGCTGCAGATCTTCCTGTATTTCGCTGCAATTTTCTAAGCTGCAACTTCTCTATATACTACAGCATTGTCCGCGAAAAGCCGCATGGAAGTTCCGACACTATCTACTAGGTCATTTATATCTATTGTGAAAAGCAGTGGTCCCATAACATTCCCCTGTGGCACGCCAGAGGTTACTTTAACGTCTGTAGACGTCTCTCCATTGAGAACAACATGCTGTCTTGTGTTTGCTAAAAACTCTTCAATCCAGCCACACAGCTGGTCTGATATTCCGTAGGCTCTTACTTTGTTTATCGGGCGACAGTGCGGAACTGTATCGAACGCCTTCCGAAAGTCAAGCCTGTATCTAATGTTTTCTGGGTCTCATGAACAAATAAAGCGAGTTGGGTGTCACAGGATCCAGAAGTTCTCAACTCGTAGCAATTGACGGGAAATCCAATGAAACTGAAATGCGATTCCCCAGAACTACTTCTTTTCGTTAGCGACTAGTGCGTCTAGGACATTTTCCGCTGTGTTCAAAATATGTTAAGACCAAAAGAACCACCCACAACGAAGGAATAAACCGAGTCGAACCGAAATCAGTAGACGTGCTGTACACGTACAGACAAACAAATGATTACAGTTTCAGAAAAATTGGATGATTTATTCAAGAAAGCTTCACGAATTGAGCTCGTCGGTCCACATCTGGCTCTCACTGAAGCATTGGTGCTCATTGATACAGTATTTGAATGTCCCCCAGAGGGATATCTTGCCACATTCTGTTCAAATGGCGCCTTAGATCGTCAAAAGATCAGAGGGCACTGCTTATAACGCTCCAGAAGTTCTCAACTGGGGAGAGGTCCGGCGTACTTGTTGGTAAATTTTAGAAGCACGAAGACATGCAGTGGAAAGTCTAGCAATGTGCAGGCGGACATTAACTTGCTGAAATGTAAGCCCAGGATGGCTTGGCATGAAGGAGAACGGGGCGTATAGCGTCGTTAACCTACCGCTATGCTCTAGGCAGCCGCGGATGGCAACCAAAAGGGTTCTGCTGTGAAAAATAATGGCACCCAAGATCACCGTTCCAGACACGTCTTTGTCCTGGAATCTGACTGGAGTAGAATTGTCTTCACTGATGAGTCCTGCTTCAAACTGAGGCCCGATGACCAATTAAGATGTAACTGGAGGCCCCGCGGACAGCGGTGGTATACCAGTCTGACTGTTGAACGCCATACGGCCCGGCAGCCAGGAGCGATGGTCTGGGTTGCCACTTCTTTTCATAGCAGGACCCTTTGGATTACCATCCGGTAGCACAATGTTACGTCAACGACGTTATACGCCCCATTTTGTTACTCTTCGTGGCAAGCCATCCTGGGCTTACACTTCAGCAAGATAATGCTCACCCGCAAGAGCTTCTAGAGCTTGTCTTCGCATTTGCCAAGCCCTATCTTGGTCAGCAAGGTCGCCGGATCTCTCCATAATTGAGTAGAACGTTTGGAGCATTATGGCGAGGGCCCTCCAACCAGCTCGAAATTTTGACGATCTAACGCAGCAATTGGATTGAATATGGCATGACATCCGTAAGGAGGACATCCAATAACTCTGTCAATCAATGCCGAGCCGAATAACTATTTGCATAAGTGCCAGAGGTGGACCAACACAATACTGACTTTCTCAATTTGTGAAGTTCAGTCTCTTGAATAAATAATCCAATTTTTCGGAAACTGTAATCATTTGTTTGTGTGTACACGTACATCAAATATACCGATTTCGGTTCCTTTCGGATAAATTCTTTGAGGTGCGTTGCAATTTTGTCTTAGAGTGCATTTTACTTTGCATCTTCATGCCCTTCCCGTCGCTGCATGACCTTCCCGTCACCTGTCTGAGAATTGTGTAAACTTTGTTCTGTGTGTGATCGTAAAAGCGCTTGTGTAGCATATTTTCTGTGATGGAAACTGGGGACCTATCAAGCAGTAGCCTAAATGAGTGTGGGAAACCGCATGAGATCCATACTCAGTTTGGCCGATACACCAGCTATGGTCGTTAAATCGCCACACGGATCTTGTTAGGATTTCCCAAGTACTACGAAATAACACGGTGGTAAGGCAGTGTGGGAATTACCAGTGATAAATCTCTGCACCGGAATGACCCTCGACATAGAATCACCCTTGAGATACCCTACTGTGATCTGTGCACAAAGGACTATCTAAACGCGTATTAACAACGGGTGGCCCTAGTAGTGAATCCTAAGTGGGCAGATTGGTAATAAAACAAAAAGTGGATCAAATATCCCACAGGAAAAGACCAAAAAATGTCAAGTGAGTAGGTATACCATCTGCTGAGGATAATCATTCTGACGATGGATTTACTGCAAGAAACGTGTATGGAGTATAACGTTTAAACACAGTAATAAAGAGCAGAAATGTAACTAAAACACCTATGAATCACATAGTATAAGTGCGAATGAGGAGTTGGCAAACTTCATCAGGAAGGGATAGAGTTTTCTACACAACGCCACCCTCTTTCAGTATCAACATTAACGCTATCAAACCGATTCTATCTTAGGTAACAGTGGCAGTGAAACACTAAACTGTAAGACTGTGGCACATTTGTTAATTGAACAACTGGTGCTGTGAGTCGAAAGAACATGGGTGATAAGATGTCCAGAAAAATTCCCAATGTGCCGGAGCTACAAAGATGCTCACCATATTCAACTGCACATCCAGAGTAAACCCCGTGCCCGGTGCGCCAAATCAGCAAGTCCACCACCAGCACGCCCTGGCACAGACTCGATCGTTGGACTCCGTCTCGTCTTCAGTCTAAATCGTCCCTGGACAATCTGTTGGATCTTCACAAGAAGTCATCCCCGAACGAACTCTCTCGATCATCGCAGCACGCCATCCCCCGCCCGAACTGCTTTGGAAATCAACATTGAGTACAATACGCCTTAGGGCATCGGCAACAGGACGCTGCTCTTGGCTGGGCGACTCCACGGCGGCACAGGTCTTCCATAAGCCTTCCCCGTGACGTGAAACCAGCGACCGGACCCCGCGCAGTCCCTGGGGTTGTACTAATAGCCCTACAGTTCCACCTTCCCAGAACTGCGACCTTTAAGGTGGCAGCATTTCTCTCCACACAGAGCAGTAACACAAACAGTTCACAAGATTTTCCTCAACAGGAAGAAAGACCCATTTCCTCTAATTATCCCGTGCATATTGAGACTGAGGCAATCAGTATGCAATCACTGTCAACCCACTATATTAAACATCATAACTGTCCTAGTCTCTTTCTGTTTAGATAGCACTGCATTTAATGTATATATATGATTTCAATTAATTAAACTTAAAGGACGCAAGCCCACAGATCTTGCCATCTTTCAGGACCTCTGACATTCTAAATCTATATAAACGATTTGAGAGACAATATGAGCAGCCCTCTCAGGCTGTTTGAAGGGATGCTTTGTTTACAGTCTATTAAAGTCCTAGAAGATCAAAACAATTTACACAAGAGATCTGCATGGTGACAACTGATCATTCACAACAAAAAATGTGAAGTCCTCCACATGGGTACTAGGAAAATTGCGTTAAATTGTGATTACACGAGAAACCAACAAGAATTTAAATGTAGTCGACTCAACTACGCATCTTTGGATTATAAATACTTACTGAAAGGTTTTTTTCTTTTGCTGTTCTTTATTAAGTACCTTAATAGCATCGGCATGTAAGACGGGATTTAACATTGTTAGTGCAGGGTGGCCGGATCTCTATCCTGTCGCCACCCTTCCAACGGCGACATAAAAGAAATGTTACAAGACTCAGAAAAATGGTGTGTTCTAGGCAATATAATTGATTAGTTATCAAAAACACTGCATGTTGTCTATATGCAAGCAAGTGATCAAGGCAAATCTCAAACAAACACGCAACAAACACGAAATCAGTATCATTGGGAGCACACAAACTCAAACACAGACATAGACACTGATGTAGATGTAGACACAGAAAATGACACAAACAAAACAACAACATGAGATACAGATAGACACATAATGAACACAACACCTAAAATAGATAAGACACGAGAAAAGCAGAAGGTATCTAAACAGCAGTTCAAATATTATAACGAAATAAAGTATAATTTATCAAGGATGATGACTAACTTAAACAGCGAGACAATCATTACTTTTAAGCAATACATCATTCAGCGAGGATCCAAGTTTCAATTCAGTGGCTCTCCATCCGGATAAGGCTTTGGAAATAAGAAGCTGCATCATGCGCACAAACGTACAATATAACAACACACATACAATATGTAGAATTAAGTCTGGATATAGCAACACTAATAGTGTAATGGCTATGCCATACATAAGCACTAAAACATGTGCAAGGTAGTACTACTTCTTGCCCAACAAAAACAAATATGTGCACAATCAATCACGATGTATTTCATTTAGTAATGTAACAAACAAAATTTTGTATTCTACCTCAGGCCAGATGGGCTCGAAGTTACACCGGGGCCCTCCCACCGGGAATAGCAACCACAAAAAAACTAACGCACATTTTATACTTTCAATATTAAAAGGAAAAGCTGCCAAACTTTGCTTTCCTTTTCTTATATTATTTTCTTATAAATACGCTCCTGGAAATGGAAAAAAGAACACATTGACACCGGTGTGTCAGACCCACCATACTTGCTCCGGACACTGCGAGAGGGCTGTACAAGCAATGATCACACGCACGGCACAGCGGACACACCTGGATCCGCGGTGTTGGCCGTCGAATGGCGCTAGCTGCGCAGCATTTGTGCACCGCCGCCGTCAGTGTCAGCCAGTTTGCCGTGGCATACGGAGCTCCATCGCAGTCTTTAACACTGGTAGCATGCCGCGACAGCGTGGACGTGAACCGTATGTGCAGTTGACGGGCCGGCCGCGGTGGTCTAGCGGTTCTGGCACTGCAGTCCGGAACCGCGGGACTGCTACGGTCGCAGGTTCGAATCCTGCCTCGGGCATGGGTGTGTGTGATGTCCTTAGGTTAGTTAGGTTTAAGTAGTTCTAAGTTCTAGGGGACTTATGACCTAAGATGTTGAGTCCCATAGTGCTCAGAGCCATTTGAACCATTTTTTTTGCAGTTGACGGACTTTGAGCGAGGGCGTATAGTGGGCATGCGGGAGGCCGGGTGGACGTACCGCCGAATTGCTCAACACGTGGGGCGTAAGGTCTCCACAGTACATCGATGTTGTCGCCAGTGGTCGGCGGAAGGTGCACGTGCCCGTCGACCTGGGACCGGACCGCAGCGACTCACGGATGCACGCCAAGACCGTAGGATCCTACGCAGTGCCGTAGGGGACCGCACCGCCACTTCCCAGCAAATTAGGGACACTGTTGCTCCTGGGGTATCGCCGAGGACCATTCGCAACCGTCTCCATGAAGCTGGGCTACGGTCCCGCACACCGTTAGGCCGTCTTCCGCTCACGCCCCAACATCGTGCAGCCCGCCTCCAATGGTGTCGCGACAGGCGTGAATGGAGGGACGAATGGAGACGTGTCGTCTTCAGCGATGAGAGTCGCTTCTGCCTTGGTGCCAATGATGGTCGTATGCGTGTTTGGCGCCGTGCAGGTGAGCGCCACAATCAGGACTGCATACGACCGAGGCACACAGGGCCAACATCCGGCATCATGGTGTGGGGAGCGATCTCCTACACTGGCCGTACACCACTGGTGATCGTCGAGGGGACACTGAATAGTGCACGCTACATCCAAACCGTCATCGAACCCATCGTTCTACCATTCCTAGACCGGCAAGGGAACTTGCTGTTCCAACAGGACAATGCACGTCCGCATGTATCCCGTGCCACCCAACGTGCTCTAGAAGGTGTAAGTCAACTACCCTGGCCAGCAAGATCTCCGGATCTGTCCCCCATTGAGCATGTTTGGGACTGGATGAAGCGTCGTCTCACGCGGTCTGCACGTCCAGCACGAACACTGGTCCAACTGAGGCGCCAGGTGGAAATGGCATGGCAAGCCGTTCCACAGGACTACATCCAGCATCTCTACGATCGTCTCCATGGGAGAATAGCAGCCTGCATTGCTGCGAAAGGTGGATATACACTGTACTAGTGCCGACATTGTGCATGCTCTGTTGCCTGTGTCTATGTGCCTGTGGTTCTGTCAGTGTGATCATGTGATGTATCTGACCCCAGGAATGGGTCAATAAAGTTTCCCCTTCCTGGGACAATGAATTCACGGTGTTCTTATTTCAATTTCCAGGAGTGTATTTTCTAAATTACATTTTTTATTCTATATCCTCTGCTTCCTTTAAATAATTTCTTTCTGTGGAACTGACTGTTACCACTCAAAACAATATTTGCTAGTAATGTGGAACTAAATATGTTGTTGCACGAAAAATTGTAATACATTCGACCTGTTTTGAAAATACTAGACAAACGGGTCTTAAAATATGCAACAAATCAGATAAATAACAGGAAGGGTCAGCGAATTGAAAGCTTCTAAGATGAACTAAATAACAAGGGATTACAATTGAGGACAAGTTAAATTCGAAGCATCACATAGAAAATGTTGTGGAAAAAGCAAACCAATGCTTCGTTCTATTGGCAGAAAATTAAAATACGCAATAAATCTAGTATTAAAGAGACTGTCTACACTAAGCTTGCCCGTTCTCTACCAAGCATTGCCACACGATTTGGTATCCTTACTAGGCAAGACTAACGGAAGACATCCAAAAAGTTCATAGAAAGGCAGCTCATTTTATACACTGCGCAACAAAATTCCAAAATGACTTTTGTGAAACCCAATAACTGTTTCCCAATGGGACACAGAAGTTTGACATTGGGCTCAAAGGTGCCTACCGCTATCGTCTGTAATGATCCAAATGCAAGGTACCCTGTGACGTCACCCCTTCGGTTCGACGACGATTCAAATCGCAGTGTGTCGACAAATGCGAAGAAAGGTCATAGCTCAGGAGTTCATATTGGTTGTAAGGTGCGTTAATGAAGCCACAGTGGTACCAAATTTCACAACTATGCCCGACGCCAACGTGGACGTGTCGCACGAAGGGAAGGTCATCACGTCCGCCCTTACCAACATTTCACACTTTCTCATGTGGGCTCTCCGGGGGGGTCAGAACCGCGACTCTCAGCGTTGAAATCACGCGATTATCTTCAGGATGGCCGAGACAAGCATTTCAGACTCGCTACTGCTCAGAATCGACGCGTAAAGGCCTAAGAAGGTCATAACGGACGGCAATGAAAGCAAAACTTCCCTTGTGGCGATCATTTCCACACATTTTGTGGTCGAAAACGACAGTTGTGAGTTCAATGCGCAATAGAACGACGTCCTCGGTATCCTTTGAAATTGCTGACACCCTCCAGACAATTCAACCCATCCCTAAGGAATTCTAGTGCTGCAGTCCCACTGTCCATGATTGGAACCCTTCAGAGTGTAGCACGACAGCAATTTTTGATGTGGGACCAATACGGACCTTGCAAAACCATACTATGAAACCATTCCGAAGCAGCAAAGGATGTTTACGCTATTTCAGCACTCCTACTTTGGGCCATCCTGTGGTATGATCACAGGGGAGCGGGGCGGGATGTAATATTGACACAAGGAAAATGAAAAAATGTCCCTCTAAAACAACATCTCCGTGCCCTCAGCGCAGTAAAATCCTGTTGACATCCATTCACCTTCGTAAAGCACTTTACCAATATACCAGTACAGAGACTTCGACCCCCATTCAACTGTGAATTACTCTGCTTCTGCTCTAGCACCTGAGAGCAGGCAACCCTTTCGACACCCCTTAGTTTCCGCATGCTCACAAGCAGGCGCCAGGGCAGGTTCGGAGCTCCAATCGGCTGAATGGGTGTCGATGTTTCAATACAGGTACATTTTTAACGTGCTCCAAAAAAGAGGCTTGGGTGGCACGAAGGTGTTATGAAACTGGGGATTCTTATAGGGAGTCTTTGCAATTTTATTCACGTATTTATCAATGTAGGAACCCCTCCCCCTCCCCCTTCCCGCTATTGTGAAAACGCCACAGGAGAGCGCCCAAGAGAATGGCATTTTATAAAACATAAACGCCTTTTGCTACTTCGGATAACTTTCAGATTTCGTCGAATGGTTTTGCACGGGCCCTATTGGTCCCATCCTGCATACCACAGAAAAACCTGTGGTCGCGCTACACTTCAAATGGGGCACATCACATTCAATGTGGTTGCAGCCCATAGATGTCTGTAGTGAAGCGTTGAATCGCCCGAGAATTGTCAGCAGTGTCGAACGTTGTCAAAAACGCTGCCCAGTCTCTCGTCGCACAGTGAACTGTCGTGTTAGACTGCGAAATGTGTGGGAATCAACGGCCCAAAGGAAGACGTGGTTTGACTGACTCCCTTTATGCCACCTTCTGAGGCTTTTTCTTGTCGATTCTGAGCGGCGTTGTACCTGAAAATTTTTTCTCAGCCACCCACCAGGAAAATGCATGATTTGAACGCTGGACGTCTCGGGTCCGACTTCTTTAAAGAGGCGTTATGAGAAAGGGTGAAATCTGGGTAAGGGGGCTGTGATGACCGTCTCATTGTGTGACGCGTCCATGGTGGGACTGGGCAGAATTAGGTGAAATCTGGCGCCAGTGTGATACCATAATTCACCTTCCACCTCAGATGAACTTCTGAGACCTCGCATTTTTTCACAAGTGTCAACACATGCTGTTTGAAGCGTCACTGAGTCAGAGGATGTCGTTGCAGGATGCCATGCTTTTGCACTTTTACAAGCGAATGTTACAGACACTTCTCAGCCGAAATTCAAACCTCTGCTTCGAAATGGGGGACAGTTGCAGGGTTTCAAAGAAATGACCCTTTAATTGTGTTGTGCAGTGTGTTAACGCTAGACGGGGGAAACTGTGTCGCAGATATAATAAGCGAGTGTTTTTCGGTGCGGTGAACTTTTTTCTCAGGTATTTTTAGTCACTAGTACTCTCCTCCGAATTCCGAGATATACCTATTTTGTTAGCTCCATCTACGTACGGAAAAATGATTATCGTAATACAATAAGAAAAACTAGAACTTGCGCTGGTAGATTTAAGTGTTTATTTTTTTCATGTGCTACTTAAGAGTGGAACTGTCGGGTAGTAGTCTGAAAGCTGTTCTATGCGTCCCCTGGCAGTCCCTTAAAGGCGAATCACAGAGCAGCCATGTAGCTTTAGACAGAGATTTCGGAACACTTCGAAATTAAAAAAGTACTGATAGAAGGTAATGGGCACTCTCCACTACTTTTCAACTCCGTCTTAAAAAAATGAATCCAAGAGAGACGATAATGTCGGAGCTTAAAATAAGGAACGTACTAGTAATGTATTAAGTTAGACTTCTGGGGTTTGCCGACGACTTGACGACTCTATTCCACGACGTCGAAACAGTACGAGAATAAACAGGAATTCTTACACAAACAGGAGGTAGAAAAGGTGTCCAGATATCACATGAAACAACAAAGCACAGTTTAACAACTTGGTGGCGACTGATGAGTGTGCTGCTACATTATCCACCGAGCGAGGCGGCGCAGTGGCTAGCACACTGTACTGATATTCGGGAGGACAACGGTTCAATCCCTCGTCCGGTCATACTGCTTTAGGTTTTCCGTGATTTCCGTAAATCGCTCCAGGCAAATGCCGGGACGGTTCCTTTGAAAGGGCACGGCCGACTTCCTTCCCCGTCCTTTCATAATCCAATGAGACCGATGACCTCGCTGTTTGGTCTTCTCCTCCAAACAACCCCCAACCCCTACTTTATCTTTCATTTTCTGTTCATGAGAGCAGGGTGGGTCGTTGTAGAGCGCTGTTATTTCTAGCCAAATACTGTAATGGGGAACACATAAGGAACTACACCGTAAGACAAAAAAGGACAAAAAAAAAAACGACGCACCACGAAGGGATTATATGAATGGGACGGAAATAAATACAAGTGTTGAACATGTACTGACAAACAAACAATTACGATTTCAGAATAACTGGATGATTCATTCAAGAGAAGGAGCTTCACAAATTGAACAAGTTAGTAACGCGTTGGTCCATCTCTGGTCTTATGCTTGCCATTTACTGATATAGTTGTTGGATGCCCTCCTGAGCGATATCGTCCCAAATTCAGTCCAACAAATCGTCAAAACCCCCAGACGGTTGCAGAGCCCTACCAAACATTCTCAAATGGAGAGGGGTTTGGCCAAGATACGGTTTGGCAAGCTCTAAGACAAGCAGCAGAAACTCTTGCCATGTGCAATAAATTTAATATAATTCATTAGGACAGCTGTTTCTGCTTCATTGCCATTCTCTAGTAACGTATAGTTTGATTGGACGTCCTTATGACGATATTCTACGTCCAGTTTTGTTGCCCTTTATGGTATCTACCCTGCACTTTGCTCTTGTATCTCAGCACGGTAATTCCCGCCGGCACACAGCGAAAGTTTCTACTGCTTGTGTTCTTGCTTGATAAACGCTACCTTGCCCTCCAACCATATAGGGGTTTTGACAATCTAACGCGCCAGTTGGACACAATTTGGCACGATATGCATTAGGAGTGCGTCCAACAGTTCTGTCAATCAATGCCAAGCCGAATAACTGTCTGAATCAGGGCCAGGAGTGGACCAACGCCTTACTGACTTGCTCACTTTGCGAAGCTCTTTGTCTTGTACAAATCATCCAACTTTTCTGTAATTGTAATCTTTTTTTTTGTCTGCACATTTGCAATACATTTTCCGATTTTCTTCCCATTCGAATAATTCCTTTTCGGTGCGTAACCTTTTTTTTTTTTTTTCAAGCGACTTGCTTGGAAATTATTGGTCACGAAATTTAACAAGACAACGCAAGATTGCTGTTCTAATCTACCTCGATACGGAAGTTGTTCACCTGTTGCCCTGGCCACTACTTTCGCCAAGTCTCTCACCCACTGAAAACCCTTCGTCATGAGTCGCTTAGAGACTGATAAGACACCACTAGCCAGCCATTATGACTGAGGTCATACGTGTTGAAGCATAATGGAGTGACTTACCCGTACCTGTCACCCAAGCTCGGTTCGATTCAATGTCCTGTCCTTTCAGGGTCATTCATGCTACCAGGGGCAGCAGCCCTTTGTACTAAATTTCACACGTTGTACACCTCCAATTAACCTACAAATTTAACCTTCTTCCTAATATTCTGTATACACAAAGTAAGTAAGCTTTGTATTATGATGTGTTGTCTTTGATGAATAGCACACCTTTCATATTTGGCAGGTTCGTTATTCATGAAAAGTAAGTATAATTTTAGTAGTACGGTCATAACCATAAAGAGACTAACATGGCTACAGAGATAGCATGCAAGCCAAATTTCTACGTCTTCTGTACTGAATGTGGTCTTTGTGACGAGGAGCCGGGAAATATACCGAATGCAGTAGTGAAACAGAGCCAGCTGAAAGCTAGCGCTTTATTCGTTTGCAAATAATGTAGAAAGATTTTTGGAACAGATTGTGGGCGTGGCAGGGGGGTGCGGCGAAAGTCGATGATTGCGACTAGACAACCGCAACCCTTAGAACTGCGACCAAGAGAGAAGGGTGCTTTCGCTGCAAAGAGTGCTTATAGAAACGCGGGTGACTTTTTTAATACAAAATCCGGATAAATTCTAGTGTCCGATACCATTCATCGGCTTTGCCCAATGACGTCATACGTAAGGCAGAGATGCTGCAACGGACAATCCAAGAATGGAACGGATCATACTTATTAACAAACGAATGTAGCGTTCCATTTAACGCTACTATTGCTTACGCGCGAATTTCATTTAAACGAGTTGAAGATGATTGAAATAAATAAGAACACGAGAGCAATTACGAGTGAATATATTATATTATATTTTCCACACATACTGCAAAAACGATGTAAATAATGAACCTTCGATTAGCTGGAATTGGTAACTAGTAGCAACCTACGTAGGAGGTCATTTCTAGTTACCGATTCCAATATTACTGCTTGTTGCGCAAAAATCTTATAACATATCAGAAACGTGCTTAAAAATTGATCTTGTTTGTGAACTACAGAATACGACTAGACTTTCAAAAAATGAAAATCTTTACACACATTACTGCACACGCAAAGAAGTAAAACGCAAAAATGACTGAACCTTGCAACCGATACTACACGAAACTCACTTCAGCTACAGTAGCTCCTACTAACACTCAGTAAAATCGACACACCAGGAGTGACAGTAAAAATAAGAGAAGTGTAGCAGAAACATCGAAAAGGAAAACATAAAAGAGGCTACATGAAAAGAGACTTACCTGATATGAAATTCCAAAGGGGTGAAAGATGGAGGCTGACAAGAACTAAATAAGGACATAACAAGAAATAATAACGTTAGAAGCTCAAACTGTAACGAAAGAAGCGAAATCCATAATAACAAATGAGAAAAATAATAAGAAACACAAACTGCCAGGCACGAATGAGGTACCATGCAAATCAGTTCTTCCCTATCACCCGCCCTCAATCAGACGCAAAATTTTAAAATAATAAAAAAAAGAAACCACGAGTCAATCAAACAAACCCTCTGGCAAAGACACAGCAATACCTCTCGGCCCACCATTGTAACCAGAAAATATTGAAACGACAGAAAAATCTCCCTCCAGAGAAACCAAAAAAAGTAGCACTCGCACAATACAGTAACACAGAAAAACACAACATAACACAAGAAAAAGGTATCAGACCCACCAACACCTAACTAACAAAACGAGGCTTGTACATTTTGCTGACTACTTCCATAAATGCAAGAAATAAACAATAAGCTTTAAGAATACTCTTCCTCCAACAGTATTCGCTATAGTCGCAGGTTCGAATCCTGCTTCGGGCATGGATGTGTGTGCTGTCCTTAGGTTAGTTAGGTTTAAGTAGTTCTATGTTCTAGGGGACTGATGACCTTAGAAGTTAAGTCCCATAGTGCTCAGAGCCATTTTGAGCCTCCAATAGTATTCATCTAAATGGCCTTGCAACACAGAAATCGTTCTCTTTCCCTGCCCGACAACAGATTTTACAGCCCCCCAATACCCCTCGATAGTATTAGTACATGTTCCCGTCTTATAATCTTTAATCTAATTATTGTGATTCACGACCAAATGATGATAACCCCTTTCACTCAACCACTTCTACGAAGCAAACCCATCCGACATAACTACAGGACCTTCTTCCACAAATTCTTCTATTCAAGATGTCAAGATTTCCTTTGTCCGATTTGGTACAACCTAAATACAACATCAGCAAAATCTCCTCCAGAAACTGTTTCTCGAAAACCCAAAGCCCAATAACCTCGTGGCCCCTTTCGTACCCTCTCTTTCCAAAATGTGACTCATCTACATCAACCATAACCCCTGGCCCTCCATTGACCCCCTATACTTTATAAATTCCTCGATGACTTCTCTTCAAAACGAGAACAAGTCGATCACAGTGCCACACGAAACCACTTCTTCGTGCCTGACAGATTTGCAAGAATATCCATAGCAAAAATACACTCCTGGAAATTGAAATAACAACACCGTGAATTCATTGTCCCAGGAAGGGGAAACTTTATTGACACATTCCTGGAGTCAGATACATCACATGATCACACTGACAGAACCACAGGCACATAGACACAGGCAACAGAGCATGCACAATGTCGGCACTAGTACAGTGTATATCCACCTTTCGCAGCAATGCAGGCTGCTATTCTCCCATGGAGACGATCGTAGAGATGCTGGATGTAGTCCTGTGGAACGGCTTGCCATGCCATTTCCACCTGGCGCCTCAGTTGGACCAGCGTTCGTGCTGGACGTGCAGACCGCGTGAGACGACGCTTCATCCAGTCCCAAACATGCTCAATGGGGGACAGATCCGGAGATCTTGCTGGCCAGGGTAGTTGACTTACACCTTCTAGAGCACGTTGGGTGGCACGGGATACATGCGGACGTGCATTGTCCTGTTGGAACAGCAAGTTCCCTTGCCGGTCTAGGAATGGTAGAACGATGGGTTCGATGACGGTTTGGATGTACCGTGCACTATTCAGTGTCCCCTCGACGATCACCAGTGGTGTACGGCCAGTGTAGGAGATCGCTCCCCACACCATGATGCCGGGTGTTGGCCCTGTGTGCCTCGGTCGTATGCAGTCCTGATTGTGGCGCTCACCTGCACGGCGCCAAACACGCATACGACCATCATTGGCACCAAGGCAGAAGCGACTCTCATCGCTGAAGACGACACGTCTCCATTCGTCCCTCCATTCACGGCTGTCGCGACACCACTGGAGGCGGGCTGCACGATGTTGGGGCGTGAGCGGAAGACGGCCTAACGGTGTGCGGGACCGTAGCCCAGCTTCATGGAGACGGTTGCGAATGGTCCTCGCCGATACCCCAGGAGCAACAGTGTCCCTAATTTGCTGGGAAGTGGCGGTGCGGTCCCCTACGGCACTGCGTAGGATCCTACGGTCTTGGCGTGCATCCGTGCGTCGCTGCGGTCCGGTCCCAGGTCGACGGGCACGTGCACCTTCCGCCGACCACTGGCGACAACATCGATGTACTGTGGAGACCTCACGCCCCACGTGTTGAGCAATTCGGCGGTACGTCCACCCGGCCTCCCGCATGCCCACTATACGCCCTCGCTCAAAGTCCGTCAACTGCACATACGGTTCACGTCCACGCTGTCGCGGCATGCTACCAGTGTTAAAGACTGCGATGGAGCTCCGTATGCCACGGCAAACTGGCTGACACTGACGGCGGCGGTGCACAAATGCTGCGCAGCTAGCGCCATTCGACGGCCAACACCGCGGTTCCTGGTGTGTCCGCTGTGCCGTGCGTGTGATCATTGCTTGTACAGCCCTCTCGCAGTGTCCGGAGCAAGTATGGTGGGTCTGACACACCGGTGTCAATGTGTTGTTTTTTCCATTTCCAGGAGTGTAGTAGGTTAGCATGACAATTACTTCTAAATTCAGCCTCGATCTTTCGAACCACGTCCCCTTGCGGACGGATCTCCATATTTAATTTTTTCTGCACCTCCACATGCATTCGTCCGAAGTTCGTGGTAACGCAACCTTCGTCAAAACCATATAATTTCCACAGACACTGCACTTCCAAAGTTCAGCAATGACGCCCAATGATTTCAAAAATTTTATATTTGCTTTACGGTCACTCATTTCCTGAAGCAGAATTTTCGCAGTAAAAGCAACGAAGTCATCCATAACGAACAGCGTGAGGAATCGAGACCTTATAAATCACAACTACTTTCATTAACAAAAGATGCCGAAAACAAATTACGAGATGAAAACAAAACAATCTACATCGAATTTTTAATATCCGCGCGTAACGAGCAAATCTAGAGAAATCATTTAACGTTCATCGACAGCAATCTGAGGCACAAACAAAATAACATCACACATTACGTCATTGCTCAAAGCCGATGGGTGGTATCGGACACTAGAATTGACCCGAAAATCCGTCTTCTGTCGTGAATTCACTGTCGCTGCAACATCGGCCGAAGGGTGTGAAATTTCGAAGCCATTTATATTACAACGAAGCAATGAGGAGAAGTGCCCAAATTACACTGAAGGAGATTATTTGTACTGTGAACGACTCCCACGAAGAAGTCCTCCACTGACACAGCACAGCTTAGAACTCGAGGTCAGCGAAAAAGCTGTATAAAGGAGTTTGAAGACAATCTATTAAGTATACAAGACAGTGATAGCACGAACCAGCACACAACTAGAACACAGTAATAAAATATATTCTCGATAGTAGTGGACTGTAGTTCAAATTAATGAAGTAACAGTTGGCTGCTTATGGATGACCGATAAAAAACACTATTTTTCATTTCTTATTTACAGTAGCAGACAGATGACACCTCCAGGTTGCCGCTCTTCAGCTCTGAATAGAACAATTAAAAATACATATATAAGAATAAAAAGAATTGGACCTGGTGAGACGTTGATGAGGCATGTAGCCTTGAATCCTGTGTGGGTGGTGACGCTGCAACATTTCCTGTGTTAGGGATTTTGATGCAAATGGGATTGCGGGGAAATGGTATGACAACTGGAGTGGGAGTGTTAATAGAGTGTGTTTTTTTAAGGTGTACAGGATTGCTATTAGTCAGTGAAAGAGTAGGTTCGAGCGTCAATGGGTAATGGAAGACGGAAGGTAGGTTATTGATAAATACGAATTAATTCGTCATATGGGAGGGTAAGGTGGTAGATATGACCCTTGTGGAGATGAAAAGGTGGGAAGCGGTGATAGAGGCGTATCAGAAAACCGGGATTCTTAAGACTGGAGCTAATAGCGGCGTGTAGGGATTGGAACGTGGATGAAACACACGAGTAACGAAAGTATTCCAGATATCTTAGGAGATTTGGAAACTTTATCGGGTGGTACAGGATACAGAGAGGGATAGGAATAAATTTTCGCTTTAGTGATGTCTACAAGAAGCGAAACGTTCGTTACTGGTGCGGCAGTAACCCACACACAATGTATGAAATACTTACCCGCTTGGTATCGATGTGTCTCTTGGAATAATCAGCCTGGAGCTTTTCGAGGATGAAGACGTTCGGTTGGTGATGGTAAACGTGAATCAATATGACAACATTATAACATTTTTCCTTCCTGCATCTGGTGAGTACGACCCCGACTGGAAACGCATCCGTCCACCTAGGTGAAGTCACAATCCAAATTGCTCACGTTGCGCAGACTTACAGTGATTGGCAAATCCACGGCGTGTCATAAACTGGCGTTTTAGGCATATGCGTTTAAAAACCAGAGGTGAAGGAAGCGATGACACAACAATTCTGGGTTTGACTGTGGATTGATCTCCGAATGTAGGAATTTGTTGTCTGACTTCCGTTTAACATCGAGTTACTACACCACAAATAGGACAGATAGGACGAATATATTAACTATTATGATTTCTGGAATGCTCTACTCTACGAACTAATCACGCGACACCCCTGACAACGTTCGCACACGATCTCAGTTGTAGCTGACGTATGGAGGTCGGTGAGAGAACAATTCGCCTAATGTCGTAAAGACGCAGTATTCATGATAATGATGCTGACGAGAAACTGCTGGTCTTCAAATGTGCGGCGTTGCTTAGAACTACTGAGTGGTAGAAGAAGCATTATTGGGAAGATAAGGCAACAGTGTGAGTCACTGAAAATGGGATGATGCTTGGGGCTCTTTTCATTGCTTTGATCACGACCTCCTAGCTTTAGCTGATTTCGAGATGACCAAAGGTGTTTGGGAAGACATTTAGACAACAGGATTCTTCCTGCACTTTGCCTATAATTATAAAAGAGTTCATCCTTACATCCACACGAGAATTCCCCGTACACAATACAAGAGACTGTGAATCGTTGTTTGAAGGAAAACGGGTAGGTGTGGTGCACTGGAGCCCTTCCTATATATGATACAGACATTGGTATGCAAGCGCTGCCGATTTAGCCAGGGGCCGTATCAAGAGTTGGCGAGAATGGACCGAACCAAGGGTGCAGGCTAAATAGGCCTCAACGTCTTACCGAAAAAAAGCAAGAAACAAACACGGTAAGTAAGTTTCCCCTACCGCTTGTGTTCCTGTCTTCTACCATAGAGAAAAGACCATCCCTTCCGACCCGACATTGTTGTCACACAGTCATTGTTTTCAAGTAGCATCGTAAGAAACGAGTACTGCCGAACCTCTGTATCTAACATGGTTCAAGTGGCAACAGTGCAACTGGTTCACACATCCGCCGCCTACACAAAAAAAATGGTTCAAATGGCTCTGAGCACTATGGGACTTAACTTATGAGGTCATCAGTCCCCTAGAACTTAGAACTACTTAAACCTAACTAACCTAAGGACATCACACACATCCATGCCCGCGGCAGGATGCGAACCTGCGACCGTAGCAGTCGCGCGGTTCCAGACTGTAGCGCCTAGAACCGCTCGGCCACCCCGGCCGGCCCCGCCTACGCAGCTTGCTCATGTTCCGCAACGGAGTTCTTGCTACTACTTCGTTGTGCCATTGTAGGATTTCAAAGGTCAGCAGGTGGGAGCTAAAGCAAATATGCTATCTGACCGAAGGCTACCGGTTTTTATCGATTTCTACCGACTGAGCTCTGGAACGAGACGCGAAGGTGGAAGGAGCAAGGAAAGAAGATCTAATGGATACGAAATTTAGTCGTCCCTCCAGATAGTACCTTTGCTCTCCATTCTTTCATTTTGTACGATGTTCTATATAGATAAAAATGAATTCAAGAGTAAGCCTTATGTGACTCATTAATTATAACAGAATGAAACATGCTCCTAACATAGCACAGAGAAGGCAAAGACACTATGTGATCAAAACTATCTATACACGCCCAAAAGATTGCTGACCTCAGATGTTAAGTCCCATAGCGCTTGGAGCCATTTTTGAACACCCCCAAAACATACGTTTTTAACATTAGATGCATTGTGCTGCCACCTACTGCCAGGTACTCCATATCAGCGACCTCAGTAATCATTAGGCATCGTGAGAGAGCAGAATGGGTCGCTCCGCGGAACTCACGAGCTTCGAACGTGGTCAGCTGATTGGGTGTCACTTGTGTCATACGTCTGTACGCGGAATTTCCACACTCATGAACATCGCTAGGTACACTGTTTCCGATGTGATAGTTAAGTGGAATCGTGAAGGGACACGTACAGCACAAAAGCGTACAGGCAGACGTCGTATGTTGACTGACAGAGACCGCCGACAGTTGAAGAGGGTCGTAATCTGTAATAGGCAGACATCTATTCAGACAAAAGCACAGAAATTCCAAACTGCATCAGGATCAAATGCAAGTGCTATGACAGTTGGCGGGAGGTGAGAAAACTTGGATTTCATGGTCGAGCGGCTGTTCATAAGCCACACATCACGCCTGTAAATACCAAACGACGCCTCGCTTGGTGTAAGGAGCGTAAATATTGGACGATTGAACAGTGGAAAAACGTTGTGTGGAGTGACGAATCACTGTACACAATGTGGCGGTCTGATGGCAGGGTGTGGGTATGGCGAATGTCTGATGAACGTCATCTGCAAGCGTGTATAGTGCCAACAGTAAAATTAGGAGGCGGTGGTGTTACGGTGGGGTCGCGTTTTTCGTGAAGTTGGTTTGCACGCCTAGTTGTTTTGCGTGGCATTATCACAGCACAGGCCCTAAATTGATGTTTTAAGCACCTTCTTTCTTCCCACTGTTGAAGATCAATTCTAGGATGGCGATTGCAACTTTCAACACGATCAAGCACCTGTTCATAATACTTGGCCTGTGGAGTAGTGGTTACACGACAATAACATCGCGGTAAAGGAGTGGCCTACACAGGAGTCCTGTCCTGAATCATATAGAACACCTTTGGGATGTTTTGGAACGCCGAATTCGTGCCAGGCCTCACCGACCAACATCGATACCTCTTCTAAGTGCAGCACTCTGTGAATAATGAACTGCCATTCCCCAAGAAACCTTCCAGCACCTGACTGAACGTATGCCTGCGAGAGTGGAAGCTGTCATCAAGGCTAAGCGCGGGCCAACACCATATTGAATTCCAGCATTACCGGTGGAGGGACTTGTAAGTAATTTTCAGCCAGATGTCCGGATACTTTTGATCACATAGTGTATGTCTTGGTTAGGGTTAGGGACGTTAAAGAAGGGAACTAGCTTTCCGACATATCCAGAAGCTTCAAAGATATTTGACTAAAAACATTTTGACATACTGGCTCTTTTAATTCATCCCTAGAAACTTTACAGTTTTATCCCCTCAGAAAATTTTTGTAGTCATTACAATATGCTCTTTAGCCATGTGATATTATTCAGGTATTTGGAAATTACCATTATACACTTGTGGGATTTGTGGAGGAGCGTGATTATGTAATGTTTTGAACAGGAACCCATGTTCAGAAATGTAATGTTCTACGCCGGTCTCAATTCAGATATGTAACGCGTCCGTGTCTGCTGAGGGACGGATGAAAGTCTCATAGTTGCTTGTCCTCGTAAGCAATCGCGTAGACACGATGACGTGTACTATATTAAACGGTTACCTGATGTCACTTAACGTATGAAAAGTTTCATTTATGAGACTCCTGTAGAGACAGAGGAAGATTTGCTGGCAGGAGTCCTGACCGCTGCACTAGAAATTGAAGAGACGTCAAGTGGGATAAAGAGTGTTTACCAGAACTTGCTTCTTATGTCCAATGCCTGTAACAACGGTGGTGGTCGTCACATCGGGCCACAGTTGTAATGCATTAGCACTGTTCTGTACGTACAATATGATGTGTTCTTTTTTGTTTTGGAATAATGTAAAGACGTAACTGTTAAGTCTGAATACAGATAAATGTGCTTCAGTGATAAATGGACGCTTCGTTATGTTTCCTTCCGGACTGTCACCTAATAATTGTGCTGCTTCGCATCTAATTCAGTTCCTCAAGCGAAGATGGATGAGTTAAACACTGTATATTGTTTACTATGGCTGGCGAGTATTCTGGATTTTGGGCACAGGATCAGGGACCTGTAAATTGCAAATTGTGCCAACAGCTTGCAACTAACAGAGCTCGCTGCGCTAGGGAAGTAGGGTTAGCTCGTAAATAGGCGCGAATACATCAAAATGTTTTGATTTATATGACTTTGAAGCTGCCAGAGAAGTCAGAACCGTAGCTTCCTTCTTTTACATCCCTAACACTGCCACTTTTTGTGCTATGTTAAGAGCATTTTCATTCAGGTTCTCACGTTTTACTCAACCATAATTTTGACATTAGACCGTCATAGCTTGCAAATCGATGAAGATTGTTGCTGACACGTGTGGTGATCTGGTACAGGCATTCTTTTGTCTCTCAAATCACGTTGCTTACACCGTGACAATGGGTGAAATTAACGACCGTTTACCTTCTTACAAAATATGAATCAGTTCCCACAAATTTGAAACGTAGAAGCGACGCCCGTAAGGAAACTCACAAGAGAAGCGTTGTTTGCACGTAAATCAGAACGAATATTTTTGAAAATGAGTTTTCAATTTTATCTTAAGAAGGCATTTTTTGTTTATCTGATTAACATTAAACCGTTTCCGTACATTCGATTCACATAGAAACGAATTTTACGTGCTACATTCAGCTCGAATTTGAACTATCGTTTCTCGACAACAGCTAAAGATTATTGGAAAAAATTTTGCTTTGACTTTGTCATTTTATTTACTTTCAGGCAAAGTTTGAACCAACTGGAACAAGGTTAAAGTATAGAAGCGATGCACTTCCAAATCTTCACAGATAAACGTGTTTGTTACACTTACAATTCAAACGACGCAAGATTTTTTCAGACGTTTATAAACTGTCTTATATCAAGGTGCGATACACCGGTGCACCAAATTTCAGCCACCAGTCTCTCTCCAGTCCTGAATTATTTAAGGGTCACTGTTTCTTCACGTAAAACCCAACGGTAGACATAAAAATGGTGCCTTTAGCTGAGCATTAATTTCAGCACAATTAAAATCTTTTGCAAAAGAAACTGATCGATTCGCACAACTTGCCTGCGCGCCACCTCCGGTTGGTCTGTCAAATCTTGCTTAATATACTGTAACATAGTTACAGCAACCCAGATGGACGAATGACTATACAATGGCCGCTGGTCTCGGCGAAACCAAAAACTTTGTACCCCATGTTCGTCGCTCAAACAGGAACTTAACACCAAGACCTCCCCATACGATGATTTTTGGCGCGGCCTATTCACACATATTTGTTCCAGTAGCTCCACACTTTAACGCTTACAGGATTTGTTAGTCGGTGTGCCTGCACACAGCTATAATCTGTTCATCTGAGTTGAATTGTTCTCCAAACTTACACTCCGCCATTGGTCATCGGCTGCAGTGCTCAAGCATCTGATGTCGTAAGACCACTGCTAGTAGGCCTTACTTACGCGTTAGGTATATTGTTGTTATTCTAGCACGAATGAAACACTGACATACGTTAAGATAAAGCATCGAAAGGCTTAAGTTTCTTTGTTAATTAGTGTAGTTGTAGTTATTGTTCAAACCGGGTTATTGGTTCATAACAAGATGTGTGGTTTGAGCATGGGTGTGTCAGCCCGAAACCGTTAACCACTGCAACAGAATTTAATGTCAATTCAACTGAGACGGACGAAATAATGATTAAAAAAATCATCTAATTTCCTCCGAACTACAAACTCCCACTTCTCAGATATCGTTTTGCATCACCTAATGGGCTTTATCCTCAGGTCTAAAATCCATTGAGGAAAGCGTCCTCGACTATCACTTACTGATATTTATTTAGGTCACCCAATGAGGTACCTTCTCTCTTTTCGGGAGAGAGAGAAAGTCTCACTCTACGTGGAGTGGCGTCTGGCTGTCGCACTTCCTCCCTCACAAGGGGAGAAGAGCCTTTAGCAGCAAACGGGAACCGAGCTTTGCTCGAGAAAGCAGAGATGAATATTCCCTATCAACGGGGCATTTACCGGTTTTCTAGGAAAAATATTGCTGATGAAAAATAACATTCGTGCAAACTATTCTTTGAGCAGACATACCGACGCTTAAAAGTAATTTATCTTGCACTGAGCGAGTACGCAACACGGTTCATTATACTGGTCTTTATTAGCCAGAATCCGGGCTCAAACAGCACTTTGTCGCAGTGTATGAGGTGTTGACCGCTTTTGACCTATCAGTACTGAACCGGACGATACAGGTCTACCGAGCGAGGTAGCGCAGTGGTTAGCACACTGGACTCGCATTTGGGAGGACGACGGTTCAATCCCGCGTCCGGCCATCCTGATTTAGGTTTTCCGTGATTTCCCTAAATCGCTCCAGGCAAATGCCGGGATGGTTCCTTTGAAAGGGCACAGCCGACTTCCTTCCCTAATCCGATGAGACCGATGACGTCGCTGTTTGGTCTCTTCCCCCAACCAACTGTTCCTACCCAAGTGCAGAATCTTTGCAGATACAGGCCTCTACAAACACTTACTGGCGGTCAGTGTCCGGATCACTGACCCTGCTCCAACCAGCCTAGACGTTAGAAGACAGCTATTCTCTTTAGGGAACGGTGGGATCTAAACACCAGTGCTCCTTGCCCCCTCCTACCGTGAGACCCACCCAAGAATCAGTCAGAGCCATAGTGAACAACAGATACAGGATACGCAATTAATTGCGTAGACAGAGGAAAATAAAGACATGTGTTAGCGGCTTGGTCTTTGCAATCACCGACGTTACTCACATTACGAGGAGTGTTCAAAATAAAATGTACGAAACAATACTATGGGAATATTTTGAGACATCATTCAAAAGTAATCACGAGAGGCCAGAGCACGACTATCCTGCCGTTTCGCAAACCGAAGGATTCCCTGTTCTCAGGATTTCTGTGACCGTGAGTGGAGCCACTCCTTGATAGTGTCCTTCAGTTCGTCGTCAGAATTGGCTATACAATGGCCGCTGGTCCGGGCGAAACCAAAAACTTGTTACCCCTTGTTCATAGCTCAAATAGTAGCTTCCCTTCGGGAGGTTTTTTGTAAAGGACGAAACACTTGGAAACCGCAGAACGACATGTCTGGGTGTTAGGGCGGATGCTCAAGCTGCATCGATTTGAACTTGGTCATTACAGTTTGTATGAGCTTGGACACGTATGGACTCGCTTTATGGTGGAAAATAATCACGCCCTCCGTGAACAGCCCAGGATGTTTGCTCTTGATGGACTTAAATAGGCTACGGTATGTCTCACAGTACTCCATTGTTAATGGTTTTTACGTGCTCGAGGAACTCGGTGAGTACCGGACCCCGGTCGTCGAAAAAGACGGTGAGACCTTACCTGCTGACGGCGCAGCTTTGAATTTTTAAAGAGGAGATGACGATACGACATTCACATCCCTTGCTGTCACACTACAATGTAATGAGACAGCTAGGGATGCGACACACGCAAATTTCAACGGTTTTGGTTGTTACGATGTTTCGTGCATTTTCAAGACATAGTCTTCAATCGGTAGAAACATGACACAGATTACTATAAAGTGAATCAGTAGCAGTGAAAGCCAAGACGGATCAGTCCACCACTTTACTACTCGCCGTTTCACAGTTCGGGAAAAAAAATACATGGCATGTCGAGACAAGGACACGCACTAGACGGATTATGCATAGAATATGCCAACCTTGGCAGCCTACTGGCTTATAAACTCTTGTTGCATCGAATTCTACAGACGGCTTAATGTCAATGAAACATGATTTAATGAGGTAAAAATTCAGCGTTTCTGTACTATTCTAATCTTCTTTTTCAGAGTCATAGTCCAAGTATTTCTACATAGTCTCAAGTGTCGCTAATGCTCTATTTCAGTTCATCCAACGGCCACAAAGTTGTCCCAATCGCGTTTAGAAACCAGATTTCAATAGAACACGAAGTTTTTCAGTATTTTACCTTATCGAGCTGTCTTAAAGACTTGAGCTGCTCATTATAAGTAATGCAACACAGTTATTATGACAGCAGTTTGGTTATTTTAAGATTCCAATACACCACATTATTCCCCACTCTTCTTGCTACTAAACCCTATTACTATAACCGCGTGGTAGCACATACTGGTCGACTTCGGTGCCAACGTCTTGCTGCATCAATGGCCTCCTCGTAATCCACACACTGTTTCACACGGAGTCCATCCATCACTGAGCCAAACTAATGGAAACCGGAAGGTGTGACATCCGCGGTGCTAGGTGGATGGGGAAGAACAGTCCAATGAAGTTTTGTGAGCTTCTCTCGGATACACTGACTTTGTGAGCCTTTGCTTTGTCATGGAGAAGGAGAAGTTCGTTTGCATTTTTGTTCAAAAAATGGCTCAAATGGCTCTGAGCACTAGGAGACTTAACTATTGAGGTCATCAGTCCCCTAGAATTTAGAGCTACTCAAACCTAACCAACCTAAGGACATCACACACATCCAAGCCCGAGGCAGGATTCGAACCTGCGACCGTAGCAGTAGCGCGGTTTGGACTGCAGCGCCTAGAACCACGTGGCCACCGCGGTCGGCTGCATTTTTGTGACAACCAACATGCTGAAGTAGTTTCTTCAGTTTCCTGAGTCTGTGTGCGGCTGACCGGCACCCGGGAGATTGGATATGTTTGCGCGAACTTGCTGCAATGACGACAGACGTTTGCCCAACGACTTACCGTGCTTTTATCCACTGCCAGGTCTGCGCAGACATATGCAAGTGCCTCTGAATATCTGTGATTTACTGGTTTTACGTCCACAGAAATTCAATGACAGCTCTATGCTTGGATAGCATCTTCATTAAAAAAGACATTTTGAAGACGACATATATTGCCGCCACATATGGGAATTCCAAGAAATTATAGGGTCTGAAGTACGAATATTGCACGACGCCCCACAATAAATTCCACATTTTTTTCTATACAAACTGCCCGAGAAAAAAAATGTGTTGCATTAAATATTGAATGCCCCTCATAGTTTAACCTGAAGCTTGGTAGGCTGCCAGGCAGGAAGGTGAGCTAAATCGTATGGAACCCGCGTGATCTTTGGTCTGGTACACCAACCAACACGATTGTGGTACTTAGACAGTTTTTCTCTCTCATTCAGGGAAATACATGGTTGATCCCCAGTCTCTGTTTCAGATAATACCATACAGAAACAGTTAGAATATTGTAACGCACAAGATAAATATTACACGGTCGACTTTGTTGGCCATCGTGTGTGTACTTAATCTAAAATTGTTAAAGGTATTTTAAATCTTTATTTACTTAAAACTTCATCAGTGATCCAGAACCAGCCATCTCTAATCACGTTTAACGCCAGGACATGCGCAGCAGTACAAGTGAATGTAACATCAGGCAACAAAAACCAGTGCCAAATGTAGGTAAACTCAGACGAAATATGCAGTAAGTAAAAATCACAGGTCAGTACATTTTGAAACAAATTGTTTTTAGATCTAGAACCAAAACTAAAATTGTAAATGCACTGGAGAGAAACAATCGGAATACCAAAAAATAATTTATGTGCAGTAATGATATTTCGGGATTACATTTGTGTACATAACATAGTTAAGTGACTAACGTTGTGTAAGCGCGAGACAAGCATTGCCAATGTGAAATACCGGTACATCAATAACCCGTGTAGTCACCAGAATGTTGAATGAAAGCATGCAAAGGCACATACATTGCGTTGTACTGGTGTCGGATGTCAGTCTGTGCACTTGGTCGGTCAGTTATGGAACGGTTAATGATCTTTGTGGATGGCGCTGGTGTTGTTGACTGATGATGTCTGGTATGGGCTCGATTGGAGACGTATCTGATGAACGATGGGGCAGACTACATGGCGACATTCTTTAGAGGGAGTTGGGTTACAAAAGTGGTATATGGGCGAACGTCACCCATTTGGAAAACACCCCTTGGCATGCTGGTAATGAATGGCAGCACAAGAGGTCGAATCAGGAGATTCACGTACAGTTTTGCAGTCAGGATACGTGGAATAACTACGAGAGTGTTTGTGCTGTCGTACGAAATCGCACTCCAGGCCATAACTCCAGGTGTAGGTCCTGTGTGTCTAGCAAGCAAACAGATTGATTACAGGCCCTCAACTGCCTCAGCTGGCCTCCTTCTAATCAACACACGACCATCACCGGCACCGAATCAGAATCAGCTTTCACCAGAAAATACAACAGGCTCCAACTCTGCCCTCCAAAGAGCACTCGCTTCACACCATTGAACTCGCAAATGGTGGTGGTTTCGGGTCAGTGGAATGCACGCTACAGGGCATCCGGCTCGGAGCTATCCTCGAAGTAACTGATTTGTAACAATTGTTTGTGTCACTCTGGTGACAACTGTTCCTCAGATGAGTGCTGCAGATGCACTACGGTGCGCCAGAGGCATACATTGAACACGGTGGTCTTCCCTCTCGGTATCGCCATGTGCCCGTCCGGAGCCCGTTATTCTTCCGACCGAACATTCTCGTGACCACTGCTGCCGGCGACTGGCTACATTCTTTCCAAGGCTTTCTGCAATATTGCGAAAGGCATATGTTATACGACCCCGTTCAAACTGAGTGAAGTGACTGTCGTCTGAAAGGCATTACTAACTAACATCAGCTCATTACGTGGAATCTCAAAAGTAAGTAATGCCCGCGACCGTTACATCGTGTATTTAAAGCAAATATGATATGCATCCTGATAGTGGTGCTGCTACCGCGACTCTTAGGCGATGTACGAAATTTGAATAGACATCATCTTACAGATGTAGAAACACGCCTACCAAGTTTCGTTTATGTCGCAGAACTCCCTCTTGATGATGAGATTTTTTTCCCGTCGATGTATGTTTGATTCTAGCGCACTGGCGATGTTCCAAGTTAATAAAACGAAACACCTGTTGTAAAATAAAAAATTATGTTTTAGTAGTTTCAGCGACTGAGTCTGAAATAGCGTTAATAAAATGTGCAGGAGTCATAGACAAATAGTGCACAAGTATCCATTGCACAGGTTATCTGTGATGACAAGAAAGGCGTCCGACCACAAAGTTAAAATAAAATAAAATGTCGAAAATGCTAGAAAGACAAAGACCTCGAGCAATCTTAAAGGCAAATCGTTCATCATGTTTTAACATATTTCTCCTTGCTTCACGAGCTCGTTAGTTTTGGGAATATAAAAAAAAAGTTAATTTACGCCTAATCCATAACGTGCTGTGGAAACATCTCCGAGCGAAAACGTCCGTTATACGAGATTATAGTTGACTTACAAAATTGTCCATTGTGCCTGTTGCTCTCAAGAAGTGGCACGTTATTTCCAGCACAGTGGAGTCTCAGTGGGCCGCCCAGAATGCGGACACGACACGACACGTGGCGTGCGCCCTTATCGCAAACAGCGGATCGCCGGAAGCCGACCAGAAAAGTGGGCCCGACAAAAAAAGAGCGAAATAAGCCGAATCGGCGCGCAGGAGCTGTGCCGCCGCGGCGATACGCTTATCGTCGGAGCAAATTAGCGTGAGCCGGGCGCCGTCGCGTGACCGCCGCCCCTGGAGGTGGACAAACCCAATCTGGCCTCCGCCGCGGCTCTAGGAATGAACGCCTCCGAAGCGCATACCTGCGGTGTCTTCTGGCCAGCAGACGCCAACCACTTCACAAATGACGTAAGGACACTGGACAAGAAATTATCACGCCCAGTGAACATCACGCACGTACCGCGTTACACCACTCTAACACTAGTGATGGCCTCAAGCCTCTCATTATGATCCCATAGGCAAGTGGTCGTCAAACATTTTTTTTACTCAAGAGCCAATACCGGCCTTGTGGCGCGGCAGCTCGGCCCGCATATGGACTGATCTTGTTATTAGCTGTAACCACACTTTTTGAACGAAATTGAAGAAGTGATGGGAGAAGACCAGTTTGGCTTCAGGAAAGGAAAAGGAACCAGAGACGCCAATGGCATGATGAGAATATTGTCAGAGAGAGTTTTGGCCGTTAACGAAGAAGTTTGCGCTTGTTTTATAGACTGGCAGAAGGCCTTCGACAGAGTCAATTGGAATATATTGATGAACATCCTTAAGGAAATAGGAATCAACTGGAGAGATCGGAGACTTTTAAGGACCTTGTACCTGGGACAAAGGGTAAAGGTACGACTGAAATATGGAGAAACGAACAGTGTGGAAACAGGAAGGGGAGTGAGACAAGGATGTCTGTCGCCAAGTCTCTTCAAGCTGTATGGAGAAATGCTGGCGAGAGAAGCGCTGAAAGGATGCGGAAACTTCAAAGTAGAAGGACGTCTCATCAACACCATCACGTATGCGGACGACCTGGTAGTGCTCGCTAAAAATCAGAGACAGCTGCAACACATGATGAACAATTTGGTGGAAACGGGAAGTAAATAGGGCATGGAAATCAACATCGAAAAATCAAAAGTGATGCGCATATCAAAACGTGAGAAACACTTGAAGATAACTGTGGACAATCGGGAACTGGAAAATGTGAATCAATATAAGTACATAGGAAATTTTATCACAAAGGATTCCCACTGCACTAACGAAATCCGAGCAAGAATCGCCATGGCCAGAGCTGCTTTCAACAAGAAGAGGACTCTGCTGACCAGCAAGTTGAGTTTGGCATTGAGGAAAAAACTGATAAAGTGCTACATTTGGAGCATTGCACTGTATGGAGTAGAGACATGGACCATGAGAAAGAAGGAGAAAAAATACTTAGAGAGCTTTGAAATGTGGTGCTGGAAGAGAATGGAAAAGATCAAGTGGACAGATCGCATAGAAAATGACGATGTACTGCGAAGAGTAGGAGAGAAGTGAAGTATTCTGCGTACAGTTCTTCAGAGAAAGGCCAACTGGATTTGACATGTACTTAGACACGAGGGACTCATACATGATGTCATCGAAGGCAAACTCAGAGGAAAGGCAGGACGAGGAAGAAGAATTCAACATCTGGACGACATGAGAGACACAACAGACTGAAGGAAGAAGCTGAAGACAGGGAACAGTGGAATCAGAAATTCTCCGTACGAAGACATGGACCTGCCACTAGGCAGAATACTACGTAATAATAAATAATAACTACACTACCGGGAAAAAAATTAGTTGACCTGCATAGACGACGTCAATTTTTAACCGAAGACGGCTTATGCTACCTGGGGTATAGTGGCTGTACTGGTTATCGTTATCCACCATCTGAAACCGTAGTGGCATAACTACCAGAGCGTCATCTGTGTCTACCCTTTAATAGGGAATTTTCAGGCGCAGAGGGTCGAGTGTGGTGCAAATACGTAAAGCAAGCACACAACCATGACTCTAAGACATACTCGTGCATCCTACAGCCAACAGAGTGAGTTTGAAAGGTGTCGAACTGTAGCACTGTGGTCTTCCGAGTGGCGGGATGGTCCTTTCGAAGAATTGCCACACAAGTTGAACGTGCTGCGACAGTTGGGCAACGATGTTGGTATCGGCGGTCACGTGAACATTCTCACACCTGTAGACGAGTTTCTGGACGTCCCCGCTAGGATCGTCGTATTGTAAGGCCAGTAGTGGCAGATCGTACAGCTACCGCAGCACAGAGGGCTTGTGAACCCAGACGTGTCAACACGAACAGTTGTTAGAAGTGGGATTATGGGCACGCATACCTCTAGCCAGTCTTCGACTCACTCCATAGCATCGACGTACACGGCTTGTCTGGTGCCGTCAGAGGATCTCTTGGAAGATGGAATGGTGCGCCGTAGTCTTCAGCTATGAAAGCAGATTCTACCTGCATGCCAGTGATGATCGTTTGCACGTACGAAATGGTTCAAATGGCTCTGAGCACTATGGGACTTCACATCTAAGGTCATCAGTCCCCTAGAACTTAGAACTACTTAAAGCTAATTAACCTAAGGACATCACACACATCTATGCCCGAGGCAGGATTCGAACCTGCGACCGCAGCGGTCGCGCGGCTCCAGACTGAAGCGCCTAGAACCTCTCGGCCACTCTGGCCGGCTGCACGTACGACGTAGACATGGTGAGTGCTGTCTGATAGTTTGCATTCGTCCAACACACGCTGGCTTCAACTCAGGCCTTTTGCTCTGGTATTTCTGGAGGGGACGCTAACCCGTTCGGTACGTCCAGAAAGTTGCTAGACCTTTTGTTTTGCCGTTCTTACAACAAGAATGTGATGTGTTGTTCCAACAGGACAATGCTCGCTCACACACTGCCTGTGAAAACGTTTTCTGCAAGGCGTGCAGGAACTTCACTGGCCAGCACTATCTCCGGTCTAGTCTCCAGTTGAGCACATGTGGGATGTGATGGGACGAGAAGTGATTCGTGCTTCATGGCAACCAAAAACTCTTACAGAACTAGGTGAACAGGTCGAGCATAGATGGCGTAAACTATACCAGGACAGTATTCGCCATCTGTACGCTCGACTAGATGCCTGAGTCAGTACCTGCATTATCGCCTGTGGAGGCTACCCCACGTGCTAATATGGGTGTTTCAGCGTGGATTACCTGGTACCACACAACCGTCTATGCTATTGATCAGTATATGTTCTCATCTCGTGTACTCCATATGCACTATTGCAACAATAAGAGTTGAGTGAATTTTAAACCTCTAAAAGGGTCTACTAATTTTCTTCCGGCAGTGTATATCAGTACGATGTGAGATCCCAACAGACTCGCTACAGTAATGACGCGATAATTGGCCTCAACTCCCACATACTGTTTGTTAGAAGTTGGCATAATGACCAGTTGACGTTCATGGATCCACGAAGCCTGGTGCATATGGTCGGAAGATGTCCCCATTTGACCAAATCCAGTTGCTGTTTTTAATATATGCTCTACTCCAATCAAAACTGTTTTAATTTTAATTGCCGGCCGCGGTGGCCGAGCGGTTCTAGGCGCTTCAGTCCGGAACGGCACTACTGCTACGGTCGCAGGTTCAAATCCTGCCTCTGGCATGGATGTGTGTGATGTCCTTAGGTTAGTTAGGTTTAAATAGTTTTAAGTTCTAGGGGACTGATGACCTCAAATGTTAAGTCCCATAGTGCTCAGAGCCATTTTTAATTTTAATTGTAAAACATTCAACTGAGATCGCTGCTTTAACTCTGTAACAATGGTTTCAAAACGTTCGAGTCTATTCAACAAATGCTGTCAGCATTCAGCAAATAGATACTGAAGCCACCTAGAACCAAGCTTTTTGTATTTAATTCTTAACGTAAAAAGTGCGGTAATCTATCCTCTGATGTCTCTATAATATCGTATATTTCCTACAACTTTAATCACTAACCCTTCAGTTCTTTATTGTGACACTTTTCGATACTTCCAGCAGTCGTATCAGTTTTGGGTCGTCTTTCACGAAGACGACCACAAGAAGTACAGTCATACTGAATTTAGTTGACCACTTTTTAGCTCGTTACAAATTTTCATTAATTCTGAATAAGTTTACGTTGTTAATAAACTGTCCAAAACAGAGACTTTGATTCAATTAAAATAACAGTTGTAGCACACGTGATTAAAAAAAGGTCTTTACAGACGAAGTACTCTGCAAATAAAATTGGCACCTGACAGATGTTATTTTGCTACAACGATAAACATATAAATATTTCGTTGATATAAACACCGAATCTGTATTAGTCCGAAATATTTCTTCTATGTGGTCAACAATCTCCTGTGAGACGCGTTGCAAGAAAGACGAAGTACAAAAAAGTGGCTCTGAGCACTATGGGACTCAACTGATGAGGTCATTAGTCCCCTAGAACTTAGAACTAGTTAAACCTAACTAACCTAAGGACATCACAAACATCAATACCCGAGGCAGGATTCGAACCTGCGACCGTAGCGGCCTTGCGGTTCCAGACTGCAGCGCCTTTAACCGCACGGCCACTTTGGCCGGCTTCCGCAATTGGTAAACGGTCCATTTTAACACTGTCAATGTATCACGAAGCAAATACCGTCCGCACTGACGGAATGTTGCGTGATACCACATACTTATACGTTTGCGACTATTACAGCGCCATCTATCACAAAGCGAAAAAAGTGGTCCAACTAAAACATTCATATTTCTTTACGTACTACACGAATATGTAATAAAAAATGGGGATTCCTATTTAAAAAAGGCGCAGTTGGTATCCGTTTGACCTATGGCAGCGCCATCTAGCGGGCCAACCATAGCGCCATCTGGTTTCCCCCTTCAAGCTAGACAAGTTTCGTTCTTTGCAGTTTTTTCGTTTGATGCTTATTTCGTGAGATATTGAGCCCGGTCACTATCAATGGACCACCCTGTATAAATGAATAAAGATTTACTTATCTTTGACACACTGCTCTGCCACAGTATTCATTGATAATTTACTACTGTCATTGACCATGGAATCATCACTTGATGTTCTAAGTAGCGGAGTTTTCTCTTGAGGTACAGTACTTGACTTTAACAAAAGCACAAGTTCATCTGTAACTTTAATAACTGTCACTGTCCTATAGGATGATGCTGACTGCTGTAGCTGAAGTTTCGATTGCGATGAGCTCTTGCATGCCCGAGACTGTGCTGACCTCAGCTTTTGCACGCTAGTGCGCTGGAAGGGGAGGTGTAGTCTCCAGGAGGGCGTCCCATACGTCGTTCCGGACTGAGCGAAACCTCACTAATGGCTGTTTTATCGATTTGCGGTGCCAATTCTGCTGTGGCACCCCGATCTCTGGACGATAAAACAGTAAAACAGTACTCATCGTAAGAATTTTTATAGGTGCCATTATTCATTTCTTTGTTTGCTTAGAAATAAAATAATTTTTGAGATTTTTCTCAAGGTGACATTCTAACAAATGTACTTAAAATTGCAATTTTTAGGTGTACTCTGTTCTATTTTCGATTATGCTTTATACTACATAACTCTTTTGCAAAATCTAATAAGTACGTTTTTCTATTGCAGGTGAGTGTCCACATTACTGAGGCTTGCAGCCTTCGTCATCATTAATGCGGGCAAGTCGTACGAGTCACCAGCGAAAGGTGAGTGCTCTTAACAACAAGCTGTCCCGATCTGAAATGGATACAATTGTCACGTCACGCGAGTGAGTAGAGTTTAGTTCACAAAGAATGTTATATATTGTGCAGATGTTCAAATATTCATAGTCACTAAGTACTACCAAGTCCTATGTTTCCTTTTAAAAAGGAATGAAAAGGTGAGTTACGATAGCAAGATTCACGTAAAAAACGATATTTTCCGTTTCTCTGGGCCTGCAGCTCCCAAATACCGCATGGAAAACTAACTGGTAAGTAGCAAATGTTCAGGGCGCTTCAGAATGAAGTTGGAAACATTTGAGGACAGGTTTCTTACACCAAAACAGGAAAATATGTCTAGTAAACATGGCTCTAAAGTGCGTATCTTGAGAGCCGTGAGCGCTTTTTTAATGGGAGAAATGTGTTCCACAGTAGTGAAGAGGAACAAGTGCTCATAGCTGTTAATGTATGCACTTTAGATCCCTTTGTTTACTGGAAATTTTGTCTTGTTTTGGTCCATACTACTCCCTCACAAAATATGGGAAGAAAGAGCTTGCAGCAGAAGAGATGTGTTTTACGGTATCGAGGATGATCTAGTGCTCATACCTTTTAAGGTATGCATTTTAGAACTCATGTTTACTGGACATTTTTTTCTTATTTTCGTGTAAGGAAGCTGTCCCCAAATTTTTAAAGCGTCATTCTCAAACACCCTGTATACTCGATATGGCTCTTAATGAGGCGATAAAACTGCGAAAAGGGTTATCTGTCGCTGATAGTGCCAGCTTACACAGGTTTGATACTTCTTGTCATTTGGCCCAGTAACTTTTGGCAATTGTTTGTTGGTTTTATCTTCTGTTTTTAGTGCAGTGAATTTTCAGCTTCTTTGACACCGTAGGGATCACAAGTCTTACCTCACTGCATCGTATCCTATTGATGATCACTGGGCAAATCAAGCTAAACGCATCTAAGTACATATATAGAGTGTATCAAAAGGAATCTTCCGATTTAAAAAATCATAACTATTATGTTATTTGAGATATGTGCATGAACAACGTACTGTTGGAAAGAGCAAACTCTCGAGTTTTACATGGTTTCCCCTAGGTGGCAGCAGTGTGCGCCCTCTTCAATTCCAGTAAAAATGGTGTCGGGGCAATAGAAAGCGTTTTGTGTTCTACGTTTTGCGCAGTGCGGGTCAGTAATAACTGTTCGGCATGACTTTATTACTAGGTATGGTGTGGATCCTCCTACTGTACAGATCATTAGACGATGGCATGAACAATTCCGAGAAATAGGCTGTTTGTGTAAAGGCAAACTGTCGGGCCGTCCCCGAGTGTCTGACACATACATCGAATGCATCCGCCATAGTTTCATAAGGAGTCCGTAGAAATCCGTTCGCCACATAGCTCGACAGCTCAACATGCCCCCGATGTCCGTCTGGCGTGTGTTTCGTCGATGTTTACACATGAAACCATACAAAATTCAGCTACTAAAAGCTCATCGTGAAGGTGACAATCACCAACATATGCAACGTGTGGAGTTCTGTTCAAATGGTTCTAAGCACTATGGGACTTAACATCTGAGGTCATCAGTCCCCTAGACTTAGAACTACTTAAACCCTTACTAATCTAAGGACATCACACACATCAATGCCCGAGGCAGGATTCGAATCTGCGACCGCAGCAGCAGCGCGGTTCCGGTCTGAAATGCCTGGGTGGAGTTCTGTAATTTCATTCTTGGCAAGATGGAGGATGACATTTTTCTTCCACGCTTAGTGTTTAGTGACGAGGCAATATTCCAATTAAATGGAAAGGTGAACCATCATAATGTGAGAATAAGGGGTACGGAATAACCATTGTATAATACGAGAGGGACTATCCAAAATTTAATTTGTTTTGTGCAGTTTCAAGACATGAGGTGTATGGTCCATTTTTCATTGCCGAAAACACTGTTACAGAAATGGTATATCTCGATATGCTTGAGAACTTTCTTTCCCCACAGTGGGAGACTTATTCGTACGACTTCATTTACCAACAGGATGGGGCACCGCCACACTGGAATCTGGAAGTGCGGGAATTTTTAAACCAAAGGATTACAATGGATCGGTTGCACTGAACCAAAAGATTCAGTCTTACAGTCTTACATAACTGGTCTCCAACGTCACTGGACTGACTGTATGTGATTATTTCTTGTGGGGTTTATTAAAAAACTCTGTTTATGTGTCTCCGTTACCAACAACAATGAATGAACATCGCATAACAGCAGTTGTGGAAGCTGTAACGGAAGACATGCTCGCTGCAGTGTGGAAACAATATGAGTACCGCATTGACATATGCCATGCATCTCAAGGGGGGCATATGGAACACCTAGGAAAAGATATGAAAAAACAGACGTGCCAAATCGGATGATTCTTTTTGAACACCCTCTATATTTCGCAAGCAACCTTGAGGTGAATGGTGGTGTCATCTTCCCCTTTCGAGCTGCATTCGCCAATCGGACTCACGAAGAATGACCCCCATATGGTCTTGTACGCGTCTGATTTAACGCCACATTCATACTGGATGTGTGGAGGCGGAATGTATATCTTGCTAGAATGTACGATCAAGGAATTTTAACAGCAAAACTAGCGGCAATGCACGACGACTGTCTTGTAGCGCCTGCCGTAGGAGATGAATGAGCAGCTTCGTGACGCTTCATGCCTGCCAAAAGAAGCCGTAATGAAACGCATTGCTCTTCTTTGGATTTTCCTCTATTTATCATATCTGATAAGGGCCACAACCTGCCACAACGGCAGCTAAGAATCGATCGAACAAAGGTTTTTTAAGATACGTCTTTGGTGGCTGAGTTAATTTTTTTTGTAATTCTTCCAATATGTCATATCTACAGGTAATTTCCCTTAAGCTCGCTCCGGACGCGTATTGCTGGATATTTTACTGTTGCTATTGTTTTGCTTCCAATGGCATATTGCCAATCGTGTAATCGAGAAATAGTAGGTAGTTGTGCCTATTTATAAGTTTACGTTTATGTTGAGGATCAGCAACAAGTATCGAGCCTCGGCAGGCCACCCTGTGTCTTCTCCGTGTACAACAGCACTATGCGCGAACAGCGTATGCAACTTCAGACATTATCTACCATATTATTTATGTTGATAGTAAACAGTACGACTCCTATAATACACCCTTGGCTATTCTCCAAAATTCTTTTCCAACGAGTATCAGACTGACACCTACAATTTCTACCATTAGTTTAACAAAGTCAGTCTACTTTAATTCGCCCCGTAAGCATATTCGCAGATATTTAATGGATGTGGCTGCCTCCAGTGACTTTATTGCAATCGCGCAGTCTTATAATAAAGTTCTTCTGTTTATGCTCAAAAAGTTACATTTACTTTATGTGGAATTCCAGTCTTTAAACCAAGAGTCGGTCCTCTGCAGATCTTCCTCCATTTCGCAACAGTTATCTGGCGTTGGAACGTGACTACATACGTCAGCATCATCCGTGAAGAGCCTCGCGGAGCTTTCGACGTTAGTTAATAGATCATTGATACACAGGTTGAGACGCCTAAACTTATCACCACATTAGTTTTGACTCGTTAAAGAAATTTGTAAACTGCTTTACTTAGACGAAGATGGACTACGGTCTCATGAAACAAACGGCAACGCCTTCTCCTAAATTCATCAACAACCGAGATACTGGCATAAAAATTTTGATGGAACTATGCAAATTTGTACCAACGAGACAAATTTAGTTATACAAATACACTGAGGGAAAAACATCGCAACACCAAGAAGGAGTTGTACGACATAAACAAAATTTGATAGGCGTGTTTCTAAATCTGAAAGATGAAGTCTATGCAAATTTCGCAAATTTCGGGTAAGAGTGGCATTAGTAGATCCACTATAAGGATGCATATCATATTTGCCTTAAATACTCGCTATGACGGTCGTAAGCTTTAGTGACCTTTGACATTGGACGTGGTGAGCTGATGTTAGTCAAGAATGCCTTAAAGGCGACAAAGACGCCACAATCAGCACCTCGCTGAGTGTGGACGAGGTCGTGTAATTAGGCTACGAGAAGCTGGACGTTCCTTCGGCAATACTACGGGAGGACTTAGGAAGAATATAGCCGCTGTATATGATTGCTGACAGCAGTGCTCAGGCGCAAAAAGATCGGGTTCCAAATGATCACGTGGCACTATCGAGAGAGATCACGTTCGATGTACTCCTCTGGCACGTCGTACGGCATCTGCAGCAGCAATCTGAGTAGCAGTTGTCAACACAGGACGCAATTAACTGTTAAAAATCGGTTACTTCAAAGACAGATCCGAGACAGAAGCCGTGTAGCGTGCATACCACTGACCCCAAACACCGCCATTTGTGACTTCAGTGGTGTCAAGCGAGAGCTCGTAGGAGAGCAGCGTGGAGGTCTGTTGTGTCTTCTGATGGAAGGTGGTTCTGCCTCGGTGCCAGTGATGGCCGTGTGATGGTTAGATGGAGGCCAGTTGAGGACCTGCAACCAACCTGTCTGTGTTCTAGCTGCTCAGGACCTACACGTTGAGTTATGGTCTGAAGTGCTATTTCGAATGACAGCAGGAACATTCTCGTGGTTAGTCCACGCACCTTGACTGCATATTTGTTAGTCAATCTGGTGATTCGACCTGTTGTGCTGCCATTCACGAACAGCATTCCAAGGTGTGGTATGCAACAGGGTAACTCTCGCCCACATACCGCTGTTGGAATCAAACAGCTCTATAGAGTGTCGACATGTTGCCTTGGTCTGCTCGATCACCAGATCAGTTTCCAGTCAAGCACATATGGGACATCATCGGATAACAACTCCGGTGTCAGCCTCAAACAGCATTAATCGTCCTTGTAGTAACCGTGCAAGTGCAACAAGCATGGAAGTCCATCCCACAAACTGACATCCAGCACCTGTCCAACACAATGCATGCACGTTTGCATGCTTGCATACAACATTCCTTAGGTTACTCAGGTTATTAATGCACCAGTATTTCGCATTTGGAATGGCTTATCTTGCAATGTTAATCACTTAAACATGTTATCTAGGCAAATGTATGTAATTTCATTTCGCTACATCACTTACGTTTTTGGTGTTTCGATTTTTTTCCGTCAGCGTAAATTGAATATAGGTTGTTGCAGCCACTGAGTGGCTCGTCACCAAGGAACCAAATAAACTTGCGCCTTTGGGTTACGGCTTGCGATTATGCTTTAGACTTTACAATGAACTGAATATGTTTAGTGCCAAAGAAGATGTTATATCGGTGGAAAGTCTCTCACCCGGGATTAAGAGCGCCTGGTCACTCTTCCTCTAGATGAAAATAACATTAGAAATTTCTTCAAACGGGCCAAAAGTAATTTGACACCGAAAATCATTAGGTGCCTCGGGTTGTATGTTGTGAACAGTAATGGTCCTATAATACTTCCTTGTAGACGAAAACAGTAGTAACTCTTCTATCTTAAGTCCTCTCAGATTTCTTAAATTTTTGTTTGGTCTTCGTCAATTTAGCCATGACAACAACACTTTTTAGTCTTCAATACGCACACTATTTTTAAATTTTTATTTGGTTTTCAGCAACGGTATATTATTTACCCACCAACCAACATATTACTTTATTTTAAAATAACTATCTACTGACTATCAATAAAAAAGGAAAAGCTACTAAATTTATCAGCATTGATATGTGGGGGACCTCACCGTCTTTGACGCGAGGTATCACACAAACTCGATGATAGCTACGTTACTTAGCCCTCCCTCAACGAGGAATATCTTTGTAACTCAAGCCATCCTCAGCTCGCTGTGAGCCGGCCGGAGTGGCCGAGCGCTTCTAGGCACTTCAGTCTGGAACCGTTATGGGACTTCTGAGGTCATCAGTCCCCTAGAACTTAGAACTACTTAAACCTAACTAACCTAAGGACATCGCACACATCCATGCCCGAGGCAGGTTTCGAACCTGCGACCGTAGCAGTCGCGCGGTTCCGGACTGATCGCCTAGAACCGCTAGACCACCGCGGCCGGCTGGATTTCTTACTCCAAGGCGATACAAATCAGAAGGGAAATTACTGTGATTGATTCTCATTTGACCTGCAATATCATCATCATAAGGCATCTGCCTATTGGCAAATTCCTGAGACCACTGCTGTCTCCATCTGCTAATGCTCCAGGCCAACTGCTTCCTAGTCTGTATCTTCCTCTTTTCACTTAATAGAGCATTTTTATTCTTTCTCTTGTTATTTACTTCTGTCCTTCCACTGTATCTTGGAAAACTGTTGTCGGAATTCTTTTTCCTTGCAATATATGATCGCCCAGTCTGTTTTCTTCTCCTTAACAAGGTTTTAGAGAGTTCTTTGTTCTCTTGCCATTTCCAGTACTCTATGCGCTATCGCTATCCGGTCGGCCACACTTTCTAATATGCGAGTCGCCAATTGCGCCATTGCGTTTCGTACAGCCGCCATCGCAGCATGACGGCTCTACCATGAAAGATTATGCCGCTGCTAATGAGATGCGTGCATCCCCCCTCCGAAGCCCCAGTGGGTGGTGTACTGTAGTCGAACATTCGTGCACTGAGCCCAGTTTCGTGTGTTTGCCAGTTGAATAACATTTACAGACTTTCATAGTGGCCATGGCTCGACATCTTCTGAATAGACATTGTGTTGAAGAGGGACAGATTTATAAATCTTTTGTATCTGTATATATTTTTACCTTCAAAGCTAGTGCTAGGAACCGATGCTGCAAATACAGCAACAAAGTTATGTATTATCTTTACTATTTCATATTAGATGTAGAATGAATTAACATTTGAATTCTCAGTTTGACTGGCATCTGTTCTTCACTCCTGTATCCACTAAGGAACCACATGGCGTGCAAGGTAGATATAACAATCCACTGCTCTTCACTTTGTGCAGCTTTCTTATTTTTTCCGTTGTTCTCAAAACCTACATTTTTAATGTTTTAGTTTGACCATTTTCTCTTCCTCAGTGTGCAGCAGTCACATTCACAAGGAAAGACAATCCGCGTAAAGTCTTAAGGCAACCTCATTCTTAACAACAATTTCAAGCTGCTGTAGAGTAAGCGTTTCTTTTTCTGAAAACCTTGCTTTGACATTTCAGATCTTGATCTGATTTCTTTTTTACTTTCAAGTTATCAGTTTCGATGCTCCAGAAATATCTGTATTTTTTGATCTGTTCAATTTGAACTTCCGTTATTTTCACTTTCATATCTTCGTTGTCACCTACTCTCATTATCTCAATTTGGTTTCATTCAATTTCATTTCGTGCTCTTGCAATTCTTCTTCATGTCTGGATCGTGTTCTTTAAATATATATTAATTAACAAGGGGCGTTCAGTTAGTAATGCACAACACCTTTTTCTGCAAGTTAGTTAATTTCATTCAGGCGTCCAACACACCATATTGTTTTCCACTCTTTTGCCTTCAAAACTCTATTTTTCAACGTAATCTCTGTTCAATGCGACGTTCTTACACCACCTTACTGGGAGGGCTTGTATTCCCACATGGTATCGTTCTACTGATCGACGTCTGAGCCAGCGTCTTGCTATCTCAACAACTTCCCCAACATCAGCGTACTGCTTCTCGCAAAGTGCATCCATCATTGGGCCAAACAGGCTGATGTCGGAATGTGAGAGATCCGGGCTGTAGGGTGGATGAGGAAGAACTGTCCAATGAAGTTTTGTGAGGCCTGTCGGGTCCGCAAACTAGTTTGTGGCCTTGCGTTGTCATGGAATTGGAGAAACTCGTTGGTTTTTTTTGTTGTGGTGGGGGGGGGGGGGGGGGGGCGGCGGGCGACAAACACACTGAAGTCGTTTCTTCAGCTTGCTGAAGGTGTGTCCGGGCGGCCGGCACACAATATGGTTCAAATGGCTCTGAGCACTAAGGGACTCAACTGCTGTGGTCATAAGTCCCCTAGAACTTAGAACTACTTAAACCTAACTAACCTAAGGACATCACACACATCCATGCCCGAGGCAGGATTCGAACCTGCGACCGTAGCGGTCGTGCGGTTCCAGACTGTAGCGCCTTTAACCGCTCGGCCACTTCGGCCGGCAGGCACACAATAGATTGGACAGATTAGCTCGACCTTGTTGCGATGATTACAGCCTTGTCGAACGACTCCTCATCCTTTTGTTCACTGCCAGGTCTCCGTAGACATTCTGCAAGTGCCGACGGCTATATGCGATGCTCTGATATTCCACCGAAAGAAACTCAATGACAGCTCTTGCTTGGAACGCATCTGCTTTACAGACGCCATTTTGATGGCTACTTATATCCCCGGCGCCTATCAGAACCTCTTGAAACTATAGGGCTGAAGCAGGAATGTTCCACAATGTCCCACAAGAATTTCCGCATTTTCAACCGAAAATGACCATGCAAAAGATGTGTTGAATTACTTATTGAATGACCCTCGTATTTGCAAGCAGTGTTAAGTCATTAGCAACTCTGATGCATCGTATGTGCTGATATGTGATGAAACCAAGGTAAGCTAGATACGTGAGGCTGCATTCAACCATGAAAGCTTTCCTTTATTTACGTTTGCTGTACCGGAACCTCATTCTTCACCCCAATCGGATTTGACATCCATTGCGTCTCAGACAGGGGCGGGAAGTACTCCAGCTCTAGTGATCTCGCTCTAAGCCTCGCTAGAGCCTAACAAGAAACACGTGCGAGTGCATCTGTCAGTCGGTAATTACTCTCGGTACGACGCTATCGGTGCCTCTTCGCACGTCACCGTGCGTGCGATCGAGTGTTGGCCGGGAATGGCGCGCCGCGGCCGGGGCCATGTGTTTCGCATCAGCCTCGGGCAGCTGCTGCGCGGCGCGAGCACAGGCGCTGATGGACGGCGCCGACACTTGCTGTGGGGCGGCGGACGCGCGCGGAATGCCGGGATGCCCCGCCGTTGGTTCCGCCTACTGTCCGCGCGGCTGGCGCTCTTGGCTGCGTACCGCGGCCACGGGCACCTGGCCAGCAGCAGCGGCCCGCAGGACACCCAGCTGCTGGTAAGCTGTCCGCACCTCGCCTCGCGCTCTCTGCCACTACGTGCACACTAGGGCTGTTAATGTTTCTGAAAATACTGGGAATTCGATATATCACTGTTTAAGAAGCGTCAGTTTCGGCTATAGATATGCCGAGAAACGTATAGATACATGATATATCGACTGTAGTAATATCGACGTACCGGTCTATACAGATATCGGCTGCATATTGTAAATGTACTGACAGTTTTAGAGCTGTATATGTACGTACTGATTTATTATTAGATATCAACAAGCTAACAGTCTGCCTTTCCACCTTAGAGCAAGAACTGAAAGGAAAACGATGCACGTTCACGCTTGGCGAGAACCACTTTGCTAACAATGGTAACTGCATGTAAGTGGCACAGTAAAAGGTGTCCGAAGGGTCCGTCGTTCGGTTTCGTCAGATATCGGACTTGTCCGGACAGGCTCTGAGCACTATGGGACTTAACATCTCAGGTCATCAGTCCCCTAGAACTTAGAACTACTTAAACCTAACTAACCTAAGGACATCACACATATCCATGCTCGAAGCAGGATTCGAACCAGCGACCGTAGCGGTCGCGCGGTTCCAGTCTGAAGCACCTAGAACCGCTAGGCCACCCACGGCCGGCCGTCCGGAACACTTCATGTCGACTTCCCTGTTTTTTTTTGTTTTTTTTTAATTTCTGCGAAGGCCGAAGACCTAGCACTTGTAACGTCATACTTGCGCGGTGCAATTAAACGTTTCAGTTTCTGTTGGTAGCGCCGAGCGCCGATTACGTCAGCATATCCCCCTCACGTCTCCGCCCGCCACAGTCCTTTCACTTTTATTTTTGTTCATCAGTTTCAGCAACTCTTTTTGAAGAACGCCGATATGAGGAAATAGCATACTAGTTGCGTTAAAAATTGTTTTTAACGCAGTTTGTGTTCTATTTCTTCGCATCGGAAATCTTTTTATTCCATTTGCTTCAAACAGTCAAAGATAAAGATTGGACGTGATGAAAACTGAAAAAGTAGGAAGACTCCTTCACACAGTGACAGTATTATTATGTTCTACTACAATTTCCAAAGAATAATTTCAAATATTTACCGAAAATTGCGAAGAAATATAATATAAAATAAAAATATTGGCACACGATGTTGCCATTTCGATATCTATATATCTATGTAGGATATGTAGTCGTCAAGTATTGATATTTTGTATATCTTAGTGACATATCGATACATCGGTATATCGAAAATGTGGGGTCTGATGACACTGCAGTTTGGTCCCTTTCTCTCCTAACCAACCAGCCAAACCTACTGTATACGAACTCCCGAAAGCGGTTTCCGAAAAAGGCTTCTGGTTTGTCACATAAACATTCTACATCAATTTTGGGTTTGGCTACTAGATACCAGTTCCTGCAGTCGATTTTCGCGTGATGTAAACACTCTACGACAGGGCTGTCAAACGTGTGGGCCACATGCAGTCCTAAATAAGCATCAATGCGGCACAAGAAGAAAGCATTTGGCACATAATTGAAAAAAAAATCCGTTTACACAAAGATATGAGGAACTGAATATTCTCAATTTCAAACTCTTTTCACACGATGCTATTCTCTGATTGTACCATCCCGTTCTTAACTCTACCGCACGTGCTAACCTTTAATCCCCATAGTGTTACTCTTATGACGTATTAATGGTAACATACCTACCACAGATACAAAATACTTTATTGGCCAACGTCTTGCACGATAGAAGTCGCTGTACATTACCACGATTTCGGGTTTTAGCCCCATCATCAGGTGCATCTGAAATCTAACACTAGCAGGACGTCGTGGCCATGCCCTAACACTGACAGGCAAACATCTACCGTAGGTGGACCAAAAAATCACAAACTGTGGCTGCAAAGAACTGCAACTTTCAATCGCACCTCGGAAAATTCCTCTTGTTCCAAAATTGCCACCGGGAATGCATGCAGTCAAACGCTTATAAAGTGCACCTGCGTGACCCGGGCGGCTATGACTGCTCGTACAAACGGCCAATCCGTCAGATGCGCTGGTCTGTTATCCTACGGCTACTTCAGTTGCAGCTGTTACACTAGAGACTTTGAGACCCATGATGAAGTCAGTTTATGGAAATACAACAAAATTCTGTAGTATTTCTGCGCCACCGATGTAGAATGCTTTTCACCGTACTTCTGATCACCAGACGTCGGTACAACTTAGAAACGTTCATGAGGATTGCAGTTACTGCCAATGTTTGCTCTGTAACAGTACCGTAATTATAACAGGTTTAATTTGATATCATATCCATTGCTACCCTGTAAGAACCTCATTTCAACATGAACGTCTTTATAATGGGCAGTTACGAAATTTGTTTTACGTTCGTGAACAGCTTCTACCATAGTTGATGGCCGGTACAAAGAGATGAGCTTTTTAACGTAATTTGTTCATTTGACACCCCATGGACTAGCTCGCTATGGGATTGAATAGACGGCCGGTGTGGCCGAGCGCTTCTAGGCGCTTCAGTCTGAAACCGCGCGACCGCTACGGTCGCAGGTTCGAATCCTGCCTCGGGCATGGATGTGTGTGATGTCCTTAGGTTAGTTAGGTTTAAGTAGTTCTAAGTTCTAGGAAACTAATGACCTCAGATGTTAAGTCCCATAGTTCTCAGAGCCATTCGAACCATTTTTGATTGAATCATCGTCACTACCGAGAACTCCTCAGAAGTTTGGATGCCGAGCGTGGTGCTATCGCATATTTCACAGAAGTGAGGTGGCTGAGTCGAGGTCAGATGTTACAAAAACTTTGTGGCATAATTGATGAAATAAAATCGTTCGTGATATTAAAAGCAAAATCTGTGACAGAACTTGACGATGCCAACTTGGTGGCAGATTTAGCATTTTTGGTACATTTGGCTGCTCATTTATGTGACTTAAACAGGGGTATTCAAGGCAGAAACGTGCGTATCAGTACGACGTATCAACAAATAAAAGCGTTTCAAATGAAAGTGAGGTTAAGGCAAGCACAAGTAAATGCAACCGTTCTTTTTTCTGATTTCAGCACATTGGCCAAATATAATCATAAAGACGGGATGAAGTACGCAGCCATACTTATCTATTTGATGCAAAGATTTGAAAATATATTTCATGATTTTCGAAAAAAGTAATCAAAAATTTTACTTTTTCAAACAACATGGATATATTGCCAGAAGATTTTCAGATGGAATGCATAGGGCCGGAGTCTGACATCCAACTAAAAGAAAAATTCGATCATGTATCTTCGTTGGACTTTTAGAAGCCATAACTGACCAAAGACAAATATTCCTTGCTGCACAGTCATGCTTTACATATTTCATGTTAGTTTTGAAGCACGTACGTTTATGAACAGTTATTTTCAGGATTAAAGCACACAAAGAGTAAAAATAGCACCAAAACCTCAGGTAGAGACCTTGAGAACACTCTGAGAACTGCAATTACTTCGATCGACCCTGATATTGACAAAATACTTTCTCAAATTCAGAGCAAATTTCACATTAATTCTGTTGAGGAAATAGGATAATTTTTTATTTCTTCCGTTTCAATTTCACTGATATGAAACTCAGCTGTCGTGGTCACCAGTTTCGAGGCTGACATGCCCATTCTCAAATGACACACCTTCTAGCGAACAGTAATTATTTACACAGTGCTGTTCCAACAGGAACAGCAAAGCTGCAACCAACTGACACAACCAGAAGGGACACAGAGGCTAAGATCAATGAGGGTACATGTTGACCACTGCACACTTTGCTGTACAGATACTGTTCGTTCCTTTTGGCACCATATTGTGTGAAAAATTATGGTTAACAGAAAGTGAATGTTTTGAGAATGGGAGTGTCATCCCGAACCAGTAACCACTATAGCTGAACTTTATATCAAGGTAACTAAGACGTATGAAATAAAAAAATTATTCCATTCCTCAGTACTGAACAATTGCGAACCTACCATTTCGTGGCAGTATACCTCGAATAAGAACATTACTTCTGTGATTTCTAATTACTTATATAGAAAACTATTAATGAAATCTTGTATAGAAAGTGTAAACTTAATACAGTCTTGTCTTCTTTTTGTTCAGCGGTTATTGTTTGTGGTAAATATAATATGTCTAGCCCAAAAATACTCATCTTCTCCCGATGTGATCCAGGTGAGCTAAAATGTTGAAAGTCCCTGCTCTGCCACATTTGAGTCGTAACGGAATTACCAGATTGCCACTAGCTAGTTAGCTGTCACCACGAAAAAATAATTTTAAAAATTTGTTTTATTCTTTGCTGGTAAAATGTAAGAGCGGAGGGGATACAATACTTGCTACAAATTACACAATGGTTATTTGTTCGTATTATCGCAGCCAATCGAAAAGAGGGAACTGGAGAGATGGGGTATGAAATTGACCAATGTGAGCTTGAGTTTTGTAAAGAAAGATTTAACTGCTTGAAAATAATCAAGGTAATTATAAAACTTCATCAGTGATTTGAGGAAGATTTTTCTGTGAATTTTCGTAGCCAAACGAAGGGTTTGAAATGAAAAAATTGTTTTTAAAAAAGTATACGTATATAAATTGCTTCAAAGTAATCAGGGTAATTAAGGAAGACTTAATTAGTGATTTTCACTAACACTAAACAATTGCTACTAACTGAGTAAATGGAGTGTCAAAAGGTATGTCTCCACAAGGCCTAGCTACACTGTTGAAAAAGTAACCCAAATCTAAAATTTGAGGAGAAAAGGAACTTCTCTGATCTCCTGATGTATATATTTTTCATAATAATAGAATACTGAACGATATCGAAATATACTATATTTCACGCTTTCTGACCTAAAATAGAAAAAAAAATTTGATACAATATCTGTCAAGTAATTTGCGAAATGATTTGTCTGAAAATAAAAAATAAAATGTATCAGAGAAACATTTGATACGTCTTTTCATAATGCTCGAAATGATGTACAGCAAATGAGGTGCTGACTTAGAATATCAGGTTCACTGGTAAACTTTGAATCTTAGAATATTAAAGAGTACTTGAGAATATTTAACTGGTGGATTATGTAGCCCGTACCGTGTACCATCTCATCTGCTGTACGTCATTCTGCATCATTCAAAGAAGCGAAAAATGTTTCTCGAATCGATTTCATTTCTTGCTTTTTTACCAGTACCGCTACGCACTTGCAGCCATGGTGCTCACTGAAATACCCGCGTCCACAGCTCCTCAATACGTCGCTACAGCGGTCAAAAGAAAAAGTCAGATGCAATTGCTAATGCCGCTGTTAACGCGGTAATTTGTTTTGCGCAACAGTGGAAATGTTCCAGCTGTGTCTGGCCAATCCAGACCGCTAAATAACTCAACCGGATTGTCTTGACAGATCTGTTTTTTTCCCCTCGTCCTTTCCAACGTAAGGAATCCCATACGAACAATGAAATGTTTTTGCGTCATATATACTGACAGTTGTCAAGCCGTATTTGAAAGAACATCGTCTTCCAAACCTAAGTAACGTTTCATTTACAAACAAGTATTCAGATGGCGTATAATGGCTTTACACTGTGTGGTAAAAAAAGAGCCCAAGAGTCTTGAAAGGCCGCAAACTTGTCGTTTATTTTTATTTGATCTCGTTTTCCCTTTCTATCGAATCTAATGGCACTGATAAGAAACATTGTAAATCGAAAAATCGAAGGTCCGTCTAGTTTTCTCGGTGTTCAAACGGGAATTCTTTATGTATCCCATCCTTTATAATAATCCACAAAGCAGTTTCATCTCAAGTTTGTCTGTGGGTGCGGTATACCACTGGACGGAACTGAATCTCCTGGCTATGTGTTCAATTTACCGATTTGTGTATTTCCCCAATATATGATTATATTATCAATCACTTCTTCATTTACAAACAGCGAAAATAGTCTTCCCTCATCCGTCATGTCTTTGGCGATACACTTAGGTGAGAGAAGAGGTAATACTACAGTTTTGTAGACGTTTTGTAATAATCAGACTTTAGAGTTGTGTTGGTCCGTATTGTTTCCGAATCTTTCCGTAGCGCAAAATACACTCCTGGAAATGGAAAAAAGAACACATTGACACCGGTGTGTCAGACCCACCATACTTGCTCCGGACACTGCGAGAGGGTTGTACAAGCAATGATCACACGCACGGCACAGCGGACACACCAGGAACCGCGGTGTTGGCTGTCGAATGGCGCTAGCTGCGCAGCATTTGTGCACCGCCGCCGTCAGTGTCAGCCAGTTTGCCGTGGCATACGGAGCTCAAATCGCAGTCTTTAACACTGGTAGCATGCCGCGACAGCGTGGACGTGAACCGTATGTGCAGTTGACGGACTTTGAGCGAGGGCGTATAGCGGGCATGCGGGAGGCCGGGTGGACGTACCGCCGAATTGCTCAACACGTGGGGCGTGAGGTCTCCACAGTACATCGATGTTGTCGCCAGTGGTCGGCGGAAGGTGCACGTGCCCGTCGACCTGGGACCGGACCGCAGCGACCCACGGATGCACGCCAAGACCGTAGGATCCTACGCAGTGCCGTAGGGGACCGCACCGCCACTTACCAGCAAATTAGGGACACTGTTGCTCCTGGGGTATCGACGAGGACCATTCGCAAGCGTCTCCATGAAGCTGGGCTACGGTCCCGCACACCGTTAGGCCGTCTTCCGCTCACGCCCCAACATCGTGCAGCCCGCCTCCAGTGGTGTCGCGACAGGCGTGAATGGAGGGACGAATGGAGACGTGTCGTCTTCAGCGATGAGAGTCGCTTCTGCCTTGGTGCCAATGATGGTCGTATGCGTGTTTGGCGCCGTGCAGGTGAGCGCCACAATCAGGACTGCATACGACCGAGGCACACAGGGCCAACACCCGGCATCATGGTGTGGGGAGCGATCTCCTACACTAGCCGTACACCACTGGTGATCGTCGAGGGGACACTGAATAGTGCACGGTACATCCAAACCGTCATCGAACCCATCATTCTACCATTCCTAGACCGGCAAGGGAACTTGCTGTTCCAACAGGACAATGCACGTCCGCATGCATCCCGTGCCACCCAACGTGCTCTAGAAGGTGTAAGTCAACTACCCTGGCCAGCAAGATCTCCGGATCTGTCCCCCATTGAGCATGTTTGGGACTGGATGAAGCGTCGTCTCACGCGGTCTGCACGTCCAGCACGAACGCTGGTCCAACTGAGGCGCCAGATGGAAATGGCATGGCAAGCCGTTCCACAGGACTACATCCAGCATCTCTACGATCGTCTCCATGGGAGAATAGCAGCTTGCATTGCTGCGAAAGGTGGATATACACTGTACTAGTGCCGACATTGTGCATGCTCTGTTGCCTGTGTCTATGTGCCTGTGGTTCTGTCAGTGTGATCATGTGATGTATCTGACCCCAGGAATGTGTCAATAAAGTTTCCCCTTCCTGGGACAATGAATTCACGGTGTTCTTATTTCAATTTCCAGGAGTGTATATGTTCTCCGTCGCTGTCTCCGGGTAGCTGCCCTTTTTCGTGAAGGAATATCTCCTAAGTTTTGAATTCATTGTTGATTGCCTCATCATCAGATAATACGCCATCCGATATCTCCGAGCAAGATTCATCAAAATTTTCTTCATCCTCATCATCAGAGGGACCGATGACCTCACTGTTAGATCTCCTCCCCAAAGTCAATCAACCAACCGATCATCATAAGAATGCATCGCTATTTGCCTTTGTAACTCCTCTAAAATGTCTTTTGCGGTGGTGGACACAGTTTTATGGGATATTGTGGTATACTCTAAGATAGAACAAAAAATTAAAAATATTAACAAGGTTGGGTGGAAGCACACCCGAGCTACTGTCACGTCCATAACAAAGTCGTGTGGAATCGCACCAGAGAACTGTATGTAGAGCGGGTAGTACGTAATACGCAGCAGGCGACCCCTCCAATATATATATATATATATATATATATATACGGTTAATGTGAGCAAAATGATTTTGTGTGGCGAAGGAAAAGAAATAGACTGACCACGAAGTCAATTATTTTCTGCATTTAATGGAAACGAGGCATATTTTATCTTTTTTTGTTGCAGATATAAAGTGAGTGACCAAAAGTCACGGGAAAGATTTTCGCATGTGAAGATGTGCCGTGTAACAGTCACAGATGTGCGTCGTACGGTGCGTGTGTAGACGCGGTATTTGACCAGTCTGCTTCTGCTACAGACGGGTGTCGAATAAATACGGCAGCACTTCGCGAATTCATCGACTTTGAACGTGAGATGATCATCATTGCAATACGCACGGATCATAGGATATCGGTGATTACACAAGGATTTCGGCTTTCCGAGGTGAATAGTGTCTAGTGCGGGTATTTACCATTCCAGGGACGATCTTTTCCCAAGCGTTAACCGCCGCACAGACCCATCGTACGGAAGGACGTCACGTCGCCTTCGCTGAGCCATATGGGACGACTGACGGTCTGCTGCGAATCAGAACACTGCAAAGGTGAATTTGGGACGCCAGGAAATCTTTTCTACCACGGCTGTAAAGAGACAGTTGCACTGAATAGGCTTCAGCAGCTGAAGAGCGACATCACGTACAATGCTTTTGCATGACTTTTGAGTAGTCATTGTACAAATGCTGATGTGTGTCCTCAATTGGCAAACTCAAATGGTTAAAATGGCTCTGAGCACTATGGGACAACTTCTGAGGTCATCAGTCCCCTAGAACTTAGAACTACTTAAACCTAACTAACCTAAGGACATCACATACATCCATGCTCCAGGCAGGATTCGAACCTGCGACCGTAGCGGTCGCGCGGTTCCAGACTGTAGCGCCTAGAACCGTTCGGCCACTCCGGCCGGCTGGCAAAATCAAATTACTTGGCAATTGCCCTGTATCCTCCATAGGTGGCTAACTTGTAAATTGCTATACCCACTGTCTCTTCTAACGACAAACACTCGCTTACACATTCAATGGCTGATGACAAAATTTTCACTAATTCTGTATCCAGAAACAAATATCTGTCTTCTTGATTACATGTAAAATTTTCCCTCTGTGCGTAATTATCGAGACATCTGTCATACTATCTCAGGAAATATGGTTCCCGCTTAAAATAATTATTTATTTTGATTTCTCCATATTTTTATTGTTTTCTATTTATTTCGCGTAATAAGTCCGAAACAACAGACAGCACGCATTCTTATAACTGATTCGCCTCGATGGGCAATGAATCCATACCCTTCAGTAGGGATGCACATTTATATTCGACCTTCAGCGGGAATCTAAAATTAGTGTGCAGAGAGGACATGAACGGGGACTGCAGACGGGTGGGTCTATGTGGAAATATGACTAGGCCGGCGAGTCTCCCACATTTGCGATAAACACTGTAAACAGAAGATCCCGGGTTCGAGTCTCGGTCCGACGCTCATTTTCACTCAGCGCCGCTGATTCTTCATAAAGTCCCTATGCAGCTGATATCATTAGTTCCTTCCCTTTCCCTTTCTTCAATTTACATAAAAGGTTTATGTAAGGTTCGCCAGCCTCGCTTTGACACGGGATACAGGGTTGAAATTGTCAGTAACGAATGTCCTGTAGAAACCAAAATACAGTGGAAACTCGATTAACCGTCATCTTCGGGACCGTGGTCGTGACGGTTGAGCGAATAGACGGATAACAGAAACACTGTATTCCTCCAAAACATGACCTCAATCAATTATTTTATGTATAGACACATATCACTCTCACAGTAATATAATAATATTTCGGAACGAAAACAAATTAAACACGATTGTAATAGCAAATAAAACTATTTATTACTTGATAAAAATAACCGTACAGTAGCTACAAAAGTTGCAAAATACGTAATGTACAGTACTGTACTGTACTATAAATTTGCAGATGAAATAGTTTATCTAGCTTGGAAATAGTCAGTCGATTTCTTCTGCCTTTTTGATGTTCGAGCTTTCACCGCAACTATAATTCGTATTTTTCGGAGCAGTAGGGCCCGCTTAGCATTAGCCTCTTCTTGACTTTCAAACCATTCTATACACTTGGACAGCATTGTTTCGGCCTCTGAATGGCTAATTGTTTGTTTTTCTTCATGGTTTGAACACTCGTCTTCATCAGCCCCTTCTTCTTTGGTGGCACTTACGCCGGCAACAATTTCGTCATCACTCAAAATTTGAAAACCCCCGTCCACTTTGTCACACTCTAACCACTCTGATACATCTTCTGACGTCAAATTTGTGCTGATTTGTAAATTATTGCACAAATTGGCCATTTCGTCAACTGTCACACACTCAGGTTCCTTCGATTCTTCACCTCTAGGTTGAGGCCAAAGATTATTCCCAGCCGTTCTTGAGATTTGACACTGACAAATCACTCCATGCACTGGCAACATTGAAAATGGCATCTTTAATACTGTAAGACCTCCAAAACTGTTTTACAGATGTTGATTAATCAGATGAGAGCAAACTTTCGATAAATATTTTTCTATGACGACGTTTCATGTTTTCGATAATTCCCTGATCCATGGGCTGTACAAGTGAAGTTGTGTTTGCTGGAAGGAAGAGACATGTAATGTTGCCGTCATCACTTTTCATTTCACAAGTAGGGTGCGTTGGGGCATTGTCTGATAGCAATAGCGCTTTCTGTGACGACTTATTTTTCAGCCAAATGTGCTCTAACTTGAGGTACAAATTGCTTGTGAAACCAGTCAGAAAAAATTGATTGATCCATCCAAGCACTCTTCTGGGCGTAGTATTGTGCAGGGAGAGCATTCAAATTCAAATTCTAGAATGCACGAGGTTTTCTTGATTTCCCCAATCACAAGTAGGGGTAGCCTATGATTGCCGGTCGCATTTGCGCAAACCATAGCAGTGAGGCGATCTTTTTGTTCTTTGAAACCTGGACAGCTTTTTCAGAGAGTGATGCTAATGTCTTTTGTGGTAAAGCCTTCCAATGAAGCCCAGTTTTATCACAATTGTAAACTAGCTCCTTAAGAAGATTCAATTCAGCCATTTTTTCTTTAAATTGTTCCCGGAACTCAGCAATTACAGAGCTATCCGCGCTGAGTTTTTCTCCACTGATATCAAGTTGGCGAATGCCATGACGAAATTTAAACTTGTCGAGCCATCCGATACTTGCTTTAAAAGACGAGTCACCATCAAGTTTGTTGTTCATTTCAACAGCCTTGGCCATTATTATAGGCCCTGAAAGTGGAATCCCCTGACTTCTTGCTTGCATAAACCATCGGTACATTGCAGTATCCAGTTCATCATATTTTGCAGGTTTCATTGTCTTTCTTGTTCCCACATCTCCATCCATGCTCTGCATTATTGACACATGTTGTTCTATTTTATCAGCATCACGTTTTATATCGTTAATTGTTGTTCTTCCAATACCATAAATCAGCGCTACACTTGTCGCAGTTTCGCCCTTTCTTAAGCGTTTTATAATTTCTAGTTTTTGATTAAGTCCTAAAACAACACATTTACCTTTTTCAGACATTTTATCAAGTCACTGTATCACACACACCTGCACTAAATACGGTAGTGTAAAACATTAGCCAATAAAGCTTATTCAAGTGGAAAACACGTAACACGGCACAGCCCGCTAGATACACTGCGACAATTACAATCTTCTTGCCACAACTGGAAACCGATCCAGTGGTGATTGTTGACTCACAAGTGAGACAAAGACAAGAAAAGGGGGAGATGTGTTAGCACGTCAACTGAAGGTCATATTTTATGTACCATACTACGGCGGGAGGGTACATTCACTTCCCACTAAAATAGAGTAAATAAATAAAGCGAACGCGTCACTGCACCTTAGAGCATTCTGTTATTACAGTATTATTATGCCGTTACAGCAGTGACGGTTAACAGAAATAGAAAGACCCTCAGATCAGTGAATTGTGTTGTAAAACTTTCACCACCCTCCGCTTCTTACTGAAATTCCTGCCAATGTTGTTGCTGTTGATTCAGTCTTCAGTCCGAAGGATGATTTGAAACAGCCCCCTACGTTACTCTATCCATATCCGAATGACTGCTGCAACCCACAGCTGTGAACCTCCTTACTGTACTCGTCTCTTGGCATTCCTTCGCAATTTCTCCCTGCCCCCCCCCCCCCCAACCTTCCCCCGGTCCCCGAAGAAACATCACATCACTCTAATACTAAATTCACGATTCCTCGACGTCTCAGAATAAGTCCTATCAAGCGATCCCTTTCTTTAGTCAAATTATTCCACAAGTTTCTTTACTCTCCAGTTCTATTCAATTTCTCGTCATTAGTTGCTCTAATTATCCATCTAATCTTCAGCATGTTTCTGTAGCACAACATTTAAAAAACTTCTATTTTCTTCTCTGAACTGCTTATTGTCCACCTTTCACTTCCGCACGAGGCTACACTCCAGGAAAATGTCTTCATAAAAGATTTTCTAACATTTAAATTTGAATTCAGTGTTCACCAATTTCTCTTTTAATGTCTCATTTCCGAATCTAATTTTCTCATCATGTCATGATTTAAATCATCTTCATTCCATTATCCTTGTTTTCCTTTTATCCTTCTTTCAAGACACTATTCACTACGCGCATCTGCACTTCCAAGTCCTTTGCTATCTTTGACAGCATTACTATATCATTGGCTAATCTCAAAGATTTTATTGCTTCTCCCTCAATTTTAATTACTTCTTCAAATTTTTCTTTGGGTTCCTTTAGTGCGTGATTAATGTAGAGTTTGAATAACATCAGTGATAGGCTACAACGGAGCCTCATTCCTTTCGCAACCGCTGCTTCCCTTTTCATGCTCTTCGACTCTTATAACTGCTCTCTGGTTTCTGTACAAGTTATATATAACGTTTCGCTCACTATGCTTCACCCCTGCTACTTTCAGAATTTCGATGAATGTATTTCGGTCAACACTGTCAAAAGCTTTCTTCAGGCCTACAAAAGCTATAAAGTAGCTTTGTCGTTCTATAATGTATCTTATAAAATTAGTGTTAGCATGTTCTGAATTTTCTCTGCAACCCATTCTGATCTTCTCCGATTTCTGCTTCTACCACGTTTTTCATTCAAATAATTCGTGCCAGTATTTTGCAATCCCGAATTATTAAATTGCAGTTCGGTAGTAGTCACACCTATCAGCACCTGTTTTCTTTGCAACACGAATCATTACTTTCTTCTTAAAGTCTGAGGGCATTTCCCCTGTCTCATATATCTTTCATACCAGGTGGAATAATTTTGTTATGGCTGGCTCTCCCAAGGATTTCAGCAGTGCTGGGTGAATATCATCTATTCCAAGGGTCTTGTTTCCGCGTAAGTCTTTCTGTTTGTTAAATTCTTTTCGCTGTATCATATCTCCCTTCCCATAATCACCTACCTCCCCTCCACTTTCTATAATATTTCCTTCAAGTTAAAATCTCCTGTACAGCACCCCTACACACTCCTTCCACCTTTAAGCTTTTCCTTCCTTGCTTAGTATTGGTTTCCCCCCCCCCCCCCCAAAAAAAAGGCTCTGAGCACTATGGGACTTAATTTCTAAGGTCAACAGTCCCCTAGAACTTAGAACTACTTAAACCTAACTCACCTAAGGACATCACACACATCCATGCACGAGGCAGGATTCGAACCTGCGATCGTAGCGGTCGCGCGATTCCAGACTGTAGCGCCTAGAAACGCTCGGCCACTCCGGCCGGCTTGGTTTTTCCATCTGAAGTATTAATACTGATAAAGCTGCATCTCTTTCCACAAAATGTCACGGATAGTTAGGCAATAATACTACATAACGTTTTTGTAATTCTCAACAGATTATATATTTTTATTTTATTTAATCTTCGTGCACTAAATGGCGACTTGATCGTTCATAAAAAATGTTATTGTCTAGTAATTACAACGGTTCAAAAGACAATTAAGTTAACCCCCGAAGTCAGCGATCAAAAACATCATGCGATGACACATATTAAACTACCTACGCTGTCTTTGTTGTAACAAGCATATACTTCTAGACCAGAGACGTAATTTAATTCCTTGTAAATTTCGTAATTTAACTACCCTTTGATTAACACACCACAGCGTGTGCGTGATAGGTAGGAAGAATTCGATAGCTAGCTGGAGGTGGTGCATAATGAAAGACAATAAATTCCATTTATTTCCTGAGTGGTGTTTTTTGCGTGTTTTTCGCTTTTCGACTTTGAACTGTTTGAAAGTAAAGTTCTATGACTCATTTGGCAGAAAATCCTAAGAAATTTTGGTCTTATGTCAAAGCGGTAGGTGGATCAAAACAAAATGTCCAGACACTCTGTGACCAAAATGGTACTGAAACAGAGGATGACAGATTAAAGGCCGAAATACTAAATGTCTTTTCCCAAACCTGTTTCACGGAGGAAGACTGCACTGTAGTTCCTTCTCTTGATCGTCGCACAGATTACAAAATGGTAGATATCGGAATATACGATAGAGGGATAGAGAAACAATTAAAATCGCTCAAAAAAGGAAAGGCCGCTGGACCTGATGGGATACCAGTTCGATTTTACACAGATACGCAGAGTAACTTGCCCCCCTTCTTGCAGCGGTGTACCGTAGGTCTCTAGAAGAGCGTAGCGTTCCAAAGAATTGGAAAAGGGCGCAGGTCATACCCGTTTTCAAGAATGGACGTCGAACAGATGTGCAAAACTATAGACCTATATCTCTAACGTCGATCAGCTGTAGAATTTTGGAACACGTATTATGTTCGAATACAATGACTTTTCTGGAGACTAGAAATCTACTCTGTAGGAATCAGCATGGGTTTCGAAAAAGACGATCGTGTGAAACCCAGCTCGCGCTATTCGTGCACGAGACGCAGACGGTCATAGACACGGGTTCCCAGGTAGATGCCGTGTTTCTTGACTTCCGCAAGGCGTTCGATACAGTTCCCCACAGTCGTTTAATGAACAAAGTAAGAGCGTATGGACTATCAGGCCAATTGTGTGATTGGATTGAAGAGTTCCTAGATAACAGAACACAGCATGTCATTCTCAATGGAGAGAAGTCTTCCGAAGTAAGAGTGATTTCAGGTGTGCCGCAGGGGAGTGTCGTAGGACCGTTTCTTTTCACAATATATATAAATGACCTTGTGGGTAACATCGGAAGTTCACTGAGGCTGTTTGCGGATGATGCTGTAGTATATCGAGAGGTTGTAACAATGGAAAATTGCACTGAAATGCAGGAGGATCTGCAACGAATTAACGCATGGTGCAGGGAATGGCAATTGAATCTCAATGTAGACAAGTGTAATGTGCTGCGAATACATAGAAAGAAAGATCCTTTATCATTTAGCTACAATATAGCAAGTCAGCAACTGGAAGCAGTTAATTCCATAAATTATCTGGGAGTACGCATTAGGAGTGAGTTAAAATGGAATGATCATATAAAGTTGATCGTCGGTAAAGCAGATGCCAGACTGAGATTCATTGGAAGAATACTAAGGAAATGCAATACGAAAACAAAGGAAGTAGGTTACAGTAAACTTGTTCGCCCACGGCTTGAATACTGCTCACCGTTGTTGGATCCGTACCAGATAGGGGTGATAGAAGAGATAGAGAAGATCCAACGGAGAGCAGCGCGTTTCGTTACAGGGTCATTTAGTAGTCGCGGAAGCGTTACAGAGATGACAGATAAACTCCAGTGGAAGACTCTGCAAGAGAGAGTCTCAGTAGTTCGGTACGGGCTTTTGTTGAAGTTTCGAGAACATACCTTCACCGAGGAGTCAAACAGTATGTTGCTCCCTCCTACGTATATCTCGCGAAGAGATCGTGAGGATAAAATCAGAGAGATTAGAGCCCACACAGAGGCATACCGACAATTCTTATTTCCACGAACAGTACGAGACTGGAAAAGAAGAGCGAACCGGTAGAGGAACTCGAGGTACCCTCCGCCACACACCGTTAGGTGGCTAGCGGAGTATGGATGTAGATGTAGATCTAGATATAGATACTGCTATGTTTGTGGGATATTGTGGCAGAAAATACGTAAAAAGACAAGGACCAGTACAATTCTAGGATGTAACAAGTAATATTGAATTTAACTGATGAAAAGAGAAAATTTAAAAAAAATGCAACAGATGAAGAGGGCAAGGGAAAATAAAAAAGTCTAAAAATTAGATCGACAAAACAGCAAAATGGCTAAGCAGTAGAGGACAAATGTAAGTCTATAAAAGTATCTACAGCTAGGGGAAAGACACATACCGCTGTTGAGAATTACAAAAACGCTATGTAGTATTATTGTCTAACTATCCGTGACATTACTACTAATGGAGGTATATATTACAGCACTTTTTAATACTTTCAATGGAGACACAGAGCAAATGCGTAAAGAAAGAACCTCATTCTAATATGTTGTATCATTCTACAAAATTGGAACCATTATTAATAGATTGTGAATGAGCTTCGTTTCTGTAAACGTTACAATCTATTTTATCAAAGAAACAATGTGCATGATTCCTTTTCATTACATATCCAGGCAATAGTTTCAGAGATATACAGTTAGCAATAATGTAAATGGCTACTTTTCTCGTTAGCGCTCTTTAGCAAGTAGTAATATTAATGTACAGGGTAAATTATATAAAGGATCCCCGATGTACAGCTGCTCGTTTCAGAGTAATGAAGTAATTATGATTTATTCGGCTTGTTAGCGCAGTCACCCTTGTTTCTGTGAAAATACCTTCATAACAGAGAAGAAGCCTGTGGTACTCAACAACCAAACTTTCAACACACAACACGGAGTAATGCAACAACTAGCCGCTAACAATGACAATAGAAGGTGATTACGTTTAGTACAAGACCGGTTTCTGGCTTGTGTCTATCTTCAGATGGTTTGCATTCGTGCACATGTTTCCATACTCAAAAATCAGTGTAGGTTTAAAACAAAAACAAACAATCTGATGACGACTAAACAGATATAAATGATAAACTTCGCAGCCAGATCAGAAGAAACAAGGCACATCTTCTAACAAACGGTGGTATTCAAATAGCCTTCAGCACTAACAATAAGGTACAACAGCACATTATTCACTGTAACGGGAGAAATAGCCAGTGTCGCAGCAAATCGAGTACTTACAAACTTCTATGTAACATTCGCCCACAATTCTAAATATGCCAGATAGGAAGGAGTTTCCCTATAAAATACTGCGAACACGTGGATGCCTTCTGGATAAGTGATTTTGATAAATGCAATTACGTAACACATTTGCAAGAACATGACCACTCAGCCACAGCCATTAAAGAGGACCTGCAAATACTACACACTGTTAGCAAAGGAAAGTACATGAATCTCCTTGAAGAGCACGAAACTTACATCCACAGCTCCGAATCACCACACCTAATTCTCAATGAGCAAGTAGACCTTGCATACAATTCGTTTTACACACTTTTAATGAAATACGCTCATGTTCAGAAAAAAAAACAGAACATCTTGAACGAATAGAGATAGGGTGTTCATATTTACAGGACATGTACGTAAGTGTGTTCTGCAGAAATGATTAGCATTTCGGTCACTCGGTTCAGCATGTGTCCTGTTGCCTTGTAGGCACATGGTCCGCCATGGGCTCTGATAACTTATTCCATGCGTGATAGCATAGACGTGTATAAGGCGCGAATGGCTTCCTGCGGCATAGCCATCCACGCTGCATTAACCTGGTTCCAAAGTTCATGTTGTATGTCTTGTGCGAATGGATTCAGTGTAATGTCGCTCCCCCTGTCTGCCGCGAACCAAAATGCGGCCATCATTTTCAAACAATAGAACCTGGATTCGACCGAAGCCTACCTGATGCCATTCCTGTCCCCAGTGACGTCTTTCCATACACCATTGTCGTCTTGTGTGTATCTGCACATTCGTCAAAGGTAGGCGGAGAAGCTTACGACGCGCACGTAACCCATGCCGTAATAAAACCCGACGGACTGTCACCACTGACAGTGTACGATGTGTGACACTATTCCACTGTTGCGCCAGAGCTGAGGAGGATACAAATCTGTCTTGCAATGCTATTCGGGTGGGGCGTCGGTATTCCCGGGGGATTGGTCTGTGTGGTGCGACCCGACCCATCTCGTCGTGTGTTACGGCCTTCCGTGAACGATTACGCACACACTCGTTGCACTGCCAAACACTCCGTTCCACACGAGCATCAATTTGCAAGATGGATGCATCACATTCTCGTACTCCAATAATCCGCCCTATTTCTAATTCACTGATTTAATGGTACGATTCGCGCATACGTTTGCAAGGTATCCTTCACCTCTGTTCAAGTCACACTGATCCATTACCTTCTGTTTACAGCGAGAACGATAGCCGCAGGCACATTTTACCGGTAGGTATTGTTGCGCCACGATATCGATGTTGACGAACCCGCGGGCCGACAGGGTTAAATGCTAATCATTTCTACTAATGTGCATGTAATGGGAATATGAAGATCCTATCTCTAGTCGTTAAAGGTGTTCTGTTTTTTCTGAACATGAGTGTATTTCAAAAATCAAGAACTGACACTCGTACTCGCCTCACAACTAGCAATTTTTATTTAAAAAAAGCAGTGTCTTTTTAACCTTTTTAACCTTTTAACCTTTGTCAGCAACCATTCTGCATATTATAAATGACAGTGTGATTCAACAATGACGTAACAATTTCATTCGTAATTTTTAATATCTGTTATGTATCTCTACGTGTAACATCTGTGTACTTCTTTGATCTAAGCTCGATTGACCATAACCTCAGTTTCCCAATGCAAACACGTTGGATGCTGTGAGTGGACGTGCTTCTGAAGTTGCTATCACCTAAAGGACTACTACTTTATCAAATACATAATATGGAAGCACCAAAAATTAGCATTGTGATTAATACACAGTTAACGTGTAAAAAACGAAATATTTATGTAAAAAAATTGAGAAAAGATATGCATACACCGACTATATGTAGGTGCTATAATGTTTTACAACACATGTCGTTCAGCGACTTCCAAATGTTTCATTTGTATCTATTTAGTCATCACAACGTTATTTGTTTTTTATGTGAACAATGAAAGATTATTGGCGGATTTCTGGTTCATCCTGTATACGACTGACCGACTATAACTACGCTAAGACAATGGTTACTGGAACTATTATTTCAGTTCCTGATAAGTATTATAACTGTTACAACGCTCAGTAATCTGCAATATTCACTTATATAACAGAAGTATTAAGCAAAATACCACCCCACCTTTTTGTATCCCGCCTGGAAGGCGACGCGTGGGTACGAGCAGGAGCTGGAAAATTACGTCGGTACTGCAGCGAGTAAAAGCGGTTTACTGGTGCAAGAAGAATACATATCTTTGTACAGATGCGAAGTCTTCGACCTGTCGTATGGAGAGCAAACTGAAGCGAAGTTTCCTGGCTGGCTGCACCTGATGAAATGGGGAAATGGGGAGAAGCAGTCGCGGAGCTCGTAGACCTCGACAGCACTGGCTAAAGGGTGCTGTTGTCGGTGTCTCTTGTAGTGCCAACCTAGCAGAGAGGACCTACGTTGTGGCATCGTAGCTATCGATACCACACATCTCACGTAAACTCAATTGCAAACTCTTTTCAAATTTTAAACACTGGCACAACGACTCTATTTACACTGAGAATACTCACTCCAAGCAGGATCCATACTCTTTAAATCAGAGGTTCCAAACTTTTGTTTGTCACGCCCCCCTTCTGCCGGAAAGAAAACTTCCGTGCCGTGCCCCCCCCCCCTCCCAAAAAAAATTATGAATTTTTATTAATTATCAAGCAACTATTGAAAAATTTGTGATGGTGACGTCATGTAACATGGTGGGCTGTTAATGTATCGAGTCGCAGTTATTACGTCATCAGTCTAGTCTAGTGATTATAAGCCACTCCTAAAGCAAAGAAATTCCTTGGTAAACAAGGAAAAATAATTGCGACCTTTGCAGATTAGTGGATGCGGGCCATTATTTTAAGTAGAGTGTAGCTTATTACTTTCACTCATTATCAAAAATAGTCACTCTGTCACGGTGTTAACGAACATCACTGATTTGTACGCCTATAGCGCTCCCCATTGTTACTGGGCATAGGTTGGCATTTGTGTCAACGACGACAGCTACCGAACGGCGACAAAGGCCCAGTTCTTAGAACCAGACAAAAAATAAAAAATAAGTTTACGAAATAATCGTGTAGACTACACAGAACTTTAAAAAATATGAATAAAACAACTTCCTTACCTTGATTACATTCCTTTGCTGCACACCATTTCTTCATCAGTATACGATTTTAGGACTCCTCTTCGCTTGCCATATCTAGGATAAACTTTCGCTGTGTCTTCATCCAGAAGCAATACTATTATTAGTTGAAATAACATACCACACGTAACATCAGAATCCATAATGATCACACGCAGTATTTATATTGAAATCAGATTCACTATGTTTATTTTATATTGTTTCTTCAAAACAGTTTTTTGTAATTTTACAGTATTGCCTACATGTAAGGATAGTTAGGAGGAAAATAACAAGTTCTCTTATAATGTGACGTATTTATTATAAAAATATTATTTCCACACACATATGGCAAGAAACAAACAAATAAATCAATGTGAAGGATGAACTTGCATATTTTTTACAAGATTTTGAATTCTTGGCTGAATAGTCTGCGCAACGTAAATCATTGGCAATACTGAGTTTACTTCTAAGCTTATTTTTTTATCGCCACTACCGCTGAAAATGCTCTTTCGCACAAATAAGTGCTTGAAAATGGTAAATACAGTTTCAGTGCTTGTTCTGCTGTGCTGGGATACACTGTGGGATATTTCACCCAAAATAAAGGTTTATCCATCTTCTGAAAGTCATACTTCGCTGCAGAATCATTTTTAATTTCTAAGACTTCCTCTTGTTCCCTGTCTGGCAACACATCCACGTCAACGTGAAATGGATCCGTCGCTAACCTATAATAAATTTTATCATCACAACTATTACGGAAGTATCGTTAGAATTCATCAATGAGGTGCTGCAAATGGTTCGATATTTTATTCTTAGTATCAGTATCCTTAAAATTGTTTTGAAATCGGGCTTCTTCCAGGATTCCAAACAATCTGGAAAAGCAGGAATAATTGCAGGCTAAAATTTTACTTTTCCATAGTTGCAACTTATCAGTAAATGCTTTGATGGCATCCCAATGAAAAATTATGTTTGGCTCTCCACCTTGTAATTTCAAATTCAATGTGTTTAAAGATTCGTAAATATCTGATAGATAAGCCAATGCAACATGAACAACGGGCTTTTTAAATTCCATACACAATTCAGTTTGTTTGTTATTTTACAAAAACTGCATCACTTGTCTCGAAGTTCAAATAATCTTCCTAGCATATTTCCTTTCGAGAGCCAGCGTACTTCTGCATGAAATAAGTGTTTTATACTCTGCTCTCAAGTCTTCACAAAGAGCCGTAAATAACCGGGAATCTAACGCACTCTTTTTAATATGATTCACGATTTTGATGCACAGTTTCAAGACATCATTGAGTTCCTTTGGAAGTGTCTTAGCTGCCAATGCTTGACGGTGTATTACACAGTGGATAGCAGTAACAGTAGGGCTTTTTTCTCTGACCATCTGCACAAATCCTGAGCGACATCCAAGCTTTGATGTGGCGCCGTCTGTGCATACGCCTATCAGTTTCTGCCATGATAACTCATTTTTACAAAAGAATTCAGAGACGGTTGCCATTATATGAATTGCTTTTGAAGTTGACTTTAACTCTGTAGAAAACAGCAACTCTTCTTTAATTGTTTAATTTTCTATATAGCGCACGAAAGCTAGCAGTTGGCAACAATTCGCAATATTGGTACTCTCGTCTAACTGTATTTCGAAAAACTGCGATTGTTTGACGGGCGTAACTAATTTATTTTGTATGTCTTCGGCCATATCATCAATCCGACGTTTCACAGTATTGTCAGAAAGCGGTATTTGTGAAAGTTTTTGTTTACTTTCTGACTCAAGAACAATATCAGCAGCTTTCAACAAACAGGGTTTGACTAGTGTCTCTCCGATAATATGACTTTTCTTGGTCCTTGAAATAAGTAGCAATAACTCATACGAGGCTTCCAGTACCTTTTATGATGTCTTAGTGAAGGATCCAGCAGTGTCCAACTTCATTTGTTTCAAATTATCACATTTTGAAGCAAAAAATTCCTTCAGCTTCTCTTTCAATGCACCATGCTTTGCCCACAAATGGCGTTCCAGACGAGGTGGTCTCATGGAATCATTGCTCAATACCTCATAGCAATTAACACATTGCGGCTGGTCAACACCTTTTTTTGTGTAGAAGCAAAACCGTATTTAATACAATCATCATTATATTTACGTTTTTTCACGACACTCATGATGAAGTAAAAAGAAAACAAGAAGTTAACAGTATAATTTCGTATTAACACTGATTTTACTGAGGCACAACTGTGAAAGATTCAACGCGATTTCAGCAAAATCCAATACGTCAGATGTGTCACAACTGCAAGCAACCAACTGAAATAAAGGAAAGCTACTGTCGTCTGTCGGTACCTCAGATGACTGCCTGTGAGGAGGGGGGCGAAGAACGGGGAAGCCCAGCCGCAGCGCAGGTAGTCAGTGCACTGTCTGCGACCTGGTGGCCGAGAAGGGCTCTCGCTGGTCAGAAACGGGCTTTTCCCGGATTAGGGCGAAAACAGCCCACAGGCACCCGAAGAATTTGATTCCTATTCTGTGGTGCTGTTCTGAGCAGTGCAACCTGGGGTTTTATGCGAAAATCGTTTTCGTGCCCCCTATCTTTCGTTACTTATAAATGAAACGTTATAAGTTTTGAGATAACATCAATGAATTGGTTGTCAAATTTCACAGGAATTAAGTAAGGTCATGGATACACCTCATACATCGCTGGAAACTGTGCACAGTGCCAAGCAGTTATCTCTGTACTCGTGCCAAAAGAAGCCATTGTCGCAGTAAAGAACGTACACTAATTTCAAACTAAATTATGCCGTATTTCAAAAAGGCAGAAGAAGAAAAATAACTGTTTTGTCAGATAAGTAATCTGAATGAAAGAGCTGTAGTAAAAAAAAAAAAAAAAAAAAAAGCTTACTGATGGACTTCATTGTCTACCTAGCTGGGTTATGTTTCATTGTTAGCAGTCACGACAATGTTTCCAGAACGGCGTGAAGTACTCTGCTCAGAACGAACACTTGTACCAGATTTGCATTTACGTCGTGCACATTTTTCTGGTGACAAAGGGCATAACCCTGGCGTCCAAATTACGAACCAGCCAGTTCATTTGAAGCGTATACAGTCTATTAAAGTCACTGTAATCGCATCACATGGGGATCCGCGGGTTGACAGGCTAATAAAACGGCATTTCTGCAGTTACGCAGTATAAGTGATTATTACACTGATGAACATAGCCTACTACGGCTAAAAGTTATAACATGATTATGTTCAGTTCATGTGAACAAATGTACGGAATAGTTAATACCTGACTTTTCTGTTTTCCAATTGTCAGAAGTAAGTTGTTTACAAATCTGATATATTAGAATTAACGCATATCGCCTTCGTAATTTTGAGAGTTTCTGTGTGTGACATTCTAAACGTGACATTCTAAACATGATCTTCAAAAGCTGTATGTTCTAGGATGGGTTATTGAGATAGGATTGTGGGAAGTGGGACGCCATTTGCATTTAGCACCATAATCTATCATTAATACCTGCACATTCATTTCTATTATAATATCGATATTAAAAAGAAATATTAGGTTTATACCGCTAACTCCACCCGCGCCCCCCTTGCAACATCATCACGCCCCCCCAGGGGGGCGCGCCCCCCAGTTTGGGAAGCCATGCTTTAAATACCGCCTCCACCATGCACGGCTCATGATTCGCCCCCTACATTTTCGAAAGCAGCTGACCGGCTGTTGGCTTCTGGGAGCTCCGAGCCGCTCCATGTCGCAGTTTCAACAAAAGAATGTCAGTAACAGAAATGCAAGCATTTCATTGGTCTGCTCGTACTCTGACTAATAGAACTTAAGATCTATTGCAAGCATTTCATTGGTCTACTCGTACTCTGACTAATAGAACTTAAGATCTATTTACTGTTTATTTTGACTGAAATTAACTCGAGCCCTCACTAATAGATCCCAACTCCATTGGATTTAATTACTGGGGTTGAACAAAAACGTGGGAGCACAGCGAGAAACGCATGCTTCAACGTAAATGCATATGCTAACCAAGACTGTATGTTGTGCCTCTGTATTTGACCACGAACGGCACTAAACAATACTCTAAATAGGTTGTAAGTTTCAGTCGTCAGAACCGTGATCTGAGTAGATGTGAGTGCGTTATGTCGAAGCTAAGTGAAACAGAACATGGGCAAATTATTAATCCTCGTATCGTGGGTTCGTCCGTAACGAAAGGAGCTGAAGTGTTCGGTGTTTCAAAAGGCACCGATCGTAGACGTAAACTCAGGGAAATCGGAAAACCAGCATCCGCTAAGTCACAACGTGGAAGAAAGCGTGTGTTGAGTTGTCATGATAGACGGTCATTGAAGAGCATTGTGACAAAAAATAAGAGGGAGACAGCTGCAAAAGTCACCGCAGAACTGAACGTCACACTTGTGAACCGTGTCAGCACCAAAACGACACGGAGGGGACTCCATAAGCAGAGAACTGCAGGTCGAGCTGGAATTTTAAAGCCTCTCATCAGTGATAGAAATGTCCTTAATAGGAAAACGTGGTGCCTAAGCCATAGAACGGAGCCATGTAAAAATCGCATTTGGTCGGATGAGTCTTGTTTCACATTGTTTCCAACTCCTGGCCGAGTTTACGTTTCAAGAGTAAAACATAACGGGGTTCCGGTGATTATTTGGGCAGCCATATCTTTGTATTCCATGTGTATATGAATATCCTGTAATGTGTCATTACTGCCAAGGTTTATGTGACCATTTTGGGTGATCAGGTCCATACGATGGTACACTGTTTAATCCGCAGTGGTGATTCTGTGTTCCGAGAAGACAGGACCCCTCTTCACACAGATCGTAATGCCCAGGACTGATTTTGTAAGCACACTGAGAATCACAGTCAGCAAACCTCAATATTATTGACCTTTTGTGGTCTGCTTTGGAGAGAAGGGGACGTGTTCGTATCCACCTCCATCATCGTTACCTGAAGTTTCAATTGTTTTGCTGGAAGGATGGCAACAAAATTCCCTTGAAACCACATACGCACTCTGTTTATCCATTCCGACGGGTTTCCTAAACCGTATTAGGAATGGTAATGTGTTGCGTTTTTGATGTTTAAGTGGTTTGTCCAACCTCTATACGTTTTACTCGTTTGTTGATCAGAGTACAGGTCCTCGGCCTCATAGGTACGTCTGAGGTGATCTTTAAGTTTTATAATTAAAACACAAGCACTTCGAATAAGTTTAGGTCATAATTGTTCCGCATGCAGACAACAAGACCTATGCAGTGAGCGACAGTCGTATGTTGCTGCATCAGTAAGTCAGTGTTGCCACCTTCACCCTAGGGAAAAACAATGCAGCGCCATCTTCTAAACATAGGCACAACTGCTAAGGCTCTCACAATAACAACCACCCACGTAAAGGCTACTGCCGGAACAGTTCGTCCTTCAGCTGATGCCACTCCTTTCACTGTAGGGGCGATTAGAGTCACTCACATGGCGTCAGTCAAGCCCAGTGTCATAATTACGTCATTCAAATGAAGTATTGTGTAAATTTAAATTAAGTTGATGGCTAATACGACAAAGAGTTTAGTGCATCAAAATGACGTTGGGAACCCCTCAACAATCGCCGATTCTGGTCACATGAAAATTACGTTTATAATGTTTTAGTTGACATCTACATCTACATGGTTACTCTGGAATTCACACTAAAGTTCCTGGCAGAGTGTTCATCGAGTCATTTTCATACTACTTCTCTACCATTCCACTCTCGAATGGCGCGTGGGGAAAAGGAACACCTAAATCTTTCCGTTCGAGCTCTGATTGCTCTTATTTTATTATGATGATCATATTTTCCCTACGTAAGTGGGTGTCAACAAAATATTTTCGCATTCGGAAGAGAAAGTTGGTGATTGAAATTTAGTAAATAGATCTCGCCGCAAAGAAAACCGCCTTTTGTTTCAGTGACTGCCACCCCAACTCGCGTATCATATCAGTGACACTCTCACCCCTATTGCGCGATAACACGAAACGAGCTGCCGTTCTTTGCACCTTTTTGATGTCCTCCGTCAATCCTACATGGTAAGGATCCCATAAAGCTCAGCAATGTTGCAGCAGAGGACGGACAAATGTAATGTATGCTGTCTCTGTAGTGGGTTCGTCGCATCTTCGAAGTGTTCTGCCAACAAAGCGCAGTCTTTGTTTTGCCTACCCCACAATATTATCTACGTGGTCTTTCCAATTTAAGTTGCTTGTGATTGTAATTCCTAGGTATTTAGTCGAATCGACAGCTCTTAGGTTTGTGCGATTTATCGTATACCCAAAATTTATCGCATTTCTTTTAGTGGTCATGTGGATGTCCGCGCACTTTTCTTTGTTTAGTGACAATTGCCACTTTTCGCACCACACAGAAATGTTCTCTAGATCATTTTGTAATCGTCTGATGATTTTACTAGACGGTAAATTACAGCGTAATCTGCAAACAATCTAAGGGGGCTGCTCAATTTACCACCTAGGTCATTTATGTAAATCAGGAGCTACAGAGGGCTTATGACACTACCTTGCTGTACGCCAGATATCACTTCTGTTCTACTCGATGATTTACCGTCTATCAGTACGATCTGTGACCTCTCTGAGAGGAAATCACGAATCCAGTCACACAACTGAGACGATACTCCATACGCACGCAATTTGATTAATAGTCGATTGTGAGGAACGGTATCAAAAGTCTTCAGAGTTGAAAGTTATGGAAAGAAGTAAAAACATAAAAAAGCAAAAATAGTTATAAAATGTAAACAGAGTACTATCGTGGTGTGTGTCAGACGATTCCGTTTGATCGGAAGATTATAAAACTATAACTAAATTTCTTCAAAGCAAAGCATTACAGCTACACTCCTGGAAATTGAAATAAGAACACCGTGAATTCATTGTCCCAGGAAGGGGAAACTTTATTGACACATTCCTGGGGTCAGATACATCACATGATCACACTGACAGAACCACAGGCACATAGACACAGGCAACAGAGCATGCACAATGTCGGCACTAGTACAGTGTATATCCACCTTTCGCAGCAATGCAGGCTGCTATTCTCCCATGGAGACGATCGTAGAGATGCTGGATGTAGTCCTGTGGAACGGCTTGCCATGCCATTTCCACCTGGCGCCTCAGCTGGACCAGCGTTCGTGCTGGACGTGCAGACCGCGTGAGACGACGCTTCATCCAGTCCCAAACATGCTCAATGGGGGACAGATCCGGAGATCTTGCTGGCCAGGGTAGTTGACTTACACCTTCTAGAGCACGTTGGGTGGCACGGGATACATGCGGACGTGCATTGTCCTGTTGGAACAGCAAGTTCCCTTGCCGGTCTAGGAATGGTAGAACGATGGGTTCGATGACGGTTTGGATGTACCGTGCACTATTCAGTGCCCCCTCGACGATCACCAGTGGTGTACGGCCAGTGTAGGAGATCGCTCTCCACACCATGATGCCAGGTGTTGGCCCTGTGTGCCTCGGTCGTATGCAGTCCTGATTGTGGCGCTCACCTGCACGGCGCCAAACACGCATACGACCATCATTGGCACCAAGGCAGAAGCGACTCTCATCGCTGAAGACGACACGTCTCCATTCGTCCCTCCATTCACGCCTGTCGTGACACCACTGGAGGCGGGCTGCACGATGTTGGGGCGTGAGCGGAAGACGGCCTAACGGTGTGCGGGACCGTAGCCCAGCTTCATGGTGACGGTTGCGAATGGTCCTCGCCGATACCCCAGGAGCAACAGTGTCCCTAATTTGCTGGGAAGTGGCGGTGCGGTCCCCTACGGCACTGCGTAGGATCCTACGGTCTTGGCGTGCATCCGTGCGTCGCTGCGGTCCGGTCCCAGGTCGACGGGCACGTGCACCTTCCGCCGACCACTGGCGACAACATCGATGTACTGTGGAGACCTCACGCCCCACGTGTTGAGCAATTCGGCGGTACGTCCACCCGGCCTCCCGCATGCCCACTATACGCCCTCGCTCAAAGTCCGTCAACTGCACATACGGTTCACGTCCACGCTGTCGCGGCATGCTACCAGTGTTAAAGACTGCGATGGAGCTCCGTATGCCACGGCAAACTGGCTGACACTGACGGCGGCGGTGCACAAATGCTGCGCAGCTAGCGCCATTCGACGGCCAACACCGCGGTTCCTGGTGTGTCCGCTGTGCCGTGCGTGTGATCGTTGCTTGTACAGCCCTCTCGCAGTGTCCGGAGCAAGTATGGTGGGTCTGACACACCGGTGTCAATGTGTTCTTTTTTCCATTTCCAGGAGTGTATTATGAATGTTATTGATATATCTTTACTAATGTAATTAATTAATACTGATCAAAATATGCTCTTGTCTGTGACATTTGTTGTCAGATGAGAGGTATTTTTACCTCCTGTGTTGACTTAAATACATCAGGTGCTTCAAAAGGCTTTTCTAAAGAACTGCAAAAATTAAGATGGGCAATGTTCTCTCCAAACAACCTTTATTACTGCAATGTCAGCCAGACAGAGCACAAATGGTTTAATTCATATTTAACAGGAAGAGTGCAGGAGCTGGAAGTAAACAGTTCACATAATGCGGAGAAATCAGGAAATTTCTCAAACTGTGAAGGTATCAAGAATAGGATCCGACAGGGTTCAGTCTTTGGGCCCTTATTGTTCTTAATATATATTAATGACTTGCCACTTTGTATTCACGAGGTTTCAAAGCTAGTTCTTTTTGCTGATGATACAGTTATAGTAATCACACCCAATAAAGAAGAATTAACTGAGAAAATCGCGAACAACGTCTTTCAGAAAATTATAAAGTGGTTTCCTGCAAAGAGTCTGAACAGAAGTCTTCAGCTAAGGCAAAATATTCCAATTTTTTTAATATGTGCATTGATGAGAGATTGAACTGTAAGAAACGTATTGGTGACGTATTAAAACGTTTGAGTGCAGCTACTTATGCTATTAGGGTTTTGCAAATTTTGGTGATAAACATAACTGTAAATAAGCTCACTATGCTTATTGCCATTCGCCGCTTTCGTATGGCACCATATTTTGGAGTAGTTTATCATTAACGAAAAAAGTATTGATTTCACAAAAGCGTACAATCAGAATAGCCCACTCAAGAACATCTTGCAGAAATTTATTGAAGGAAATAGGGACATTCACAGTAGCTTCACTATATATATGTTCACTTATGAAACTTTTTTTAATAACCCATCGCAATCCAAAGTAATAGGAATGTGCATAGCTACAACTCTAGGAGAACGGCTGACCTTTACTGTTGTGGGTTAAATCTAACATTAGCAAGAAAGGGGTTAATTATGCTGCCACAGAAGTCTTTGGTCACTTACCAAACAGCATCAGAAGTCTGACAGATAGCCAACCAGCTTTGAAAAACAAACTGAAAGAATTTCTGAATAACAGCTCCTCCTACTCAGTACATGAATTTTTATATATAAATTAGTAATCACAGAATTATTACAAAAAATAAATTTAAAAAGTTTAATCACGACATGTAAAGAAAATTCTGTAAAACCGACATTTTTCACATCATTACCAAGTATTGTCTACGAAACAACTATAAATCTAATCTAATCCTTTTGGTTTGCAATATATGTCAGTAAAGCTTGGGATAACTTCTAAAAGATAAATCAAATAAGAAGACTTTAACTAGGGGAAGAATGGTACTAATGTAAATACAAGCAGAAGGATCAGTATGACAAGGGACAGAGAATTTCAAGCTGTTTAGTGGAGTGTCCGAAAGTTTTTACTTTTATTATGCAGACTTTATGTTATGACGAAGTTATCGATTTGGAAAAATCGATCTGTCCCAGGCAAGGTCGGATTTATCAGAATAACTGCGTTTTAAATAGAATTACATGTCAAACTGCTGTAAGGTGCTGTTTCCTCTCTGGACTCTACAGAAGTTTACTTGCAGTAGTGTTAGAGAACAGCTGCGGTCATGGAAAAGGCATTGCCCATAATTCAACATAGTAGTCACCACCCACAGTCATTTGATAAGATTACAGAGAGACTGACAACTCATCTAGCTGCCTGGGAAAATCCCCAATTTCCGGGACAATGGAATCCGCATCTGGTGTCAACAGCAGCCGCGGGCGCAACCAGGAATGATACCTGCGGTAATACCAGACGTGCGACACCACAACACAGCCGCCAAATTCGCAGCCGTCGCGTTTCCGCAGTAGGTGTGGCTCATGACAGGTGCCAGCAACACATGCAGTCTACGGCCCGGACCACGCGCACCTATACAAGGATCAACAAGCGATGTACACCTTCACAGCGTTTGGCCACGCCTGGCCAAATTTGAATTACAAAAAAAGCGGAGCAGTCAGCAGGAGAGGAGGAGACGAAATGAAACTTTGTGGGTTGAGAGGGTATGTGATGTTATTTCAGTGATTACAGTTTCTACAGACTACAATTTCTATATACTGCAGACCTATATCTCTAACGTCGAGCAGTTGTAGAATTTTGGAACACGTATTATGTTCGAGTATAATGACTTTTCTGGAGACTAGAAATCTACTCTGTAGGAATCAGCATGGGTTTCGAAAAAGACGATCGTGTGAAACCCAGCTCGCGCTATTCGTGCACGAGACTCAGACGGCCATAGACACGGGTTCCCAGGTAGATGCCGTGTTTCTTGACTTCCGCAAGGCGTTCGATACAGTTTCCCACAGTCGTTTAATGAACAAAGTAAGAGCGTATGGATTGTCAGACCAATTGTGTGATTGGATTGAAGAGTTCCTAGATAACAGAACAGAGCATGTCATTCTCAATGGAGAGAAGTCTTCCGAAGTAAGAGTGATTTCAGGTGTACCGCAGGGGAGTGTCGTAGGACCGTTTCTTTTCACAATATATATAAATGACCTTGTGGGTAACATCAGAAGTTCACTGAGGCTGTTTGCGGATGATGCTGTAGTATATCGAGAGGTTGTAACAATGGAAAATTGCACTGAAATGCAGGAGGATCTGCAACGAATTGACGCATGGTGCAGGGAATGGCAATTGAATCTCAATGTAGACAAGTGTAATGTGCTGCGAATACATAGAAAGAAAGATCCTTTATCATTTAGCTACAATATAGCAGGTCAGCAACTGCAAGTAGTCAATTCCACAAATTATCTGGTAGCAGGCATTAGGAGTGATTTAAAATGGAATGACCATATAAAATTGATCGGCGGTAAAGCAGATGCCAGATTGAGATTCATTGGAAGAATCCTAAGGAAATGTAATCCGAAAACAAAGGAAGTAGGTTACAGTACACTTGTTCGCCCACTGCTTGAATACTGCTCAGCAGTGTTGGATCCGTACCAGATAGGGTTGATAGAAGAGATAGAGAAGATCCAACGGAGAGCAGCGCGCTTCGTTACAGGATCATTTAGTAGTCGCGAAAGCGTTACGGAGATGACAGATAAACTCCAGTGGAAGACTCTGCAAGAGAGACGCTCAATAGCTCGGTACGGGCTTTTGTTGAAGTTTCGAGAACATACCTCCACCGAGGAGTCAAGCAGTATATTACTCCCTCCTACGTATATCTCGCGAAGAGACCATGAGGATAAAATCAGAGAGATTAGAGCCCACACAGAGGCATACTGACAATCTTTCTTTCCACGAACAATACGAGACTTAAATAGAAGGAAGAACCGATAGAGGTACTCAAGATACCCTCCGCCACACACCGTCAGGTGGCTTGCGGAGTATGGATGTAGATGTAGATGTAGATTTCGAGACACATTTACAAAGAATCTGGCAGTATTAGCCCACTTATAAGTGTGACGTTGCACCCGCTGTTGCCTGGATGCACCCAGTGATTCGGTTGAAAATGGTAGAAGGAAGCTTAAGTATATTCTCCTGAGCAAGCTGGCCCAAAGCTGTTGCAAATGTTCCTTTACGTACTAGGTACTGGCACTTTTGACATTCCACAAGCGTTCCATCGGAGGCAGATCTGAGTATTTTATTGGTCACTGGATAACGGAACATCGCGCAGACAATTCATACAGACATGATATGTATGTATGAGCTTCGTCGTGTTGAAAAATGGCGCCATGATACTGTCGCATGAGAGGTAACACATAAGGACGCAGTTTGTTCGCGACGTACCGTTTATCCATCAGTCAATGGGATCCTGCTAGTTAGTCATTTACATGATCCATAGATCACTTGAGCGACTCTTTAATCGATATGATATGGAACGAGCCAGTCTACAGCATATGCGTACATGTTTACTGTTAACGTTAACGAACCCATAGTTATTTTCGGTCCTATACATGCAACTACACTAGACTTTTTTCTGGTTACCGGTTTTTTTTTAAATTCTTCAGTGAAATAGAGGGAGTTCTCCAGAAGAAATGATGTTAGATTTAAAAATTACTTCGCTACTTGCTAGACATTTTATGTTGCTGGGCAAACGATAAAAATTTTTTGTTGCTGCATATTAAACTCGTTTCTGAACCACCGATTCTTTTTAACAACAGGTAGTAAAGATCATTTTTCCCTCTAGCGCTGTAGGTATGGACATGACTGCTCTTCTCAAACTGTGATGGATTATTTATGATTAATCTGATTAGCGAATATGTATATTGTGACCGTGCCGTTAAAATGCCTATCTCCTTGAAGAGGTACCTACAAGTCGTCGATGGGTGAACATAATATATTATTCTTACTGTTCGCTTTTGTGCAATAAATACTTTCTTTCTAAGTGACGAGTTACCACGGAAAATTATTCCGTAAGACATTGCTGAGTGGAAATATGCAAAATATGTCAAGAGGTTGAAACGTTTGTTCCAAGATCAGAAATTATACGATGAGCGAAAGTAGCTGAACTGAACTGTCTGAGAAGCTCAGTAATATGCTTCTTCCAGTTCAAGTTTTCATCAATATATACACTCACAAATTTGAAGCATCCTACCGTATTTACTAACATCTGCTTATGTGCTACATCAATTGTTGCTAGGATCTATTTGTTATACTTAGGGGGAGTCCATTTTCAGAGAAGAAGTTAGTTATTATTTGGAACATATTTACTGACCCTTCCGTTGCTTTCTCTCTAATGGGATTTAGTATAACACTTGTATAATCTGCAAAAGGTAACAGATTTGCTTGTTGAATGTTAAGTGTTAGGTCATATGTATAAGGAATAGGTGCGGCAGCAAAATTTCTTACATCAACCACGTAACCAAGCATACGAACGGGATATTCGTTTTGTACGTCCATGACACTGCGCTATTCAAATGCTGCCACCAGATAGGCATCTCCAGAAACAACTGGGCTTAATCAAACAATTGTGCAATATATGGAAACTGAAAATCATTCCTAACAAAAGTCAAAATTTATGTTCACTACCAAGCTCAAGCCCCCTAATCCGCCAACCGACAGTTGGTGGCACAAAAGGTGTCACGCAGTCAAATACCTTGGAGTTACCGTAGCTAAGAGAATGACTTGGCTGTCATAGATAACCAAAGCGGTTAACAAATGTTGTGGCCTAATTTATTAAGTGTACCTACTCTTCAAGAGTGGCCCTCTAACAGGCATTACAAGACTAACAATTGGGGAGCCATCAACTTCTGGCCGTCTTGTAGGTTTCGGAAGTATGGTCAAAGGCCACTGACAAACATTTCCCCATTATACAAGCAACATACCCATTATGAGATAATTAGCGCAACTTAACATCTGCCAAATTATCCAGAGGAAAAACACAGGATTCTACGTGATAACAAAAGTTTCACTCCACAATCTCATCCGTTCACTAGGGCAACAGTCCAAAAATTTGCTTCCCAAACAACGGTGGATAACTGTCACAGAACACATTAGCGACTGTCACAATTTACAGACTGCACAAACACTGACATTACGTTGTTGTGATCTTCAAAGAGTGATTTGATGCAGCTCTCCACGCTAGTCTACCCTGTTCGAGTGTCTGCGTCTTTGCGTTAGTACTGCATCCTTCACCCATTTGAAGCTTATTTGCTACATTTGAGCCCTGGTCTCCCTGTACAATTTTTAACACCCACACTTCCCCCATTATCAAGTTGGCAGTACACTGTCTCAGGTTGTGTCCCCATACCCCTTTAATTAGACTGTACCATGAATTCCTTTCTTCCAGTTCGATCCAGCAACGCCTCATCAGCTACTCATTGTACCCATCTAATCTTCAGTATTCATCTATGGCATCCAGTTTCAAAAGATTCTATGTACTGCTCACGTTTCACTTCCGTACAAGGCTACACTCCAAATATTTTCAGGAAAGACTTTTTAAGACTTAAATTTATATTTGGTGTTCAAAAATGTCTCATTTACAGAAACGTTTTTTTTTGCCGTTGCCAGTTAGCATTTTGTATCTTCTGTATTCGTCTGTCATCAGTTGTTTCTTTTCCCAAATAGAAAAAACTCATCGGCTGCTTTTAGTCTCTCAGGTTCCCTTAGAATCACCTGCTTTAATTCTACTGTAGTCCTTTTACTTATTTTCATCTCCTACCCTCTTTTCAGGACGTTATCCATACACATAAGCTGCTCTTGCAAGTCCCTTGCCGTCTCTGAGAGAATTACAATGTCATCGGCAGATCTCAAGGTTTCTATTTCTTCTACCTGCACTGTATTCCACTTCCAGTGTTCTTCATGGTTTCCTTTACAGATTTCACAATGTACAGATTTAATAACGGTGAGGATAGGATACAAGTCGGAATATACACAACTCACATTGTCTCATTTTTCTCCTCGCCTATAGCACAGTCTAAACTCAGACGGGTATGTGAGCTTCTGTTTGTTTATATGGCCGATAAGATTAGGACCCTTTTCTTGTTCTCTTTCGATAGCGAGTGACGCTCCCACGGAACTTTTAGCCTGCCTATTTGTTAGATTTCAGCTTGCATGTTTTCGGACCTGATTCGGTTAATCGATGTTTTGACCTTTTGTGTGACATACCGTTTCAATAAAAGTAGTAGAGACTACAGTAGAGATACGATTATTATAAGACAGAAAAATATGGAAAACAGCATAAAAACAGTCAAAAGATTCATGAAGTTAAAAGAAGATCCAGTGATACCAGACCAGCGGGATGGGCAACGCGCATCAGTCCTGGTAGACGCGCAGTGTGTCGGAATTCCTTTGCACGCTGGCGTCAGCTCGTATTTTACAGCGTAGCTAGACGCGGCGTTGCCTTTCCACTGGCTGGCTGTGACGCCGTCACATCAGTCGAAATACTTATTTCGATGCAAAGCAAATAAATGAAAGAGACATGTGATGCTTGTTGACAAACTAAGCTACCTGTCCAGTGTCCCAGACCTTACGCATTTCGCATGCGATTTCAGTGACGAGAAAGTAACGACCGAGCTTACTAGCCACCTTTGGCGTATGTCAAATGACCAGTTACCGAGTTTTGTTTGTGGGTTGTTGTTTTGGTGCTCCACCTCACGTGCGAAGAGCTTTCAATAAGTAAAGCAACACTTTTTTCTTGGTCAGTTTCAGCAGAAAAAATGCGAAATTTGTTGTGGGATGTCGTGGAATAGTCCCGCTTCGGCCCTATGGTTTCGTGAAGTTCCGATAAGTGGCGCCGCTATACGTATCCTTCAAAATGACGTCTGTAACGGAGATGCGTGCTAAGCAGAGAGCTGTTATTGAGTTTCTTTTGAAGCAAAACCAGAGAATCACTGTGAGTCGTTGGGCGAGGCACCTGCCATCATGGCAACAGTGTCGCGCAGACCTCTCCGATATCCCACCTGTAGGCCGGCCGAACTCATCTGTGAATTCTGCAATGTTGGAACGTGCGGACACTCTCAATAGAGGCGATCGCTGGATCACAATCAGACAATTCGCTTCACAACTGGACGTTTCTGTTGGTAGTGCTGACACAATCGTCCATCAGTCGGAGTACTCAAAGACGTGTGCCCGCTGGGTTCCCTGCCGCCTAACAGAAGAACATAAGACTAAGTGCGCGTAATTTCTTGCGCGTTACGAGTCTGATGGTGACAATTTTTTGTTGAACATCGTCACAGGCGATGAAATATGTGTTCATCTCTACGAACTGGAAACAAAATGGCAGTCCATGGAGTACCGCCACACCACATCTCCTCTGAAGAAGCAGTTCAGAGCCGCGCCCTCAGCCCGGTAAAATCGTGGCGACGGTCTTCTGGGATTTTGAAGGGGTTATTCTATTCTATGTCCTCTCTCGTGGGCCAACAACCAATTCTGAAATATGTTGTGCGACCCTCAGGAAACTAAGAAACGGCTTCAGCGTGTTCGTCGTCACAAAAATGTAAACGAACTCCTCTTTTTTTTGGACAACATGGTTGTAGAGAGAAGCAAGGATTAGTATGATTAATCAATAATTCAAGAACAGTCCTAATCGCATTTATTATTGTTAGAATACCGCCAACCGGTTTCAACGTAGGGGTCATCTAGTTTCCTGCCGTGGTGTAGACAGGAGCGACACGACTAGCAGTCGACCCCAGAAGATGACCCCTACGTCGGGTTGAAACCGGTTGGCGGTATTATAACAATAATAAATGCGATTAAGACTGTTCTTGAATTATTGAACTTCTCCTTGTCCATGGCAATGCAAGTTCTCATACAAGTCTGTGTACCCGAGAGGAGCGCACAGAACTTCATTGGATTGGTTCAAATGGCTCTGAGCACTATGGGACTTAACATCTATGGTCATCAGTCCCCTAGAACTTAGAACTACTTAAACCTAACTAACCTAAGGACATCACACAACACCCAGTCATCACGAGGCAGAGAAAATCCCGCCGGGAATCGAACCCGGGAACACGGGCGCGGGAAGCGAGAACGCTACCGCACGACCACGAGCTGCGGACACTTCATTGGACTGTTCTTCCTCATCCACCCTACAGCTCGTATCTGTGTTTTGCCCTGTGAAGGACGCACTCTTTTGGCATCAGTGCGTGAATAATGGGGATGTTATTGATGCAACAAGACTTTGGTTCCGACGTCAACCAGCCGAGTCGTACCATGCGGGAATACAAGCCCTCCCATGAGGTGGCATGGGGCATGACACTGGACGGAAATTATGTTGAAAAATAAAATAGAGTTTTGTAGCCAAAACAGTCCCAATGGTATGGTGTATTGAAACCCTGAATAAAACCAACCTGCTCTCTGGGAAAAATGTGTTGGATTACTTATGGAATGCACCTCCTATAACCTCGTTGAATCGTCATTTCGTCTCTGTGTCTCTGTGATGCAATGCATATAACCGGAACCAATTTGATTTTCCAGCTCTAAAAGATCGTCAACAGATTCTGCTTGGAAATAACGGTAACATATATCAATTAGGGCCAACGGCCTTGCCGCAGTGGTAACACCGGTTCCCGTGAGATCACCGAAGTTAAGCGCTGTCGGGCTTGGATAGGTGACCATCCGGTCTGCCGAGCACTGTTGACAAGCGGGGTGCACTAAGGCTTTGTGAGGCAAACTGAGGAGCTACTTGACTGAGAAGGAGCAGCTCCGGTCTGGGAAACTGACATACGGCCGGGAGAGCGGTGTGCTGACCACATGCCCCTCCGTGTGCGCATCCAGTCACACCTGTGGATGAGGATGACACGGCGGCCGGTCGGTACGGTGGGCCTTCGTGGCCTGTTCTTGAGGAGTTTAGTTTAGTTTAGTTTATATCAATTAGGTCATGCATCTCATGAAAGAAATACAAGGGATCGATTTCAGTCATCACTGTTAACCAAATAGCCTCAATTTACAATGAGTTTACATAGAGATTTTTGCTGCTTTGTTGTAGGCACTGAGCTACCAAACAGTTATTCAGTGCGACGAGCTTTATCCACATCTTGCAGACTGCACACTACGCCATCGACGACTACTTGAAAAAATATCTGCTTCATTGGGTGGTCCCTCACGATGTGATGGAGCACGAGACACTCAGAACGTTCTCTAGCTCTTGTACAAAGTAAAGTTGTTTTGTGCATCGTCCATCCTTGTTCTTCAAGGAGTGTTCAGTCTTCGATGCTAGTGGACGTTGATTCGCTCGGAATTTGTGCCCTTGTATCCCTCGAGCGCGGAGCATGGCTGAGGTCCCATTGTGCTATGAACTTCCTCGTATCGGTGGTGCATGGGAAGGTTCAATAATGGCTCTGAGCACTATTTGACTTAACTTCTAAGGTCATCAGTCCCCTAGAACTTAGAACTACTTAAACCTAACTACCCTAAGGACATCACACACATCCATGCCCGAGGCAGGATTCGAACCTGCGACCGTAGCGGTCGCGCGGTTCCAGACTGTAGCGCCTAGAACTGCTCGGCCACTCCGGCCGGCCTGCATGGAAAGGACTACCTCGTGGAACGAACGCAATCTTCCATACAGCAGTGCGGGTCTTACTTGTGCAGTATGTTCTTAAGTTACACTGACGGAAAAAAAAAGAATCGCGACACCAAGAGGGAGTTGTGCGCCATAAACGAAAGTTCGTTGGCGTGTTTCTACATATGAAAGACGATGTCTATTCCAATTTCGTGCCATTCGCATAATAGTGGCGCTAATAACGCTACTATGAGCATGCAAATCGGGTTTTCTTTAGATACACGCTGTAAAGGTCGTGAGTGTTATTTATCTTTCAGGTTGTAGGTGTTGAGTTGATGTTAGTCAAGAATGCCTTTAAGGCTACAAACGCCATTATCAGCACCTCAGTGAGTTCGAACGAGGTCGTGTAATAGGTCTACGAGAAGCTGCATGTTACGTCTGCGATATTACAGCAGGAATGCAGCTACTGCACGTGATTTCTGGCAGCGGTGGACATAGGAAGGTACTGTACCTAGAAGACCGGGCTCCGGATGGCCACGTGGCACTACCGAGAGGGAAGACTATCGTGTACCGTGTATGGCTCTGGTGCACCTTACTGCTTCTGCAGCAGCAGAAGCAGGCAACGTAGTGACACAACCAACAGTTACAAATCAGTTACTTCAAAGATAGCTCCGAGCCAGATGGCTTGCAGCGTGCATTCCACTGACCCCAAACCACCGCCATTTGCGACTTCATTGGTATCAAGTGAAGTTCATTGGAGGCCAGGGTGCAGGATTGTTGTGTTTTCGGATGAAAACCGGTTCTGAGTCGATGCCAGTGTGGGTTATATGGATGCCAGTTTACGGCCTGCTACCAACCTGCCTGCTAGACTCACGGATCGTACACCTGGAGTTATGGTTTGGGATGTGATTTCGTAAGACAGTAGGTGCACTCTCGTGGTTATCCCACGCACCCTGACCGCAAAATTGTACGTCAATCTGATGATTCGAATTGTTCTGATGGTTCTGAGCACTATGGGACTTAACATCTATGGTTATCAGTCCCCTAGAACTTAGAACTACATAAACCTAACTAACCTAAGGACATCATACAACACCCAGTCATCACGAGGCAGAGAAAATCCCTGCCCCGCCGGGAATCGACCCGCAAACCCGGGCTTCGACCTGTTGTGCTGCCATTCAAACACAGCATTCCATGTGGTGTTTTCCAACAGGATAACGCTTACCCGCATACCGTTGTTGTAACCCAACATGCTCTACAGAGCGTCGACATGTTGCTTCGGCCTGCTCCTGCACCAGATCTGTCACCAATTGCCGCACAGGATTAGCCGAGCGGTCCAGGGCGCTGCAGTCATGGACTGTACGGCCGGTCCCGGCGGAGGTTCGAGTCCTCCCTCGGGCAGGGTGTGTGTTTGTCCTTAGGATAATTTAGGTTGAGTAGTGTGTAAGCTTAGAGACTGATGGCCTTAGAAGTTAAGTGCCATAAGATTTCACACACATTTTTTTGTCTCCAATTGGGCACGTATAGGACATCATCGGACGACAACTCCAGCCTCATCCACAAACAGCATTAAACCGTCTCTCTATTGACATGCCACAGGCATGGAACCCCATCTCACAAATCGACATCCTGCACCTGAACAACACAATGCATGCACGTTTGCATGATTGCATTCAACATTTTGGCGGTCACATGGGTTATTAATGTACCAGCGTTTCACATTTGTAATGGCTTGACTCAATCTTACAGTAACCTGTGATTTTACTTTTTTAATAACTTAAATATACTATCTAGACAAACGTATTTCAAAAATTTCATTATTCTACCTTCGTTGTGTTGTGATATTGTGACTCCATTTCCTTCATTGCATTTGGACATTCGTAACCCTCTTGCTGGTGCGTTTTCCGACAAAACCTCGTCTCACCACCTCGTCTGCTCACTGCCATTTTCTTTACTGTGTCAGTAGTCGTCTGAATGGTTTGACGCGACCATTCACGAAATCATCTCCTGTATTATCCTCTTCATCTCAATTGCAAGCAACGTCCTTAGTTATTTGTTGGATATACTCAAATCTCTCTGTTCCTGTACAGCTTTTATATTATACTGCGTCCTCAAGTACCTTGACAAACATTCCTAAGTCTCTTAACGTATGTCGTAATATTCCGTCCCGTCGTCTTGTCAATGTGTTCCACAAGTTCCTCTGCTCGTCTATTCTGTGGTCAACCTCTTCATTACTTACCTGTCCACTTAATTTACAGCAAAGGTCTGTGGTGGTACATCTTAAACGCCTCGATTTATTCCGTTACAAGTGCCCCAGCACTCAACGATTCACTTCCGTTCTATTCCCCAACCTATATTCTCAGAAGTTCTTTCTCAAATTAAGGCTCATGTTTGATACTGGTAAACTTATTTTGGCCTGGAATGCCATCTTTTCCTGTGCTAGTCTGCCTTTAACGTCTTCCTTGCTTCGTTCGTCGTATCGTATTAAGCTTCAATAGTAACAATATTCCTTCACTTCTTCTGATTCGGGGTCCCCAATTTTGATGTTAACCCTCAAAAATGTCTCTGAGCACTATGGGACTTAACATCGGGGGTCATCAGTCTCCTAGAACTTAGAACTACTTAAACCTAGCTAACCTGAGGACACCACACACATCCATGCCCGAGGCAGGATTCGAACCTGCGACCGCAGCGGTCGCGCAGTTCCAGACTGAAGCGCCTAGAACCGCTCGGCCACTCCGGCCGGCGATGTTAACCCTCCACTGATAACATAACAGCACAGCATTCAGAGGGAACAGGGGTAACTGATCACGCCAATGCGTTATTTGGTATGTAATTAGATAATTAAAAAACTTTTAGAGTGCCTTTTGGTCGACGGTGAGCTATTCTACATCTACATCTGCATCTACATGATTACTCTGCAATTCACATTTAAGCACTGGCAGAGGGTTCATCGAACCACAATCATAGTATCTCTTTACCATTCCACTCCCGAACAGCGCGCGGGAAAAACGAACAACTAAACTTTCTGTGCGAGCTCTGATTTCTCTTATTTTATTTTGATGATCATTCCTACCTATGTACGTTGGGCTCAACAAAATATTTTCGATTTCGGAAGAAAAAGTTGGTGACTGAAATTTCGTAAATAGATCTCGCCGCGACGGTTCAAATGGCTCGGAGCACTATGGGACTTAACATCTGAGGTCATCAGTCCCCTAGAACTTAGAACTACTTAAACCTAACTAGCCTAAGGACACCACACACATCCATGCCCGAGTCAGGATTCGAACCTGCGACCGTAGAGGTCGCGCGGTTCCAGACTGAAGCGCCTAGATCCGCTCGGCCACACCGGCCGGCTTGCCGCGACGAAAAACGTCTTTGCTTTAATGACTTCCATCCCAATTCGCGTATCATATTTGCCACACTCTCTCCCTTATTACGTGATAATACAAAACGAGCTGCCCTTTTTTGCACTCTTTCGATGTCCTCCGTCAATCCCACCTGGTAAGGATCCCACTCCGCGCAGCAATATTCTAACAGAGGACGAACGAGTATAGCGCAAGCTGTCTCTTTAGTAGACTTGGTGTATCTTCTAAGTGTCCTGCCAATGAAACGCAACCTTTGGCTCGCATTCCCCACAATATTATCTATGTGGTCTTTCCAACTGAAGTTGTTCGTAATTTTAACACCCAGGTATTTAGTTGAATTGACAGCCTTGAGAATTGTACTATTTATCGAGTAATCGAATTCCAACGGATTTCTTTTGGAACTCATGTGGATCACCTCACACTTTTCGTTATTTAGGGTCAACTGCCACCTGCCACACCATACAGCAATCTTTTCTAAATCGCTTTGCAACTGATACTGGTCTTCGGATGACCTTACTAGACGGTAAATTACAGCATCATCTGCGAACAACCTAAGAGAACTGCTCAGATTAACATTCTTATTAGTATATGAAAATACTTTACAGTAATTTAATAGCGATTATGATGAGATTGTGCCTTACGAGAAATGGGATATGAAAATTTCTGTTTTATGGTCATTGAATACAGACCTAACACATTTTATACAAACTATTTTCTGTTTTATATCTTTATCTCTAGAACACTATCAATGAAATTTCACTTGTTACTGCAGATTTATAGGTTTGGGGTTTTTGTTGGCGAAGTTAGCAGGTTTAGGAAATTTCAGAATATTTCGAATTTGCCTTTTACTTTCGTTAGGCAACACTTAAGACCTTAAAATCTATTCTTACCTTTGATCATGTTTTTTATTGAGCCTCCTTCTCCTCCTCTTCCTCCTCCTCCTCCTCCTCCTCCTCATTATCATCATCATCATCACCATCTTCCAAAGTTGCAGCTTCAGCCCCAGAATTACGTTCAGATTTTATTTCTAAATTATCTTCCTCACTTGAAAATAAGACATGTTCACTGCTATCGTTGTCGTCTTAATCCAGAACTCCCTCACCTTGGATCACTGACATCTACAGATTTAAGACCAGAAAAGATCATGAAAGTTAGCAAGACTAGCAAAGAAGTTTCGGCTAAGTAAACGGTAACAGAGATGACTTAGAGCCCCAAGGATTATCGATCTCCATTAGCGGATGAAGGAAATTGACTAACAGCATGACTCACCAGTAACTAATTTATGCAACAATGACAAAGGAATAGATAGGTATGTGAAAAGTGAAACTATTGTAACCAACTTCACAGAAGAAGCAATCTACTGCTGGAGTGACGCATCACACCTTTTAATATCGGAGGGTTAAGTTTATCCTTGATCTCTTTTCTGTTACTTCGCATTACTTCTGTCTTTATTCGGTTTACGTCCCATACTTTAGTTGTTCCGTAATCAACGTTCCCTCTTACTAGTCACTGATTCATTAAAATCCGTATTCTACGAGCGACGTTCAATAAATAATGCAACACATTTTTTTCTGAAAGCAGGTTGGTTTTATTCAGGGTCCAGTGCACCACATTATTCTCCGCTCTTTTGGCTACAAAACCATATTTTTCAGCATAATCTCCGTTCAATGCGAGGGCCTTACGGCATTTCGCTGGGAGTGCCTTTGTGCCCGCATGGTTCTACTCTACTGGCAGATGTCGGAGCCAAGGTCATGCTACATTAATAACCTCCCAGTCATTCACGCATTGCTTTCTACGGAGTACATTCTCCATTGGGGAAAACAGACGGAAGTCGGGAGGTGCGACATCAGGGCTGTTGGATGGGTTAGAAAGAAGAGTCCAGTGAAGTTTTGTGAGCTCCTCTCGGGTGCGCAGACTTGGGTGAGACCCTACGTTCTCCTGGAGAAGCAGAAATTCTTGTGTATTTTTGTGGCGACAAGCACGCTGACCTAATTTCTTCCATTTCCTGGTAGCACAATACACTTCTCAGTTCAAATAGTTCATATGGCTCTGAACACTATGGGACTCAATATCTAAGGCCATCAGTCCCATAGAACTTAGAACTACTTAAATCTAACTAACCTAAAGACATCACAAACATCCATGCCCGAGGCAGGATTCGAACCTGCGACCGTAGCGGTCACGCGGTTCCAGACTGAAGCGTCTAGAACCGGTCTGCCACAGCGACCGGCACACTTCTCAGTTGATCGTTGCACTATGAGGAGGGATATGAAACAGAGTTAAGCCTTCAAAGTCCCAGAAAATCGTTGTCGTGACGTTGCCGGCGGAGGGTACGGCTTTGAACTTTTTCTTCGGAGGGCAGGAGGTGTGGTACCTCTCCATAGATTTCCGTTTTGTTTCCGGTCCGAAGTGATGAACCCATGTTTCATCGCCTGTGATGATGTTTTACAAAAAAATGTCACCGTCACGCTCGTAACGAACAAGCAATTCCGTACTTTGTGGTTTTGTGTTAGGCTGCGAGAAGGCCAGCGGGCGCACACCTTCGAGAAAATCAACTGGTGGACTAGAGTGTCAGCTCCACCAACAGAGACGTTCAGTTGTGCAGCGAGGTGTTTGACTGTGATCCGTTAATCACCTCGAATGAGAGTGCCCGCACATTCCAAAATTTCAGGTGTCAACAGGCCGCAGGCCACTGTGGTCGAGCGGTTCTAGGCACTTTGAAACGTCCCCTTAGAAAAATTTATGAATGAAGTGCTGATAAACCTCTTACATTATTTGCTTTTCAAACAGCTGAGCAAAACTGAACGTACTCAGACACTACTCTCTTTACTTATTCTGATCAACACTAAACTGACACACAATATTTTTAGGTCAACGCAATCTGACTTTTAATAATCCCTACAAAAGAATGACTAACAATAACCTATACCTTTCACGAATCACTTACCTCACAAAAATCTTCGTTACTTGAACTACTGCAATACAGCGATCGCCAATACTGCCAGGTAAATAAAAGATTCTAACTACTGAAGTCACTAACTACTGATAGGCATAGTTAGCAAATGAAAGATTTTGATAAAGAACAAACAATGTATTTACCTTAATAGTGTTCAGTAGTCATTATATATATATATATATATATCAGTTCATGACATCCAGTATTACAAATTTACTCTATCTGTGATGGACACACGTCCAGATCATCCGCTCTCAAAACTCCGCTATCTCTCTCCCCACATCCACCACTGCTGGCGGCTCACCTCCAACTGTGCAAAGCTACGTGCTGTTCACATCCAACTGCCCAACACTACAATAGCGAATACCTCAACAATGCCAACCAACCACAGAGTGCACAAAGCACAGTCACTGATTTTCATATAGAGCGCTACATGGCGTTAACCACATATAAAACCTAAACAGTCCACTTACAACTTCAGTCCGGAACCACGCGGTTGTTACGGTCGCAGGTTCGAATCCTGCCTCGGGTATGGATGTGTATGATGTCCTTAGGTTAGATTTACGTAGTTCTAAGTCTAGGGGACTGATGACCTCAGATTTTAAGTCCCATAGTGCTAAGAGCCATTTGAACCCATTGAAGCTCTGGAGGCCAGCCGGGACAGGAGATTGGGCAGGTTTGTGCGACGTAGTTGAGATGATGACAGACGCATAGCCCGACGACTCATGCCTTTTTTCACTGCCAGGTCTCCGTAGACATTCTTCAAGCGTCTATAAATATCTGCGAATCTGGTTTTCCACCGACACCTCTCTGCATGCAACACATCTCATGTACAGAGGCCGTTTTGAAGGCTATGTTCAGGTCCGCCAGTAATCGGAACTTCGTGAAACTATAGTGAGAGAAGCGCGAATATTCCACGATGTGCTACAGCAAATGACGCATATTTCCGACCGAACTGACTGACAGAAAAGATGTGTTGTACACGAGGGCAGTTCAATAAATAATGCAACACATTTTTTTTCTCGGCCAATTTTGGTTGAAAAAACCGGAAATTTCTTGTGGAATATTTTCAAACATTCCCGCTTCGTGTCGTATAGTTTCATTGACTTGCGACAGGTGGCAGCGCTGTATGGAGCTGTTAAAATGGCGTCTGTAACGGATGTGCGTTGCAAACAACGGGCAGTGATCGAGTTTCTTTTGGCGGAAAACCAGGGCATCTCAGATATTCATAGGCGCTTGCAGAATGTCTACGGTGATCTGGCAGTGGACAAAAGCACGGTGAGTCGTTGGGCAAGGCGTGTGTCATCATCGCCGCAAGGTCAAGCAAGACTGTCTGATCTCCCGCGTGCGGGCCGGCCGTGCACAGCTGTGACTCCTGCAATGGCGGAGCGTGCGAACACACTCGTTCGAGATGATCGACGGATCACCATCAAACAACTCAGTGCTCAACTTGACATCTCTGTTGGTAGTGCTGTCACAATTGTTCACCAGTTGGGATATTCAAAGGTTTGTTCCCGCTGGGTCCCTCGTTGTCTAACCGAACACCATAAAGAGCAAAGGAGAACCATCTGTGCGGAATTACTTGCTCGTCATGTGGCTGAGGGTGACAATTTCTTGTCAAAGATTGTTACAGGCGATGAAACATGGGTTCATCACTTCGAACCTGAAACAAAACGGCAATCAATGGAGTGGCGCCACACCCACTGCCCTACCAAGAAAAAGTTTAAAGCCATACCCTCAGCCGGTAAAGTCATGGTTACAGTCTTCTGAGACGCTGAAGGGGTTATTCTGTTCGATGTCCTTCCCCATGGTCAAACGATCAACTCTGAAGTGTATTGTGCTACTCTTCAGAAATTGAAGAAACGACTTCAGCGTGTTCGTAGGCACAAAAATCTGAACGAACTTCTCCTTCTTCATGACAACGCAAGACGTCACACAAGTCTTCGCACCCGAGTGGAGCTCACAAAACTTCAGTGGACTGTTCTTCCTCATGCACCCTACAGCCCCGATCTCGCACCGTCGGATTTCCATATGTTTGGCCCAATGAAGGACGCAATCCGTGGGAGGCACTACGCGGATGATGAAGAAGTTATTGATGCAGTACGACGTTGGCTCCGACATCGACCAGTGGAATGGTACCGTACAGGCATACAGGCCCTCATTTCAAGGTGGCGTAAGGCCGTAGCATTGAATGGAGATTACGTTGAAAAATAGTGTTGTGTAGCTAAAAGATTGGGGAATAACCTGATGTATTTCAATGCTGAATAAAACAACCCCTGTTTCAGAAAAAAATGTGTTGCATTACTTATTGAACTGCCCTCGTACTTGTTGAATGTCCCACGTACCACGAATATTAGCTACCGTTGAGCAAGAAAACGATACGCTACAGTAGATGGGTATAGAGTATGCAAAGCAAAGCTCAAGGAGGAGGGAAGTGCGGTACGGCGCGGTGATGTGTAGCAGATGCAGCGGGCTTCCCCTGGCGCCCGCCGTGTCTGGCGTCTGGCTACGAGCTGGCTAGCGGCCAGCGGTGACTCAGGCGGCCCGCCAGCGCCGCCGAGGCACGCGGAAAAACGAGCGCGCGCGCACACACACTCACACACACACACAGACACACGCACACACACACACGCACACACACACACACGCACACTCACACGTCCTCTCCTGGCGGCGATGCCGCACGCGCCACGACAGCACACGCACAGGCGAGGCAAGGCTAGGATGTTCCAGTGACTTATTGTCAGCTAGACTAGAAAGCTAGCTTTTGCGTTAGCAAAGGCAAAGTAGATCTCAATCTGGCAGTCCGTTTAATCTCTACAGTGCCTCGTCGGGCGAAATCGTATTGCTGTTGATTTCCCCTTGATTTATAAAACTGTCCGTCCACATCACACCTGCACCTGCATACGTAAAAAAAATCTTTACTTCAATAATAATAATAATTATAATTATACAAACATAACCCACTTCCTTATATGATTAGTGGGTCCTAATTTGTTCAAACATCAATTGCAGCTAGTTATAGGTTTAATTAATTTGTGAGCTACAGCTATAACTGGTAACAATGGGCAGCCAAATTTCTACTGTTATTATTATTAATGGTTCAAATGGTTCAATTGGCTCTGAGCACTATGGGACTTAACATCTGAGGTCATCAGTCCCCTAGAACTTAGAACTACTTGAACCTATCTAACCTAAGGACATCACACACATCCACGCCCGAAGCAGGATTCGAACCTGCGACCGCAGCGGTCACGCGGTTCCAAACTGAAGCGCCCAGAACCGCACGGCCACTCCGGTCGGCTATTATTAATATTTAAAGTATATTATCTTAACTAAAACTCTACTGCCTGCAGCGTCACAGTTGTATCAGAAATATGTAAACCTACTTTAGTGCCTTGCCCATCGAGCTAATTCCGATGGGCGTGCCCCTGACACTGGGCAGGCCAAAGATGTTATTCGCTGCAGGTTCCTAATAACCAATTTACTAATCTAAGTCCTACTAACTAGTTCTAACCTAAGTCAAGTGCTTTTGTCTAGTATCGGTGATGTTGTTCCCCACTCCCCCTAGTCCTGTACGTGGCGGTATGCAGACTACGAGGAAAGTCGGCCTATCCACGCGCAGGCGGTATAGGAGTAGGGCGCGCATTCAGTATTTGTTATGTCTCAATTTTTAAGTTAATTTATGTCCCTCAGGTACTCCTTTAACACTTTTCGTGATAACTCATCTGCTAATTTGTTGAGAGTTTGAAAAGTGTCTTCTTGTCTTAGTAATTGGTATGTGTCACGGTCAGGTAATTGGTCGCGTAATGTGGATGCAACATCATTGAAAAGGGGGCACTCCTAGACCACATGATCGGGGGTACCCTCTGATTCACCACATTCACACGCGGGTGTGGACCTTTTCCCGAACCGACATAAATATCTCGGGTATGGCCCATGTCCAGTGAGAAAATCGATCAGTCCTCGAGTGGGTTCAAAGTATCTCATTTCCAGTCGTTCCCTAACGCTCGGAAGGAATTCAAAAGTTATACGCCCTGCTTCATCCGCCCCCCATAGTTCTTGCCGCAATTGCACGCCTGTTTGCCGTATCTCAACCTTATCCTCAACCTCAGTGCCTAATATCTCTTCTGCCTTCGTGATATTCCCTTTCTTGACCCAGAACCACGCAGCCCACTCTCTAATTTTGATGTCCAGGAGGCAGAGCCCCATTATGACTACTAGGGCTCCCCATGGAGGTGTTCTATAGACCCCCACAGACCTAAGTATCATATTTCTCTGAACCCTTCTCACCGTCATGGCGGGCACAACCCTCGTGAGCCTGTGTGCCCAGACTCCCGAGATGTAACCCACTATTCACGTTAAAATACTGTTGTGGTATAATTTTATGAGATGAGGGGGAAGATGAAATCTTTTGTGTCCGATGGAAATGAGAATGTTTAATGTTTAAAGGGCTTTCTGGGTTACGGTGTCAATGTATTTCCCGAAGTTCCACCTTTCGTCAACAATTTCTGGGTACCGTGTCTCACGTCGCCGAAGAACCGGTGAGCGCTCAATTCTCACAGTAGGGTTTCTGATTAATTGTCCTTTTAATAATAGGTAAGTAAACTTACTTGATGATACTTTCATTTTAGTGTTTTGGCACCATAGTTGCAGTTTGATCAAGGCACTTTCTATTTTGGGCTATATGTCCTCGCGGCTACAGCCGCCAACCAATAGGAGGAGGTCACCTGCGTAGGCTACCACCTCTAGAACTTCTTCACTTTGTTGTAAAGTATCTAATAGCGGCTCCATGTGGATGTCCCAAAACAGAGGTCCTAATACGGAACCATGGGGGCATCCCTTTGTTATTGATTTTCCAATTCCCCCACTAGGGGATGATAACCAGACCTCCCGCTCCTCGCAATAGCTCCTCAGACAGCCATATAGCGGCCCTGGACACTTCTTCTCCAGCAAGCAGGAGAAGAGCGAAGGCCAGCACAGGTTGTCGAAGGCACCCCAGAAATCCATCACGAGCGAAAATTTGCGCCATAATTTTGATAGTACGCAGCTATGACCTGTCAAATGTACAGCTTTTAAACTTTTGCGCGCATCGGTTGTCATTCGCTCCGCCCCACTGCAGCGCATAATGCCTGAGCTCGAAGTTTTATACAGCAAAATAAGTAAGAGATAGAGGAAATACTATTTTGATTTTAGTAACATGCTTTGTTCATTCTATGGAAATGCGCGCGGTTTCTAACCTGTTGCTAGCGCCAGAGGTCTCTTTGCTTTGGACATCTTTATGTTGCGTTTCACAAATGCAGTGTAAATGAATAAAACGAATGAGTATATCATTACAGAAGTTGCGTAGCGCTATTTAATTATTAACGTCACTCTTGTGTGTTATTTTCTTTGGAATTTAATGCTGACGCTGTTTACATTTGCAAGACATGCGCTATTCTTCAACGTGATTGGTGTAATTGTAAATAGAAATTCATTGTTTGATAGTAATTCTTCAGCTACTATGGCGCACTGCAGGCGCTCTACAGGAATGTGTAATAAGCTATTTAGTTCAAAATTGTTCAAATGGCTCTAAGCACTATGGGACTTAACATTTGAGGTCATCAGTCCCCTAGACTTAGAACCACGTAAACCTAACTAACCTAAGGACATCACACACATCAATGCCCGAGGCAGGATTCGAACCTGCGACCGTAGCAGCCGCGTGGTTACAGACTGAAGCGCCTAGAACCGCTAGGCCACAGCGGCCGGCAGCTATTTAGTGAAAGCACGTAAAACATAAGTGTGGTTGGCCGAACGGATATTTGAACTGAAATGAATCCAAATGGGAGTCCAGTGGCATGTGTTGTTGTTGTGGTCTTCAGTCCTGAAACTGGTTTGATGCAGCTCTCCATGCTGCTCTATTCTGTGCAAACTTCTTCATCTCCCAGTACCTACTGCAACCTACATCCTTCTGAATCTGCTTAGTGTATTCATCTCTTGGTCTCCCTCTACGATTTTTACCCTCCACACTGCCCTCCAATACTAAATGGGTGATCCCTTGATGCCTCAGAACATGTCCTACCAACCGGTACCTTCTTCTAGTCAAGTTGTGCCACAAACTTCTCTTCTCCCCAATCCTATTCAATACCTCCTCATTAGTTATGTGATCTACCCATCTAACCTTCAGCATTCTTCTGTAGCACCACATTTCGAAAGCTTCTATTCTCTTTTTGTCCAAACTATTTATCGTCCATGTTTCACATCCATACATGGCTACACTCCATACAAATACTTTCAGAAACAACTTCCTGACACTTAAATCAATATTCGATGTTAACAAATTTCTCTTGTTGAGAAACGCTTTCCTTGCCATTGCCAGTCTACATTTTATATCCTCTCTACTTCGACCATCATGACTTATTTTGCTCCCCAAATAGCAAAACTCCTTTATTACTTTAAGTGTTTCATTTCCTAATCTAATTCCCTCAGCATCACTCGACTTAATTCGACTACATTCCATTATCCTCGTTTTGCTTTTGTTGATGTTCATCTTATATCCTCCTTAAAGACACTATCCATTCCGTTCAACTGCTCTTCCAAGTCCTTTGTTGTCTCTGACAGAATTACAATATCATCCAGTGGCATATATCTGCGGAACTGTGGAGCCTCACTCGGTTACAGGTCACAACAATTCAAGTACTGTAAAAAGGGAGAAAAATGGTGGCGCATATGTTCTTTTTACAGGCAGCCTCACGCCACTGCCTGTGTTTCATACATGTGCTATGAAGGCTGCAATCGACAAAGATTTTGCAACGCATAGTGTACCATTTGCGTAGCCTATATGGAACTAGCTTCGATCTGAGGGACAAGTCACACAGAGTTCTCTTGATGAAGAGTGCCTACAACATGGAGACATTTCTACTCGTATTACTTCTTTCAATTTACATCACGAGAAATGACCAAGACGGTAGAACTGCAGAAATTCAGCCTTATACAGAGAGACAGCGACAGTCGTTCGTCACATGTATCCTGCGTCACACATGGTACAGTGCCTTGCGGAGAACAGACCTGCATCTACATCTACATACCTATAAATACTCAGCAAGCCTTTGAACAGTTCGTAGCGGAGGGTCCATCGCACAGATGTTATAAATTTGCTTTCTTATCCCTTTCGTGTAATGAGCGAGGATAACATGACTCTCTAAATGCCTCTGTAGGCGTTCTGACCTCTCTCATATTTTTCTCATGATATCTTCGCGAGATATATCATAGTATCAGCATAATGGTAAATATTCATTCCTTGAATTTATTTATTATGTAATGGACATTTAATATAACAGTATCGTCTGACTTCTTCGAACTGAAATTCATGACATGCGTTTTCTATATGTGATTTGCGTATTGACTAATTGTAAAACTCCTTGAGGTTTTCCCTGCAAGGAGTGTTTTTTTCTGTGGTTATATTTTTCATTGGAAGTATCAGCATTGGGAAAGTCAAATTTCTTCCGGATATCCGGCAGAAAACCCGATTTCCACGAGATGTCATTGGGAAAGTCACTTACGAACATCAATAACAGCATTGATCCTGATTTGTACGGTGAGAAACTCGTATATTAAAGGTGTTCAAAACCTCCTCCACCTATCCTGTTAAATTTAAGAAACGTTTTATCTTGCGCCACGTGAACTATAAAGGCAATATTTTTGGGGCAGCATGCTGCTTATGTTTGAAACACTACATCAAAGGGATTTAAAAATGTTGGTAAATATTTTTCAGATAATAACTATTTTATGTATGGAAAAATTAAAATAGCGGGTCACCTTCTTCTTACGGTACTGATCATTCATATTTTACTTATTGTGAAGAGGCTATGACAGAATTCATAGTGACATGCTGAACAATTACCGAAAACTTTTGGTCTTGGTCTCCAATACGTCATCTGAAAAAGTTTCTTGTATTGTAAGAAAAGCACATTTGCTGGAAACGGTGTTTGAAGTTTCAATAATAATTTAATGAGGTCCTGAGTTACTATAAACTCTTTATTTGTACTTCGTTTAGCAACTTTCGCTCTTTGTCTAGCTTGCTTCTCCAAGTCCTTCCGTTCCCTCTCAGCATCCCCTTCGCTTCACTGTGTATGAACGGCAAAGCACTGATCATGTAGTTCCCAGAGGAAATTCATCTTAACATTTATTTCGTTGTATGTGCCAATAGCATCATCAAAGTGTAGGCTGTAAGATACTCTGTCCACAGTTCTTGAAATTTACTTGGATTATGCCCCGATGGACCAGAAACTGCGTGCAAATACGATTCCAGGGATCAGCATACATTTATATACATAGCAACAGTCTATCCACTGCTGTCATGGAAATTATAAAGGCAGAGAGATGCCATATATTGAGTTACTGAAGAAATGCCTTACAATTCGATTTGGATCAGAATTCTGGTCCTCTGATCGTTAAACAGAATGTCGCAGTAAGTTTCGTCAAACATAGAACCTTACTACAGCTAGCAACACTGGCAGCACAAGAAACTGCCATTACTCTGTTACTTATATTTCTGCTTGGAGATTACTTCATTTTAAAACCTCCATCACTAAATCGCGCAATATGTCCACTAAAGTAATACCATAATTCACCAAACAAACCAAAAAACATCGCGCTCTTGTTGAGAGTCGCCGTCCTATACCGAAACAGTTGCCAACTGTGGTAACATGTTTCACAGACATTTTATCTATGGAGGATAAAATGTTGAACGACATATTTTTTTCAGACAACATATTGTGAAAAACCTATGTCAGCATATTTGTTGAAAATAAATTGAAAATACTTGGAATTAAGCTAAAAAATACATACCTACTTTGGTATATAAACAGACCAGAAACGAAATTTTCTTCATTTTTTGGAGTCTGTATTAATGTAGTTTGCTTCTTATAACAGTTTGAGATATTTTTTATGTTCACTGTGTGTGCTCTAACTGCTAGGTGTGACCACAGCCAGTCGTTAAGTGTATCTTGTTGGGCTCTATCTGAGATTAATTAGTCAGTCATATCACATTCCTTACTTCAAATGCTTGGACATCTATGACTAACTGAACTAACTCAATGAAATACGGTCTGCAGATAAACGTTGCTCAATGATTCCTCCAAAAAGGTAACAGCGTACATTAATTGAAACACACACATAAAAAAAGTTTTGCATCACCTTGGTTCAGAGAGTTCCGGAACCTGTGCGGAAAACTGGACATGAACACCATTTCCGCCCTTTTTATTGCTCATGAAAACCACACATTGCATGTTGTACCACCTTACAACTAGACCTTCAGAGGTGGTGATCCAGACTGTTGTACACACCGCTACCTCTAATACCCAGTAGCATGTCCTCTTGCATTTATGGATGCCTTTATTCGTCGTGGTCTACTATCTACAAGTTCATCAAGTCACTGTTGGTCCATATTGTCCAACTCCTCAACGACGATTCGGCGTCGATCCCTGAGAGTGTTTGGTGGGTCACGTCGTCCATAAACAGCCCTTTTCAACCTATCCCGGCATGTTCGATAGGGTTTATGTCTGGAGAAAATGCTGGCCACTTAGTCGAGCGATGTCTTTATTCTGAAGGACGTCATTCACAAGATGTGCACGATGGGGGCGCGAATTGTCGTCCATGAAGATGAATGCCACGCCAACATGCTGCAGATATGATTCCTCTACCGGTCGTATCGTACAGCCGTTACGGCGCCTTCCATGACCACCTGCGGCATACATCAGCCCCACATAATGCCACCCCAAAACAGCAGGGAACCTCCAACTTGCTGCACTCGCTGGACATTGTGTCTAAGTTGTTCAGCGACAGATTGTCTGGTTGAAGACATATGCGACACTCATCGGTGAAGAGAACGTGATGCCAATCCTGAGAGGTCCATTCGGCATGTTGTTGGGTCCATCTGTACCATGGTGTCGTGGTTGCAACGATGGACCTCGCCATGGACGTCGGGAGTGAAATTGCGCATCATGCAGCTTATTGCTCACAGTTTGAGTTGTAACACGATGTCCTGTGGCTGCCCAAAAAGCATTATTCAACATGGTGGCGTTGTTGTCAGGGTTCCTCTGAGCCATCATCCGTAGGTAGCGGTCATCCACTGCAGTAGTAGCCCTTGAGCGGCGTGAACGAGGCATGTCATCGACAGTTCCTGTCTCTCTGTATCTCCTCCATGTCCGAACAACATCGCTTTTGGTTCACTCCGAGACGCTTGGACACTTCCCTTGTTGTGAGCCCCTCCTGGCACAAAGCAACAATGCCGACCCGATCTAACAGCGGTATTGGCCATCTAGGCATGGCCTAATTTCAGACAGGAAGAACCGTTTGTCTCAATCCTGGTGGAAAGACTGTAACTAATCAGCTGTCGGACCCCCTCCGTCTAATACGCACTGCTCAGGCATGGTTTTTTACATCTTTGGGCGAGTTTAGTGACATCTCTAAACAGTCAAAGGACTGTGCCTGTGATACAACATCCACAGTCAACGTCTGTTTTCAGGAGTTCTGGGAACCGGGGTGATGCAAAACGTTTTTCGATGTGTGTAGAAATGCTCTTGATCAGAGACATTTCATGGTTGGCCAACACTGTTGTGACTGCATATTGATTTCAAAGTTGCAAAGTGGGTGAGAACAGTAAGTCCCAAACTATTCTTTGGGCTGGTCCTGCAAAATAATTTATAACCATAGCAACCCTTTAAAAACTGCATACATTCTGAATGACTTTGAACACACAAGCTATGAGAGAACAATACACGTAATTCCATTCAGTGTAGGAGTAATCAGAGGATCAATTGCAGCAGAATTTTACTACACATACAGGGCATGCTTGCATACTGCAATGTGGTCTGCTGCGCCGTCATTGACCTCAGCAGCATGTGCACCTGACGTCGGAAGCAGAAGCTCATCCTTCACGGAGACATCTGCATGACTGTAAAAACGCCTCATACACAAGCGGACGAGTCTGCCGACCCATCCACAGAGTGGGTCGACCACGACCCATTCGTGTGTGTGTGGGCGTTGCGTCTACAGTCAGTTATTCGACTAGTGCACCTGTGCCTGCATCTCCCGACCGCTGCCTGCCCGCCTGCAGTCCGTCAGTGCAGGCATGTAGGGTCTGGCAAGCAATTGCCGGTGTCCACATAGTGTCAGACAGGTTGGCGACTGGATCGGCGGACTGGATCGGTGGACAAACGGGATGTGAATGGGTGCCTTAAGTGTACAAGTGGCCTCTCGTTCCACCACGAAAACCAGAGGCCTTTGTTCTGAAGTTGCCTCCAGCGCATCTCCTGCATTGGGTGCTCCGATGATGGCAGCGAATTGATCTGGTAGGGATGACCCCCCCCCCCCCCCCCCCACAGGAACGACAGGAAAATTTTTGTCTGTTAAGTTTCCTGACAAGTGGATTTTGCTCTAGGCCTGCGATTGACATCATTTTTGTCAACTTCTCCAAGTATGGCCACGACGGCTTCACTCTGACTTCCTGTCCCAAGAAGCAACATCTATAAAACATTCCCCCGACAAGCGACTAAGAGTCATCTAGAATGACATTTTCACTCTGAAGCGGAGTGTGCGCTGATATGAAACTTCCTGGCAGATAAAAACTGTGTGCCGGACCGAGACTCGAACTCGGGACCTTTTCCCTTTCGCGGGCAAGTGCTCTACCAACTGAGCTACCCAAGCGAGACCCACGCCCCGTCCTCACAACTTTACTTCTGCCAGTACCTCGTCTCCTACCTTCCAAACTATACAGAAGCTCTCCTGAGAACCTTGCAGAATCAGCACTCCTGAAAGATAGAATATTGCGGAGACATGGCTTAGCCACTGCCTAGGGGATGTTTCCAGAATGAGATTTTCACTCTGCAGTAGAGTGTGCGCTGATATGAAACTTCCTGGTAGATTAAAACCGTGTGCCGGACCGAGACTCGAACTCGGGGCTTTTGCCATTCGCGGGAAAGTGCTCTACCATGTCTCCGCAATATCATTTCTTTCAGGAGTGCTGGTTCTGCAAGGTCCGCAGGAGAGCTTCTGTAAAGTTTGGAAGGTAGTAGACGAGGTACTGGCAGAAGTAAAGCTGTGAGGACGGGGCGTGAGTCGTGCTTGGGTAGCTCAATTGGTAGAGCACTTGCCCGCGAAAGGCAAAGGTCCTGAGTTCGAGTCTCGGTCCGGCACACGGTTTTAATCTACCAGGAAATTTCATATCAGTGCACTCTCCGCTGCAGGGTGAAAATCTCATTCTGGAAACATCCCCCAGGCTGTGGCTAAGTCATGTCTCCGCTATATCCTATCTTTCAGGGGTGCTAGTTCTGCAAGGTTCGCAGGAGAGCTTCTGTAAAGTTTGGAAGGTAGGAGACGAGGTACTGGCAGAAGTAAAGCTGTGGTGACGGGGTGTGAGTCGTGCTGGGTAGCTCAGTTGGTAGAGCACTTGCCCGCGAAAGGTAAAGGTCCCGAGTTCGAGTCTCGGCTCGGCATACAGTTTTGATCTGCCACGAAGTTTCATGTGCGAGGTCTGTTCAAAAAATTACGGAACAATCGTAATTTCGCGCGAATGGTGTGTTAGACCGAAATGTGGTTGGAATCACTGAACACGCCTGTGTTTAATGTGTAACTGCTGGAAGATTCATTGCTGTATGTCTGTTAGTTATTGTTCAGTGCTGTACTGAGTGGAACGTTGTGTCGCACAGTTTGCGAATTTCGAGATGACAGAGTTACAGGAGTAACACGTCTGCGTTAAATTTTGTGTAAAATACAAGAACATCTTTACGGGGGCACACCAAATGATGCACAAAGCCTACGGTGATGAGTGCTTAAGCCGTACTAGGCGTTACGAATGTTTCACAAGTTTTAAAAATGGCCGGACGGAAGTTAAAGATGACCCTAGTCCAGGGCACCATTCGACGTCTACCGACGACGCTCATGTCAGGAACGTCAAAGAAATTGTGCGTGCCAATCGAAGATTCACTGTCCAAAAGATTGCAGAAGAACGTAACATTTCAGTTGGATCATATCATGAAATACTGACACAGCATGTTCGAATGCATCGTGTTGCCGCCAACTTCGTCCGACGGCTCATGAGTCAAGACCAGAAAGACGTTCACCTCACAATCTGTGAGGAGCTATTGGATCACACAAATGAGAACGAGATGTTCCTTAAAAGAGTCATAACGGATGATGACACGTGGGTCTACGGTTATAATGTTGAGACCAACATTCAATCTTCACACGAGGTCGGGGAAGGTTCTCCAAGACCAAAAAAAAGCTTGTCATCTCAGGTCGAATGTCAAAGGTATGCTGAGAGTTTTCTTTCTGTTTGAAGGATTAGTTCATCATGAATTCGAGCCTCATGGATAAACTGTTAAGCAATGGTATTATCGGGACGTGTTGCGACGTCTGCGAGGAAATGTGAGAAGGAAACGGCCTGAAATGTGGCGAGAAATTTCATGGCTCTTGCGTCACGATAATACACCCAGAGACTCATCCCTGGTGTTGCGTGACTATTGCAGAAAAAACGGATGTCTGTGCTGCCTCATCCTCCGTACTCTCCAGACCTGGCCCCTTCAGACAATTTTATTTCCAAATCTGAAAACCCCGTTAAAGGAGTAAGATTAACAACGATAGACGAGATAGAAGAAGATTCGCAGACGGCGCTTCGTGCAATCTAGCAAGAGGCATACCAAGACAGCTCCCGGTAGCGGAAACGGCACTGGGAGCTGTGTATCGGTTGTGCAGGAGAGCATTTAGAAGGAAACCATACATAATAGGTAAAAGGTACGGGCAGAAAAATTTTGTGGGCAAAATACCGGAATTTTTTGAAGAGACCTCGTATAGTGCCAGCAGTGAAGTACAGACGAGGTGGTGTTAGGGTAAGGGGGAATCAATCGTGGTTAGAATGTGATCCTCTAATTACGCTTAAGAAAATGCTGAATGTGGAAAGAAACGAACACATTTCGCCTATTGTCACTGAGTACAGTAGAGGAACACTTCAGAGACGATGACTGTATCGGCATGACAATGCGGCTTCTCGTAATGCATCATCTGTAAAACAATAGCTTGTGGACAATGACACTCCTGAAATGGACTGACCCGACCAGAGTCCCAACCTGAACTCTGCAGAACACTTCTGCGATGACTCAGAACATCGATTTCGCTCCGGGGCTCAGAATGCACACTACCTTTTCTGGTTTCGGGCCTTGAGGAAGAATGAGCTGCCCTTACTCCAAAGACATTCAGATACCTCATTGAAGGGATGTCTCCAGCAGAGCTCACGCCATCATAAAGGCGAACGGAATACACACCCGATATTAATATGTCCTAACAGGTGTCTGGGTATTTTTGACCAGATGTTTACAGGTTCCTAGTTATTATTACAGCTTGTTAAGTGGAATGTTACGATCGAAACGCCGAGTACGGTAAGGCCCCAGATGCTGTGCGTGCTGTGGGTGTCTCGTAGCGAACGGTGAGCGCGTCGCCCACTGGGGCCGGGACGTGGACGTCTGCGGGCCAGCGCCGCGGAGCGCCGCGCCCCGACGCCGGATCGATAGCCGCCCCGCGAACCGCCGCCCCCGTCCCCTACCCCCTGCCGCCCTCGCGATAAACGCCGCCCACCAATCACGGACCGCCGCCCTGCCGCTCCGCCGTCCGTTTCCGGCTCACCTCGCGCCGCCTCACTGTGCCTACGGGAAGCGCCGCTGTCGCTGCCCGGCCAATCCCATTGTGTCCAGACTGATGACGCCCGAGGCCGGCGCGACGTTTCGTTTCCATTTGTCGCTGCCTCTCCGTGGCCACTCCAGTCGGCGCAGAGCACTAGCGCAGGGAGCAATGCTCGGCCCATGGACAAGGAGTTTTGGTCTCTGATCATGCCAGCAAACCCCTCATGTATTAAACAGCTTCAAACGGCTGATTACTTTACAACTGACTTAATGTGCTAAACACAGGGTGCTTCAGAAGTGATGGTCAATATTCAAGTATATGACAGGAATGATCACTCGAAAGAAAGAAGTCGAGTAAACATGGCCTCTAAGAGCTATTAGCAATTCTTGACCTTTGGTACTGTGAAACAAATCTCTTCTACGGCAAGTTCTTTGGTTTCCATATAGTGCTCATCTGCGATGTCCTAGGACACATAAGACAGAGTTTTGGAAACCAGGACATAGGACAGTTAATACACAAACAAGATGACTGGAACTCTATAAACAACATCGCAGACGAAGTATCGATAGCACTATATGTGGCATACAAACAGGAGAGAATTTACGCTAGAGTAAGACAGGCCCCACGTCGCACAGATCAGCACTACGTAGTAAATGACACAGGCACAAGCACAGACGCGGACTACGATTCTATATCACGCATGGGAAGTGAACACGAGATATACATGCAAACATAGCAAAAGTAAGTGAAGGTTCTACAACACTAAATCAAATCAGTCTGAAAATATAACTCTTTATGTAGCTGTTTTTTATACTATTTCGTAGCAAGTAATACTGTCTGAAGATGGGACATTTATTCTTCTTTCGTTGCATCAGGGCTGACTGGCACGTAGTTTTACCGAGCACTCGCACCTGATGCAGCTTACTATGGCATTTTAAATCAACTCGCAATTTCCACTGTTACCTTAAGTTCCAAAATACATTATAATCTAACATACATTAAATTAAGTATTACCACTGTCAAGACAACATCTCTAACTGACGTAACCATACACGCAGAATGTATAAAGGAAAGAACTGTCACATCATATCTCAACCAAACTGTCATCTTCTAATTCTTCCATTAAATACACTTTTGATTTCAATTTAAAATACATCCAAAACGTATTATGTATCTTATTTGTTATTTTATCCTTTTGTAAAATTTTCGACAAAAAATGTGCTAGTAAAGAAAGTGAATGTGTGTCATATAACACGTAAAATCACACGACTTACGACCTGCTATATAATAACCCACACCAGGTCTTTACTTGAGAAATAATTTCCCATACTTTGGGAAGTGATAGTATGGACCAAAGCAAGAAAAAAGAGTCCAGTAAATATGGGCTCCAAAATGAAAACCTTGAGAACTATGAGCACTGGTCATCTTAGATACTTTGAAACGTAACTCTTCTAATGAACAAGTGCTCATAAATTTTAAGGCATGCGTTTTAGAGCATATGTTTACTAGACATTTTTTTCTTGTCTTGGTCCATACTACCACTTCCCAAAATATGGAAAGCAAAGAGCTTGCAATATAAGAGATTTGTTTCACAGTATCGAAGATCAATAACGGCTCGTAGCCCTTAATGTATGCGTTTTTGAGCTCATGTTCACTTGACTTTTTTGTTTCGAATGACCATTCCTGTCATATCCTTAAATATTGGCCATCACTTCTGAAACACTGCGTATACGTTGTTAAATATTAAGCAAGGAAAGTTTAGAAAATGTTTGAAGTTATTCTTGTAGTTGTTCGAAGTCGTTAAGTGCTTTCATTAGTCTGGATAATTTGCGCTCCATTTTAAGCAAAGGAAGTTTTTCGCACATATTAATGTTTACACCATCAAAAATCTCCTGACTTATGCGTCGTAGAATAATATAATTTTGCAGGTACATTCAGCGACACGCGCAGGTACTGTCTGCGAAGTATGTTAATGATAGAGTTAGTAGTAAGGAAGTAACAAATTGAAACGTGATGCCTTATGTTGAAGTTTTTTGCACAACCAGAAGCTAGTTTTACACTCATCTAAAGGTCTATGACGTTATATTTCAATGAACTACGTGTTGTACAATGACATAATTTTGCAGGTACATTCAGTGGTAAACGTGGATACTAAATGCAAATTGTATTTCGAATAGATTTGTTAGTAAAGAAGTAAGAAATCGTCATGTCTAATGCTGAAGTTTTACAACATGAACAGCGAAAATAAAGTAAGCGATAAACTGTTTTTTTTTTTCCTTTTATAATTTCATGGGGACTGCCAGCCACAAAAAGTTTGTTCTAAGTAGCTAAGGGCCCTATTCTCATTTGTTGGATGAATAAAGTCCAGGTGTTTGCGCGGCATGAGTTACGTTGCCTCAAGACAAACATACAGTTTTTAACTGTAATACTTGTCTTATTGTGTTAAGCTTTTGAGAAAATATTATATCCCCTAATGAGCAGAATCTGACAGCAATTACATTTTTTAGATTCGGCGAGTAATTGGGTGTAATATTCGGTATCAAACCTTTGCTGACACTGGAAGCTCGTAGGTAGACAACCTGCAATTGGTATCGGGTTCCGCGATAGTCGATTAGTAATATACACAATGCCGGTACTCATGCCTTTTTCTGGTGGTGGTGGGTGCGGAGGGTATTAGCAGAATAACAATGACAGGATTCGAACATTTAAAGGACTTTTGTCATGTCTTGTTTTCTATCACGCACCCTGAGTTAAGGGAATCAGATAGCAGTTGTCAAAATGTCAGACTATGATGTAAAATTTGCAAGAGAAAATATATGTTATCGGCACGGATGCAGCCTTTTCCCATCACTCTTCAACATATACTGTGACGCTGCAATAAACTAATGTAAAGATAAATATGTTGGAGGTATAACTAAGCATGGAGAACAAATAAAAATGCTTAGCATTGCAGTGTATATGGTTATGCGGATTTCCAGGTGGTTGTGACAAGTATTCTTCTCTTCTCTGCAGTGTGAGCTTCTTTATTATCTTAGCACCTCCCTTTCATTTCCACTTTGCCCCACAGACTATGCATGTTTATGTTTAACTAAAGACCTGTTAAAAGGCACGTGCTGACTCTGAGATATTATTGTTATTACACATGGTTGACCTTAAGACGATCTTTAACTAGAATGTTACATGATTACTCAAATGTTTTTTCGTTTCTTTCTTCTTCTTCTCTTCCCGAAATCTCTTCATTCTTTGAATGTGTTCCTTTCTTCTTTGCTCTGACCATATTTTCTCTGTTTTCTTCCTTCCCTTTATATAAAATTTCGTGTCCATAATTTTTTTCGGAATTTTTCTTCTCCATTTATCACTTCCCTATTGATTCCTGCTTGATTTAGGTCTCCTTCTATGTCCTGAAACCAACTAGTTTTTATAGCTGAGCTGCTTACCACTTCAAAAATCCTTTTTGTGAGTGTCATTGTTCATTCTATGTATGTGACCATGGAACCTTGTATTGTACTGTGTTGTACTGAAATGCGGACCTAGAAACGGCGGAGAGGCTTCGTTCCCGCCGTAGCCCTCAGTGGTACACAACCCCACAACAGGGTACAGCAGTCCACTCACCCCACCGCCGCCCCACCCCGAACCCAGGGTTATTGTGCGGTTCGGCCCCCAGTGGACCGCCCCGGGAACTTCTCACACCAGACTAGTGAACCCAAATATTTGCGTCGTAGAGTAATTATGGTGTTCGCGTACGTGGAGACAGTGTTTGCGCAGCAATCGTCGTCATAGTGTAACAGAGGCAGAATAAGGGAAACCAGCCCGCATTCGGCGAGGCAAATGAAAAACCGCCTTAAAAACCATCCACAAACTGGCCGCCACACCGGACCTCGACACAAATCCGCCGGGCGGATTCGTGCCGGGGACCGGCACGCCATCCCGCCCGGAAAGCACTGCGTTAGACCGCACGGCTAACCGGGCGGGCCCGTGGAACCTTAGTCGGCCTTTTCTGATCATGTATGTGAGTCTGTCTGTGTTTTCGTATAACTCTTTGGTTGGTTTCTTCATCCATATACCATCTCTGTATAATGCTCAAAAAATATTCTGAGAAAATTATTTTCTATTTTTTCTGTCTCTGTGTTAACTGATGCTCCGATTGTGGTCTTTTCTGATGCATACAGTGCTTCTGGTTGTACGACTGTATTGCAGTGGCCGAGTTTGGCGTGTATTCATATATTTCCTTTATTGTAGTACGTTCATGTCAATTTGTACGCTTTATGAAATTTTTCTGTTCGTTCTACGTTGGATGCCTTGTTTGATCCGCTTATTTGTATATATTCCCCGAGATACCTGAAATTTTCCACTCTCTCAATCATTCCGTATTTAGCGTGAATGACTTGTGTGTTGTTGTTCCTCTTTCCCATGTATTGCATTTTCTCGTATGACATATATAGACCTGTTTTGACAGAGTCTTCATGTAAGTATTCCAGTGTTTCCTGTTTCTTGTCTGTTGCTGCTGAGTATTTCCAGGTCATATGCAAATGCTAAGTATTTTGTGACAGCCTTGTTTGCAGGTGTTCCTAACTGTATCCCTTCCACTTTTCTTCCCATTGTTAGATAATTTTTGTTGAATAAAAGCGGTGAGAGACCATATACTTTTCTGACACTTGTTTGTTCCTCAAATGATTCTGAGATTTCTCCCATAAATTTTATTTTGGAAGTGGCATCTGTGAGTATCTGTTGTATGAGTGCTCGTGTTTTTATGCCTATTCCATATTGTTCTAGTGTGTTAAAGATAGTCTGCAGGTCTATGGAGTCGTAGGCCTTGAAGTCAAAGAACGTGATTGCAGTGTTTTCGTCTGACTGACCTTCAGGGATGTTCGCAGGTTCCACGTCTGTGCACCTATTTTTATATCAGCGTATGGTTGTAGTCTGTTGAGAAATGCCTTCGAGAGAACGTTGTAAGTGACTGGCAATTATGAGATACCTCCGTAATTATTAGGGTCTGTCTTGTCACTCTTTTTGTGGAGTGGGTAAATCAGTGCAACATTCTGGGATACAACATAAACAAATTAACTATTGAATAAGAGATCGCCACTCGGTTTTATCACCTGGAAAAAAGTGAAAGCAGGTTTGGCTGATCTTCGTGTGAACAGTGGAACTAGACATCTGGTAACGTGTCATGGTGATGACTGCACCCTGACTCACAGTAAAACATTTCTTACCAAGGGAAATCTATTTTTAGTATTTCAAGAACGCAGAATATCGAAGATAGTTTCTTGCTACAAGTACCCTAATACTGTCACGCTTAATCACATGCTACTCCTATGACCAAATATCTGGGAGAAACGTTCTATGAAGCATATTTCATGTGTGTCACCATACTTCCACACAACTTATTACACAGGCAATCTTATGCAACTAATGGGAAACGACCGTCGTAGAACAACAGTCTGTCTAAAGTGAAGTCCTGTCACATTGCTTCTAGCAGGTTGATGTCCATTTGCACATAACTGCTCTGTATTGAACTGAACCAACAGGCAATCGCTAAAACCCCCATCACAAGCTATACCTCTTCCGCAGTTACAATATGAAGATATTGTATTACTTTTATGGTTCAAATGGCTCTGAGCACTATGCTACTTAATGTCTGAGGTCATCAGTCGCCTAGAACCTAGAACTAATTAAACCTAACTAACCTAAGGACATCACACACATCCATGCCATAGGCAGGATTCTAACCTGCGACCGTAGCGGTCGCTCGGTTCCAGACTGTAGCGCCTAGAACCGCACGGCCACTACTATTACTTTTAAATCGAGACATATCTCGGTTTAAGAGGAGTCTTTATCAGTCCTCATTCTCTTATTCATTAAAGGAGATTGCTGGGTGTGCTAATTATTTGTAGTTTTCGGACTCGCAATTTTGTTCCATGGTCTGGTCCGACGGTTCCATCTGAAAAATCTCCCTGCTCTCGAAGGGTAGCGAGTGAAAGAAATTGCCTGCGCGCCCAGCAATAGCATTTTCCAGAAAAAAAGCCTCTGAAACAGGTTCAAGGGAAAGCTGGTTTTTTTTAGAAATCACCCGTGGGTAAATTGAGTTTTTTGCGTGTTATTTTTTAAGGATTTTTTTCGTATTGAAGATTAATTAGTTCAACTCTTCAACTCAAATTCATACTGTAAATTTATTCAAAACAATATCGAATTCTTACAATTGTTTTTAATACTGCTTTTTTTGTTGTCCTCGCGGCACTGCATCCACTGAGAGAATCTTCTCCACTAGGGGTCTGTTTGGTCAAGATCACTAAATAATTTAGGAGAGAAAATCCCCGAGGAATTAGTTAAGATCTAAAAATTTCTTCATGCCTCCAAACATTAGTAAATTGTACAGTATAGTAACTACGATTCTACATCAAGTTAAAAACAAAATTTCTGGGAGTGTAAAAGTTATTTAGCTCTGCTTCTTATATTGCAAGAAAATTTAAAACACTATATTACTAAAATAAATTATTATGGCAATAAGTAAGTGCCTTCAATAAATATGATAGTTCTTTTCAATCTATGTAAGTCTTTATAACATTCTGCACATGGTTCAAATCTTCATAATTAAATTTAGTTCTACATCTACATCTACGTGATTACTCTGCTATTCACAATAAAGTGCCTGGAAGAGGGTTCAAGAAAACCACCTTCAAGTTGTCTCTCTACCGTTCCACTCTCGAATGGCACGCGGGGAAAGAACACTTAAATTTTTTTGTGCGAACCCTGATTTCTCTTATTTTATCGTGATGATCATTTCTCCCTATGTAGGTGGGTGCCAACAGAATGTTTTCGCAATCGGAGGAGAAAACTGGTGATTGAAATTTCATGAGAAGATCCCGTCGCAACGAAAAACGCATTTGTTTTAATGATTGCCACTCCAATTCACGTATCATGTCTGTGACTCTATCTCCCCTATTTCGCGAATATACAAAACGAGCTGCCCTTGTTGGGTTTTATTAAGGTTTCTGATTCTTTTGTAAGTTTTTTAAAAAAATCTGCATTTTTTTAAAGCCCGGTTAAATTACTACAACCATGATCTGGAATGCGCTGCACTGTTGTTGGCCGGAAATTGCTCCTGTCAGAATGGCGCAAGCACATCCGGCGACCTTGTTACATTACGAGTGTTACACGAATATGAAAACAATCTCCAAAAGCCCATAGAAGACATGTATCAGCTGTTTTCAGAAAGATTTAGTATGAAAATAAATAAGAACAAAAGTGAAATCCTCATATTTAATAAGGTACCAATAGCAGCAAACCCATGCGTGGGTGGAGAGTCTCTGTAATAACTCACCACCCTTAAGAACCCAGGTTCTAGAGTAACAGGGAATGGTGATTTATGCCAGGAGTTTAGGTACAGAACAGCACAAGCAGAATCAGCATTCACAAACAAAAAGAAGATATGACTATAAACACCAAGCGTTGCCCCGTATGGCTCCCAGACATGGACAGCAGGGGAGCCAGCCCGGAAAAGACTACAGACGTTTGATGGACGGTGCTGGAGAAAAGTGCTAAAATTTCATGTACAGAGAGGATAATCAAGGAAGAAGTCTTCAGCAACAGAGAGAAAATGTACGTCGGGAGGCTATGAACGAACTCCGGGTCCCGTGGATTGTAGACATGGACAGACACTGCCCCTTCATAGTGAAACTAATTGACTATATTTTCGGAAGATGGAGAAAGAGAACTGATCCCGACTGATCTAACAAAAGGAGAAGAAGTCACATCTGGTGACAGTTGATGCAAGACAGCACGACCCCCTATGTTGTGCCATTTCCTCATCATCTCTGACTAAAAAAATGGCTCAGAGCACTATGGGACTCAACTGCTGTGGTCATAAGTCCCCTAGAACTTAGAACCACTTAAACCTAACTAACCTAAGGACAGCACACAACACCCAGCCATCACGAGGAAGAGAAAATCCCCGACCCCGCCGGGAATCGAACCCCATCTCTGACTAGCACTTGCACGCATTATCCTCATTTATCTGTCGGATATGTTCCAGCCTCTTTCTCCCTCTAAAACTTTTACCCTCTATAGCTTCCTCAAGTAACATGGGAGCTGTTTCTTGGTCTCGCCACGAGTCCTATCATCCGATCATATCTTCGTGTCAGTGATTTCCACAATCATCCTTTCCTCAATTACTCTGCGGAATATCTCCTCCCTCCTTTTCTATGTAACTAGTTTTTAAAAGCCTTCTATAGCAACACGACTCAAGTGCTTCGTTTCTCTTATTTTCCAGTTTCCTCACAGTCCATGATTCACCGCCATACAATGCTGCGCTCCAGCCGAACATTCTCAGAAATTGGTACCTCAAATTGTGGCCGATATTTGTTACCCGTAGACGTCTTTTCTCCGTGAGTGCACTCTTTACCTGTGTTTTTTAATTTCTCCTTGCGTCATCCGTTATGTGTAACTTTGCTTTCAAGGTAGTAGAAAATTCGTTCAATTCACCTATTGTGGTTGTGGTATAAGACTTGGTTTTTTACTCCCTAACGTTTCGCTCATCTTCATGTAGGTGGCTAGTTTCTCTGACGTTCACTGCTTTAAAAAGATGTTCACAGCCCTATAGGGGATGGTGGGGTAACAAGGCAACTCTAAGGAAAACTGAATTTTCACGTAACTATGGTTATCGATAGCGCCTACGCTTTTTGAATATACATATTACAATGTATCACACCAAATATTTATAGGTGAAAAGGAAAATAATACAAAGAAGTTAGGTGCATTTTTCGGAAGGCTTACGAAGTGGTCACTTTTCCCTACCTATGGACGTAATGTGATCAGTTCCATCGCAATAGGAACCCATGTTTGTTGTTCTGATTTTCGAACATACTTTGTAGGTGTCTTCATGTCCTAGTATCTGAAGCAGTATCAAGCGACTTGGCCATATCGTTTTCAGTCGAATTATTGTATTAGGCCACATATATTAGAACGAACACAGTTTAAAATAATGTAAATTAATTCAATCGATAGAATGCCAAGCGATAGCTTTTTCTATAAAAGGGATTGAAAATAAATCAAACCTGAAGTGCTACGCACGATATATGTAAGTAACTATCCCTTACCAGGGTAAACGACTTGGTCGCTATTCCCGACGAGTAATGTGGCCACCTTTCCCGATTGAACGCCATGCCGGCATTAGTGGTTCATAGACGAAACTGTCAAACAGAAACGAACAACAAGGAACTACATTTGTAGTCCAAAAGACTTTGTTGAAATACTGATATGGTAAAGAAGTATTACCCTAAACATCAGTGAGATAACAAGATTAATATAACTTACTTACATTAGGACAGCCGACTGAAAACCAGAAATTGTTTACTAAAATATAACGGAACAAACTTGCTGTGTCAAAGTCATTGACAAATGTGATAGCGCATACTAGAACTAGTCCGACCACTTCCCACTAAGCAGCAGCACTATTTAGGGCAAAAAAATATGCTGTGGCCACTTTTGCCGCCCCGGTCATTTTAGCACACCTTCCCCTACTTGGTCAGCTATCCAAAATGTTTGATTTGCTTATTCGAAATTCTTTAACGGTCGTCGTGCCCTGACGTTATCTGAACACTGTTGAATATCGCGGAGTCGGTGATTTAACGCCAGTTGCTTTATTTATCGTCAAAGACCACAGCTTGACGAATTTGAACCTTGTTTTGTTGTTACAAAATTGTTCTCATGTTTATACTTATTCGTGGCATTGGAAGTGAACGAGAAACACGTTTGTATTTCGTTGGAATTGTTATCCTGGGATGGACTTCTGAGTGAAACCAGTCCTCTCTGATTCGCTGTCCGATCGATTGTGTTATGAAAATGACTGAGATGGGAGCTGCATACTGTTTCTGTGTGCCAAACAATGTCTGACTGTGGCTGTTATTCAGAAATACAGTCGCATACTGATTAGTGGTTCTAGGAGCTTCAGTCCGGAACCGCGCGACTGCTACGGTCGCAGGTTCGAATCCTGCCTCGGGCATGGATGTGTGTGATCTCCTTAGGTTCGTTAGGTTTAAGTAGTTCTAAGTTCTAGGGGACTGATGACCTCAGATGTTAAGTCCCGTAGTGCTTGGAGCCATTTGAACCATTTGATTAGTGGTGGGCCACCAATGGCGACTGACACACACACACACACACACACACACACACACACACACACACACACACGAAAATGAACTAACTGACAGCCGGCTGAGTCGAGGAGGGAAAATCGGAAAAGGTATCGCAGAAATTTAGGCATTTATGTATAAGTATAAAAAGAACTTATTCAAAGCCTTGCACAATAAATGACCTCAACGAGCACGTAGTGTGATCATGTCAGTTTTCATATACCGTATCTGTCACCAACAACACAATGAACTACTACACGACTTTTGGTAGCCTTATCCCATCTCTAATAATTCTTTTAAGTATGAACCATGATCATGAGAGAATGAAAGAATGTTATGAGACGATTGCCTGTTTACCTCACGGGTGGCATCTTCCACTGCGTCTGATCCAGCCGAAACGTTGTGGGCCATCATTATTACCTGTATCTTCGACTCCCGAAACACCGCATCAAAGAGCAAAGTCGTACTGCCTGGATTTGGAGCCAGCAGTCATACTGAACATTATGTGCCCTGCCGATGAAAGGTGACCCCATCACTAACAAGGGAAACTCCCCATCGCACCGCACTCAGATTTAGTGGTAAGGTGGCCCAAAGGGTAGACCGGATAAAAACTGAACACAGATCGAGCATGAAAACAGGAAGAATGCTTATTGAACTGTGAAAAAAGAAAAATAGAAACAGTGAACGGTCCAAGCTTAACAAGTGCAACATCGCACACCGGGCGAGAAGAGTCTGCCGTTTCCCGCCTCTATCGTAGCGCTGCGAGAGTTTCCTTGTTTGTCCTCAGTGTCGTGTAAGTCGTTGTGAGCGTCACCTCGTTGTTTGCCTGTCTGTGTCTCGCGTATGTGATGCAATTTTGACGCGGCGTTGTCTTGCGCCGTGATGTCGTCCGTGGTTCCCAGGAACGTTCCACGCACAGGTACCGTCAGTTTTAGTTTTGACAAGTGCGAGCGGCATGTGCTGCCAAATCCGTTATAAATTCATGAATGGCTTATAGATAAGATCAATCACTTCAGGACAGGTTCACACGGCTTATTTCGGTTCTGAATCGTGTTTATTTTATGTCAAACTGCTAGACGCGCTTCTGGCTGTCAGGCTCCTCTTGCGGCACGAACAGCAAGTCTCTTTCACTCATCACGACGGCTCCAATGGCACGGTTATTCCGGAAAACGTGGAAGTAGTATTACGCATGTAAGGGTGTTTAACCTTCCGCCCGAAATTGATGACAGTTTCCTTCAGACCCTTCTGTTCCAGTTTCGTAACAAACGAAATATACTGTGGGAACGCTGGTCCACTCAACATGGTTTACAAGTTGATAGCGGAGTTCGATCCGTGCACATGGTTTGGATAACGGGTACATATAATTTACACAGGACAAGGAGGGACCTGTATTATATATGAGAATGGACACGTCCGTACACGGTCTTAAAATCCGCTTATGAACATCTAAAAAGACTAACTTTAGCGGATCTGGTTCCCCAAGTAACAACCATTGTGCCTACCCAAGTTAATGAGGAGCAACGGGAGCCATTGCGTGATGGTCCTAGCACATTTCCGCTGTTGTCCTCGCGTAGGGTATTCGCCACTGTAGCTTCCGCGCTGCCCTCACCTGCACTTCAAAACCAGCGTCGATGGACGCAAGATGGTGAGGAGTCAGGCGATTCATCTTCTCTTCTCCGATTTACTGAATAGATACCTTTGGAGGAGGCCTCTCACCTCCCAGAATTTAGACCGGATGGTAACATGTCGGTTGCTGTACAAGATTCGAAAGCGTTCAGCACTCCCTCCGACGTGACTCCCACGACCGAGACCGCCTCTTCAGAATCACACGAGAATAGACCTAATCCGGAGCTCCGTACTATATCTACGGACTTGCCAGAAATCCCTGCATCTGTAACGTATTCCCACCCTTCTTCTTCCGAATAGGGAAAGAATGCCAAACGGCTCTGCTTATCAGAACGTTGAACGATTCACTTGAGTCGTCTTTGGTCCCATTCTTGCAGGATCCTTTTCCGGCCGCAGCTATGTCGGAGATTTAATGTTTCACCAGATTCCTGATATTCATGGTGTGCTCGTGAAATAGTCGTACGGGAAAATTCAAAATGGTTCAAATGGCTCTGTGCACTATGGGACTTAATATCTGAGGTCATCAGTCCCCTAGAACTTAGAACTACTTAAACCTAACTAACCTAAGGACATCACACACATCCATGCCCGAGGCAGGATTCGAACCTGCGACCGTAGTGGTCGCGCGGTTCCAGACTGAAGTGCCTAGAACCGCACGGCCACACCGGCCGGCGTACGGGAAAATCCCCGCTTCATCGCTACCTTGGAGATGCTGCGGCCCACCGTTCATTCGCCGACTATTACACCACGTTCAAACTCACTTAAATCTTGATAATTTGCCAGTGTAGTAGCAGTAACCGATCCAACAATTGCGCCAGACACTTGTTGTCTTGTATAGGCTTTGCCGATTGCAGCGCCGTATTCTGCCTGTTTATATATCTCCGTATTTGAATACGCGTACCTACACCAGTTTTTTGGAAATTTGTGGTAAGGACTATGTGACCAAACTGCTGAGGTCATCGGTCCCTATGCTTACTCACTACTTAATCTAACTTAAACTAACTTACGTTAAGGACAACACACACATCCATGCCCGAGGGAGGACTCGAATCTTCGACGGGGTGAGCCGCGCGAACCGTGACAAGATGCCTCTGTCCGCACGGCTACCAGTTCCTTTGCTGCTTCAGTGTCTTTTACAACAAAGGAATTCCAGGGTCAAAACTTCCAAAATGGAATGCAACTTCAAAAATGTAAAAATATATGTCTTGACAGAGCACAGAGGAACCGTGTGATTACGAAAGTGTTGCGTTCATTTCAATGGAGCTTTGAAAACAACTCGCCCGCGTTACAGTCCAACACTGAGACCACGTATCCATGACCTCGTGACTTTTCCAGACTGCTCTATGTTGCACTTGAACCGTTCACTGTTTTTTTTTATTGTTCAGTGCACCTCCTTCCTGTTTTCATGCTCGATCGGTGTTGAGATTTTGACGGGATGTCCACAGGGCAGTCTTACCGCTAAATCTGAGGGGGATGCGATAGGGAGTTCGCCTTGTAAGCAAAACAGGAACAGTATCATGTTCCACTGCCGCCTTATCAAAGTTGCAGAGGTGTGATCTCTTTTTTTGAATAGTTTCTATGAACTGTTGAACTGTCAAGCAACCGGAAGTAAGGCCAGAATAACCTAACAGTTTTCATTGAACGATCTGAAAGCGTGCTAATCTGAATCGTAGGCTATGCCTTTCAGCAGTGTGGTGGAACAAAGATTGTGGCGGTAGGCAGATAGCATGGGTAGGCAAATGCTCGACGTGACACTTGTGACAAAATACTGTAGCATGTTCCATGACGAATTCTGGTCACTACAGTGGTTATGGAATCGACCTATAGGTTGGGACGGCCCTGTGAGAAATTCATAGGCTATTGCTCATCGAAGGCCAGGCTCTTCAAATACACTCCTGGAAATGGAAATAAGAACACATTGACACCGATGTGTCAGACCCACCATACTTGCTCCAGACACTGCGAGAGGGCTGTACGAGCAATGATCACACGCACGCCACAGCGGACACACCAGGAACCGCGGTGTTGGCCGTCGAATGGCGCTAGCTGCGCAGCATTTGTGCACCGCCGCCGTCAGTGTCAGCCAGTTTGCCGTGGCATACGGAGCTCCATCGCAGTCTTTAACACTGGTAGCATGCCGCGACAGCGTGGACGTGAACCGTATGTGCAGTTGACGGACTTTGAGCGAGGGCGTATAGTGGGCATGCGGGAGGCCGGGTGGACGTACCGCCGAATTGCTCAACACGTGCGGCGTGAGGTCTCCACAGTACATCGATGTTGTCGCCAGTGGTCGGCGGAAGGTGCACGTGCCCGTCGACCTGGGACCGGACCGCAGCGACGCACGGATGCACGCCAAGACCGTAGGATCCTACGCAGTGCCGTAGGGGACCGCACCGCCACTTCCCAGCAAATTAGGGACACTGTTGCTCCTGGGGTATCGGCGAGGACCATTCGCAACCGTCTCCATGAAGCTGGGCTACGGTCCCGCACACCGTTAGGCCGTCTTCCGCTCACGCCCCAACATCGTGCAGCCCGCCTCCAGTGGTGTCGCGACAGGCGTGAATGGAGGGACGAATGGAGACGTGTCGTCTTCAGCGATGAGAGTCGCTTCTGCCTTGGTGCCAATGATGGTCGTATGAGTGTTTGGCGCCGTGCAGGTGAGCGCCACAATCAGGACTGCATACGACCGAGGCACACAGGGCCAACACCCGGCATCATGGTGTGGGGAGCGATCTCCTACACTGGCTGTACACCACTGGTGATCGTCGAGGGGGCACTGAATAGTGCACGGTACATCCAAACCGTCATCGAACCCATCGTTCTACCATTCCTAGACCGGCAAGGGAACTTGCTGTTCCAACAGGACAATGCACGTCCGCATGTATCCCGTGCCACCCAACGTGCTCTAGAAGGTGAAAGTCAACTACCCTGGCCAGCAAGATCTCCGGATCTGTCCCCCATTGAGCATGTTTGGGACTGGATGAAGCGTCGTCTCACGCGGTCTGCACGTCCAGCACGAACGCTGGTCCAACTGAGGCGCCAGGTGGAAATGGCATGGCAAGCCGTTCCACAGGACTACATCCAGCATCTCTACGATCGTCTCCATGGGAGAATAGCAGCCTGCATTGCTGCGAAAGGTGGATATACACTGTACTAGTGCCGAGATTGTGCATGCTCTGTTTCCTGTGTCTATGTGCCTGTGGTTCTGTCAGTGTGATCATGTGATGTATCTGACCCCAGGAATGTGTCAATAAAGTTTCCCCTTCCTGGGACAATGAATTCACGGTGTTCTTATTTCAATTTCCAGGAGTGTATAACGGCCTTGTCTCACCAGAGACGTGAGCACCTTTATTTGCTTTACAAACCGCAAGCCAGTATTCCAAGGACGTGCGGAAGATAAGTTAATTTAAATAATTAGAACAGCAAAGAGCAAATCGTACAGAAACGAAGTAGACTTAAATATTTTCTATAAAAAGCACATTAACACACGTACTGATTGGCATGGTGCAGTCGGTAACTGTCGACTCCTTTAAAAACGCTTACGTGGAGAAGATTTCACTGCTTAAACGTGAAAATAAATGAAACGATCAGCATGCTATGTAGTGACGGGAAATTGGTAGAGAGTATGCCTGAACTCGGGCCTTTACATGTATGTGGCAAAATTCGAACGTTGGTCAGAGCTATTTTTTGAGCACTTTGTTATGAACGGAAAAATACTCCTGTCGGAACACAAAAAACGAATATGTTCCTCTTTAATAGAATCTGATAGAAAAAATCGAATCAGCATCCTCAATCCTCATTCCGCCTTCCTCTGCAAATATTATGATATATTCGAGCTCTTTTAACACAGGACATTCTAAACCCTTTTACCCAGTGTCTCTTAGCAGTTAAGCATTCACACTGGGCATCTCCATCTAACAACATCTAACAACTGTCTATATACCTCTCTCACTCACGGTCTCCTTTTTTTACCACTAATTTACTGTATATACTAACACCAACGTGTCGTCTCACATACACTGTCTCCTTCTGTCTTTCTTTCCCACTGCTACTGTCTCCAACATACCTAGTCATCTCAAAAATTCTAGAGGGAGGGGTCCAACTTATCTTCCCCCTATATCCACGTGTTTAAAACTGCGATCCAAAAAAAGTTCCCCCATCTTCATCAGACGCCTCCAAACTTTGTATTATCTCTACTCATTTGTATTTTTCATCTCCACTGTCCCCTTTCTCCTTTGCTCCCGCTGCATATGTCGCCATTCATCTCTCTCTTTTACTGCCACTGCCTCTCACTGACAATCAGAATCTCGCCTTTTTATGGCTAACCCTGCTTTTGTATTCAGCCATGTCTCTCTGTCTCTCTCTCTCTCTCTCTCTCTCTCTCTCTTTCATTACAACTTTTTCTCTTCCGCCATAACTCATCACTCTCTCCTCACACTCTTTTTCTCGGCACTGTATCCCTCTCTTCGACTGTCGCTATCTCTCTGCTAGTCACTTTCAGCACAAAAAAGTCGAATATTTTCCAACTCCAAAATTTTTGTTGAGGAAGGGGGAATGATTGAGGAAGCTAGTTACCCATTCTTCTGTCAGAGTGTATTAAAGAGAACATATTCGCCTTTTTTGCGCTGAGACAGTAGCCTTTTTCCGCTGGTCCCTTCTTTTCCCTGCTACAGCTGCGCGTGCTGCTTACATAAAACGGATTCTATAGGTCAGTAAAATTTTGACAGTTTATTTATACACCTCGACAAATTTATACACACTTCAAAAAAAGCTTTGCTTCACCCCAATTCCCAGAACTCCTGAAGATAGGCGTTGACTGTAGATATTGTATCACAGACACAGTCCCTTTTACCGTTCAGAGAAGTCACTAAACCCGCCAAAAGATGCATGAGCAGCGCCTACAATCGTCGGAGACGCGTTTGGAGGCAACCCCATCAGGCGGAACGCCTTACCCACATCCTCCAGCGAGTGCAGCAAGTTGGGGGTTCCCTGCTGTTTTGGGGTGGCATTATGTGGGAAGGACGTACGCCGCTGGTGGTCATGGAAGGCGCCGTAACCGCTGTACGGTACGTACATCCTCCGACCGATAGTACAACCATATCGGCAGGATACTGGCGAGGCATTCGTCTTCATGCACGACAAATCGCGCCCCCATCGTGCACGTCTTGTGAATGACTACCTTCAGGATAACGACATCGCTTGATTAGAGTGGCCAGCATGTTATTTATATATTTATTTAAATGTCAAGTTCCGTAGGACCAAATTGAGGAGCAAATCTCCAAGGTCATATAACGTGTCAGTACATGAATTTACAACATACAAAGTAATAACAGATAAAAATAAATGTTCATGAACCTGAAAGAAAATCAGTCCATAAGTTTAAGCAAACGCTATCAGCAATACAATGAGAATCATCTTAATTTTTCAAGGAACTCCTCGACAGAATAGAAGGAGTGACCCATGAGGAAACTCTTCTGTTTCGATTTGAAAGCGGGTGGATTACTGCTAAGATTTTTGAATTCGAGTTGCAGCTTATTGAAAATGGATGCAGCAGTATACTGCACACCTTTTTGCACAAGAGTTAATGAAGTCCGATCCAAATGGAGGTTTGATTTCTGCCGAGTATTAACCGAGTGAAAGCTGCTTATTGTTGGAAATAAACTAATATTGGTAACAAGAAACGACAATAAGGAATATACACATTGAGAGGCCAATGTCAAAATACCCAGACTCGTGAAAAGAGGTCGACAAGAGGTTCGAGAACTCACACCACTTATTGCCCGAACCGCTCGTTTCGGAGCCAAAAATATCCGTCTAGAATGGGAAGAGTTACCCCAAAACATAACACCATACGACATAAGTGAATGAAAATAAGCAAAGTAGAGTAATTTACGTGTCGAAATATCACTCACTTTCGATACCGTTCGAATAGTGAAAATGGCAGTATTAAGTCTTTGAACAAGATCCTGAACGTGGGCATTCCACGACAGCTTACTATCTATCTGAACACCTAGGAATTTTAACTGTTCAATTTCACTAATCATATGCCCGTTCTGAGAGATTAAAACGTCAGGTTTTGTTGAATTGTGTGTTAGGAACTGTAAAAACTGAGTCTTACTGTGATTTAACGTTACTTTATTTTCTACAAGCCATGAACTGAGGTCATGTACTGATCTACTTGAAACCGAGTCAATGTTGCACACAACATCCTTTACTACCAAGCTAGTGTCATCATCAAACAGAAATATTTTAGAGTTACCCATAATACTAGAGGGCATATCATTTATATAAATAAGGAACAGGAGCGGCCCCAACACTGATCCCTGGGGCACCCCCCACTTGACAGTATCCCACTCAGATCCCACATCACAGCCATTATCAACATAGTGAATAATGACCTTTTGCTGCCTGTTACTAAAGTAAGAGGTGAACCAATTGTGAGCTACTTCCCTTATTCCGTAATGGTCCAACTTCTGGAGCAATATTGAGTGATCAAAACAGTCAAATGCCTTTGTTAAACCAAAAAATACGCCAAGCGTCCGAAAATTTTTGTTTAGCCCATCCAGTACCTCACAGAGAAAAGAGAATATTGCATTTTCAGTTGTCAAACGACTTCTAAAGCCGAACTGTACATTTGATAGCAAATCGTGTGATATAAAATGATCAATTAACCTTACACACACAGCCTTTTCGATAACTTTTGCAAACACTGATGGCATAGAAATAGGTCTAAAATTACCTACATTATCTCTTTCTCCCTTTTTATAAAGCGGCTTTACTACTGAGTACTTTAATCGCTGACCATTCCTAAAGGAAAAACTACAAATATGGCTAAATACAGGGCTAACATGTGCAGCACAGTTCTTTAATATTCTACTAGACACTCCATCGTAACCATGAGAGTCCTTAGTCTTCAGTGATTTGATTATTGTCTCAATCTCCCTCTTGTCTGTATCACAGAGGAGTATTTCAGACGTCAATCTCGGAAAGGCATTTGCTAAGAAATTTATATGATTTCCTGTAGATACTAAATTTTTATTTAATTCACCAGCAATGCTCAGAAAATGGTTGTTAAATACTGTACATATATCTGATTTATCAGTAACAGAAATATTATTACTGCAAACTGACTTTATATCGTCAACCTTGTGCTGCTGACCAGACACTTCCTTCACAACTGACCATATGGCTTTAATTTTATCCTGTGAATTAGCTATTCTATTTGCATACCACATACTTTTTCCTTACTAATAACATTTTTAAGCACCTTACAATACTGTTTGTAATGGGCTACTGTAGCTTGATTGTGACTACTTCTAACATTTTGATATAATTCCCGCTTTGTTCTACATGATATCCTTATCCCACTAGTCAGCCAACCGGGCTGTCAATTACTGCTAGTATCCCGCTTAGAATGTTCTAATGGAAAGCAACTCTCAAACAGCATGAGAAATGTGTTATGGAAAGCACTGTATTTATCATCTATATTATCGGCACTATAAACATCTTGCCACTCTTGTTTCTTGACAAGTTTTGAAAACCTCTCTATTTCTGTTGGATTAACTTTCCTACGTAGTTTGTAATTAAATACGACATTGGTTAGAGTACAAAAACCTTTTAGTGTTAAAATTTGTGCATCATGGTCTGAAAGGCCATTCACCCTTTTACTAACAGAATGCCCATCTAGTAATGAAGAATGAATAAAAATATTGTCTATGACTGTGCTACTGTTCCCCTGCACCCTAGTTGGAAAAAACACAGTTTGCATCAGATCGTATGAATTTAGGAGATCTACCAACATCCTTTTTCTTGCACAATCATGTACAAAATTAATATTGAAGTCACCACATAGAACTACTTTCTGGTACTTCCTACAAAGTAAATCAAGAACCCTCTCTAGCTTAAGCAAAAATGCTCTGAAGTCGGAGTTAGGGGACCTATAAACAACAGCGACTAGAAGTTTAGTTTCACTAAATTCAACTAATGCTGCACAACTTTCAAATATCTGTTCAGTGCAGTGTCGTGATACGTCTATGGACTGAAATGAAATACTGTTTTTTACGTACAGAGTCACTCCCCCACCCCGCAAGGAACTCCTTGAGAAAAAGCCAGCTAATCTGTAGTCTGGTAAAGGAAGCCTCTGAATTATCAAATTATTTAAGTGGTGCTCTGATATACCAATAATTTCAGAGTTAACATCTATTAGCAGTTCACTAACTTTATCTCTAATACCGCTTATATTTTGATGAAATATGCTAATTCCTTCTCTACTTGGAAACATTACATCCTCTGGAGGTGAGCCCTTAGTTAGAGGCACTTCCTTTAAGCAGGTATACCTATCAGCTGACTTCAGTCTAAAAAAGGTGCAGCTCTAACACCAACTACTATAGGAATTTTTCCGTGAGTGATACCACTACCACCACCCACTACACTGTCACCTATAAGCTTAGCCAGCCTCCCCTTCCCATACCTATTGAGGTGCAGGCCATGCCTAGTGAAACCCCATCTACTGATAGACCCAACTGGCACCACTGAGATATGATCCATGCCCTCCGCCATCAGTGCCCTCCCCAGCCCCACATTAACACGCCTAACAGCCGCATTAAGGTGAGGCCGATCATGACGCTGAAACAGCTGCACGAAATGCACATTAGTACCACCAGTTTGAGTACCTATCTTAACCAAGTCACCACTGACATCATATTCCCCGTCCCTATCGAGACTGTTCCCTGCTCCACCCACTATCACTACCTGATCCTCTTTCGTAAAATTCTTACATAACTCCCCTATGCTTTCAGTCACCTGAGCCAATCCTGCACTAGGCTTCACAATGCTGGTGACCTGGTACTCACTCCCCAACACTTCCTGCAACTGCTGGCCCACACCTCTACCGTGGGAACTACCTAGCAGCAGAACCTTCTTTCTGCTAGACTTTTCAACTAACCTAGGCCCCCTAATTTCTGAGGACTGCTGCAAGTTACCTACATCTACGGCTACACGAGGCTCCTCTCCACTCAACTCTGACAGTTGCTCGTATCTATTGCATGTATGCAAAGTAAAACTGTCTGAATACCTCCTCTTCCTAGCTACCTTCTTGCCAACTGCCAGTTCCCATTCCCCACCACCCTTCACCCTCCTCAACCTATCTAGTTCCTCCTTCGCGCATTGTAACTGCACCTGAAGGGCACAGATCTTACGCTCCTGCTCCTCTATTAACTCGTTTCTACGACAGATTCTACATTCCCAGGAGAGGATCTGCCTAAAATGACCACTGGCTTCCCCACTGCATTCCCCCCAGTGAAAATACTTTGAACAAATCCCACACCGTAATCCACTACTCACAAACCTACGACAGAGCCCACACTTTTCACTCATGGTAAATTTTACAGTTACTGAAAAAAGCTATACGTCTACGTTACCAAAGTTCAGTTACACCAGTAGAACTATTTAAGAACTAACAATAATGGTCTCGAAATTCTCTGCCTACTAAGAAAGCAGCTACTTGTATTAATACTACTACAACACAGCCGATACCAATACCAGCAAAACTTCACAAAATTATTAGCTACAACCAAAAAATTAAAACTACCATTGTAACACTAAGCGAAGTTAAAACACTATATGAAAATTTTACTGAAATATTTCACTAGAAAGAAATAATAAACGTCAGTTGAAAACTAAAGCACGAAAATTACAAACGACTTCAACACACTGAAAACTCTCTAAAACACAGCGAGCGAACGATTACAAAAGCTTATTAAGTCGTTATTTCGCCACAAACGGCACGCAACACCACTGAAATCTATTAAATTTAATAACTGTATTACAGAGCACAAATAAGTTTGTCAGTACTTAGATTATAACCGCTACAGCTGCAGTGCACGTCGCAAAATGTAAACACACTACTCCAGATACTTCAGATATGAACCCTATCGAACATGCCTGGGATAGACTGAAAATGATCGACGTGACACACCAACCACTCTGAGGGATCTACGCCGAATCGCCATTAAGGAGTGGGACAGTCTGGACCAACAGTACCTTGATGAACTTGTGGATAGTATGCCACGACGAATGCAGGCATTCATCAATGCAAGAGGACGTGCTACAGGGCATTAGAGGTGCCGGTGTGTACAGCGACCACCATCTGTGAAGGTCTCGCTGTAAGGTGGTACAACATGCAATGTGTGGTTTTCATGAGAAATAAAAAGGGTGTAAATGATGTTTATGTTGATCTGTATTCCAATTTTTTGTACAGGTTCCGGAACTGTCGGAACCGAGGTGATGAAAAACTTATTTGTATGTGGCATTGCATGTGTACGTACAGGTCACGTAATTCGCGTAAACAACGGGACGCTCATTTACGTCCGAAGTGTTGACACCCTATAGTTACCTAGATGGGTTCCTAACGGTTTACAAGAGGCGAATTTGGTCGCCGAGTCATCAACGTGAGTACACTATAATGCTCATCAAAACACTGTAGCAGGGTTTTGGCTCCGAGACACTGAGAATTATACTGCTGAAAGTTGAAATCGCCACCGGGTAAGACATAAAGGATGGAGGAATGCAGATGGTTTGCAGCTGTCAGCGTGTCTTCGATTATTACCACATGTCCCATGCAAAAGCCGGGGAATGTCTCCCATAGTATAACACTACTCTCCACAGTCTGCGACCGTGACGCTCTGTACGTTTCAAGCAGCCGTTCACCTCAATGAAGGCAGTTGGTATCACCCGAAGAGCCGACTCGTTTCAATCTATCGACGGTCGAATCCCGATGCTTCTGTGCCCACTGCAGTCTTAATTAACGATGTCGTTGGGTCAACATGTGATCATGTGAGGGTGGTTTGTTACGGAGCTCCATGTTCAGCAGTGTACGATAAACAGTGCGCTCTGAAACACTTTTGCGTGCACCAGCAACGTACTCTTTTGGCAGAGATGCCACATATCACCGTCTGTCCTACTTTATAGAGCACATAAGCCTCCGAACCCCACGTTCTTTGAAGAGGCGTAGACATCCAACCATTTAGCGAGTAGTGGTAGTTTCACTGTCCTATCTCTTCCTGTAAATGCTCACGACAGTAGCACGTGAGCATTCGACCAGCTTGGCCGTTTTCAAGATACTCGTTCACAGGTTCTGAGTAATAATAATCTGTCCTTTGTCAAAGTCACTTATCTCATGGATTTCCCTATTTTCACTCCATATCTTCGCTACGATGATCCCTCGTCCACCCCACAACGCCACCAGACGGCATCCAACGTCGCAGTGGACGGTGGTCATAATGTTTTGGCTTATCAGTGTATATGGTGACTGACGACAGTGTACTGAACAGCATTACGTCAGTACCTTACGTCATTTGCCATCTGCCGACTAATATTATAGCTATTACAATTCACATGTTTTTAGACTGGGTAGTACCGTCAAGTGCCAAAGTCCTTGCCGCAGTGGCATCATTGGTTTCCGTCAGATCAGTGATGTTAAGCGCTGTCGGGCTTGGCTACCAGTAGGATGGACGACATTCCGGATCTTCTTATCGCTGTGGCGAGCGCCATGCTCGCAGCCCTTGCTCACAAGGCACCAATCTCAACTTCGGTCACGTAAACCGATAACGGCAGGGAGAGTAGTGTGCTGACCACATGCCTCTCCATATCCGCATCCTGTGAAGCTTATCGGGTCGGTACTGTTTGGCTTCCCGAGACTGTTCGGACGGAGTACCTCCAAATGCTTGTGGCAAGAGCAAGCCCTTAATGGTTATGTTCTCCTGGGCAGCAAGTCAGATGCTGAAGTGTGGACTCATGGACGCAAAATTTTTAGTCTATACTAACAGCCGTAGTACAATTAGCGGTGCGGCTACGACCGTAAAGAAAATATCAGGTCGTAAAGTTTCTGACATGCTCGACACAGAGAAAAAACACTCCAATGTGTATAGATATTAAGAAGTACATACATAAATAACTGCACATATATCCGTTTCGTAAACACATCCGTCTGAAAGCTTGTTGAAATATCGAGTAAAAATATGAAGAAGATCAGTCAAGAATTTTTCTAGATTTTCGGTAACAAACTTACACAACATCTCGTCTTTATATAGTAGTACAGATAAGATCAAAATTATCCGTTCACCACTCTACATCTAGCTTCTCTTTGCATTGACTATGGGGCTTAAGAGGAGCTTCTGGACCATTATGCCCCATTATTTTTAACTCCCTGCGCAATCTAGACTGCTCATAGCACACTGGAACGCACGAGCGATTCCTTCCACTGATTTCATGCGATTTTCTACAACCACCCTCTCCAGTGCTCGACGGTTGCTGCCTGTCGGTACATGAGATCTAACTGGTTTCGGTTTAGCAGAGTTTGTTCCTTTGCGATTGCATGTCACAGTCACATCACCAACAGTCTATCTGGTCAGCTATGGGAGGTTTTAAATTTGCCTGATAGATTTGTTACTCAGGTAACATCCAATGACTAGTCCATGTTCAAGACTCTAAGTTCTACTGACCGACCAATTAAGCCGTTTATGCTTCTCTATTGGCAACATAATACACACCACCGCTTATGATGCTGGCTGGTCCGTCTCTCGTGACGCCTAGTGGTCAGTTACACTTTACATGAGGGTGTGCGGATATTTTTGATCAGTCCATCATGTAGGCTACATAAACGTATTGATAAATTAATGATACTTGTTGCATTGACTCTATCTGTCCGTCATGTTCTGTTGCGTCAGAGGCTAGATGTAACACCAACTCCACATGAGTTCATTTCATTACTAACAACTGACGATGCATGCGCCGGGCATTCAGTATTCTCCTGCAATGGAAAATGAAGGGAATGCCAGAATTCCGCAAAATACCTGCGCCCTGTGCTAATTACAGTACTACGGGACTTCGTAAAATAAGTTGCACATGACGTCTCACACTAAGACCACTGCGCAACAGGAGTGGCGCATGTCAGAAGAGCGTACTTGTGGTGGGTTTCCTGCAGGGACAACTCCGCTAGGGAGCGCGTAACAGATGCATCACAGTGTCGGAGTGAAATGGCGCGGCAATTGGAAATATACTCCAAAGATGAAATACGCGGAACAGTACAGATTCTTATGATCCAAAAATGTTTAAATTTCACACAGATTCATAGTGAAATTGTGGCGGTATATCGACCAAATACAGTGCCGCGTCTAGCTGTAGTGAAATGATGCTAACAATTTCACCAAAGCTGCGTACTTGGTACTGATGTTAATCGTGAAAGATGGCAGTCGACATTGACCACAGGCGACAATGTTCAGACAACTGAGCAACTGATTAGATGTTCTCGTGTGTATTGGAATAACAACCGAAACATTAACACATGGGTCTAGGATTACAAATAGTAATTATCGCCAAAGCAACTCAGCTGAGCTACAGTAGCAGATGTAAATATCCAACAAATACCATTTCCCGATACAAAAGTTTTGCTTAGGCACAGCCGTTATTGAGATGCGATGTACAGAGGATTTAAAAGAAAAAAAAATGAACATCTTAACAACTTCAATGGAAAACAGATTCAAAATTATCAAGTTAAAACAAAGCAAACAACGATAATCTCAAAGAGTACGCTTCATCAAATATAGACATTGGTATTCCAGAAATTTTGAAACACCTTGACTGGCAGACATTCGGAGATAGGTCGCACACTTGAATTTGGTTTCTCCATGATCGGTGAAAGTGTATGGAATATTTACATTGAACTGACAAAACTCATAAAATAGCGATACGAACATATACAGATGGTGGTAATGTTAGGTACAGAACTTATTAAAGGGCAGTGCATAAGAGCAACTGTCATTTGTGCTCACGTGATTCATGTGAAAAGGTTTCCGATGTGATTCTGGCCGCACGACGGGAATTAACACACTTTGAACAGGGAGTGATAGCTGGAGCTACTCGCATGGGACGTTACGTTTCTGAAATCGTTAGGGAATTCGATAGTTCGAGATCTACAGTGTCAAGAGTGTGCCGAGAATACCACATTATAGGCATTACCTCTCAGCAAGGACAACGCAGTGGCCGATGGCCTTCACTTAACGACCGTGGGCAGCGGCGTTTGCGTAGAGTTGTCAGTGCTAACAGACGAAAAGCTGTGCGTGAAATATCCGCATAAATCAATGTGGGACGTACGAAGAACGATTCTGTTTCGCCAGTGCAGCGATATTTGGTGTTAATGGGCTTGGCAGAAGACGACCGACGAGAGTACCTTCGCTAACACTACAACATCGCCTGAAGCGCCGCTCCTGCCTCAAGACCATATCGGTTGGACACCAGATGATCGGGAAACCGAGGTCTGTTCAGATCAATCCAAATTTTAGTTGGTAAGAGCCGATTGTAGGGCTCGAGTGTGGCCCAGATTCCGAGTCATGTACCCAAGTTGCCAACAATGCACTGTGCAAGCTGAGGGTGGCTCCAGAATGGTGTGGGCTGTGTTTACATTGAACGGTCTTGGTCCTCTGGTCCAATTGAATCGATCATTGACTGGAAATGGTTATGTTCGGCTACTTGGAGACCATTTTCAGCCATTCGTGAAGTTCATGTTCCCCAACTACGATGGATTTTTTATGGATGCGTTATGTCACAAGGTTACAATTGTTCGCGATTGTTTTGAAGAATATTCTGAATAATTCGAGCGAATGATTTGGCCACCCAGATCGATCGATATGAATCTAGTCGTAGATTTGTGGGACATAACGGAGAGATCAGGTCATGCACAAAATCCAGCACTGGAAACACTTTAGCAGTTATGGTCGACTATAGAGGCAGCATGGCTCAACGTTTCTGCAGGGGACTTCCGTCGACTTGTTGAGTCCATGCCACACGGAGCTGCTGCACTACGCCGGACACAAAGTATTCCGACATGATATAAAGAGGTATCCCATGACTTGTGTCAGGTCAGTGAACGCTCGTTGTCAACCTTAACTACGTCACATTATTGAGCGCCGTGGCAATAAATAGCCATTGTGAATACAGTATTGATTCGTGTACGCAGTGGTTGTTAATATTATTTACAAAATGAATGAAGAGGCCGTACTTGGTTCTTCTAGCGACTCGATGACTCAAACATTAAAGTGATGCTTACTTTCGTGTCATTTTTGTGACGCATTTACCTCTTACACGTCCGTTCCTTTTATAAGCTGTAATTGGCTACCCCGTAAGTTGGAGGCGGGCCAATGTACTGCGAGCCAATCGCAAGCTTCCGTTCCCAGCGTCCTCCGCTCAGGATCCAAGTTAAAGTGTGCGATCTGCAATTCCAGTTTCGCTACGGCATTCTTGTTCAAAACAATGTATCCATGTGAGCACGTACTCCTTAACCTAATTTACAGGACCCTATCAACTGTTTGGTTACTAGCAGTACGTAAACGTGATAACTATTTTAAAACAGTATATAGCGTTCCTCAGCTGAAGCTTTCGCTTGGACGTAACATTGTTGAGCTATGCGTCCTCTTGTTGGAACTGATATGCCCTTGCCTTCCTCCAACGTGAGAACTGGCTCGCCCAGCCAGGCATCTACACTTAAACCCACTACTCTGCGAATCTACATGAAGTGTATTCAGTGTACCAGGGGTTTCTTACAGTTCTCTTCCACAACATGTTGGGAGAAAGACTGCTCGTATGCCTCTGTGCGGTTTGTTGTTTGCCTAACTATATCTTTGAGACCTTAACGAAATATTTATGTCGGAAGCTGTAGATTATTTGTAGTTTCTGCCTTGAAAAACTCTCCCTGAAGTTTTAAGCACGTTGTTGCTTGTTTTACGCCATCTACCTTCGTCTGTCTGCCTGTTAAAGCATTTCAATAATTTTGTAAGACCAATGTATTTGTCAGTCATTCAGTCCAACCGATTCAGAAGGGAGATGGGTCAGTCATGTTTTGTCCTTGTATCGTGTTTGGATGTCGTACACCTCTTACCGCAATCGAGGTGTAATTTGAGGGATGTGCGCGTACTGGTAAGATTTACAGTCGACATTTAGGCGATGTGTTAGTTTGTCAAGAAGAAGAAAATCAGTGTACACAGTACCCACCTCGTGAACATCTGTCTCTAAGAGGCAAGGACCAACCGGAAGGACTTAGCTTATTACATCGATGATTTTATTTAGATCTGCTATCTTTTACCAAGTGTGTTATATATTTTCTAAAAGAACTTCAGTCGTCAGCTGCGCGATTTCAATATTTTATTGTAGTTAACCGATTTCGACAGATTGATCTGTCATCTTCCCGGATGTTCAATAGTGTTAACACGGATAAGCAGACATCTGTATCTTTGTCAGTGAACCGTTATGCCACAACATTTCGCAAAATGTGTGCAGTAACTATAATCACAGATTGATAACGTAGTCTGAATTTATATCACTCATTACATAGTCAATGCATACAAAACGAAAAGGAAGATCGTAGTACGTCAATCACTGACCTTTTTCGGCAGAATGTCGTTTTTTGCAAAATATCGCTTTGCGTCCGAGACCCGTTACAACTATTTAAAACTGTATTCAGACGCATGAACTATACCGACATACATTAACTCAATATACAGTGTGTTTCAATAATACTTTTATGAACTGTGGGGACAAGTTACTTATACAAAAACTAGAAAAAAGTTCGTAAACACATACATCCGAAAATCCTTCATTTTTGAATTATTTATGAAATTTGTCGTTGACTGCTTTTCAATTACAACCCAAAGACTTCACTTATCTATGGACCCGTCTAACTCATTGAATCCAAGAAGGCGTTATGTTCTCAGGGAGACTTGTTAACATTCGTCATTTGTCTGTCTTTAACGAGTCCATTCGGTACCTTTTGTGGTGTGTATCGTTACGTTGCTGAGATGGGATCCGTAGCACCACGAACTATTGATCGAGGAAGACCACGTGTCGCTCGTGCGCCTGACCAGGAATAGTACGTTCTACGTGCTGTCGAAAATAAGTCAAGTATCGGCGAAAGAGGAATGGCGCTTGCATGTGATACTTCTCAAAGTTCAGCATGGAAGACACTTCGGGAACAATTCATCTATGCTCATTATCTTCAGCGTGTGCAGGGCCTTACGCCTGCATATTACCAATCGCGGGAGAGCTTTTGCCGATGTTTTGTTGCACAAATTGCCAATTCCTTGTTTGTCTCTTCTGTTTTATTTACAGATGAGGCAACGTTAGGAACAGATGTAACAACCAACACATAAGGACCGATTGCACTGGCAAATGGATAAATAGAGGAGGATCATTTCCATAGCCTGCACGTTCCCCCGACCTGTTCGGATTCTTATCTTTTGGGGCACCTTAAACAATTGGTCTATGCAGCAGACCATCCGGATGTCGAAACTCTTCACCGAGTGTCTTGGAGCCTGTGAAACCATTTGAAACCATCAGGGAGCATTTGAAAGGATGCGGCAGTCCACGATCCGAAGAGTGCAGTGTGCTTAGAACTGTTCAGAGGTCGTTCAGAGCAACTGTCAAGAGTTTGTGTGTTGATGAGCTCCAGTCATCTAAACTGTTAACTTGCATTAATAACTCAAAAATGAAGGAGTTTCGGAAAAATGTTTGTATGAACTTTTTATCTTGTTTTCGTGTAAGGAACGCCGTCCCAAAGTTTGTAAAAGTATTTTCGAAACAATCTCTATAAGTGAGATTAATTCGCTGTGTGTTATCGATCTGGCCTTGTAACAATAACCAAAACGGCCTAGCTGTGCTGGTACTGCGAACGGCTGAAAGCAAGGGGAAACTACGGCCGTAATTTTTCCCGAGGGCATGCAGCTTTACTGTATGATTAAATGATGATGGCGTCCTCTTGGGTAAAATATTCCGGAGGTAAAATAGTCCCCCATTCGGATCTCCGGGCGGGGACTACTCAAGAGGATGTCGTTATCAGGAGAAAGAAAACTGGCGTTCTACGGATCGGAGCGTGGAATGTCAGATCACTTAATCGGGCAGGTAGGTTAGAAAATTTAAAAAGGGAAATGGATAGTTTAAAGTTAGATATAGTGGGAATTAGTTAAGTTCGGTGGCAGGAGGAACGAGACTTCTGGTCAGGTGCCTACAGGATTATAAACACAAAATCAAATAGGGGTAATGCAGAAGTAGGTTTAATAATGAATAGGAAAATAGGAATGCGGGTAAGCTACTACAAACAGCATAGTGAACGCATTATTGTGGCTAAGATAGATACGAAGCCCACACCTACTACAGTAGTACAAGTTTATATGCCAACTAGCTCTGCAGATGACGGAGAAATTGAAGAAATGTATGATGAAATAAAAGAAATTATTCAGATAGTGAAGGGTGCCAAAAATTTAATAATCATGGGTGACTGGAATTCGGTAGTAGGAAAAGGGAGAGAAGGAAACGTAGTAGGTGAATATGGATTGGGGCTAAGAAATGAAAGAGGAAGCCGCCTGGTAGAATTTTGCACAGAGCACAACTTAATCATAGCTAACACTTGGTTTAAGAATCATGAAAGAAGGTTGTATACATGGAAGAACCCTGGAGATGCTAAAAGGTATCAGATAGATTATATAATGGTAAGACAGAGATTTAGGAACCAGGTTATAAATTGTAAGACATTTCCAGGGGCAGATGAGGACTCTGACCACAATCTATTGGTTATGACCTGTAGATTAAAACTGAAGAAACTGCAAAAAGGTAGGAATTTAAGGAGATGGGACCTGGATAAACTGAAAGAACCAGAGGTTGTACAGAGTTTCAGGGAGAGCATAAGGGAACAATTGACAGGAATGGGGGAAAGAAATACAGTAGAAGAAGAATGGGTAGTTTTGAGGGATGAAGTAGTGAAGGCAGCAGAGGATCAAGTAGGTAAAAAGACGAGGGCTAGAAGAAATCCTTGGGTAACAAAAGAAATATTGAATTTAATTGATGAAAGGGGAAAATATAAAAATGCAGTAAATGAAGCAGGCAAAAAGGAATACAAACGTCTCAAGAATGAGATCGACAGGAAGAGCAAAATGGCTAAGCAGGGATGGCTAGAGGACAAATGTAAGGATGTAGAGGCTTATCTCACTAGGGGTAAGATAGATACTGCCTACAGGAAAATTAAAGAGACCTTTGGAGATAAGAGAACCACTTGCATGAACATCAAGAGCTCAGATGGAAACCCAGTTCTAAGCAAAGAAGGGAAAGCAGAAAGGTGGAAGGAGTATATAGAGGGTCTATACAAGGGCGATGTACTTGAGGACAAAATTATGGAAATGCATGAGGATGTAGATGAACATGAAATGGGAGATACGATACTGCGTGAAGAGTTTGACAGAGCACTGAAAGACCTGAGTCGAAACAAGGCCCCCGGAGTAGATAACATTCCATTGGAACTACTGACGGCCTTGGGAGAGCCAGTCGTGACAAAACTCTACCACCTGGTGAGCAAGATGTATGGAACAGGCGAAATAACCTCAGACTTCAAGAAGAATATAATAATTCCTATCCCAAAGAAAGCAGGTGTTGACAGATGTGAAAATTACCGAACAATCAGTTTAATAAGCCACAGCTGCAAAATACTAACACGAATTCTTTACAGACGAATGGAAAAACTAGTAGAAGCCGACCTCGGGGACGATCAGTTTGGATTCCGTAGAAATACTGGAACACGTGAGGCAATACTGACCTTACGACTTATCTTAGAAGTGAGAAAATGGTTCAAATGTCTCTGCGATAATGATTCAAATGGCTCTGAGCACTATGGGACTTAACACCTGAGGTCATCAATCTCCTAGACTTAGAACTACGTAAACCTAACCAATCTAAGGACATCACACACATCCATGCTCGAGGCAGGATTCGAACCTGCGACCGTAGCAGCCGCGTGGTTCCGGACTGAAGCGCCTAGAACCGCTCGGCTACCGCGGCCGGCGACCGAAGTGTATCGTCGACCCCTGTTCGTGGCGTACTCGTACACGTATAGATACTTAATTACTTATCAGAACCATAATAGAAGTTTTGTCACCGTGCTCTGTCCCCTATTCACCCCTATTCACAAAAACGATGTGGCTCATCCGGGACTTTTAAGCTAGAGCCCCCTCTAAACATGAACTAACGAACAAAACCATCGATAGCGGCACACTGCTAATCGCTGCTTACAATTGCTCTTGGCTAAGTTCTGCTAAACTGGTAATCTGCGTAGTGGCTTCCAGTCACTGCATTTTACTAATTAATTTGCTTCAGTTCAATTTGCACTATCAGAGTCACAAAGCAAAAACACACTCTGTCACCGTTGAAACTAACTTCGAATTTTACTTATTCCTACATCCCTACATATTCCAACAGTCAAGAGAAAACTTCGATATTTGTTTACCTTTGTTCTCTCCTAAGTTCAGGTCCCCTGTAGCCTCGTATTTCCTCAGTTGCTTGTAATTACAAACAGTCCTTTGCATTTGTCAGTTCAACAGCAGCAAGTTTGTGGCTGGCTGGAAACTGAAAATTCTGGGCAGCACTGTATCTAAATACTTATAGATAAATGAAATGTTAAGGCATTATAGTAATACTGTAACAATAACCAAACAGAACTCCGTATCTTATATGTGTTCTACTCAAGCACTGGCTCTAAAATTGTTGGTTCACTGTCGGCAGAGGCTAACAGTGCTTGTACGACATGGAGCTGTTCTCACGTAGTGTTACTCTTGCAGCTACGTTTCCTGGACCTTCGTGTTCAGACTCTGTAAACATTACACTAATACTCTGTTCCACGTTCACATATTGTACGTGGCTGGTAATAGATATTTTTGTTTGTCAGTCTAGTGTCTTGAGCTAGAACAGGTAATCAGCAAGTGAAGAAAAGATTACAATTTGCTTTACGAGTTGTTGCAACTGAAAATAAACATTTACCTTTGTTAAAACTTAAACAGAAATATTGTCCTGGTAATTCAAACTAAGACAAAATTTTTGGTGCTTAAATTTTTCAAATTACACTTTTATGAAATTCTTGTTTTTAACGTTACTATCCTCTTCACATATAACTACAAAAGTTCCTTTCCCTTTCTGTTTTTCAGAATAATATCCTTACATTAATCACAAGAATCTATTGCTCTTCGATATAATAACAACAGCTGTCACCTATAAAAATTCTTAAAAATCCTTTTTCCTCTGTCCGCTTATTTCAAGGAGTCCACCATTCATTGTTCCATGGCACTCCGTCTTCAGGCCACAAGTGGCCCACCGCGACCAACCGACCGCTGCATCATCCTCAGCTGAGGATGCGGGTAGGAGGGGCGTGTGGTCATCACACCACACTCCCGGTCCTTATGATGGTTTTCTTTGACCTGAGCCGCTACTATTCGGTAGAGTAGCTCCTCAATTGGCATCACGACGCTAAGTGCACCCCGAAAAATGACAACAGCGCATGGCGGCCTGGATGCTCACTCATCCAAGTTCCGGCCACGCCCGACAGCGCTAAATTTCGGTGATCTGACGGGAACCGGTGTATCCACTGAGGCAACGCCGTTGCGTCATTGTTCCATGAAATTCTTTTAAAGGAGCCCAAATTTATTGTCACTGGCTACTGCGCTGCCATCTGTAGATTAATATTGTGACTGTTTTCTGCACTCTACTTTGTTGTTGCGTTCACATAGCCCACCTTCGTCTGGTGGTAATATTTCGGCTTATAGACTACATGAGGTATGAAAAAAGCAAAAAGAAAAAGAAAAGAACAATATAATGTAATTTTGGTATTCTTGCATTTTTCTCACTTTTAATAAAGTGGTGCTTCCGTCAAAGATCAAAACAGTTATTAAGTTATCATTCTGAACCCGATGCGCAGCTACCAGTGTCATCGCTACAACCACACTCGAATGTCCTCTCGAACCGCGGCCAGATGTGTAACCTGTGGTGGGGATGCTCATGAGGGCGATTGTCCGCTTCCTTCTGCCCGCTGTATCAACTGCAATGACGACTGTGCCGCCTCCTCCCATGATTTTCCCGTGTATCTCGATGAGAGAGCTGTCCAGAAGATCCGGGTAAAGGAAAAAGTGCCTTACCCGGTCGCTCGCAAGTTGTTAGCTAGTCGGAAACCCTGTATTCTACCATCGAGCACTTACAGTACTGTTCTTGCTGCTTCTCGCTCCACGAAGGACATGGCCAGGAAAACATGCGGCCTCAAATTCGGCACCGCGTTTGTAAAATCGCCCAATGTTATGGTAGCATCCCCGTATCCTCTCCAGCTGTGCAAAAAGCCACCAAGCTTTCGACTCATGGGGTGAAGTCCCCTGCCTCATAACCAGCAGGTCGGAAAGGACAGAAGGAATACTCCCGCGGAGACTTCCTACGTCCCTCCAGCCAACAAACATCTGAGTCTTCCCCTGCCAACCAGAAAGGCTTCAAGAAGTCGAACAAAGCAAAGGGTCTTTTCCTTCGCCGCCTCAGAGATCCTCTTGTGTCGTGAAGTGATACCCTCGTCCGGCCGACCTCTGTGTCGCCAGTGCACATCGCCAAACGTTTTCCTGTTTTTCTGCCCTGGGGTCCACAGATCGACAGAGAGAGAGAGAATGCCAACGCCCCTGTGGATTTCATGGAGCAGGATCATCCAGCCTCTGTGCCCTGTAGTAATCAGTCTTTGAAGGCTGGCCCTCGGCAGCCGCCGAGGTGACACTCCTTCGTTTTTTCCCTCCTCCCATTTCATCGTCATGACTCTCCTTCAATGGAATGTTCACAGCCATTCATCCAACAAAGAGGACTTACATCTGCTCTTAGAATCGTAGCTTCCAATTGTTGTTCGCCTTGAGGAAACAATTTGCGTCCTCGCGACCGTTTTGAGCTCCCGCAATTCATCCCAGTCCGCTTTGACCTTCCTCCCAAGGAGGACATTCCATCTCATGAGAGAGTCATGCTGCTCATCTGGGATGACGTTCATAGTCAGCCTGTCTTCTTGACTACCCAACTTCAAGCTGTTGCAGTTCACCTTATCTTTCCTCGCTTGACTCTTTCCCTTTGTACCTTTTACGTCCCTCTGTCATTTGGTGTCACCAGGACACACTTCCTCCAGCTTATTGGACAACTCCCGCGCCCCTTTCTGCTGCTTGGTGACTTAAATGCGCACCATCCCCTTTAGAGCTCTGTCAGAGAGGTGTCCTCTTGGCTGAGTCTCTCAATCAATTTAACCTCATCTGCCTTAAGAAGGGAGCACCCACATTCTTTTCAGACTCCACACACACCTGTTCCCATTAGGACCTCTCCTCCTGCACTGTCCACCTTGCCTATCGCCTCTGCTGGTCCGTTCTCTCTGACATGTATTCCAGCGACCATTTCGCATGTGCTACCTGTTTCCTGGCTCTTATCCCACCTACATGCATACCCAAATGGCTGCTATCTAAGGCTGACAGGAGGCTTTACTCGTTCCTGGAGACCTTCGACGAATGACATTTCCCCAGTCGTTATGACGAGGTAGAATATCTTACTTGAGTGGCGACAATATGAAGAAGCAATTTCTACACATAGTTACAGATTGTACACTGGAGTGCAAAACTTAAGTACGATAGTAATTTTCGCATGAAGTGTCACTGTCATGTATCATAGCTCTATTAGGAATGGACCATACGCAGAGAAAACAGATACAGTATTCTACTGAAAGAAATGCGTAATGAAATGAACAGAAATTAGCGAATATTCGCATATGGACTAGCATTCTAGCTGCTCCGATTTAAATGCCGCCAAGTAGGTCTGGGATGCGTTGAGGAGACGTACTGCTGGTTGCCACCCGCGAAGGTGAAAGAATGGAGCGCCCTGCCACAAGGAACTCCTTACCAATCTTATGGCCAGTACTGGAGCACGTTACGGAGTATGCACTGCCGACCCGTGGTGATCACACATTCCATTAAGTATTATATCTCGCACTTAGTAATGTTCAGGGCACCATAATGAATCTCAGCGACTTCAGTGTAATTATCATCTCATTACATATTTATACAGGATGGTCCATTGATAGTGACCGGGCCAAATATCTCACGCATTAAGCATCAAACGAAAAAACTACAAAGAACGAAACTCGTAGTGCTATTATGCCGGTTTACGTTACCGCTGTTGGTGATTGACGCTTCATCGCTAAATAGAACGCGTGCAAAGAATCCGTCATCTTCCCGTAATTTCTCTTGTGCCCAGTGGCAGAACTGTACATGACGTTCAAAGTCGTCCCCATGCAATTCCTGGTGCATAGAAATATGGTACGGGTGCAATCGATGTTGATGTAGCATTCTCAACACCGACGTTTTTGAGATTCCCGATTCTCACGCAATTTGTCTGCTACTGATGTGCCGATTAGCCGCGACAGCAGCTAAAACACCTACTTGGGCATCATCATTTGTTGCAGGTCGTGGTTGACGTTTCACATGTAGCTGAACACTTTATTTTTCATTGAATAATGTAACTATCCGGCGAACGGTCCGGACACTTCGATGATGTCGTCCAGGATACCGAACAGCATACATAGCACACGCCCGTTGGGCATTTTGATCACAATAGCCATACATCAACACGATATCGACGTTTTCCGCAATTGGTAATCGGTCCATTTTAACACGGGTAATGTATCACGAAGCAAATACCGTCCTCACTGGCGAAATGTTACGTGATACCACGTACTTATACGTTTGTGACTATTACAGCGCCTTCTATCACAAAGCGAGTAAAGTGGTCCAACTAAAGCATTCATATTTCTTTACGTACTACACGAATGTGTAATAAAAATGGGGGTTCCTATTTAAAAAGACGCAGTTGATATCCATTTGACCTATGGGAGCGCCATCTAGCGGGCCAACCATAGCGCCGTCTGGTTTCCCCCTTCAAGCTAGACGAGTTTCGTTCTTTGCAGTTTTTTCGTTTGACGCTTATTTCGTGAGATATTTTGCCCGGTCACGATCAATGGAGCACCCTGTATACTGTAGACGTTCTTTCTATGTGTGGTCCAAGTTTCATCGAGGACATCATGCGGAAGTTATTTTCGTCTTTACGTTTTCCACACTTGTGTATACTAAAAAAAAATCGGAGATCAGTTCAATAACAGTACTCGTACATAAAAAGTCATAAAAATTAGTGAAACAAAATCCCCATGTCGGCGACCGACTGGTTAAGTAACTGACTCAGTATTGCATTGTACTATCATATTATTATTCTACATCTAATTCTAAGCCAATACCTGCAAGACTACGGTTTGCAGTATACGTGTGAATATATCTTATAAGAGTCTGCAGTTACTATACGTTTAAGGGAATCAAGTATTAGAGCCAAGGATTCACAAAGCGTTGAAATACTTGAAGACAAACAAGATAGAGGCTGCAGATAAAATTCCGTAGTAACTCCTAAAGTGATAGGGAAATTGGTACGCAAAGGATTATTCGTGTTAGTGTGTAAATATACGAGACAAGAGGCATACTATCGGACTTTTGGTAGAATTTATCCCTACAATCACGAAGATATCAAGGATAGATAAATGCCCAAAATAATCACACGATCTGAATAAAAAGTTGTGTTGCTTCTAGCCACATCAAGTGGTCAAAATTACACGAACTTTCGACCAAACACGCCTTGGCCATTCTCAATTGGTATGACTGCCAGTGACCTGTTGGTACTCTCTTAAATACACTGGCTAACAATTGTGACGTCACTGCTGCTCACGGCATTGACATACACTCTAAGATAAAAAAAGTGACGCAACATGAAGGAATTATGCAACTGGGATGTAAACCGGCATATGTAATTTACATGTAGAAACAAACGAAAAATCACAGTTTCAGAAACATCGGATGATTTATTCAAGAGAAAGGGCCTCATAAATTGAGGAAGTCTATAACGCATTGGTCCACCTCTGGTCCTTATGCAAGCAGATGCTCCATTTGGCAGTGAGTGACAGAGTTGTTGGGTGCCCTCGTGAGGGATGTCCTGTCAAATTCTGTCCAGTTGTCACGTTAGATCGCCAAAACCACGATATGGTAGGAGGATCCTGCCCATAATATGCGCAGACATCCGGTGACCTTGCTGGCCAAGGTAGGGCTTGTCAGGCACCAAGACAAGCAGTAGAAACTCTCGCCTTGTGCGGGCGGGCATTATCTTGCTGAAATGTAAGCCCACGATTGATTGCCATGAAGGGCAACAAAACGTGGTGTAGAATATCGCTGACGTACTGGTGTGCTGCAAGGGTGTCGCGGATGACAACTAAAGAAGTCCTGCCGCGAAAAGGAATGGCACCCCAGGCCATCACTTATGGTTTTCGGACCGTGTAGCGAGCGACACTCAAGTTGGTGACCCACTGCTGTCGAGAGTGTCTCCCGACACGTCTTCGGTTGTCATCGGTGTTCAGATCGAAGCGTAGTTCATCACTGAGGACAGTACTACTCCTGTCAATGAGATTTCAGGTCGAATCAGTAGGCGTTCTAGGTACCTGAGAGAGACGATTTTTGATCACACTGACTTCCACCGAAGAGCACTTAAGATGCTCAAATGTCTTTTTTATTATTCTCGACGTTGGGTCGTGTGGGCATTTCCATCAAGTATGTTCGTCCAGTTGTGCGCAGACGTTCGTATCGTAGTTCACGTTTCTACAATTATGGGTGCATTTTGAGCAGGAAGGGCTAGAATTATTTCATCATTGCGTAGTGCGCACAGGCCATTACGCTCAGCCACGGTCATATCGGATGTTTGTAGCTTTCCTATCGTGAGAATAGCTCGTTTTACGTCGTATTTCGTTCGCTGTTTCTCTGGGTAGCTCGTTGACTTGCTTTTGGTCGAAACTTATTATTTCACAGACAGATATGCCCGACGGCAAAGGTGTGAAGTGCTTACATAAGGATATAGTTCCGGCAATACCGGCCATGACCTTCTTCTTCGGTGCGGATGCACACATATTGTAAGCGTATTGTCATATCGCTGGCTTAGTTGTGGAGTATCTTTGCGGGCAGCCGCGTCGGTGGAGTCGAGCGCGGGACGCGGAACTGATATGTTGTGTAGTGTGTAGCTCTGCATGTGAGAGGCATTGTTAGTATGGAAGTCGACGTGTTGCTACAAGTGCTATTATAGTAAAGTGATGATATATGGAAGTAATTCAGAGGAAAGTGCGTCAAGAAGTAATTGAAAATGAGCAGTACCGCCAATAACGTGTTTATGTATCCTCTCGTTGCGTGTCGCGCAGCATCGAACATCCGCGCCGTGTTCGATCTCCCGGAATGAACTGATGTGAATTAGTAAAAATTAGTTACCATAAAAGAGTGCAGTCAAGTGCCAGTGTCTTGTAGCGAGCGTGAGGACGTCTGTTCGATCATCACGTTTCCGCATTATCAACAATCAGTCGCGCCGCGACGGTTACGCGCACGCTCGTACAAGTGAGAACTAAGAAACTGAAAAATTAACTTTACGAACAGTGTTATATCATTACTAGTGTCAAGGAGGACTATTACCAGATATCTGTATGTGTGCGAGCGTAAGAACTTTCGTTCGATCATTCGGCTTCCGCATCATCAACAATCACCCGCGTCGTCTCGGTTACGCGTACGCTCGTCTTCAGTGATATTGTGGACAGATAATCATCAAGATTGTTAATTGGGATAAATATTTACGAGTTAGAATGTGAACAGTGCAACCTGTGATTCCTTATCATCTCAGAATATAGATGTTCATATCAGACGTAGGACAGTGTTGTGCTTGACGTTGAGTGGCTCCCCTAAACCCGCTTGCATATTTCGATAGATAATTTCAGGCAAGCCAACAGCAGTGTGGAGCCGAGCAGTACGACCGCCGCGGGATTACCAGGTACTTAGTGTGGACAGGGCGCACGGTCAAGCAATGGTCACGAAACGACAACCAGTTTAAGGTACCCACCCTCACCCATTTGTACCCTCGGGATGTTACAATATTACCCGAACTCTCACTTGACTTCGTAAGAATGTCTTCCACGAGTAATGAGTGTGTTGGGTAGGGACACTACGAATGTAGTGTGTGGACATATAAGGTGAGAATGTGGGTCTCGCGGGAGGCGTGCGCGAGATAGTTCCTGCAGTCGCGCTATCCTCTGTGCCCTCGGTGGCTCAGATGGATAGAGCGTCTGCCGTTACGCAGGAGATCCCGGATTCGAGTGCCAGTCAGGGCACACATTTTCACCAGTCCCCGTTGATATTATCAACGCCTGTCACCAGCTGAATGTATTAATATACAATTCTAACTTACATAAGTGCCGACAACGCAGCCGTATCTATGTCGCTGGTCGTTAAGTTGGTGACGGTGCGTTCTGTGGATTTCTTGCCCGCACAATGTTCTTGTCTCCAGAGGGCAGAGAACTTTCCTTCACACTTCTCTGTTGTTTGTTTCTGTGATGACATTCGTCATTGGGCCCCGTAGACTTGACAAACTTGACTAGTTCTTGGAACATGTCGACAGCATTAACAGTAGCGACGAGTACGTCATGGCGGTAGAGAAAGACAACGCATTGCTCATCCTCGACGTCCCCTCCGCCGCAAACGAAATGGTGCTTTGACATAGCGTCTGTAGAAAGCTGATCACACCCATCTCTGCTGGGGCGCCATCAGCCATCGTCATCCGGCACAGAGCCGGCCGGAGTGGTCGAGCGGTTCTAGGCGCTAAAGTCTGGAACCACGCGACCGCTACGGTCCCAGGTTCGAATCCTGCCTCGGGGGTGGATGTGTGTGATGTCCTTAGGTTAGTTAGGTTTAAGTAGTTCTAAGTTCTAGGGGACTGATGACCTCAGAAGTTAAGTCCCATAGTGCTCAGAGCCAGATGAACCGTGAATCGTGCAAGAGCGATTTCAGACACCGGTAACCTGCCCCATGAGCTGAGCCATGTTCGCAAGGTCTCCAGGACCAACGACTACAACGATCAACAAACAAATTAACTGCTTTCTTGACTGCTTGAATTTTCGAATAGGTGAGAATCACAATAAGACCACCGACAAGGAGATTGAAAAGAGGTTTCATCGCCAACGCTACTCCGAGTAATCCGTTTTAGCTGAGCATGCTTTAGAAAACGCTCACCGGATCAAACTTGAAACTCTGTCGTGTTTCACGCTAATGGCTTCTGGGACTCTGTAATTAAAGAAGCCATCCAAATAAAAATCGCCGATAACACCCTTGACAGGGGCAACGGGCTGCAGCTCAGCGGGGAGAGGGAATCAGAGATCGCAAAGCTGAGGCGGGCACGTCGATCCTTCTGTCCTCTGCAACTAACATACCGATTCCCGAAAAGTACTTGTACCGTGTCTCCAGTTCATGACGTACACATACACTCCTGGAAATGGAAAAAAGAACACATTGACACCGGTGTATCAGACCCACCATACTTGCTCCGGACACTGCGAGAGGGCTGTACAAGCAATGATCACACGCACGGCACAGCGGACACACCAGGAACCGCGGTGTTGGCCGTCGAATGGCGCTAGCTGCGCAGCATTTGTGCACCGCCGCCGTCAGTGTCAGCCAGTTTGCCGTGGCATACGGAGCTCCATCGCAGTCTTTAACACTGGTAGCATGCCGCGACAGCTTGGACGTGAACCGTATGTGCAGTTGACGGACTTTGAGCGAGGGCGTATAGTGGGCATGCGGGAGGCCGGGTGGACGTACCGCCGAATTGCTCAACACGTGGGGCGTGAGGTCTCCACAGTACATCGATGTTGTCGCCAGTGGTCGGCGGAAGGTGCACGTGCCCGTCGACCTGGGACCGGACCGCAGCGACGCACGGATGCACGCCAAGACCGTAGGATCCTACGCAGTGCCGTAGGGGACCGCACCGCCACTTCCCAGCAAATTAGGGACACTGTTGCTCCTGGGGTATCGGCGAGGACCATTCGCAACCGTCTCCATGAAGCTGGGCTACGGTCCCGCACACCGTTAGGCCGTCTTCCGCTCACGCCCCAACATCGTGCAGCCCGCCTCCAGTGGTGTCGCGACAGGCGTGAATGGAGGGACGAATGGAGACGTGTCGTCTTCAGCGATGAGAGTCGCTTCTGCCTTGGTGCCAATGATGGTCGTATGCGTGTTTGGCGCCGTGCAGGTGAGCGCCACAATCAGGACTGCATACGAACGAGGCACACAGGGCAACACCCGGCGTCATGGTGTGGGGAGCGATCTCCTACACTGGCCGTACACCACTGGTGATCGTCGAGGGGACACTGAATAGTGCACGGTACATCCAAACCGTCATCGAACCCATCGTTCTACCATTCCTAGACCGGCAAGGGAACTTGCTGTTCCAACAGGACAATGCACGTCCGCATGTATCCCGTGCCTCCCAACGTGCTCTAGAAGGTGTAAGTCAACTACCCTGGCCAGCAAGATCTCCGGATCTGTCCCCCATTGAGCATGTTTGGGACTGGATGAAGCGTCGTCTCACGCGGTCTGCACGTCCAGCACGAACGCTGGTCCAACTGAGGCGCCAGTTGGAAATGGCATGGCAAGCCGTTCCACAGGACTACATCCAGCATCTCTACGATCGTCTCCATGGGAGAATAGCAGCCTGCATTGCTGCGAAAGGTGGATATACACTGTACTAGTGCCGACATTGTGCATGCTCTGTTGCCTGTGTCTATGTGCCTGTGGTTCTGTCAGTGTGATCATGTGATGTATCTGACCCCAGGAATGTGTCAATAAAGTTTCCCCTTCCTGGGGCAATGAATTCACGGTGTTCTTATTTCAATTTCCAGGAGTGTATATTAAAAAATAAAATGGATAGACTCCAACCTTGCTGAAGGCCTTTATTGGTTTTAAAGCTTTCTGTTATTCTCTTTTCCACCCTTGCTTTTCCTTCTGTCTCCTTGCACATTCTCATAACTATGTATATCAATCAATTTATATCGTACTTTCAGTCCCTCATGGCAAGCGCAATCTCAGATTTTGGTATTCTGTCGTAAGCTTTTTTCCACATCCATAAAATTAATGTACATTTTAACTGCTATTTAACATTACCTGTTTCTTAAATTTATATAATTAAAACATTTTTTACTTCCTGGGCTTCTTAATTGGGAGTAGTTAAACTGGGGCAGCCCGGCTAAACCCACAATTGAATTTTGTTTTTTTTCTTACATTAATGGTAGGTAAAGTGCAGAAGTGAAATATAAGTTTGCCAAGTCATTTACATGCAACAATAAAAAGCCGTGAAGAAAATCACCAAAATTAAGGTGATTTTCACGGAAATTAAAATTCTTCATCATCATAAGAAGAGAAGTTCACTTCACCAAAAAGTAATGTAGGTATTAGCGATGTAACATCATGTATCATGATGTAATGAATCGGCACACTGTGCAATAAAGGTAATAATAATAATAATAATAATAATAATAATAATAATAAACCCCGTGGGGGCCCGGGAAAAGAATAGGCCTCCGGTATGTTCTGCCAGTCGTAAAAGGCGACGAAAAGAACAAACCACTAATAGGGCTAACCCCCCTTTTAGTGTGATTACTTGGTTCAGGACAGAACTAAAGAAGCCTCGGACAAGCGCCGTCATGGTCGGGGACGACGCTTGAACCCTATGCCCGCCCACAATGGTAACGACACTGCTAGCCAACTGGAAAATGATTTAAATCCAAATAGAGGTGTTTTGCAGGATATGCTTCCTGCAACCACCCTAGAAGGAAAACAAAGACAGAGGATGAGATGGTCAGATGAAGTTAATCGACACCTCATGTTCTGTTATTACCAAGCAACAAACCTAGGAACCAACACAACTGGATACAGATCACAAGTATACACAACATTTATTACCAGATACCCGGAATTAAAATTTTTAACAGAACAACGACTAGCTGATCAGATCCGTGTAATAATAAAAAATAACAGGATACCCCAGTCAGAATTAGAAAACATCAAACAACAAGTACAACAAATACTGGAACAAAATAATGTGCAATCAGAAGAAGAAGAAAATACGGTAATGGACTCAAACATCCCAGAGCAAACAAACAAAGACCAACACACATCAATTAAACAATCAGAGGAAAACGAAATCTTAAGACAGCCACCAGAACAAGCACAAATAGAACACGAAGAGACACACGTGTTAGATATAGAAGAGAAATTTCAGCTGACATATATAGAATACAAAGACACAAATACAGACATTAGACTATTCTTGCATAGACCGCCAAATAACCCACAAGTCGAAACAACAATAAAAACTATCAACACAATCATACACAACAAAATAAATGAAAACACAACTATGGAAGAGTTACAACTACTGGTTTATATAGGAGCTCTCACTACACTAAATATACACACTAGGCAGAGATCAGAACAAACCAACACACAGAAGAAACCCACAAAACCAGCATGGCAACACAGGCTACAGATCAGAATAGAAAAACTGAGAAAAGACATCGGACAGCTAACACAATTTATAAGAAATGAAATATCAGACAAAAAACGAAAACGGTTAGGTAAAATCTCACAACAAGAAGCAATAGAGCAATTAGATGAAAAAAAAGCAGAAATTACAAGCATTGGCCAAACGACTTAGAAGATACAAAAAAAGTGAAAATAGAAGGAAACAAAACCAAACATTCAACACAAACCAAAAGCGATTTTACCAAACAATGGATAACACACACATTAAAATAGACAATCCACCAAACATAACAGACATGGAACACTTCTGGAGCAACATATGGTCAAACCCGGTGCAACATAACAGGCATGCACGGTGGATACAAGCAGTAACAGACACATACAAGATGATACCACAAATGCCTGAAGTGATAATTTTGCAACATGAAGTCACCCAAGCAATTAATTCTACACACAATTGGAAAGCCCCTGGAAATGATAAAATAGCAAATTACTGGCTAAAGAAGTTCACCTCAACACATTCACATCTAACTAAATTATTTAACAGTTACATTGCAGACCCATACACATTCCCTGATACACTTGCACATGGAATAACCTATCTGAAACCTAAAGATCAAGCAGACACAGCAAACCCAGCTAAATATCGCCCCATAACATGCCTACCAACAATATACAAAATATTAACTTCAGTCATCACACAGAAATTAATGACACATACAATACAGAACAAAATTATAAATGAAGAACAAAAAGGCTGCTGCAAAGGAGCACGAGGATGTAAAGAGCAACTGATAATAGATGCAGAGGTGACATATCAAGCTAAAACTAAACAGAGGTCGCTACACTACGCATACATTGATTACCAAAAAGCCTTTGATAGTGTACCCCACTCATGGTTACCACAGATATTGGAAATATACAAAGTAGATCCTAAATTGATACAGTTTCTAAACATAGTAATGAAAAACCGGAAAACCACACTTAATATCCAAACAAATTCAGATAACATCACATCACAGCCAATACAGATTAAGCGTGGAATATACCAAGGAGACTCATTAAGTCCTTTCTGGTTCTGTCTTGCTCTGAACCCACTATCCAACATGCTAAATAATACAAATTATGGATACAATATTACTGGAACATACCCACACAAAATCACACATTTGCTATACATGGATGATCTAAAACTACTGGCAGCAACAAATCAACAACTCAACCAATTACTAAAGATAACAGAAGTATTCAGCAATGATATAAATACGGCTTTTGGAACAGACAAATGTAAGAAAAATAGCATAGTCAAGGGAAAACACACTAAACAAGAAGATTACATATTGGATAACCACAGCGACTGCATAGAAGTGATGGAAAAAACAGATGCCTATAAATATCTAGGATACAGACAAAAAATAGGAATAGATAATACAAATATTAAAGAAGAACTAAAAGAAAAATATAGACAAAGACTAACAAAAATACTGAAAACAGAATTGACAGCAAGAAACAAGACAAAAGCTATAAATAATTATGCTATACCAGTATTGACCTACTCATTTGGAGTAGTGAAATGGAGTGACACAGACCTAGAAGCACTCAATACACTTACACGATCACAATGCCACAAATATAGAATACATCACATACATTCAGCAACAGAAAGATTCACATTAAGCAGAAAGGAAGGTGGAAGGGGATTTATAGATATAAAAAACCTGCATTATGGACAGGTAGGCAATTTAAGAAAATTCTTTCTAGAACGAGCAGAAACTAGCAAAATACACAAAGCAATCACTCATATAAATACATCAGCTACACCATTGCAATTTCATAACCACTTCTATAACCCTTTAGATCACATAACATCAACAGATACAAAGAAAGTAAATTCGAAAAAGAAAACACTACATGGCAAGCACCCGTATCATCTAACACAGCCACACATAGATCAAGACGCATCCAACACATGGCTAAGAAAAGGCAATATATGCAGTGAGATGGAAGGATTCATGATTGCAATACAGGATCAAACAATAAACACCAGATATTACAGCAAGCATATTATTAAAGATCCCAATACCACAACAGATAAATGCAGACTTTGCAAACAACAAATAGAAACAGTAGATCACATCACAAGCGGATGTACAATACTAGCAAATACAGAATACCCCAGAAGACATGACAATGTAACAAAAATAATACATCAACAACTTGCCATAAAACATAAACTAATAAAACAGCACGTTCCCACATACAAGTACACACCACAAAATGTACTGGAGAATGATGAATACAAATTATACTGGAACAGAACGATTATAACAGATAAAACAACACCACATAACAAACCTGACATCATACTCACCAATAAAAAGAAGAAATTAACACAACTAATTGAAATATCCATACCCAACACAACAAATATACAGAAGAAAACAGGAGAAAAAATTGAAAAATACATCCAACTGGCTGAGGAAGTCAAGGACATGTGGCATCAGGATAAAGTCGACATTATACCAATTATACTATCAACTACAGGAGTCATACCTCACAATATCCACCAGTACATCAATGCAATACAGCTACATCCAAACATATATATACAACTACAAAAATCTGTAATTATTGATACATGTTCAATGACCCAAAAGTTCCTAAATGCAATATAACATATACCGTACAGTTAAAAGGAAGTCACGCTTGATCAAGGTCCGCGTCACCGTCCATTTTTGACCAGACATAACGTCTGAGAATAGTAAGAAATAATAATAATAATAATGACAAAAAGAGCCTCGGTTGTGTTGGAGAATGATAATCAGTAATCAATCATCATTGGTTCTAATTTCTTTTTGTTCAGTTCGAATTCCGACGTCATTTAAAGGTAAAAGCTTTCAATCATGTTCTAATTAAGGATACATAATCATCATTTTTAATGAGAAATTCATGTTTTGTTGTTTCCAGTTATATATCATGCACAAAATTTTCATTGAAATTCTGTCAAAGTTTAGAAAAAGTTTTTCATAAATTTCTAATTTTAAAAAAATTTAAGCAACCTTCATTAACAATCTGTATGAAATATCGATAGTTAATAATTTCCATTTACAATGAATATTGTAATTTTGTGTGGAGTATGCAGTTACGAACAAGAAGACGTACATTTTTCATAAAGACGATGCTCTGACAAGTTTTAATTAGTGTATATTTGATGTTTTTTGTTTAGATTATGTACGAGGGTAATCCCAAAAGTAAGGTCTCCTATTTTTTAGAACTACATAGACCTGTTTATTTCTACAATGGTTTACATCAGTTTACAGCTTGAAAATTTAGCTTTTTTTCGACATAATCACCATTTATGTCGACGCATTTTTGTAGACGCTGTGACAGTTTTTGTATGACCATGTCATACCAGCTCGCCGCCATGCTGGTCAGAAAGTTATGAACCTCTTCTTTCCCCTCGTCGTCGGAGCTGAATCGCTTTCCGGCCAAATGTTCTTTTAATCTAGAGAACAGGTGATAATCACTGGGCGCCAAGTCGGGACTATAGGGTGCGTGGGTGATTATGTCCCGCTGAAACTGTTGCAGGAGAGCAACGGTTTGCCGAGCGATGTGTGGGCGAGCATTGTTATGGAGAATGTGTACGGCCTTGCTCAAAATTCCTCTTCTCCGGTTCTGAATTGCCCGTTTGAGTTTATTCAGAGTCTCACAGTACCTGCCAGCGTTAATTGTGGTCCCAACGATTCAGCTCCGACGACGAGGTGAAAGAAGAGTCTCATAACGTTCTGAACAGCATGGCGGCGAGCTAGTATGACATGGGAATACAAAAACTTCCGCAGCGTCTACAAAAATGCATCGACAAAAATGGTGATTACGTCGAAAAAACAGCTAAAGGTTCAAGCTGTAAATTGATGTAAACCATTGTGGAAATAAACAGGTCTATGTACTTATAATAAAATAGGAGACCTTACTTCTGGGATTACCCTCGTAGGTATTCGAACCGAACGAAAAACATGAAACGAAAAGAAGAGAACCATAATGAGATTCGAACTGATCAACATTCTCCGATACTTTTTTAATAACCTCCTCATTTGGCATCACAAGGGCTGAAGGGACCCCCTACCATACCTCCCACGTCAGAAAAGACTTAGGAGGTACTGCGAATCAAACGAAGTTCCTTTCTATGTGAAGGCAGCAATACTAACCGTCTGGCTACCTTTTTATTATTATTTTTACGATGCAGAGATTTTTCATAATATGCCCTAGCCGATTTTGGTCTAGCAATCTCAAGATGGGGAAAATCCTAAGTGCCAATTAATAGTCTTCCAGCGAGTTTCAAACCCAAAACACTAGCGACTGAGTCAAGTGACCCGCTGTTCTTAGTTTTAGTGTGTTCAAGTTCTCCTGTAAACTTCAAAGTCGACTTTCTCGAGGTTCTAGAGTTGCATAGAACTGCTTATGTTGATTAATATTATCATTCTGAACTTCAAGAACCATAAACATAAAAAATTAGAAAAATCCGATAGCGGGGTGGTCTGCTTGTTATTGTGCGGGGAGTCGTCATCGGCTGAGCGGCGGCAGCAAGCGCAGGGGTGCTCGGGAAGACGAGAGGCGTACCTGGCGGCGGCGGAGCCTCGGCGCTGCCGCCCCGCCGCCCCGCCGCCCACGCAGCGGGCTCCTTGCAGACGCGCCGCTCCGCGCGCGCCGGACAGCTACAGGCTGCGGGCCTCTCCTCCCGAAAATCAATACGGCCCGCCCCGCTCCGCTCTGCTCCAGGAGGGCTGGCTGGCCAAGCCGCGCGCCGCCATCTCAAATAAACGCCCACGCAGTGCCGCCGAGGGCGCAACACTCCCAGCACGACCGACCGGCGCCGCCCTCCCACCCTACCTGCATCTCTCTCCCTCCCCCCTCCCTCACTCCCCCGAAACCAAATGGTCGTGACTCACAACGAAGACTCAGAATGGACTAGCACCACTCGCAGACCTTGTGCTGAAGTCGTCTCCCACTGGGACGCAGACGTTTAAGATTTGGATCATAGGTACCTAAAAACTTCATGTGTCATCGTCCAAAAACGTGGCGCCTTCGAATCTCCCATTTGGGCTCGGCGACGCTACAAACAGCAAGGTATCGATACATGAGGAAAAGAAAAGGCCAGACAGAAGTTTATGTGAGGTTTAAGCTGGGTTGATGGTGTGACGAAGGCACCAAAGTTCACCACAATTCTGCGCAGTACAACCGTGGACGTGTCACAAGTTGGGGAGGTCGTCACACTACCCTCCATTACCCACATTTGACTCCTTCTCTTGGTGCCTTTGAAATGGCATCCATAATTGAAATCACACGATCTTCTTATGCATAGCCGAGGAAAACATTTGAGACACACCACCGCTCAGAATCGACACGAAAAGGCCTCAAAGATTGCCATAAAGGGCGTCAAGGAAACCAACCCTCCAATTGGAGCCTTGATTTCCACACATTTCGCCCCCGAAACTGACAATTCACAGTCAGCGGGACGACGTCCTTGCAATCTTTTGCAGGTCTGACACCATCCGGGACGTTTCAGCCTTTCTCTAGGACATCGCCTGGCTGCGACCCCATTCAGCGCGATCACAGCCCTTTCGAGTGTGTCGCGACTACAGTTTTTGCTATGGTGTACAGGGTGCAACCAATAGGGACCCTTGAAAGCCATTGACGAAATCTGAATGTGATCTGAAGGAGCCCCGTCCCGTGATCCCAGACAGGGAGGGAAAAAAAGGCAAAAGGTCACTTTAAGACCACCTTGGTGCTACCCACTCACCGCTGTTGAGCACTTTGAAAACGTACCTGTAGAGAGACAAGCCTTGATGAAATTCTAGGCGCATAAAAGAAGCCAATCCCTTCAGCACCTCTCAGATTCAACATGCCCATAAGCACGTCCTAGAGCAGCAATGTGGCACCTCTCAGCTGAAATGTGGCAAGAGGTTACCTGCCTACAGGCACAGGTTTTCTCTGTACAGGTACATTTTTCAACTAATCAACAAAGGTGGAGAGGTGCCACCGAGTGTGCTGGAGAACTGGGGAGTTTTAGGGAAACACACCACTGCGCAGAATCGACACGAAAAGCCCTCAGGGATTGTCGTTTTCTACATGATTGTGTGAATGTCACGCCCTCGAGTAGTGACGCCAAAGGAGGGCGAGAAACAGGAGGACTGGAAAAGCATAAACACCCTTTGCTGCTTCGCATCGCGTTCAGATTTCATCGAAAGGTTTTGAACGGTCTCTAGTGATTCCATCCTGTTCACTATAGCAAAAATTCCAGTTACGCTACACTACAGCAATCACGTTCATTGCGATTGCAGCCAGCAATGTCTGTACAAAAGGGTTGAATCGTCTAAATGGGTGTGAGAAGTGTCAAAGGTTGTCAAGAACGTCACCTTGTTGCTCACTGCGCTGCAAACTGTTGTTTTTGCCAGCAAAATGTGAGGGACTCAAACCCCCCTGGGCAATGGGTGGTTTCGTCGACACCATTTATGCCACACCCTGTAGCTTTTCGAGTCGTTTCTCAACTTTAGTGTGCGTGAAATGTCTTTCTCGTCCCCCTGTAGAAAAACCACAGGATTTCAACTCAGGGCATCATGGTTCTGATCTCCATCACAGAGGCGTCAAAGGAAGGGCTGAAATGTACCTCCGCATTGTATGACACGTCCACTGAAGCGCTGGATAGAAGTTTGCTGAAATTTGATAGCAATGCGATTACATCAGCCCACCTTACGTGTCGAAACCTTTCTGCTTGAAGCGTCGGCGAACCCGAGGGTGGCATCGCAGGGGACAACACTCCTTTGCGCTATTCAGAGCAAAGTTGTAGGCACCTTTGAGCCAAATTTGAAACTTTTGCATTGCAATGGGAAACCATTACCGGGTTTCGAAAAATTGAGCTATTAATTGTGTTGCGACATGTACAAACGGTAGAATAGATTTCGTAAAGCTGTTAACAATAATGGCTGGTATTCTGAAGGAGAACTTGCGCAAAGTAACGTAGCATCGGCGCAGGAAACCATTCTCGTCGTGAGCGCTGGGTGAGTGCACCCCATTGTTCCGAACGTTCTGCCGCAACAGTTGACTGTCGCATTCCGACCTGCACACTTCCAGTGTTATTTACTACCTAGATTGGCGCTGCAGTCTTCTGACACCAAAGGTGTGCAGAACGTTCTTTGTAACCAGGCTCCTGTGATTATATGCAATGCCAGTCAATTTTTGTTGGAGGACGCGAACGAAGAAGCAAATATGTCATTAAAATTTTGGTTGCAGGAACCGCTAGCTATTCCAGTTACACAATAAAAAAAAATATGGAGGAAGCGGGAGCGGGGGACGTAGCTGCAAGTACTTCCCAAGACTTCACTACATTGGAAAGGAGAGGAAGAACATTTTATCTTATGTAATATGCCGCGTAGATTATCAGAGGACTTGCCCATAATTTCCACGTCATAGATTTCTTTTTAATTTCCATGGTCATCATTGTTGTAAGTGATGTTTTCTGCTACAACACATTTTACCCATTTTGTATTTTATGACATTTCCTTCTGGTAGCACATGTTAGATTTTTCTTTTCTTTAGATGTTCCTTTGTTTCTGTGATTCTCTGTCTCTTTCGGTCTTCTAGCGAGAAACGACTTTAAATGTCTGTGTTTGTCAATTTATTGGTCGCACTGACGCTACCTGTCAATACGATCATTATTTTGCAGAGATGCCAGCTGAAGCTTACACGTTATGCGAGATATGCATATGTTTGCTGCTGAACTATGCCTCCCCTACCACGCGGTGGTCGTTAGCAGCGAAGCCCCTACCACTTCTCTGCATCTCACCTACCACGCCGTTTGCGCAGCCACAGGCATCCCAAGCACCTTCACATTCCAGCAGGGATAACAGACCGGGAGGGATAGGTTATCTAAAAATTGTACAGAAATAAGGTTGCAGTCATAATATTTGAAGCATATGAAAGGGAAGTGGTCGTTCAGCAGTGAGTGATAAACGCTTGTGGCTTATACCCATTGTAAATGAATCAGTGTTTACGGAAACCTATGATTAATTTGGAAAGAGAGAATATGGCGTGTGACGAGGGCCTCTCGTTGGGTAGACCGCTCGCCTGGTGCAAGTCTTTCGATTTGACGCCACTTCGGCGACTTGAGCGTCGATGGGGATAATGATGATGATTAGGACAACACAACACCCAGTCCCTGAGCGGAGGAAATCTCCGACCCAGCCGGGAATCGAACCCGGGCCATTAGGATTGACAGTCTGTTGCGCTGACCACTCAGCTACCGGGGGTGGACAAGAGGGAATAGATAAAACCTGAGATTTGCTGATGACACTGTAATACTGTCCGAGAGAGCAAAGGACTTGGAAGTGCAGCTGAACAGAATGGATCGTGTCTTGAAAAGGTATTATAAGATGAACATCAACCAAAAAAAGGTACTGAAGTTTAGTCGAATGAAATCAGGCGATGCTGCGGGAATAAGATTAGGAAATCATGTAATAAAAGTAGTAGATGAGTTTTGCTATTTGAGTAGCAAAACAACTGATGTTCTCTGAAGTACAGAGTATATAAAATGAGGACTGACTATATCACGAAAACAGTTTCTAAGTTCTGCAGTAATTTGTTAGTATCTAATATAAATCTAACTCTTAGGAAGTCTTTCATGGAGGTATCTGTTGTGGAACGTAGCATTGTATAGAATTGAAACGTGGACAATAAACAGTTCAGACGAGATCAGGAGCTTCTGAAATGTGTTGCTACAGGAGAATGATGAAGATTAAATGGGTAGATTGATGAACTAATGAAGAGGCAGCGAATCTAACTGGAGAAAAAACAAATTACTGGTATGACCTTACTGAATAAAGGGGTCAGTTGGTGGGACACATCTTGTGACATCAAGGAACCGTCTGTTTGGGATCGGAGGGTAATGTGGACAGTAAATATGTAGGTTGCAGTATTTACAAAGAGATGAAGGGACCTACACATAATGAACGTCTCCTGACTGAACACGATGACAGCAATAACAACAACTGTACAATGCACTAACGTCACCGGTATAAGCCTGTAGGTCAGACGACCCCTCATTTGATAACAAGAAATACCTGGGTTCTTTCCTAAATCTTAGGACCTTTCGTTGCGCCAGCATGCTACCATTCACCGCTGCTTGAAGGACAAACCACTGTGTTGGTTAATGTTTACAGAATAGTACTGTATCAGGCGCAGACCCAGGTTGGTTTTTGGTGGCGAGAAGGAGGGGGAAGGGGAGATGGGAAGCGTGGTCTCACAGTTTTTGATTGTCTGTAGCCTCCTTTTGCCCTGTCTTCAAGTATGGCCCTCAAACTCTCTTTCATCGCACCACACTATTTTAATACTAATAAGTTCAAGAATAATAACAACTGTAAGGATAAAGTGACTAATTACAGTAAAAAATGTAAAATATTTTGAATAATAATAATAGGCCTAATAATGATAATAATAATACGACGGTGTGTTTAAAACTAAGGCGTTCGAATTTTTATTTGAAAGCTCTTAAAACTTCTTAAATAAAACAAATGTTACTAACATTCCACAACTTCATTCTTCAAGTTTACATATTTATTCTTCAGCGCAGTGACCCTGGCGGCGAAAACATTTCTTCCAACGAGAGACCAGTTTCCTGATACCGTCACTGTAGAATGTTTGTCTTCCTGACGTAGCCACAATCTCTTGAACCGCTTTATAATTGTCAAAGTCCTCGAAAGTGTTCTTCAGGTTTTGGAAACATGGAAATCAGATGGAGCCTAGTCACAAATGTATGGCGGTTGATCGATGACAGTGAACCAAGGCTTCGCATTGTCGCAGACGTGGGAGCGATCGTGTGTGGTCTGACCTTCATGGTGAAGGAGAAGGTGATCCATGTGTGGACGAACTTTTCGAATTCGAAATTCGATTACAGCGCAGTGCTTCTCACTCATCGACAAAGTTACGTTACACACGGTCACTTTACACGCTACACTTCGAAGCCTTCTAGCGGAAGAGGGCTGCAAATATGAAGAATAAAGGTGTAGATTAAGAAGCTGTAAGAGTTTTCACATAAAAAATTCGGAGGCATTGCTTTTCAGCACGCCATCGCATATTTACATCTCCCCACGGTATAAGGAATCGCAGTAGCATAGCGTCGAAGAAATTTCAGTCCTGAGAAATACGGCATTTGAAAAGGATTCTCCTGAAAGTTTGAATGCTACATGTTTCATGAAACTTATGTAAAAACTATAATAGCAACAAACTCTGACAACGCGATAATTTAAAGAATATAAAATCTTAGTGAGCACACATCGTTATTAGTATTTCACTCAGCAATAATATTGTGAACGAATTTATACGGCTGAAGGTCTTTTTATACGACATTTTGTGAACGAAGGTCTGTAAGCTAACGTGATGCAAACAAATCAAGAAATGAGGGGAATTCTATTTCTTTCCGGCGTCTTCGCCTACATTCAGGAATTGAGTCATTCTGGTTTTTTCTTTATTTCTTAGTGGCGTCTCTTTCCCCTTCTGCCTGCGAATGAGGACCTTTTCAAAAAATAGAAGAAATTGTAGTTGTAAAGGAATTACAAGAACACAAGAAGGAAGTCATGGCAGGGTCGCCAGGTGTAGGCAGCATGTTGCGTGAAGTAACTGAACTTCTACCTTGTACTAAAAGCTAGGCTGTAAAAAATATATTGATTACCCTGGAAACAAATTAGAAACGCGATATGACCACAGATGTTTAACGAAAATGTCAAAGACACACTTAATGTTGGCGCAACCTCAAAAGGTACAGTATAACTTTAACGTGTTATAGCACAAAAACTACTCAAGATAGTCTCACCATGTCTGGCTTACGTGACACACGATCTCACAAAGTTGTTCTGCCATTCAGTCAATTCCAGCATGGGTACGTTTGGTGGTACGCACAATATCCAGGTTGAATTCGAGTTCTATCCACACTCGGCGAAACATATCCCAAACAACTGTGGCAGTGGCAGCAACAATTTGGTCCTTTAAATCATTGATGGGACAGACAGACTCTGCCCTAGGCGTATCCCCATAGCAAGAAGTCCATCGGTGTAATATCAGGTGATCTCGTATGCCACGGGACTAGACCACTCCTGACAAACCGGCAATCTGGAAATAACTGATGTAGGGAACATCTCACACACTCTGACCCAAATCTGGCGGTGCACTATCTTGTTGGAAAACGACTGCGTCCCGGCAGTTAGCCGGTTGTGGTAAAGCAAACAGCTCCCGCGTATCAAGGTAAGTGTTAGAATTTTTTCTTGAGAAAAATGGCCTCTCAATGCAATCAGCCAAAAGCAACAACAATCAGCCAATACCAAAAATTTACTTTCGGGCTATCATGTACCTCCTCCGTCACAGAATGCAGATTGGCTGTGGCCCAGAGGTGAACGTTATGTTTGTTTGTGTTACCAAATACGTGGACTGTTGCTTCTTCAGAATATACTAGGTTGTTTAGAAATCTCTATCCTCCTCTAAACGGTGAAGAACGTCCACAGCGAATTGCATACGCCGTGCCTTGTCGTCTAGTTTCAGTGCGTGGAACAGCTGTAATCGGTACGGATACATCTGTAAATGTTTTCCAACCAACCGGCGCACGGGTGTCTGGGGATTTTCAGCTCCTGCGACGCCCTCCGTACGGATTTCTGCGGTGAATGTTGAAAAGCTAATAGTATCCTTTCTACGTCTGCCTCATTTGTTCGAGGTTTGTCAGTATCGTGCATCACATCAACGCTTCCTATCTGCACAAAATTCCTGTGCTCCCGGCGTATCGAAATCCGCGAAGGTGGTTGATTTCTATTCAGTGCCTAGTAGTTCCTTTGAACCTGCGTATCCGGTTTGGTCTAAACTAATTATTCGACACACTGAGTCTTTTCTTGATCTGTTGTCATTGTGTCTCACTCATGACAACCTACAACACGGAGAAACAAAACTTTGTGAGTTTGTCTGACACATCATCCATACATGGTGTGAATCTCTTAATTAGTTTTGGTGCTATAACACATTGAAGTAATCGTCTACCTTTTGAGATACCCTGTGTTATACACAGCTAAGTAATTAGCCATCAAACAATACTCTCTCAGACATCAAGATCCTCTCCAAAAGCTACACACTGAGGTAATAAAAGTAATGGGATAGCTCCCAATATCGTGTCGGATCTGCTTTGGTCTCGCATATTGCAGCAACTCACCGTGGCATGGACTCGACAAGTCTTTGGAAGTCCATTGCAGAAATGTTTAGCGATGCTTCCTCTGTAGCCGTCCATAACTGTGAACGTGTTCCCGGTGCAGAATGATGGGCACGACCTGACCTCTCGATTATGTCCCAAAAATGGTCGGTGGGATTCGTGGTTGGCGTTCCTGGCAGCCAAAACATTTTCTCGAACTGTCCAGACTGCTCTTCAAACCAATCACGAACATTTGTGGCCTGGTGACATAACATCGTTGTCTGCGATCATCAAGCATATAAATGGCTGAAAATGGTCTCCAAGTAACCGAACATAATGATTTCCAGTCAATGATCGGTTCAGTTGCACCACAGATCCCTGTGCATTCCATGTAAACACATCTCGCACCATTAAGGAGTAACCACCAACTTACACAATGCCTTGTAGACACGTTAGGTGCATGGTTTCGAGGGGTCTGCGGCACACTCGAATCATACCATCAACTCTTATCAACTAAAATTGGGATTCATCTGATCAGCCCACAGCTTTTCAGTAGTGTAGGGTCCAACCGATATTGTCATTAGCCCAGGAGAGGAGCTGTAGGCGATGCCGTAGTGATAGAGAAGGCATTCGTGTCGGTCGTTGCTGTCATAGCCCATTAACGCCAAATTTCGCCGCACTTCCCTACTGGATATCATCGTCGTACGTCCCACGCTGCTTTCTGCGGTTATTTTAAGTAGTGTAGATTGTGTGCATAGACGACCCTATGTAAACGAGTCTGCTCTCGGTCGATTGTATGTGGTGAGAGGTAAATCTGAAATTTGGTATTCTCGGCACATTCTTGACACTGTAGGTCTCGGAATATTAAATTATGTAACAATTTCCGAAACGTAATGTCCCAAGCGTCTACCTCCAACTACCATTCCGCGTTCAAAGACAGTTAATTCCCTTCGTGCGACCACAATCACTTCGGAAAATTTTTCAAGTGCATCAGCTGAATATAAACGACAAGTCCGCAAATTTACTGCTCTTTTATACCGTGTGTTTGGGATACTACCGCCAACTGCACTTGTCCATATCGCTGACCCATGATTTACAGCTTAAAGCCAAAAGTCGTTCAATTAGGACAATCCCTGGTATCTGTAATCACTGGTTTTATAACTGAAACGGGTACTTATTCTAGCACTTCATTAAACCAAATAGTGCAGGATACAATTTACGAACAAAATCTCCACATTATATTGCAACTAGTGAGGCCCTTACTATACTGTGAATCACAGAACATTTTACTAAGGTACCAAACACTGTGTTTACTTACATGCTCATGTGAAAGAACAGACATTGCTGACGTTCCACATCTGTATGAAATAATCCGAAACTAATCCGCTGACTGTGAATTCTTGACATCAGTTCAGTGGGCTGTGATATGAAGGTGTACACAGAATGACATATTGACGTTTGGGACAGTCTGGGGAGATGCACGCATAGCCGAAGTGACCGCTACGGCTCTAGCGGCCGACCAGAGCGGACGTGCCATGTGTTTCTACCTACAGCGCGGGCCCTCTCGACTTCTTTACTTCCTTAGGCCAACAGTGACGCGGCAAGATCACGGCGAATCAATACCGAAAACCAACACTGAGGTTTGCTTTTAAGAACTACTTTTCGAGATGAAAAACACCCGATATCGAACGCTTTTTAAAGGAAGAGGTCAAGATACCTAAATCTTCGGCAGCTACTTTGCGATCGTAAGCAACACGGTCTAAGTGAAACTTGTTAACGACGATACATGCGACAGGGTCCTTCGAGAGATGTAACAAAGACTAGGCTTCAACCAAGCAGACGGAATGTTGGTAACGTCGAGGTTGCTCCTGCCGGACTGCGACTGCGGACTGAAAGCGTATTAGAACTAGCCTTAGAACTTCCGGCGGCAGGCATCGTGGCAGAGCTCCGCCCCTACGATACAGTACACGAACATGTGGCAAGAAAGTGGACCCAATTTAAAAAGTGTGTAGTCCTCAACTAAGCACGCCAGAGACGCATTGAACACCAACGGCGAGTACCATCATACCTTCCAGTAGGAGGCTAAACTAGAACTAAACTAAGCTCCTCCCGAACAGGCCATGAAGGCCCAACGGTATCGACTGGCCGCCGTGTCATCCTCAGCCCATAGGTGTCACTGGATGCTGATGTGGAGGGTCATGTGCTCAGCTCACCGCTCTCCCAGCCGTATGTCAGTTTCCGAGACCGGAGCCGCTACTTGTCAATCAAGTAGCTCCTAAGTTTGCCTCACAAGGACTGAGTGCACCCCCATTGGGAACAGCGCAGAGCTGACCGGATGGTCACCCATCCAAGTGCTACCCAGCCCGACAGCGCTTAACTTTGGTGATCTGACGGGAACCGGTGTTACCACTGCGGCAAGGCCGCTGGCCCAATAGGAGGCTGCCGTGCTATATTAATGACGGCCTTCCGGACGCAGTAAGGAAGGTAACTTCCGATCCGAGTGCCTCCAACGTCGGATCACACAACTTCCACCGCAGGAAGTGGCTTCTCCACCGAGGTCGACAGTCCTCCAAGTAACTTACGCGGCGGTGCTCACGACGTTGCAGTAGCGGAACGACCCGCCGTAGACCGACACCAGGTCGATCAGTCAGTGGCCAGTGAGAGAACTCCTTCCAGCGCCATCGATACCACCGGACACTACAGGCACCGTCGGCAGCAGGATGTCTAATGATGCACTTATCGTACCGACGGAAACCTCTGTGTCGGCGAGGTGTGAGTCAGTGCCATCGTCCGACAAGGCAGGCCACACGGGAAAACAGCGCTCTCCGAAACATCGGAAACACCGCTATAGGACAAAGTCGGAACACGGCAGTTCCGACTCGCAGGAGGAAGACGGACTGATCCTACGGGACGCCGATTGTGAGGCTGACACCATTGCCACTACCTCCACCCCTGCTAAAAAGACGGCGGGGCGGACGCAGTCCGTCTGCTAGTTCTCTGCGGCAAACAGTGATCAACAGGAAGGTACCGATACAGGCTGCGGAGCCGCTCGGTCCCTCCCTATCAAGCGAAATATGAACCGACTTCCGCGCCCACATCATGGGCCGAGGACGTCAAGACTGAGCAGGACACCGATCGTGGGGCCGCTAAGCTCTGAACAACACCCGGAGGGCAGCGATCGGCAGTGTGTGAAGTCACTCGCGACGTCTGCTTCTCTTCACCATCACCATGGATAATCGGCTCTGAGCACTATGGGACTCAACATATTAGGTCATAAGTCCCCTAGAACTTAGAACTACTTAAACCTAACTAACCTAAGGACGTCACACACACACATGCCCGAGGCAGGATTCGAACCTGCGACCGTAGCAGTCCCGCGATTCCGGACTGCAGCGCCAGAACCGCGAGACCACCGCGGCCGGCCCATGGATAACCCTGACCAACCACCGCACCGGCAGGCTTGATGCCTGGCCACGATGAATATCAACATGATTAGCTCTCCTGCCAATATCCAGCTACTGAAACAATACGACCCACAAGACTAAGCATTCCTGCAAGTAAAAAAAGCGGTAAAACAAGGGACACCTGAATGTTAGGACTCGCGATAGAGACAGCTTGCTGCTAAATTGTTAACTAATTCATTAAAAATGTCGCTAAGGCAACCGCTCGCGATAAACAGGAAATACAGGATCAAGTCCAAGTCCAGCACAAATTTTCAAATGGCTCTGAGCACTATGGGACTTAACATCTATGGTCATCAGTCCCCTAGAACTTAGAACTAATTAAACCTAACTAACCTAAGGACAGCACACAACACCCAGCCATCACTAGGCAGAGAAAATCCCTGATCCCGCCGGGAATCGAACCCGGCAACTCGGGCGTGGGAAGCGAGTACACTACCGCACGACCATGAGATGCGGGCACAAATTTTCATATCTCACTTTAGGTAGTAGTTCTAGACTTGATACAGCTGATGTCATGGAAATTAATTTCGAAGTACTGTGTATTGCAGGTGTGTCCAATTCGCGGCACATGGACCGCATGAGGCCCAAAGCAAATGTCAACACGACCCAAAAAATGAGCATATATCACACAACCAGGAAAAAAAGTTTCATAAAATTCCGTTTAGATAAAGTTATGATAATGTCACCATTTGTAGTCTGAAACTCTCGTCACATGATGCTAATTTCTCATTGGCCCATTCCTTTTAACTCAGCAGTTATTAGTTTTACGTATGTTATGTGAAATACGAAAAAATACTCTCCTCTTTCATTGTGGCCCAGATATGCTGGTGTACTGTATTTACAGATCATCAGTGCTCCAGAACAGCATTAGATCACTTAACTTTCTCAGCCTGTAACTTCCATCCATGCCAAGAAGAGAATGTTTATTGCTAATAGTACACAGCGGTATCATCTGGTCAATTCAAATAACAGTTTCGTGCCATATCTGAGCACAGATGTGACGAGAACAGAGGCAACAGCTGTGGTAAATGTGACGGCACTCTAGCATGTAACTGTACAACGTAAGATGATTAATGAAATGACTTGGGTTAAATGACATAATTCAATAGAAAGGTACAAAATTTATCTAAATGTCGTTCTCAAAACAGTGCAGACACTCACTCGCAAAGCCCACCTGGGTTCCAGTGTAGCAAACAAAATATGAATTTCAAAAATATAACGACATCATATATTCTCAATACATAAACTAAAACGTGTTCCGGACGCAGCAAGGAAGGTAACTTCCGATCCCATTGCCTCCAACGTCGGATCACACAACTTCCACCGCAGACAGAAAATCATTTACATTGCAGGAGAGGACAGTAAGTTTGGATCCACCACACGACGGATATACACTCCAGGAAATAGAAATAAGAACACCGTGAATTCATTGTCCCAGGAAGGGGAAACTTTATTGACACATTCCTGGGGTCAGATACATCACATGATCACACTGACAGAACCACAGGCACATAGACACAGCCAACAGAGCATGCACAATGTCGGCACTAGTACAGTGTATATCCACCTTTCGCAGCAATGCAGGCTGCTATTCTCCCATGGAGACGATCGTAGAGATGCTGGATGTAGTCCTGTGGAACGGCTTGCCATGCCATTTCCACCTGGCGCCTCAGTTGGACCAGCGTTCGTGCTGGACGTGCAGACCGCGTGAGACGACGCTTCATCCAGTCCCAAACATGCTCAATGGGGGACAGATCCGGAATCTTGCTGGCCAGGGTAGTTGACTTACACCTTCTAGAGCACGTTGGGTGGCACGGGATACATGCGGACGTGCATTGTCCTGTTGGAACAGCAAGTTCCCTTGCCGGTCTAGGAATGGTAGAACGATGGGTTCGATGACGGTTTGGATGTACTGTGCACTATTCAGTGTCCCCTCGACGATCACCAGTGGTGTACGGCCACTGTAGGAGATCGCTCCCCACACCATGATGCCGGGTGTTGACCCTGTGTGCCTCGGTCGTATGCAGTCCTGATTGTGGCGCTCACCTGCACGGCGCCAAACACGCATACGACCATGATTGGCACCAAGGCAGAAGCGACTCTCATCGCTGAAGACGACACGTCTCCATTCGTCCCTCCATTCACGCCTGTCGCGACACCACTGGAGGCGGGCTGCACGATGTTGGGGCGTGAGCGGAAGACGGCCTAACGGTGTGCGGGACCGTAGCCCAGCTTCATGGAGACGGTTGCGAATGGTCCTCGCCGATACCCCAGGAGCAACAGTGTCCCTAATTTGCTGGGAAGTGGCGGTGCGGTCCCCTACGGCACTGCGTAGGATCCTACGGTCTTGGCGTGCATCCGTGCGTCGCTGCGGTCCGGTCCCAGGTCGACGGGCACGTGCACCTTCCGCCGACCACTGGCGACAACATCGATGTACTGTGGAGACCTCACGCCCCACGTGTTGAGCAATTCGGCCGTACGTCCACCCGGCCTCCCGCATGCCCACTATACGCCCTCGCTCAAAGTCCGTCAACTGCACATACGGTTCACGTCCACGCTGTCGCGGCATGCTACCAGTGTTAAAGACTGCGATGGAGCTCCGTATGCCACGGCAAACTGGCTGACACTGACGGCGGCGGTGCACAAATGCTGCGCAGCTAGCGCCATTCGACGGCCAACACCGCGGTTCCTGGTGTGTCCGCTGTGCCGTGCGTGTGATCATTGCTTGTACAGCCCTCTCGCAGTGTCCGGAGCAAGTATGGTGGGTCTGACACCCCTGTGTCAATGTGTTCTTTTTTCCATTTCCAGGAGTGTAAAAGACATTACTCGATCCTATGATCAGTTTCCATTTATGAAAAGTGAGCGAACTATGAATCTTCGTGTCACCATTTTAGAAAAATGGTTCAAATGGCTCTGAGCACTATGGGACTAAACATCTGTGGTCATCAGTCCCCTAGAACTTAGAACTACTTAAACCTAACTAACCTAAGGACATCACACACATCCATGCCCGAGGCAAGATTCGAACCTCCGACCATTTTAGGGGATACCATTGCAGTTCTGTGCGTAAAGAGATTGTACGATAACCTTGCAGATATTTCAGAATGCACGTCTGCCTGCACTAACACGTCGCCTATTAGACACCACGAAAGTCTTTATATACAAAAATTCAGCCGGCCTATGTTTATGCTCACAAAAGTATTCGGTCGATTGACTTGAAATTTTGATGCAACGTTGCATTCATGTTTTTGAAAGGGTGTACGTGGTGCGCAACCATGAGCCGCCAAATTTTCTTCGTCCCGCAGTATAGGTGTCTGTTCGTCTGGGAGACGACGGATTCGCGTCCTCCCATCGGCATGACGAAGAACGTATCGGGATTTATCAGATAATGCAACGCTCTGCCACTGCACCAATGTCCAGTGCCGATAGTCATGTGCCCATTTCGGTCGTAGTTGCCGATCAGATGCCGTGATGTTCATTGGCACATACATGGGCCGTCGGCTGCGGAGGCCAATCGTCAGGAAAGTTCGGTGCATTTCGTGTTCAGACACACTTGTACTTTGCTCAGCATTAAAGTCTGATATTAGTTCCGCAACAATTCGTCGCCTGTACTATTTTACCAGTCTGTCCAGCCTACGATGCCCGTTATCTGCGGTGAAGGGTGGCCGCCCACCCCCACGACGTCTGGGCGTGGTTTCACCTTGGTTTCGCCACATGTTGAAGACACTCACTACATCATTTCTCGAACATCCGACAAGTTGTGCAGTTTCCGATATGATCGTGCCGAGCCTCCGGGTCATTACAATCGGTCCTCGGTCAAAATCAGATAGATCGCGCACCTTCCCCGTTTTACACACGGACAGCACACCCGGACAGCACGCTCACTGATAATACTCGTACATGCACCGCGCGTGTGTCTGACTAGCTGTCATTCCTCGCCAGGTGACACTGCTATCGCTTGGACGAGTTCATATCGATAGTAGGTCGGTGGTCATAATGTTCTGGCTAATCAGAAGAACTTTTCGACATTTTTGCAAACAACGATCCACTGTGTATGTTAGAAAATATGTCGTCTATATTCGTCCAAACCCTTTTTAGAGAAACGTGTAAAAACATTTACAGTTTTACGTGTAATAGTACATTATTTCAAGTTAATATAAAGTCCTTTTTGAAGAGAAATAATGAGAGTAATGAGTTACAAGGAAAATTAGTTTAGTTGTAGGAATCGGAATGTTACAATAATAAATGTCACGAATGTAGAAGAAAATAATACAAAGATAAGAAAGGGACGATGTGCCGATTTTATTTTGCTGTTAAAACGAAATATAACATACGAATTATGGTTCGTATTGTTGCTACCCCAGGCCGAAGAGCTTCGGCAGAAACATCGAGACTGTCGCACCTGTAGCAGCATACAAAATTATGTCTTCTTATAATACCAATGAAATACATTACGAATGACTGTGTGTGTATTGGTTTCTACTGTGTAATAACTAGTTCCACTTATTACATATTTCAAATGCTTGTGTAGGGAATACCTATTGCACTATTTGTATTTATACATATAGACTTAATTCTACATGTTGCCTGTGCCCTGTTAAGTTGGAAAAAAAGATTAGCGCATATATCAACTTCCCACACATATTATAAACGTGTGCTTTCCATTTTCTTTCTGTTCCATTTTATCAGCTGAGTCATAGCAAGGCGTGGCCGGATGTAGCTAGTTAATTGACAAAACCTCACCGATAGTCTCCATCACCGTAGAAACCAGCTCGCATCGACACCAGACAAAGCGAGCAGCAGAATAAAGCAGACGGCCTTTCAAACCGAAAACCAGGAACAGGACGGCTCTTCCCCTCTCCTCTTGGACCCGCGCCTGTACAAGTATCGCATCTGGTTCAGCTGCTTTTCGTCTATTGAACGATTTTATCCGATTTTCGGAGCCGCCATCATTTTTCTTAATATCTGTCGCTCTTGGAACGATTGCAGGCAGGAACCGTGTTACGATTTTTGACGCTGGAATTCATTTTGGAGACTGTGTTCAGTATTTCGACCTTCTCTGTATCATCATTTTGGTGCCCGTATGGACTCTGGGCGACCATATACAAGCCTTGTATCCATTTACTGACAACATCAGGTCGCACACGTCATTCATCCTGCCCCTTCTTGCTAACAGTTGTCCACATTTTGCTTTTCTTGCCGATTCTACGGAAAATTTCCTTAATTCACTTCCATTCAATGCTGTGTTCCAGACATACGTTTTCAGGAATTTATCTTTCAAATTAAAGCCTATGTCTGATGCCAGCAGGTTTATTTTGGCGAAGAAAGCTTCCTTTGACTGTGCTGTTCTGCTTCTGAGGACCTCCTTGCTTCTTTCGCCATGCGTTATTTTGATTCCAAGGTAACATACTTCCTTCACTTCATCTTCAATATATTTCTCCCATTTGAACTGCTGCTCATTAGTAGTATTAATAACTACACTAAAGGTGTATGCTCGTCTTGAAAATCCGATTATTCTGTGTAAATGTTGGCGAATGGAACTGTGAATGTATTTCTGTCGATTTCGCAAAGTAGCTGAAACAATTCTCTCCCTCGTAAGGATACGTGCAACATTTCATAGCATTTCAGCATGTCATTGCAGCCTTCGAATAATGCAGATGCCTGTTGTAAACAAGTCGAATGTATTGTGTTTGCAGAGGCATAATGTACTAGCTCAGAGCAAATACCACTGACTAATTCGGTCCATGGGTGGCCGAGCATACGCTAGTGCGACGATCGCTTTGTAAGTCAACAAATGGGTTCGACAGTTTATTTGAATCAGAAAGCCATTAACTCGATTTCTGCTACGAACAGCAGTTGAATATATTATCAGTGACTTGCGTGCACCATTTGTGTATGAAAATGATTCTGGCGGAAGGTTTCTTTCAAATTGTAATGACTGCACATGTAACTTTGCGTGTGTAATAATTAAATTAACCAATCGAAACCAAATTATTTTGTTCTAAAGATAATCTAGCACTACAAGCACATAAAGCAATGCGTCAATACAGTAAAAGTGAACCCAACTACGGCAGTTATATTTAATAAAGTAAAAGTAAGAAGTATTAGCTGATGAAAATGAATCATAGAGAGGAACAACGTAACACCTAGGTTTATTCAAATGGATAACTAAATCAAATTTCACTACTGTATCGGAAGTGAATGAACATAGCAACTTCGGGGAGTTGTAAAAATAGCTAATGTAAGGAAATTTTACCTAAAGACTTTGTGCTCATTCCGACGGGGATTGCATGCAGTGAGCATGTACAGTTTTTCACCTCGCAAGAGGTCATTGCCCACACAGGCGCGTTAAGATAGCAACAGAGAAGTTCATCGGGCTGGAAGAATATCTGACGTTTTCTGAAGAGTCTCCGACCCTATTAGATCTCAACGGACCTGCAAAATCATCTGACTTGAAAGTCATAGAAAATCTATGGGACATCTTGGAACAGCGGGTACAACGGCGACATCAGAATCTCCCAGTTTGATGGAATTACGCGATCGAATCCTCAGTGAGAGGCTTAACCTGGATGAAACGTACCTGCACAACCTTTTGGACTCACTTCCTAACTGAATCCAGGAGGTTGTCAAATCCAGGACGGAATTAAACTGTATTAAATGACGCTTGCGATGGTTTCTCTAGGGGTGAATAACTTTTTGTCCACCGCCCTTGTTTGGTCAGAGCACCTGTCTACAAAACTTGTTTTCTGTGGGTGGGGGCCTTCCTAGAAAGCAAGAGATTGAGACGCCACTCGCAGACAAAGATCTCTGCTTTTTCGTGAGAAAATAAATAGCTGAGCTCATTTTAGAATTTCTCTTCTCCTTTTGTAAGGGTGAGGTGCGTTGTCTCCACGCAGGATGAACGGCCTCCCGTGTCGTAGAAAACACGAGAAGTAACTCCACTGACTGCTCCTACAAAATTGCCAGAGTGGGAGCTATCAGGCTGCTTTCTGAGAACTGCAGACGTAGGAGAACAATGGACTGTCTGAAACTGTTACGTCTGTGGAGACTGCGAATTTTTTCGTTTCAGTTTTAGGAACTGTGCTCGCTGAAATGCATTCCACTGGCTGGCTAATAAACTTTTTTCTAGCAGGGGAGTTTGGCAGTTTTTTACGAACATTTTTGCTGGTGAGAATTTGACGGAGCCTTGGTATTGGCGACAGATAGTTTTATGTTAACTTTGGGGAGAGCAGAGATGGGACTGGCTCTGTCGCTGGTACAGTTTCGAGATTTCAGAGATTGCAGACAGGAGTCAGCTCTAGGAGAGGCTCTTGACTTCAGCTCTGCGAACAGCAAGAGCGGGACTCTACTTCGAGGTTTCGGAGAAGGTGTCGAGGGACTCTGGTTCAAGAGCAGTGCTAGAAACGTGGTGTTGAGTCGCCATTCTGTTGGCCACCGCCCACACCACTCCAGCTAGCAGCCTAGCTCGTGGTGAGAAACTGCAGCACCGGCCACCAGAAATTAGAGTTGACAGTCTTTCGGTAGGTGCATGATTTCGAATAAGTTTTCGGAATATTGAATATCTTTGTTCAAAAATGTTCAAATGTGTGTGAATTCCTAAAGTACCGAACTGCTGAGGTCATTGGTCCCTAGACGTACACACAACTTAAACTAACTTACGCTAAGCACAACACATACACACACCCATGCTCGAGAGAGGACTCGAACCTCCGGCGGGAGGGGCTGCGCAATTTGTGACATGGCGCCTCTAACCGCGCGGCCCCTCCGCGCGGCAGTATCTTTGTCTAGGCATCCAAACCCCATTAAAAATTCAGATATGATAGTGGCACTTGACACCCTGTGCCTCATGGCAAACTCGGAACACTCAATGAGCGTACATTGGTTCAAATGTCTCTGAGCATTATGGGACTTAGGTCATCAGTCCCGTAGAACTTAGAACTACTTAAACCTGACTAACCTAAGGACATCACACACATCCATGCCCGAGGCAGGATTCGAACCTGCGACCTTAGCGGTCGCGCGGTTTCAGACTGTAGCGCCTAGAACTGCTCGGCCACTCCGGCCGGCCGAGCGTACATTGCGATCGCTTCTTTTCATCATTGACGTGTAAGATTACGTTTATCCCCTTCTTCCTTATTCCCCACGGTCTTTGTCTGATGAGTAAATTATTAGCGGAAATTGCCCATTGTCCGTAGAGATTATTTGTCACTTTTGTTACATATGTTATTCTCTTTGATATAATTTTCATGTGAGAATTCGTGTTACCTATGTGTCACAGAGGTCTTGAAATAACTAGGGGCCAAATTAGAACAATACTTTGTTGCAGTAGATAGATGAACCCCTTTTTTCGAGTTTATTAACGATTTCTGAAAGAACCAAAACCCTAACTCATTTGACAGGGTGTGATCTTTCTGGCTTTAGCTGTCATCATATCTAGCTCTAAGATTCTTTCCTCAGAGCAATAGGCTTGCAGCATTATGCTTATGACGTAGTCAGTGGTGTGAGGTACCACTAGTAAATGGGACCTTCCTCGTGGGAAAGACCGCCAGAACTGTACTGTATCAAGGTGATCGGCTAATAGGTTCGGAAGCTGCGATCCAAAAGGCTAAATTTCTTTCATTAATGTTTTAGTAACTGTGCTTTAAACTTGTTTAATATTCTGGAATAGGTATCTGTAAGTAGCAAGCTATCGCCTCCTTATATCGAAAGTCAGAATTACAAGGAAAATTTAAAAAAAGCAAGCTGAAAGGCAGACGAAGCTCATCGGGTGTGTTCGGAGCTCCGCCTAGACTGGGCTCCCAGGTGAAGTAGCGGGTCTGCCTTATCAGATCGGATGGGGTAGTCATGGGAAACAGACGTGCTCACTGACGTGGACAATTATACTTCAGCCTTACGTAAATTATATAAAGTGTTAATCAGATTGGAAGGAGAGTCATAGGGTACAGACGTGTTGTCTGATGAGAGAGTTATATAACAATTTTTTGTAAATTTAGCAAAATGTTAATCAGAATGGAAGGGGTAGTCATGGGAGAAAGAGATATGTCTGACGTTCATGCAAATTCAGTAAAGGTTTAATCAAATCAAATGGGGCTGCCATGATGGGCAGATGTGTTTGTCTGGTGCGGTCGATTAAATATTAATTTTGCGCAGGAATACTGAACTAGAACATTTTAAGAATCTGTAATCAGTTATTGGTGTCACAGGTAAAGTTAGTAAATATATTAATAACGTGTGGCTTGTTTAAAAGATGGTGGATAAAATTCTTATCTTGCAGTTTCTCGTCTTCTGCTTAAATAAATACGAGTGGTTATTCCTAAATAGTGAATGAAACAGTTACTTACGTTAATACCAGTTCCCAGCTAACAGTTCATTATAGCTTGAAGACAGCGGACTACGACGTACGTGCTATTGACTGCGCAGGGAGCTTCTTTAGAAGACTGCAAATTGGTCAAAACTAACGGAACTCTATGCACTTCACTCAGGGAGGTGAAGGAAATTAGGCGCCTGGCGTGTATGCATTCCCAGAGCAAATGTAAACATTAACAGATAATCTGTGTTTTGTTGATACGATATTGTTGATACGATTCAGTATTTCACTAATCGTACTATTGTACACCGTAAGCGGCACTCTTTCAATGTCGTTGTTCCGTTGCTCGACAGTTTTGATTACAACATCAGAGTCCGAGGGTAATAACCTGCTTTTCGAAAGGTCCAACCGCTGCAGATGATTGGCGGAAATTGAGAGAATTAGAATTCAGCTAGCTTTATCAGTATGATACTGAGCAAATGGAGGACCACCTCCCCTACTTACGATCCGTTATGATTCCCACTAACTTATTTAAAAAATTAACTAAGATGGTGGAGAATTCATTTCGAAAGCCTTGTCATTCTTGGCCATGGCAGGACACGCCCGAAAAGATTGTTGTGCTGAGGGATCTCCTGCCGTATCCATTAAAAATGTGTAATGAGATCCACTGGTGCATATGCCTCTGCATTTGCCTAGTCTGTTTTTTTCGCGTCTACCAACCTCAGGAATCAGAGTCGTTCCTACCGTCTCTAGATAAAGCAACACGCATGGATGGCATCTCGGCAGTTGTGTTGGCATTGGGACACCGTGGAGGGGATGAGTTGTTACTTCTTACCAAGGAAATAAATGGACGAGTCTGATTTGATACACTCTCCTTTTCCTCATTTCTATTAATTTCTCTGTTCGCGTACAACCTGCGGACATCATTTTATGTTGACCGCCAACCATTGGTGTTCTGTAATGGTAGTAATAAACAGAATCGGTAGTCGGTATGAATCCGGAAAGGTTTGCTGGTGGTTGCTCCAGAAATGGCACATGCCAAGCATTGGACATCACATCCGCAGCCCTATCGGCAGATTCTCCTTGAGGTAATATTGCGGCCGCTTACCAGATTATCATATTGCCTTTCCCTTGTAATTAAGTCTGTGAAATCTGTAGACAACGAGGACTCGCTGCTTCCTGTGCCTACCCGTTTGTTTTGGCCAACTTCTTATTTCGGTTGCTCATTGAACGCACTCTATCTGTCAAATCTAACCACTACTGAGTGATGATGTCTACCATAATACGTAATGTAATGTAAATTCGCGATCAGAGGGCCACACGATGCTGACCGGCCGCCGCGTCGTCCTCTGCCGTAAGTCGTTATTTTGATGCGGTATGGAGGTGCGTGTGGCCAACACCCCGCCCACCCTACCGTTACCAGTTTTCAGACCATGGAACCGCTACTTTCGATTCAAGTAGCTCCTCAACAAACCTCACGAGGCAGAATACACCACGTTCCAGTCCTCTCACCAATCTCTGGCAGTACGGAGAACTGATCCCAGATCTTCCACATGGCAGTCAGACACGATGACCTCTTAGCTACAGAGACAAATGCGATACGTGTAATTGTTAAGTACGAGGGGCGTCCCATAAATACCGTAACACTTTTTTCCGTAACCAGGTTGGATTTATTAAGGATTGCACTACGCCATATTATTCTCTCCGCTTTTGGCGATAAAACTCTATTTATCAACGTAATCTGCTTTCAACGCGACTGCCTTATGCCACCACCTTAGTTTCTACACCTCTAATGGTTGAAGTCGGAGCCGACGTCTTTGTGCATCAATAACCTCCCCATCATCCACGTACTGCTTCCCACGGAGTGGATCCTTCATTAGGCCAAACAGATGGAAGTCGGAAGCTGCGAGATCCGGGCTGTAGGGTGCATGAGGGAAAGCAGTCCAATGAAGTTTTATGAGCTACCCTCGGGTTCACTTGTCATGGAGAAGGAGAAAATCTCTTGCATTTTTGTGGCGACTAACACGCCGAAGTCGTTTCTTGTATTTCGCGAGATATCGGATAGGTTAGAGCGACCTTGCTGCGATGATGGCAAAAAAATGTCAAATGGCTCTGAGCACTATGGGACTTAACGTCTGAGATCATCAGTCCCCTATAACTTAGAACTACTTAAACCTAAGTAACGTAAGGACATCACACACATCAATTCCCGAGGTAGGATGCGAACCTGCGACCGTAGCGATCGCGCGGTTCCAGACTGTAGCGCCTAGAACCGCTCGGCCACTACGGCCGGCGATGATGACAGACGCCTCGTCTAATAACTGCTCACCGTGCTTCTCTTTACTGCCAGGTCCCCGCTGATATTCTACAAATGGCTATAAATACCCGCAGTGCTCTGGTTCTTTCAGCAAAAGAATATCAACGTACCTCTCTTACAGACGTCATTTTAAAGGCTACGTGTAACGCCGCCCGCCATCTATCGTGACTTCATGAAACTGTAGGACTGAAGCTGCAATATTTCACGGTATACCATAGTAAATTTCCCATTTTTTCAGCCGAAACTGACCAGGAAAAAAAGTGTTTCATTACATATTGAATGCCTCTCGAATTTTAATTAATTCCTAAATACTTTATGGAGTCTGTATTAGCGCTGGGAACTGACCTGGGTTTGTCAAAGGTTTGTAAACTAGGCTGTAACAGAGTAATTATATTCAAAGCACGAAATGGACAGGTATCGTTATTTGAATGTCGAGGTGTGGTCTCTTCCACATCCACCCCCACCCCCCTCCTTTGTATGTATTGTAGCCATATGTAATGTCAGTTTTTCCGAAGAAAATAGCTTATTCTTATTAGGTATTATAAGCGCAATTACCTGCTGGTTCAGCTGCTTTGTCTGTATAGCCATTGCATCAATTTGTATCTACATCTACATCTACATCTACATCTACATCCATACTCAGCAAGCCACCTGACGGTGTGTGGCGGAGGGTACCTTGAGTACCTCTATCGGTTCTCCCTTCTATTCCAGTCTCGTATTGTTCGTGGAAAGGATTGTCGGTATGCCTCTGTGTGGGCTCTAATCTCTCTGAATTTATCCTCATGGTCTCTTCGCAAGATATACGTAGGAGGGAGCAATATACTGCTTGACTCTTCGGTGAAGGTATGTTCTCGAAACTTTGACAAAAGCCCGTACCGAGCTACTGAGCGTCTCTCCTGCAGAGTCTTCCACTGGAGTTTCTCTATCATCTTCGTAACGCTTTCGCGATTACTAAATGATCCTGTAACGAAGCGCGCTGCTCTCCGTTGGATCTTCTCTATATCTTCTATCAACCCTATCTGGTACTGATCCCACACTGCTGAGCAGTATTCAAGCAGTGGGCGAACAAGCGTACTGTAACCTACTTCCTTTGTTTTCGGATTGCATTTCCTTAGGACTCTTCCAATGAATCTCAGTCTGGCATCTGCTTTACCGACGATCAACATTATATGATCATTCCATTTTAAATCACTCCTAATACGTACTCCGAGCTTATTTATGGTATTAACTGCTTCCAGTTGCTGACCTGCTATTTTGTAGCTAAATGATAAAGGATCTATCTTTCTATGTATTCGCAGCACATTACACTTGTCTACATTGAGATTCAATTGCCATTCCCTGCACCATGCGTCAATTCGCTGCAGATCATCCTGCATTTCAGTACAATTTTCCATTGTTACAACCTCTCGATACACCACAGCATCATCCGCAAAAAGCCTCAGTGAACTTCCGATGTCATCCACAAGGTCATTTACGTATATTGTGAATAGCAACGGTCCTATGACACTCCCCTGCGGCACACCTGAAATCACTCTTACTTCGGAGGACTTCTCTCCATTGAGAATGACATGCTGCGTCCTGTTATCTAGGAACTCCTCAATCCAATCACACAATTGGTCTGATAGCCCATATGCTCTTACTTTGTTCATTAAACGACTGTGGGGAACTGTATCGAACGCCTTGCGGAAGTCAAGAAACACGGCATCTACCTGTGAACCCGTGTCTATGGCCCTCTGAGTCTCGTGGACGAATAGCGCGAGCTGGGTTTCACATGACCGTCTTTTTCGAAACCCATGCTGATTCCTATAGAGTAGATTTCTAGTCTCCAGAAAAGTCATTATACTCGAACACAATACGTGTTCCAAAATTCTGCAACTGATCGACGTTAGAGATATAGGTCTATAGTTCTGCACATCTGTTCGACGTCCCTTCTTGAAAACGGGGATGACCTGTGCCCTTTTCCAATCCTTTGGAACGCTACGCTCTTCTAGAGACCTACGGTACACCCCTGCAAGAAGGGGGGCAAGTTCCTTCGCGTACTCTGTGTAAAACTGAACTGGTATCCCATCAGGTCCAGAGGCCTTTCCTCTTTTGAGCGATTTTAATTGTTTCTCTATCCCTCTGTCGTCTATTTCGATATCTACCATTTTGTCATCTGTGTGACAATCTAGAGAAGGAACTACAGTGCAATCTTCCTCTGTGAAACAACTTTGGAAAAAGACATTTAGTATTTCGGCCTTTAGTCTGTCATCCTCTGTTTCAGTACCATTTTGGTCACAGAGTGTCTGGACATTTTGTTTTGATCCACCTACCGCTTTGACATAAGACCAAAATTTCTTAGGATTTTCTGCCAAGTCAGTACATAGAACTTTACTTTCGAATTCATTGAACGCCTCTCGCATAGCCCTCCTCACGCTACATTTCGCTTCGCGTAATTTTTGTTTGTCTGCAAGGGTTTGGCTATGTTTATGTTTGCTGTAAAGTTCCCTTTGCTTCCGCAGCAGTTTTCTAACTCGGTTGTTGTAGCAGGGTGGCTCTTTTCCATCTCTTACGATCTTGCTTGGCACATATTCATCTAACGCATTATGTACGACGGTTTTGAACTTTGTCCACTGATCCTCAACACTATCTGTACTTGAGACAAAACTTTTGTGTTGAGCCAACAGGTACTCTGAAATCTGCTTTTTGTCACTTTTTCTAAACAGAAAAATCTTCCTACCCTTTTTAATATTCCTATTTACGGCTGAAATCATCGATGCCGTAACTGCTTTTGATCGCTGATTCCCTGTTCTGCGTTAACTTTTTCAAATAGTTCGGGTCTGTTTGGCACCAGAAGGTCTAATATGTTATCGCCACGGGTCGGTTCTCTGTTTAACTGCTCAAGGTAGTTTTCGGATAAAGCACTTAAAAAAATTCACTGGATTCTTTGTCCCTGCCACCCGTTATGAACGTCTGAGTCTCCCAGTCTATATCCGGCAAATTAAAATCTCCACCCAGAACTATAACATGGTGGGGAAATCTACTCGAGATATTTTCCAAATTATCCTTCAGGTGCTCAGCCACAACAGCTGCTGAGCCAGGGGGCCTATAGAGACATCCAATTACCATGTCTGAGCCTGCTTTAACCGTGACCTTCACCCAAATCATTTCACATTTCGGATCTCCGTCAATTTCCTTCGATACTATTGCACTTCTTATCGCTATAAACACGCCTCCCCCTTCACTGTCCAGCCTGTCTCTGCGGTATACATTCCAATCTGAGTTTAGGATTTCATTACTGTTTATGTCTGGTTTCAGCCAACTTTCTGTCCCTAGTACTATATGGGCGTTGTGACCGTTTATTAATAAGAGCAGTTCGGGAACCTTTCTGTAGACGCTCCTGCAGTTTACTATTAGCACATTAATATTGTTATTCCCTGTTGCATTTTGCCTACTCCTACCTTGCCGCATCTCAGGAGGCGTCTTGCCGGGCCTAGGGAGGGGATTCTCTAACCTAAAAAACCCCCATGTGCACTCCACACGTACTCCGCTACCCTTGTAGCCGCTTCCGGCGTGTAGTGCACGCCTGACCTATTCAGGGGGACCCTACATTTCTCCACCCGATAGCGGAGGTCGAGAAATTTGCACCCCAGATCTCCGCAGAATCGTCTGAGCCTCTGGTTTAAGCCTTCCACTCGGCTCCAAACCAGAGGACCGCGATCGGTTCTGGGAACGATACTACAAATAGTTAGCTCTGATTTCACCCCGCGAGCGAGGCTTTCCGCCTTCACCAATTCCGCCAACCGCCTGTACGAACTGAGGATGACCTCTGAACCCAGACGGCAGGAGTCATTGGTGCCGACATGAGCAACAATTTGCAGTCGGGTGCACCCAGTGCTCTATCGCCGCCGGTAAGGCCTCCTCCACATCTCGGATGAGACCCCCCGGCAAGCAGACAGAGTGAACACTGGCCTTCTTCCCCGACCTTCCCTTTGTACATTCAATGAAGGCTTTCACGACCGGCTGGTACTGTTGTTGACAATTCTTCCGAGTTATATTGCCGTGGTCCATGGAATTCTTCTATTCCTAATGTTTCGTACAATACTACGTTGGACATGCTCAGAGGTATGGCTGGTCCTGCTGAGTCCTGCCGATGGCAGTCTGAAACATAAAGTGTTTCGGAAGAGCACACATACTGATAGATACTTACATAAGAACTCCAATCATCACCCACAACAAAAAAAAGGTGTAATCAAAAGTTTAGTGGACAGGGCAAAACGGATTTGTACGCCGGAACATCTGGACACGGAACTGAATCATCTGAAACAAGCCTTCGAAAAGAGTGGGTACTCAAACAAAGAAATTAATAGAGTTTTAAGACCTAATTACAGCAGGCCAAAGGACAAAGATGGTACACAGCAATGGAAGAACACTATGTCTTTACCTTTCATTAGTAAGGTTACAGATCGAATTGGCAAAATTTTGCTGAAACACAAAGTGAAACCGGTATTCAAACCTGCCAGGAAAATAGGACAAGTACTTCGTTCTGTTGAAGATAGAAGGCCACCATTATCATCTAGCGGTGTGTATAAAATTCCGTGTACTTGTGGCAAGGTCTATATTGGTACTACGAAAAGAAGTGTGAATACGAGGGTAAAGGAGCATAAGAGTCTTTGCCGACTGGGAAAAATAGATAAATCGGCCGTTGCGGAACATGCACTTCAGTCAGGTGACATGTAGTTCATTTTTCTGAAACTACAGTTTTAAGTGCTACCACGAACTATTATCCACGAATGTATAGGGATATTTAATACGCTGTTGAAAATGTTTATTAGGTCTTCTTCCAGAATATTCCAATAATTGCGGTAAAATTCAGCTGATAAGCCATTTCTTCCTGGAGGCTTTGATTTCGGGGTTCTCAGTAGCGCTTCGGGTATTTCCTTTTCTGCAAATACTTCTCTGAGAGAACGATTGCCTGCTTCTGTCGGTACGTCGTCGATATCATTAAAGAAAGCTAAATCAAGGTTCTCGTCTACTTATAATGCAGCATGCAACTCACGGATATGTTGCAGCACTCTGCTTGTGACACGAGCCTGCTCTTGTGTTGTCACGTTTCCTATCTTCAGTTTCTCGATTTTTTGAGCTTTGCCCTTCTCTTCGATAACGTGACACATTGACACATTCTTCCCTTGGATGACAATGTCAACTCTGGACCTCACTTTCAGACCCTGTAGTTCCCTTCTCTGCATTGACAGAAGCAGTAATTCAATCTGCTTTTTCTTTGAACAATTATTGGTTATATGTAGTATATTTTGGTACATAATAAAGTTCCTCTCTGCTTTTCTACTACTCACTTTTGTTATTGCCACATTGTCTAAGCAACTTCCTTAGTTTGGTTTTCCATGTTCCAGCCGCCAATTTAATCTGCTGCGGTAATTCTGTAGATCGGTTATGCAGGGATTCCATATTTGTAGCACAATAAGATCTTAATTCCTCATCTCTATGTCAGGTAGTATTTAATTTCCAGTATCCATTTCCAGGGAAAGTCGTTTGCTTCTGTGAACTGATTCTTGTTATAGAAGCACAGCGATCGTAAAAAATTTACTGATGTAGTGAGGTTACCTACTATGTCTTGTGAGATGTAAATTCGGTCTATTCTGCTCAATGATTCTGTGTTTGTTGCCGAGCACGTGTTGATCATGTTTAGATTACTGAGCATACATAGAGTTCTAAGTGTCTGTTAAAATTTGGCTTACCAAGGCGTTAGTAAAACCGGCATAAGTTCTTATTTAAAAAGCTCGACTCTCGTCTCTCTACGACTGCTAACAGACGAAGCATACACATTCACTATGATTGTGTCTTCCATTTTTGCTAATAATCCTCTAACCCTTAAAAGTCTCCCTGTTTCTGCCGCTTGAATACCGTCTTATGTTAATATCGTTGTACCTGAAATTCGAGATGTGTTAAGAATCGCCTTATGTCCTTTTGTTGCCTCTATATTAGCAGTTTCGATCTCCTACAATAATGTTACATCGATATCGGACGCGCGTAACAAACGTTATCATCTCAGTTTTAGATTAGTTGGTATTTTATTGATATTTAAAGCACAAATTTTGTAATTTTGGTTGGTTATTATTGTCTGTTGTGGTTATAAATGACTACTTCTTAGATCTGGTTTCTACACTTGTTGCTCCTGATCTTGTAATAGGATTGTATTTTAGATTGAGATTAGGTTTCGCTTCTTTTCCTTAACCCTGTGGTGCATGAATTTCACTGCAGTGGAAAATGGTCAATTTTCTGGCGTTTTCAATCAGTCATGAGGCTGCAAATGCATGCAGGACACAACACCAGTAGGGAGTGCCCACTGCTGTGAACTGTGTGCATTTGCAGCCTCAGGACTGATTGAAAACGCCAAAGAAGCGACCATTAACAGCTGTCCACTGTAGTGGACACCATGCACCACAGGGTTAATTTCCGCTCGGTTCTACTTGACCCCACAATCTCTAGCTTCTGTTTAATTTATATTCTTGTTTACGATTGCCGCAAATAACAGGTGTTTGAAGCGGGAGTCCGCTTCCAAGTCAGACACCGATGATATAACAATCTCCTTCCCCTAGGTCACGATTGGATGTTTCTAATGGCTCTTTATTTGCTACTTTTTTCCCTCTCTTCGTTACCACTATCAGAAATTTTTCTCTTAAACTTTTCAGTCGAAACTTGGATCGGCTTTTCTGTATCAGCAGACTCAGCAGTGTCCATCTGTGATTGTTCAGTTTTTTCAGATGGTAATCCAGTAGATGCTTCTGCTGCATGTACCATCGATCGCGTTTCAAGATTTGGCTCCGGAGTACCACCCATCGCGTCACCCTGAACGGCCTCCACCGCGGACATTTCTCAGTTGTTTCTTACAAACTGTACGACCATGATTGCAACCCCACTTTGACAGTCGCTTTGTTTACCGTCTCTTGCCTTGATATTGCTAGCACCAGCTGTGCTATCTCATTCCACTAAACAACTACTTTGTGCTTGACTGTTAGGTAACGGAGCAGTATTCCCGTTCCTAAATCATTAGGACTCTCTCCACGTACGCCTGAAGGCGGAAATTTAAGCACACTGAAAATATTTTGAGCATCGCTGCTGTGTGTAGGCATATTGTTTACAGTTTTAGGATCATTAATAGCATCTGAATTACTTTCAGTTGATGTAGCATCATTTGCTACCAGTTCTCTGCTACAAGGTGAGAGAATAATGCTCTACGTTTAGTCGCGCTGAAATGAAGGTGGAATTTTCGTCTGGAAGCGTCCTAATTAAAGCGCTCTGTTTTATTATGTACTCTGGCGTTTATCACATGTATGTAAGTATGCTGATAGCTCCCAGTATTTACTACGAACAGGATCGGTTTCTTAACATCAATTTTGATTGATCTTTTTCCATTTCGGACGGATGACGGATTAAAATCCGCTCAGACTTTGCTTCGAATTCTACGAACGCTTACGTAAGTCGGCAATTTAAGGTTTCTTGCTTAGTTTGGACTCTCTACAGGGACTGGAGATAGAGCCTGTTGCTTATATTAAATCAAAGTTGCCAGTGCACTCACGGATTACTTGCTCGTGGACTAAATTAGAGCAAAGTTTGAAACTGTAGATCGGCTCATTAGTATTAAACTCCACCTTGTCTACCTAATCTCTTGTAGTGTCAAGCAAGTAGCTACCCAGTTCTGAATTTCGAGTGCTGTAAACCGTTCGTTTCCTTGGCGAATTCCAGTTACACAGTAATCCTCCGAGTGCAGGCTTCCATTGTTTATACTTTCCACACACCTAGGAAAGTCCAAGGACTGTCACTTCCCGAGTAACGTAGTTGTGTAATGGAAGCTACGCGAGACGTCACGAATAGCATGTAACTTGTAAACACTGGCTGCAGCGCACACAAGTGAATACCTCGCGACTGATCGCTACGACCGCTGAGGTGAGGCTACGTTTCATAGACGACGATGACTCTTACGTATGAGGCCTATGCTATGGTGTTCATTCAACCGAGCTCCTATGTGATCTGCAGTAGCGATAGAAGGCGCCATGACAGCTGTGGACTACGCTAACGTTGAACGTTATTGCGGACCACCTGCGTCGTCTTACGCTTGATGTCATCTTCCAGCAGAACAACAGACGTGCGCCAAGGCCAGAATCTGTTCTAGCGACTTGATGAGCATGGCAGTGAACTCACGTTGATCTACTGGCTAACAAATTCGCCAGCATTGAATCACATGGAGGAGACCTAGTACGCTATCGAGTGCCAGATCCGCGCCCTTATACCACTGTCCTTTAATTTGCTAAAATTTTGTGACATGTGAGTAGGTCTCTGGTGCCATATGCCTCCAAATACCACCAAGAATGTGTCGAATCCATAAGATACAGAATCTCTGCTGTATTTCGATTCAAAAGTGGAATAACTCGCTGTTAAGCAAGTGGTCATAATGTGTTAGTTCGGCAGCATGTGTATAGCAGTTCTTTACCTCCACCCGATTGATTACTGTCTACATGACAGCACTGATTACAACCAAGAGAAATAGTTACCCATACGCCACGATAATTACCAACGTGCCTACGTGCCTTGCTGCTAATAGTAATCGTCAATTGTTAAATATTATTACTGGGATAATTTGTTTAGGTTGAAAGGCTAATATTAAATGTTTTTAATTTTCATCTCAATGTAGAGAGCAGGGCCGGCCACAGCAAGGCAAACCACAGGCATGCAACCTGTGCGCCGAGTCTCAGCTTATCTCGGCTTTACTCGGTCCTCCTTGGGAGTACCCGGCATCTCATTTAGTATTGCGATGTGGCATTGTTCGGTAGCCACAACTCTCTACAGTTCGGCGGAATCATGGTGTCAGCGTTGTTTATCTTTGGCTATTTGTTCATGGCATGAAGGACATTCGCACTTGGATGGGTGACCATCCAGTCTGCCGAGCGCTGCTGGCAAGCGGGGTGCACTCAGCCCTTGTGAGGCAAACTGAGGAGCGACTTGATTGAGAAGTAGCGGCTCCGGTCTCGTAAACTGACATACGGCCGGGAGAGCGGTGTGCTAACCACATGCCCCTCCATATCAGCATCCAGTGACGTCTGTGGGCTTAGGATGACACGGCGGCCGGTCGGTACCTTTGGGCCTACGAAGGCATGTTCGGACGGAATTTTAGTTTTTTGAAGGACATTCACAGGTCGAGTGGCCCTCTGCACAAAAAGAAGAGGTAGTCTAGCGACCTATCGTCACAAACATTAAAAATGAATGAGAATAACGGAAGAGAGGGATGAGAATTCTCAATGAAACCACAAGAATTTAAGAATTTAATGATGGAGCCGACACTGAAAGAGCAAAAAATTTGCAACGATCAGGCGAGGGGACTGATTGTTCTGTACATTAAGAAGACATTGTGATAATTTGCAGGTATGCAGCACGTGAAGAAATTCGCGATAAAAATAGCAAAATTTTCTGAAGTCGCAAGCGTTATTCCACTGTCAGTTGCAACAGTTTAAAATGGAACTGAACAAAGAGTATGGATGTTTTACATATTACTGAAAGTATGTTGGCTGAGTCAAAGAGCAGGCCTGGAACGATTTTTTGATTTTAAACCCGCAACTGTTGAATTTATTAAGGAAAAAGGTGTGCAGGGAGGAAAATTATAACATCCAGAATGGTTTGCGTACCTTGCATTTTAAGTCGATTTGACTACACACTAAGCACAGTAACAAATTGCAAGTGTGAAACAACGTATTTCTGATTTGATGGGGATACATTTAATAAAAAAATCGCTTTGTAGAATGGACAAACTCTAACAAACACAGTTCAGTTCCCTAAGCTCACTGACGTTAAATAAAATGCGAGATTTGAAGAACTCATTGTCGCCGTGGGAAGACACTGTGATTTCTTATACCTGTTTTCGAGACCGTTTGCCGTTTGAGTAGAAAGCGCCCCTGAGCATATGCAGAAGTAACTGACTAAACTGCAGTATAATTCCCGTTTTAAGGACAATTATTTTTTCATTAAAATTGCCCAAGACGTCTACGTTGTTTTTCTCGGGTAGCGTATCTACATCTCCATAGTGAAGCTGAAAGAGTGCTACAATATTTCTATCAACATATGTGTGTGAATGATCTTTTTTGTGTTATGAAACTGAATAAGTCACAATTACGGTATAACCTCAGTGCGAAAATCTGTGACACTGTCCGTGTTTGTCCATACGCCAACTGTTTATGCTAAGTAAAAATTATATTACGTCTTCAACACATCAAAAATAATTAAATATTTAAAATTTGTTTTATTTGTGATGTGTGTTGTTGATAAATCTCTAATATAAAATTATGTTCCATGCAGTGCGACCTCATTGTCACTTAAAAGTGTTGCGTTCTAAGTTTCCTTCTCCTCGGGCTCACAGTGTGTTGTAGTGGTGGGGGAAGTGTGCAGCTAGGCTGAGCACTATGGCACTCATGCCAAGGCGCGGATTGTAGGCCAAATTCTTGGCTGTCCCTGTTATAGAAATTTGCAAATTTTTATTTTTCTTGCTTTAAGTGCTATGGGAGGTTTTTAAAGATCCTTAATTTGAATACAGGGCCGTAATCTGAACCCTAGACAAAGGAGGAAAGTTAAACATTTCTTTATCTTGTTCTAAGCAACTGTGAGAACCACACTTTAACTAAAATTGATTTTTATTATTGGTAACAAATAGCATAAAATGGTAGAGTCGGGAAATTGCCTCGCTCTAAAGTCCCGAGAAAATAGCCAAATGCTCGATTATATCGTAAAGTATGTCGAGATATAGGGAACTGTGCTGCTCTCTCTTGACCGCGTACTTAAATCAGGTACTGTTAGGGCAATAATTACTCCACGGGAGTACGGCGATAGGATTAATGCGCGCTTCAACTATCCGCTGCTGTGCTCTTAAACGAAGTCTTTACGAGCGAAAATCGTGCAGTCGCTCGTGGCAGTAGTACGTATCAGTATACGGTTTTAAATGACCGCATGTTTCTGTCGATCTGACCGAAAATTTGCTCTAACTTAATACGGGAATATCAGTTTATTTACGCATAAGATGTGAAATAGGAGTAAACCCAGATACAAACTTATTTGTTTTCCTTTGAATAAAGTTTTATTTTGTTCTGCATTCAATTCGCCGATCATTTGTCGTTGGTCAAAAGCGTAAATATTATTTTGGGGAAAAAACGATGAATTTGTTTCTCATTTGGAGTCAGAAAGACCAAATAAAACAAATAATGTAAATAGGAGTATTCAACTCTTAAAGAAAATACTGTAACGTTTCTACATAAAGTTGTTATCTAGTTCGTCGATTTATCTTTTTTTTAATTTATACTTAGTACATGCAGGTTGTATCATAATTAAATGCGTAAACGCATATAGTTGAAAGTACGTGATCCTGGAAGCAAAAAAGTCTCAGTAAACATAGGTCCGAGACAAATAGTTTGCATTGTAATTGCCACTTTGTGATTACCAGGCACTACTGATGGAATTCTGTGTAAGCACTGCATGCCAGTCCGTTGTGTGGTGTTTGTTTACATTTTCGAGACGTGGAGTTAAAACAAAATTGATACGACAGTATAGTACACAGTCATAGTGCCACTCAAGGCAATTGTTTGCGGAGCGTCAGTTGTATTGTATGAGTGTTGGTGGTACCATGGAACATTATAATAATGAGGAGCATGCGGATGTATATTTCTTGTATGGCAGGGCTAACAGCAATGCACAGGAGGCTGCATTCTCGTACCAAGAAACATACGCTACCCGAAGTCACGCCGAGAGTCGAACGTTTACAAGGATGCATCAACCTCCGAGAAACTGACAAGAGGACGTCACGACGTTTGGAACGCGGATTTACTGGAAACTTCGTACACTCGTAGTACTCCCTTAGGACAACAAAATGTGTAAGCAGTAGCGCGTACCTCTCAAGCGTTATTGAGGAAATCGCAAGATAATTTCGGTCGTCAAATATATACTTGTGCGTGGCCATTTTTGCCATGAAGCGCCGGCAGCAGAGTTGTTAGCGTTCAAGCCCCGTAATCGCTGGGTCGATGGATCGAGTCCTACTCGCTAGTTTTTTTTTATTTCTAACACAGTGATTTTATTTACTATTTATATTACAATTGATGTAATGGGAAAAATACGTGTAATCGGATGAACTTTTATGAAATTTACAATGTTATTTGGCAGTCTACAAATTTTTATTATCACAAATACTATAACATTCATAACTGCCGACTACTAAACGACCAAACTCATAAAGTGATACTGTAAATGTATGCTTGTCCGTAATTTGAGAAATCCCTTATACCTGGAAGAAGCCCGAAACGACTTGTTACGTCCAAGTTTTGACCGGCACAGACGGCTTTCGAAAGATGTACAATTAATCGTCGCTCTCGACATTACGAGTACAAGTTGCAGGAAGTTAAACGACACCCGCTGCATTGAATAAATGCTATGTTTCCGCACGCGCAAGGTCTTTTGCGGTTTTCCGTAGAAAAACAAACCTCGTTAACACTTTCAAATACATCTCTTTCATCCGATAATTTGGAAGCAAACCATGCATAACGCAGCATTTCCTTAAATATCGGCGCTGATCATTGGTCATGCAGTATCGAGTGTATTTTAACAGCGTCTTCACGAAAAGCAATTTCTCGTTCTCTTTCGGTTAAATAAAAACAGGTTTGAAGACACGGACAAGCATACGTTTTCAATATCACTTTATGCGTTTGGTCGTTTACTAGTCGGTAGTTATGAACATTATATTATTTGTGATAGTAAAAATTTTTAGAATGCCAACCAAAATTGTAAATTTAATGAAAGTTCATCCGATTACACGTATTTTCCCATTACATCAATTGTAATATAAATAGTAAAGAAAATGACTGTGTTAGAAATAAAAAAAAACTGACGAGTGCGACTCCATCCAGGGACCCAGCGATTACGGGGCTTGAACGCTAACCACTTTTTTTTTTCTTCTTCTTTTTGAAACCTCATTTTATTCGCTTTCGTTCGTTGCATCTGCTCGGGGCGGACGTCGTAAGACACCCGTTTCAGTTCGTCGTTTATACCTTAACTCAGTTTTTTTTTATTACAGAGGGCTGCTAACCCTCTGACCGAACACGCTGAGCTACCGTGCCGGCAACCACTCGGCTGCCGGCTCTTCATGGCAAAAATGGCCATGCACAAGTATATATTTGACGACCGAAATTATCTTGCGATTTTCTCAATAACGCTTGAGAAGTACGCGCTACTGCTTACACATTTTGTTGTCCTAATGGAGTACTACGAGTGTACGAAGTTTCCAGTAAATCCGCGTTCCAAACGTCGTGGCCTCCCTTTATGCGAGCTTTGCACATGCTATGGGAGCGGGTAGGCCTGCACAAATTACACCTGTGCTTGAAGATGTAGTGCTGGAAACAGCTGAAAACTCACCAGGAATTTCGACAAGGAAACAAGTTCCTCGAATGACGCACAGTAGCGTTTGGAGAATAACGCATCGAAATGCAATATACCAATACCACCTCCGACGAGTTCAGCGTCTTAGTGAGGCGAACTTTGGCTCTACACTATCGTTCTGTCAGCTGATGCAAAAACAAGCTGTAGGCAACCCTACGTTTGACAATAACATTTTGTTCGAAGGTGAAACATGTTTCACTCCTGATGGTGTGTTTAACAATCACAGTTCTTACGTTTGGGATCATTTAGGTTCCAACCCAGATGCTTTACATGAGTCTCAGCGACGCCATTCATTGAATATGTGGCTACAGGTACTAGGTGACCGTCTTAATTGGGCCACAAATGTTACCAAACAAATTCCATGGATGGAATTACCTTCGGTTTCTGTGGCGTCATCTTCCAGTATTGCTTGAGGACGTTCCACTGGATCTGCGAAAGACGATTTGATACATGCATGATAGATCACCGGCACATTCTGATGCTATAATGAGACATCTAACACGCCGATACGACAAAGACGGACTGGAAGAGGAGAACTGGCATCCTGGACTCCAAGATTACTTGACCTGAACCCCATGGATTTCTGTGTTTGGGGCCACTTTAAAGGCGTAGTGTATGCCACTCCGGTTAACATGGCAGAAGAAATGAAGCAGAGACTTATCAAAGCTTGTCGAGAATTTCTAAACGATCCAGAAGTCAATTACTGTAAAAGAAAGTAACTTTCATGAAGTTATCACTTAAACGTTGACTAGTTTTTTAATTAAAATTCGGTAAAGTTTGCCTTATTTTCCGAATGCGACTATTTGCCTGCCGTGTGACTCAAGAACCCTATGTCAGTTTGTATGATTTCAGTGAACTACGATTCGTTTTGAAGTTGAATATCTGTTGTTGACGTGAGTACATAATAAAAACATTACAACGAATAATATAGTTTTTAAAAACATTTTATTCATGTATTAAGCATAAACACAATTTTCATAAAGATTAAACTTACATAGCCTTGACCCTCCTTTTATCAGACACTGATTTCGGTTTTAAGCTTTATGGTGCCCTTTATCTGAAACAAAAATTAATTAAATAAAAATGTTTGTTCTCACTGTGTACTAAGGTTGGGATGGGCTGCCGTGAAACCTAAACAGCAGGCGGTCGACAACGGCCTCGTCACGGTTCATGGGTGTTGCTGTTGAATCTATCCACTTTTTATTTATTTTTCTACATCTCTCCACTGTAGATACCATAAAGAACTTCACTAACAATGCTTTCAAGTCAAATGCTGAACACTATGGTATAATTTTAACTCCATTTAAAATAGCATTTTTCAGAAAAAGCATTAAACACTATGAAAAATTACTTAAATTCTTTAACTTTACAATATTAGCTTCATTTCATATTTTATTTGAGAATTTTTCTTTGACCCACATGATTTTATTAAATTACGTTAATTCTGACCCTCATAAAAAAACCAGAAGGTCTTGTTTATCAGAGCCACGAGTCTGCAAAGAATATGAACTTAACGTCTACTTTAGGTAACAGAAAAATTGAATCCCTACAAAAAATGCGAGGTTTCCTACTGTTCGATGAAATGGAGTAAATAAAGTACAGCTGTACATCCGTAACAAGAAAGACACGTTGAATGCCTCCTTTAACTACGGGTACAGTCATGAAACAGCTTTCCAGTTCATTCTAAACACCTGCACTTCCACCAAAGTATCTCCTTTATACCGTATCAAGTCAGAGGTTGTTGGTAACCACAATGTCACAACTGTCCACAAACGGTTCGTTTGCAGGCCTATGTTTACAGGGACTTTTTTTGCTTATAGTATCGTGTACTTCCAACTGTAAGTGTTTACGGAAGTAATTATGATCCACCCTACACAGAGCTGCAACCCAAAAATGGAATAGTAAATCTAATTATGAAGTTCAGAGATCAGTCATTGCTTGTTTCAGGGTGCATAACAAGTTGGACTGGAATCAGAAACCTGTATTTTGTTGAAGGTGTAATGGGCAACATGACATATTGACAAACTCTAATCAAACGTTTGCGAGTGCCACAAAAGTGGATTTCGAATGGAAACAGTGCTACATGAAGTATATATGTGTTGCCTTTCACTGTATAGATGTAGACGAAAAAGAAATTATCATACAACGAGATAATGGTACTAAGAATATTGCCATAAATGATGGTTCCTGTCCAACAAATTGTAGTAGCTCTTAGAATCCTGCATTAGCCATGTCTGTAAATAAAAGCGACATCCTAAGTTACTTCCACAAGAATGGTGCAAAATATTGGCAGTGGAGAATTACTACACACAGAATCAATTAATAAAAGCTGCCGAAGTGTAAACGACTACTCATAAGTACTTTTGCGCTTCAGAGGTCGAATGTGCGAAAACCACAAGACATACAGAAAAATGATACATGTCATTGGAAAGGATATTTCCCCAAGTTTCATTTCGTAATATGCGTCGTGGGGTAGCTGCAGAACGCATCACAATGGGGCAGGCGTGTTTGAACGTGGCCTATAATGAAGCGGTGTATTCTTTTTGTGTCCTTGAATTCGTTAAATATGAGTTAGTCGCGTCGGTTCAGCGACGATTTCGTTGCAGTTATCAGGTGAAACCCCAACAGACTGATCAGTCTGCGAGTGTTACAACACATTCAGTGAGACTGGCTGCTTATATGGTGTGAAGAAATCAAGGCGGCCGAGACCCTCAGTGGAAAAGGTGGAGCGTGTGCGAGAATCGCTTGTCAGGAGTCCAAAGACATCGACAACAAGTACGAGTAGAGAGCTGAAGATAAAACAGTCATCTCTCTGGGTCAATTGTAGGCAATTATCTGCGTGTAAACCATACCAGTCGTAGTAGTTACATTCACTGACTATTTGGGACAATGAGCTTCGTTCTGGGTTTTGTAATGATTAGCAGTGGGTACTGGACGAAGATGGTTTTTCATAGAACTTGGGTTTTAGTGACGAAGCGACGTTTCATGTGACTGGAAAGGTGAATTATCACAACATGGGTGTTTGGGGCACAGACCACTCACATGAGATTGTGGAACATATTCGTGGTTCATTAAAATTAACGTCTTTTGTGCCATTATTGTAGGACAAAGGAAAAAATATGCAAACACCGCAAGGAATATATGCCTGAACATAAAATGCAGATGCAAGCTAAGCCTGAAGGTTGCACTGTTGTATTCGACCACGAACGGCACCCGTGGAATGTGCTCAGTATGTTGCAAGAGCTAGTCGCCAGAACTGTGTTCTGTGCAGTTGTTAGTGCATCATGTCGCAGCTAAGTCATTTCGAACGTAAGCAGATATTTGATCTTGTGTGATAGGTGCTTCCGGAATCAAGGTAACCGAAGTGTTTGGTGTTTTGGGAGGCATCGTATCGAAGATATGTACAGCACACAGGGAAAGCAGAAAACATCATCCACTAAGTCAGAAAGCGGATGAAAATGTGTGTTAAGTGATCGTGACAGAAGGTAACTGAAATGGGCTGTGACAAAAAATAAGAAGGCGACAGCTGCAAAAGACATTGCAGAACTGGATGTCGCACTAACGATCCCTGTTACCACCAAAACAACACGAAGAGAGCTCCATAAGCAGCGAACTGAAAGGCGAGCTGGAATCCCAAAACCTTAGATCAATGTTTCCGAAACCATGGCCGGGCGGGGTAGCCGCGCCGTCTCGGACGCCTTGTCACGGTTCGCGCGGACCCCCCTGTCGGAGATTAGAGTCCTCCCTCGGGCGTGAGTGTGTGTGTTGTCCTCAGCGTAAGTTATGTTAAGTAAAGTGTAAGGGTAAGGACCGATGACCTCAGCGGTTTGGTCCCTAGGAACTTACTACAAATTTCCAAATTTCCGAAAGCAAAAAACCTGGACTATGGAGCAATTGAAGAATGTCATTTGATCGAATGAGTCTTGTTTAACACTGTTCCCAACTTCTGGCCGAGATTATGCTCCATCAGCGAAACATGGCGGTAGTTCGTTGAGTTCGTTGATTATTTGGGCAAACTCTTCAAGCTCGCATTATTGTCAAGGATTATGTGACCATTTCGACTGTTCAGGTCCATCCCATGGTACGACACCGTAGAATTCGTTTCCCATGATACTGCATTTCCAGACGACTGGGCCCCTCTCATGGCCCAGGACTGTTTGTATGAACACGAGGACAAATCGTCACATCTTTCCTGCGCACCCCAGTCACCATATCAGCATATTAAAGAGCTGATGTCATGTAGTTTGGAGATAGTCGCTATCTACCTCCGTCATCGTTATCTGAATTTGCCACTATTTTGAAGGAAGGATGGTACATGATTCCCATGCAAAACGTACAGAACCTGTATTTATCCACTCCGAGATGACTGGAAGGTGTTAATGTGTTCTGAACGGCTGTGGCTTTCCTACGCGGTATTTGCATAGTAATGTGCTGCATCTTTGTTGTTTCTATATTTTTTCCAGTCCCCCCCCCCTCCCGTGTGTGTGCGTGTGTGTGTGTGTGTGTGTGTGTGTCTCATTGTAACGACCAAAGTAAGGAGTTGAAAACACTCTCGTGATCCTTCTGCTGTCGCAATTCCGCGGCACTCTTAGAGCCTGAGCACAAAAGCAGACTCAGAATCTTGCAGAATGGTCCAGTAGACTGAGTCCTTAACGGTTGAGTGGTCGTGTATTCACAGCGAACAGTGCACGTGTAATCTAACTTTCTTGCAAAAGCCAAACAACACAAGAGGAAAATTCGGTCATTTCACTGGAATTGTGCCATTGGACTTGTTTCCTATTACGACCTTCTTCAGCGCCCCCACGTCATCTGCCTTATCATCAAGTGATTTGCTTTTTATAGGTTTATGTCAAATATCGTTTGTTCCTGCCTGCACTGCCACCTAATTTGGAAAAGTTGCAGGAAAGGATAATTAATACAATTGACGATATCGACCATGACGAGTTGGGACGTATATGGCAAGAGTTTGGTTGTCGTTTTGACGTTTGCCCGCACCATAAGCGGTTCCCCTATTGAGCACCTGTAATGTGAATTAAAACTTTCCTATTCACTGGTATGTGTCCATTTTCTGTTGTAGCCTTCACGCACTTGTCTTCCGAAGACCCGGAAACAAAAGGTTGTTTATATGTCACAACGTATGCTATGTGTTCGTTTACCTTTTCTCGGCCAAATTTTTGATAAACACCATAACTTCGAATTTTCTCCTCTGTCAGTTATGATACTGTCCTCACTCTAACCTTGCCTTGCCTTGGTGAGAGTTTCGTGTTATTTTACGTAATATTTAATTTTTAACTATATTACATATTTCACGTGTGAAATAAATATTACATCTGTAATAGCTAGTAACTGGACTCTTATTAACGCCGTGATCTATATAAGCAAGATACAAAGCCAAAATGCCTAGTTATCTGAATATGTTTTACCTTCAGTCTACCACGAGGTAGAGCAGTTAAAAGTAAGAATGTAATTAAATATACTAAAATAAAAATTTGTGTAATGTATATCACACTTATGCCATCGTAATAATACTTTTTCATTCCATACGTTGAAACGTCCCCTTAGAAAAATTATACATGACTGTGCTTAAACTGAAACAATATTTTTAGCGCAACGGAATCTGACTTTCAATAATCCCTACAAAAGAATGGCCCTGACTAACATTAACCTATACCTTCCACAAATCACTTACCTCACAAAAATCTTCGTTACTCAAGCTACTGCAATACAGCGAGCGCCACTACTGCCGGCTAAACAAATGATTCGAACTACTGAAGGCACTAACTACTGATAGGCATAGTTAGCAAATGAAAGATTTTGATAGAGAACAAACAATGTATTTACCTTAATAGTGTTCAAAGTCATAATATATATGGCAGTTCATGACATCCATTCTTACAAATGTACTGTTTCTGATGGACACACGTCCACATCATCCGCTCTCAAAAATCCACCATCTCACTTCCCCACATCTACCACTGCTGGCGGCTCACCTCCAACTGCGCAACGCTACGCGTTGTTAACAGCAAACTGCCCAACACTACAATAGACAACAACAATAGAAACCAGCCACAGACTGCACACAGCACAGTCAGTGATTTTCATACAGAGCGCTATGTGGCGTTACCAATAAAAAAACCTAAACAGCCTCCTTACATAGCCGCCATGCTCCCCACAAAAAATTTTACAAATAGTCTTGGGCCATGGCCAATACAGATTTGAAAAAAATTTTTCATAATTACAATAACAAAGAAATCAAATGCACACACTTATTGATACAATGTTGGTCAAAAGCTAAAATTTCCTCACATTCCATAAAGACAGTCCTGATCGTTCATCACAGTAAAATTGCAGTGTTTTTCTCAAGGTCTGAGCATTAAAAGAAAATGCACACGGAAGTAGTGGATTTCCAAGCAGTCTTGAAGAAGTAGTGTTGTCCTTCCAACGGAAAGACAGTGCTGACTCTTGACATGCAGACAGGTAATGGGCCACAACAGAGCAAACCCACAGCAGAGTCAGTCGAAGTTTTGAAGAATATTGGTAGGTAGGTCATAACAGAGCAGACCACTGTAGTCTTGTTAGAGATTACGGTATTGGTGGGCCATCAGAGGTGCAGACCCACTGCAGTTCTTGTAGAAATAATGGTATTGGTGGGTCATCAAAGGTGCAGACCGCCGGCCGCGGTGGTCTAGCGGTTCTGGCGCTGCAGTCCGGAACCGCGGGACTGCTACGGTCGCAGGTTCGAATCCTGCCTCGGGCATGGGTGTGTGTGATGTCCTTAGGTTAGTTAGGTTTAAGTAGTTCTAAGTTTTAGGGGACTTATGACCTAAGATGTTGAGTCCCATAGTGCTCAGCGCCCAAAGATGCAGACCCACTGTAGTCCTTGTAGAAATAATGGTATTGGTGGGCCATGAAAGATGCAGACCCACTGAAGTCCTTGTAGAAATAATGGTATTGGTGGGCCATCAAAGATGCACACCCACTATAGTCCTTGTAGAAATAATGGTATTGGTGGGCCATCAAAGATGCAGACCCACTGTAGTCCTTGTAGAGACGGCCAGCAGCCATCTGTTGCGACTGCGCAGGTGCACAATCACCATCGAAGAGTCTTGCGGACAATATAGAAAGTCCATAAACCACCACTTGTGCACTCACAAAGTTTTTGGAATTGTCCTTAGAACCAGCAATGCTGTTAACCAGTCCCTTGCTGAATTACACACATGCAAGCACTAACAGTCCCAACTTCTCACATACTGTGCATATATTATGACCAACATAAACGTGTGCAGTGAAATGATACTTAATTTGAAGAACTGGTGTCTATACAATTATAAATTTACAACATAAGAATACAATTACAAAGGTACAAAATACATAATTAAAGAACATAACAGTACAGATAACATTTGTAGTTACACAGGCTTTACAAAACAATAGAAATAAACATATACATCAGTGTTACAGAAATTATGACATAAGTAAATATATAAAATAATGAGAATAGTTTTCGAAACATTAATTTCACACATGAGCATTGAAACAGAACAGAATTAATAATGTCTATAAACGTCTTTACAAAGTAAATAACATATTATTAGAAAAATTCTACAACATAACTCGTATCAGCTAAACATATAAAAACAGGAAAAACACAAATACACAAGAGTACACAAATACATAGCAGAATAACACAGGAGGAAAGGACAGGGTTTGTTGTCAGTGTAACATTTGGTACTGCAGTACAACCCAAAACTTCATTCCATAGATCTTTCATCTTATTTCAACATTCGTTTCCACCAAAAAAATCCTATCCAAGCATGCTTTCTGTATTTATATGTTCACATATTTCTTACCTCATTATTTACTTTCCATCATCTTACCTCATCATTTATTTCCAAGAAAATCCTACCTAAACCTGTTGTCCCTAAACCCTACTTTTTTGTTCATATCCTCTTTCAAAATACTTTTTTGGTCAAACCATTTTCTTATAGCTTCTCAATGCATTTCTTCCAATTCATCACAACTCGTTCTCTTATATAGCCTACCCCATCTTTAGCTAACTTAAATCTACTGAACTCAGATGCTAAACTAAGGGATGAGGCAGTGCCGCAGCACAAAACAATTAACACAAACAGCAATGACAAAAAAATGGAAATTGGCAAAGCAAGCAGCAGTAAATATAATAACTTATATCTAAACATGACAAATCCACAAGCAGAAAAAATAGTACACTAAAGACAACAATGCAGTTAAGGGAAATGTATATTCACATGTTAATGTCTATGTAATTAAAGTGGTGCACCACAAAAACTTATTCTACAAAAAATTACCAAGTACTTGAAAAGAAAATTATGTATGCAGTTACTTTTATTAGTCCCTTCTTATTTGTCTTTCCTTTCCAAGTGCTCCTTTTTAAAGGAATGTGGATCATAAAATTATTATTTAATAGATCTGTTGACAGAAAGTGATCACATTAGCAAATGCATTTAATTTTATTTTATAAAACCAATGCTGCAACACAGCAGGAAACAAGACATCAAATGAAATAAGCAACTATGAAAAGAAAGCATAAAAATATCTTTCATTAGTCATGTGACATTTCATAAGTTAGTAGAAATGCTCTCAACTGTCGTAGAAAGACACTTGTCATAATCAGGTGTGCAGATGTAAGAATATTTCCCATCAGTTTATAAGCATTTCAGTAAGTAGCACAAAGTACGCGCTCCACAATATAATCATATGTTTCCAAGTAATTGCGTGTCATATTTGCGAAGCTTTCTTCAAAGGAATGTCAATAGCGAGGTTAATGGCCTCTTTCTTCTCCTCCTAATGGCTTTTTCTCAAGGCGGCTGGCACACCTGGCCACTCATAAGGCATTACGTCACGGTCACTTACCTTTCTTACCGAAATATTTACGGCAGCAGTTTCCGCTACAGTGACAGTCTCATATAAAAATTTCACAGGTGGAGAATTTGCGTTACAAATGTGTAGAAACAAAATCCTGTGAATATAACAGTGTCCAAAAAATTTTCGCTGGCATTGTGATACTTTCACGCATATACACACATTTCATAACTGTTAAACTACGATTCTTGGTTTCCAACATCCTTTTTCACAAATCAGAGTCCCTAACCACTACTCATTATTCCTTACTTTATTACACATATACATATTCGTCGACATTTCTTCAATATTTCATCATAATAAATTCCTCATATAGCATCAGCTTATTGATCATAAACATACCTCAACAGCATAATACACATCGTCATCATAATAATAACATCATGAAACCTCAGCCAAATCTCAAAATAGTCGTAGCTTCCTCCAATAATTTCAAAACCTAAAAAAATTCTCTGCTCATTTCAATAGTGTCATCTACCTCAAACGTACTTTAAAAATCACGATCCCATACCAAATACGACATTCAAAGCTCTCATACTATCACAATGGTTCCGAAAAATATATGAACAGCTCACAAAGTACATACAAAATACAATTTCATAAGTGTGAAGTTATCCAACTGTGTAATTACGTAAACATCTGTCACTGATATAGTAAAAAAAAAAATGTTTGTCTCTCCCAGGTAAATGATCAGATATCTGTGTAATTCTGTGTTAGAGAAATATGGTACGGACATGTAAAGTTGTATAAGCAAATACCATATTAGCTAGGGTTCCTTGTGCTTGCCAGACACATGGTACACAAAGTAAGCGTGTACCCTCCTGAGGATTAATGTAATCATACCCTCAGGTGTTACAAATTACAGCAATCGAATGAAATGTATCACCGGAAACTTTCTTTGTATCTTCGTGATTCAAAAATCTTTAAAAATAAATATTTTAAGTACAAAGTTAAACACTCAAATACGTGTCCTGTAGCGCTAAATGTGCGTCTTGCTGTAAGATAATTGTGTGGAAGTGTCGTAGTTATCGTCCTCCGAAAGCTAAGTTCTGCAGAAGTCAATGTACTTACCTCGTGATAAACAAAAGTGAAATGCTATGCGTATAGATATTGTAGTTATTACGTACATTACCGTGATCAAGAAAGTACTATACTGTAACGTATTGTTGTGCTACGAAAAAGGCTGTCACATTGTAGCTATACCATAAAAGCTACTACTAAAACATGTTTTACTTTCCAGAATAATACAGAAAAACTGTGCAGATATAAAACACACACCGCAAAAGCAACAATGTAAATTGTGTCACGTATTAGTAGCGTCGTGATATAATCGTGTAGCTATCAAATAAACTAACCACTGTGTCATCTGGTATGTCTGAAAAACTACTTTAAATCCAGAATGTATTTTCAAGTAAGCCAAAATGTTGCATTAAAATCTCATTAGCAGTACTGGTATATGTTCTAAGTATGTAAGCCTTATATTCGTCACGTAATCGTGCAACTAACAAGCAAGAATGTACACACACAATAACACTGCGTCGTCTGTTCACTATAACAATGCATTCGCAATTACTGTCTAAATATGTTCCCTAGCTTCTAGACTGGATAGTTAATTTTTGAACATAGTTGCATGTTAACAGTTTCTAAGTGTGACAAAGAGTACTAGTAACGTAAAGTGAGAAATTTTATAGCAAAGACTAAGTTAAAAAAAAAAAGATTATCTCTCAATAAACGGATTTAAATGTGAAATGTGGTGCGATCTTTTACCCTTTCTAGTGCGCAGAGTTTCAACTTCAAATCAATTATCATGTTTTATACGTCGGTAAGGAATGCTAAAATTTTTCTCAAGGTTACAGTCTCACTTCCTCACATCTACCACTGCTGGCGGCTCACCTCCAGCTGCGCAACGCTACGCGCTGTGAACAGCCAACTGCCGAACACTACAATAGACAACAACAATGCAAACCAGCCACAGACTGCACACAGCACAGTCAGTGATTTTTATACAGAGCGCTATGTGGCGTTACCAATAAAAAAAACCTAAACAGCCTACTTACAACGTACATAGAGAAAACCTTTAATGCTTAGATAATGAGTCAGATATTGCTGTTATATCTGCACTACTAACCTACATAGAATAAGATATAGCCCTACTCGTGGAAACCTGCCTGATTTGACATATTTATGGTTCTTAACACGACGAATCATTTTCTTCCTATTCTGGCTTTCTAAACCAATAAAGCGGGAAAAAAGACGGCATTTTTATTATTCTGCGCAAGACGTGTTAGGATATCCGCGACCATTTTCAGCACTGAATGAAAATAACTAGCCTTGGTCACCAATAAAATTTTTATTTATCATCTCATCATTACGCGATAGGGGATAGCACAATCATCAGATCTTCCGTAAACAATATACTGTATCCCGTTGCCTCCTGCTTGGACGACATTCCGAAACACCATAAGTGCATAGTGTTATATCGTAGCCAGTGATGCCAACCGAGCCCGCTGCCAAAAGGTTGGCAGCATCAAAGTCCGGACGCCGTCCGCATAAGCAGCGCCAGCGATACAGGAAATCGCCGCAAGTCTGCGCGAGCCACCGCTGGCTTCTGGCTTCTTAAGCGCTGGAGTCGCGAGCGCTAGGACAGTTCTGTATTCGCCGCTCAGTCGTATACTCGCCACCGATTTGTGTACTTGCTAGTCAGTTGTGTGTTCATCGCAGCAGAGTTGTTGTTTGTCGTCCGGCGACGCTGACCTAGCCGCTCCGACTCGAACTAGACAGATTTCTGTACACACGGAGTTCACTACTGTGTTTCTGTATCTTCGTTAATAAAGATACGTACCGACTTTTATTTAATCAGAGTGTTTGGGTTTTCATCTTTCTGTTCACTGTTCCAGCGGACCGGTCGGCCCGCTATTAAAAGTGTGGCGATGACTTCGTAAGCCGTTTCTACAGCGAAGTATTTGTCGCTACGAACGCCGCCACAAAACATAGTGTATTTCGAAATGTGGTAGGAGGAGACAAGGGGTTGCTTACAAGCGTATTTCATTTTTGTTTATTTATTTGCAACATTCTCCATTACAGTATTTGTAATACTACACGTATGTAGTGTGTGCGTGCGGGCGCGGGTATGTATGTGCGGAGCATAATGTTTCTGTTGTATGATGATGATGATGATGATGATGATGACGATGACGCTGATGAGAGAAGGGAGTGGCTGAAACACGTTGACGGCACATAGCCTGCTCCTCGCAAATAGCACCAAAGGGGCCGCCAAGACTAACGTCCCTGTCCAACGGACGGATCAAGGTCAGCAGTGCCACGTGCACTAGTGTTTGATAGGCGTATTGTTTTTAAATAGCTAATGATAGGGCTATACCTAAAGGCTTAATTAAAAGATAATATATAAAATTTATATTTCCATTCAGAAATGCTTTATTTTCTGGGATACCCGTAAAATATTCTGAGCCCATGATTACCTCTTCATCCCAAAATCGTGCATTAAAAGTATTCACTTTAGCACTACTCTTCCCTTCTCACTCTAAACATCTGGTACAGTTCAAATGAAATGACCGAATTTTCCTCATGTGCTGTTTGAAGTTCAAAGCCAATTAGATTGTACGTACACTGTTCGATGTGATTAGAAGGCGACTCCACTGTTAATGACAGTCTACTGACTCATTCAGAGGAGTCTGAGCCTGCGTTTGTGCTTCTGTGACGTCAGAAGCATCCTGAGACTGTCATTTTACTTTTATTTTCATTTCGTACTTACATGTCTAGTTCCGTAGGACCAAATTGGGGAGCAAATCTCCAAGGTCATGGAACGTGTCAGTACACGAAATTATAACATAAAAGTAAAAACGGATAAAATAAAATGTTTATCAGTCCAAAGAAAGGTCAAGCCACAAGTTTAAGTAAACGCAATCAACAATGTAACATAAGAATCAGATTAATTTTTCAAGGAACTCTTCTACAGAATAGAAGTGACCCATGAGGAAACTCTCCAGTTTTGATTTGAAAGCGCGTGGATTACAGCTAAGATTTTTAAATCCTTGAGGGAGCTTATTGAAAATGGATGCAGCAGTATACTGCACATCTTTCTGTACATGAGATCATATGGGTTTAGGAGGTCTAACAATATCCTTTTTCTTGCTCAATCATATACAAAATTAATATTGAAGTCACCACATATAACTAATATTTGGTACTTCCTATAAACTGAACCGAGAGCCCTCTCAAGATTCAGCAGAAATCATCTCCTGCACATCATTGAAATATCTGTTCAGTGCAGTGCCGCGATACATCTATGGACTCAAAGGGAATACTGGTTTTTACGTACATGCCCACTCTCCCACTCCCCCACTCCACCAGGAACTCTTTGAAAACCAGCCGGTTAATCTGCATTCCGGTGAAGGAGACTTCTGAATTGTCAAATTATTGAAGTGCTCCTGCGATATACCAGTAATGTCAGAGTCAACATCTATAAGCAGTTCACTAACTTTATCTCTAACGCCTCTTGTACTTTGATGAAATATGCTAATTCTTTCTCTACTTGGATACCTTACCTCCTCTGCCGGCCTGAGTGGCCGTGCGGTTCTGGGCGCTACAGTCTGGAATCGAGCGACCGATACGGTCGCAGGTTCGAATCCTGCCTCGGGCATGGATGTGTGTGATGTCCTTAGGTTAGTTAGGTTTAATTAGTTCTAAGTTCTAGGCGACTGATGACCTCAGAAGTTAAGTCGCATAGTGCTCAGAGCCATTTGAACCATTTGAACCTTACCTCCTCTGAAGGTGACTCCTTAGTTAGAGGGACTTCCTTTAAGCAGATATGTCTATCAGCTGACTTCAATTGAAAAAAATTTGCAGCTCTAATACCAACTACTGCTACTACTACTATTACTATCGCATGCTCTACGTGAAATGCACCGAGAAGTTCTCGAGTGATTCCACGGACGCCCTCCCATTTGCCATTTGTATTAAGAACGAATTGCAATGGATATGAATGTAAGAATTCTAAGATTTTTAGGGGGTTAACTACATTACACAACATTCTTACTGCTGTCTATTATTGAATAAATATTTTATTTCATTTACCTAGTTTAACCAGTGAAGTTAAATCAGTGAGTCAAAATGTTCAAATGTGTGTGAATTGCTAAGGGCTCCAACTGCAGAGGTCATCGGTCCCTAGAAATTACACACCACTTAGACTAACTTAAACTTATCCTAAGAACAACACATACATACCCATGCCCGAGGGAGGACTCCAGCCTCCGGCGGGAGAGGTAGCACAATGCATGACGTGGCGCCTCAAACTGCGCGGCCACTCCGCTTGGCCATCAGAGAGTCAAAAGGAACTGAAATTATGCGACATAATCTTCAGCATGTTACTTAAGTCATTACTATGGGAGATAATTATACAGGGCATGGAAAAAAATGGAAACTCAAAAACACAGCACATTACCATGACCAGTAGGCATTAAAAAGACCTTCTAGACGTCTTGGAATGGATAAATACAGGCCCTGTATTGCTTGTAAGGGAGTCGTAAACAAGTTCCGGTAATGGTTACGGAGGTGGATTGCGACCACGCAAACTTCTCTCCAAAGTACACCACAAAAGCTCAGTAATATTGTGATCTGGTGACTGTGGTAGCCAGAACAGATGTGACTGTTCATCCTCGTGCTCATGAAACCAATCCTGGAAGACGCGAGCTGTGTCAACAGGAGCCGAGTCATCTTGGAATTCCGCATCGCCACTGGGGAACAAGCATTGTACCATGAGATGGACTTGATCAGTCGAAATGGTCACATATTCCGTGAAAGTTATGCGACCGTGCAGAGTAATTATGGGTCCCATCGAATACAACGACACATCTGCCTAAATAATTACCGAGTCCTCAGCGTGTTTTACTCTTGGGACGTAAAGTTGATCACAACTTGGGAACGGTGTGAAACAAGACTCATCTTAAATTGACGCATATCCCGCGTTTTATGGTTTTGGCAGCATGTTTGCCTGTTGCGGGCAGGACCAACACTGATGGATGATACTAGAATTCCAGCTCGCCTTTCAGTTCTCTGCTTGGTTACGGAAGCACTCACCATACGAGCGCCAGCTACTGTATTTGTCCGCGTTCGAATTGGTTTAGTTCAGACATAATGCACTCACAACCATACACTGTTCTGACCACGACTGGCATCTCCGACGTATTGAGGACATTACAGGGTGACATTCGTACCCAGATACAACAGCGCTGCCTGCCGGCTTGGCTAAAATGTGCTTTAATGTTCAAGTATGCATTCTCACGTTGTTTCCCTATTTTTGTCCAATCCCTGCATGTGGAAACATTTCAAGTTAAAAGTTTTGGTTAACTGGTATGTTCACGTCATTTTAATGTTTAATTCTGGTAGTAGCAATTCTTTTTTATCTCTAATGTATAATGTGAGTCTACTGAGGTAAGACTGTCATGAATCATTTAAACCTTTCCGAATATCATTTGGACAGTGGGTTGTTCACTAGTAACCTTGCATCATCTGCAAAAGATATGATTTTGCACAATCCTTTAATGTCTTAGAATGGTCAAGAACAGGAGTAGACCCATTATCAAAACATATGGTAACTCACATTTTATATTCGGTCAAAAAGTTGAATTCTATCTGTGGTGCGCTGTGGGAACCTTTCCTTTCTATAATAAGGGTAAGCTTCCCCTCAAATTGGACGTCATTTGGGGCCATAGTATTTTAGTTTCTCAAGTAGGATTTGATAAAGTAGAAGATACGAAAATGATAGTATTCGTTACCTCTAGTACGACTTCATATGCAGGAGACAGATAGTTTTTCTTTCCAAAATTAAATCCTATGAGTTATATGGGCTTATACGGGCCTACTAGAGGTAGTTTTCTTGTCTGTGCAGTTATAGAATACGAGAATTCCCCACTTTCACTAACCGTCAGAATGTCTCAGATAAGCCAGTGAGTCCTTAGAGGATGGTAAAAGATGCAGTATGACTGGCTGTGCCTTTCCATCCGGGTTGTGAGGAGATTAAGACAGTCAGTCCTTGGACTAGCTTAGTAAGTCGTCGCGTAAAATTATTTCTGTTTTTTGGGGGAAGCTCTCGAAATTTCTGTCCTTCGTAGAAGCAGTATCAGCGTCATCTGGTTCCTGTAATGTGCAATTCCACTCCCTGCTAGTGATGAAGCGGGAACCTACATAATTTGGAATAACGTTCAAAACGGACGCCATTATGATGTATACCGGCTGATCAAAAAGTCAGTATAAATTTGAAAACTTAATAAACCACGGAATAATGTAGATAGAGAGGTAAAAATTCACACACATGTTTGGAATGACACGGGGTATTATTAGAACAAAAAAAGTATTACTAGACGCGTGAAAGATCTCTTGCGTGCGTCGTTTGGTGATGATCGTGTACTCAGCCGCCACTTTCGTCATGCTTGGCCTCCCAGGTCCCCAGACCTCAGTCCGTGCGATTATTAGCTTTGGTGTTACCTGAAGTCGCAAGTGTATCGTGATAGACCGACATCTCTAGGAATGCTGAAAGACAACATCCGACGCCAATGCCTCACCATAACTCCGGACATGCTTTACAGTGCTGTTCACAACATTATTTCTCGACTACAGCTATTGTTGAGGAATGATGGTGAACATATTGAGCATTTCCTGTAAAGAACATTATCTTTGCTTTGTCTTACTTTGTTATGCTAATTATTGCTATTCTGATCAGATGAAGCGCCATCTGGCGGACATTTTTTGAACTTTTGTATTTTTTTTGTTCTAATAAAACTTCATGTCATTCTCAGCATGTGTGTCAATTTGTGCCTCACTATCTATATTATTCCGTGATTTATTCAGTTTTCAAATTTATACTGACTTTTTGATCACCCGGTATTTTTACTATGCACCATAACCTGATAATGTCGACTCAATTAATGATAATTTAACTAAAGACTAACAATTTCCCGAGAGCATGGTCTCATGATAGAACTATATCGGAAGGTATGCTATCACCGACTGGCGATTACGGCGTGCAGCCTGTACCTCGTACTTACACCCGTGATATTTTGTAGCTGTTCATACATTATCGTTAGCTTAAATATTATTCATTCATTTATTAAGCTGATAGATTTCTGGCTTAGTAATATCGTTGTGAGAAAGTACTTACGACCTGTAGGCTTCTCCTACAATCTGTATTGGAAAAATCAACTCTTATTAGCAAATATTTATTAAACAATATTACTTGCTTCGCTTCAGAATAACTGTGCTCTTCCTACTTACCTCGCTGCTGACGTAACGGGCATTCTCATTTCCAGCTACAGCGCCTCACTCCAACGTCCACTGGCAATGCCATTAGGTCCAACGGCTTCTTTAGTAATCGTGGAAACTGGAATCTCATTCCCAACTGTGTGCGTTCTGCAATACCGCTTTAGTCACTGAATGCTATATGAGATCTGCAGACGCGATACAAGATTGTAAAACTGGACAACAAGGAAATAAAATTTGGCTTGAACATAATGGGTACGTTACAAGCTACACTTTAACGTTAATTACTGTTGTGCATATTTCGTAAACAAGTTATGGCGTTCTATGTTTGTATGCAAGCGCTGGGGGCTAATAGCATGCTAATTGCATCGTGCCTGCTACCGGATCCTTCCATTTAAAGTCTGTAACGTCTTATTTGCGCCTCTTTATCAGTTGCACAGAGGCTACGAACAAAAGCGTCCTCAGCAACAATTGGCTTAGCAGGAAAGAGTGTCATTGTGTTAAGCGGTGGGTGAAGCCCTTTCGATGGCTGAACCAAACAGAAGCCCTCTAAACGTTGGGAGGGCGTCTGGGCGTCCCGCGGAATCACTGCCGTCGTTCCGCAAGCTTGGCAGTCTTCGCCACCTCAGCATGATGTCAACCAACTGTTGTTTCAGAGTCAACTGGACCAGATGACCAGGAAGAAGAAAGTTACACGATTTGCACAAAAAAAGAAAACAAGTGTTGTGGATAGCTTATGTTCTTAAGTTCGTTAGTTAAGTTTCCCTAAACAGCTAGTAAAATGCCTAATTGGAATTTTAAGAGTAGCTTTATTTATTGTTATTTTGCAAAGTATGAAGAAAATAAAACACGAAGATACCCATAGAGCTGAATGTAGCCCTTGTGTGTCGACCTGATAACAACTTAGGGCCTAAAAAGCGATATTTAAGATAACATTAACACCCTACACTCCACATACCGATGTCCTGCGTAGAGCGAAACCGGCTGGTGCCCAGCGGCATAATAGCCGGGTGCTCAGTAACTAAACCGCTGTAGGCAGCACGCTACAAATTTGCTGATAGTACTTGCAAATACGCTGTAAAAATGATTCGCTTCCGGATCGGTTGGTGGTTGCTTCCGTAAATTGACACTCATTACTGCTTGAATAATTGCTAATGCCTACAGGTGGCAATCTTCGTGAATGGTTGTCGTCTTAGCATTCTGTATTCAAAAACTTTGTGGTGATACCTGAAACGAAAGCTGTTAAAGGAAGCAGTAACTCTGTAGTGGAAACTATAGAAACAGATGCTTACCTACAGAGGAAAAATACATGTAAGCAAGTAAAGCAGAGCATTTGGAAATCCATGGTCTTTCCGTCTCAGAAAACGCGATACACAAGCAGCAAACAATTAACATACGGCCACACAAAGAACAAAGCTGACACAGTTCGCAGCCAGGAGGCGCACACGACTTTTCTCCTTTAAGTAAATGTCGACAACGACGGCAGGAAGTGCGACCGGCCGCGAAGTCAAATAAAATAAATATCCCAAAGCTTGAGAACAGCGGAGCCTGTGCGAAGACTGGTAAACGCCGACGGGAAGGACAACATCATCAGTACTAAAATCAACATTACAGTTTTGTATATTACAAATTCCGCATTACCTAATTATCCTACAATTGGTTTTGGAGTTTCCTAGTCATTTCAGCCGAGAATAGCTTAAGAAGCCAAAAAATTTCATGACTATTTCAGAATGTGTAGGAGCTATTTACTTTTCTTAATATACAGTCATCGTCATAATGGCCTTCGAATCACGTACGGCAAGCCATTGTTCCAGACCGACCACTGAGGGCTTCGCGTCCAGTCTTCGAACTGGATTCCGATCTTCTTCGTCTGACAACTGTTTACTGCTGTTCATAAAGTTATCAATCTACACCACCGTTCGAACACAACTGCTAATTTAACGTTACTGGACAAACGGTAAAATTGAATGTGCTAAAATGGCGGCGATTGCTTGTTTCCATTCCACTTATGTACATATGTTATTATTTATTAAATACAGAATGCACAGTGTATCCATACGAAGGAATAAACGGCAGTAAAGAGAGAAAATGTAGTAAAGGCAAGTTCTTATTAATAACCACGTGACACAGGACTGCATCTGATTGTCATTAATATTTCATTCGTTTACCTGTGAAACTCAGTCCGCACTGTGTAATTTTACCCTGTCCCAGAAAACTAAGTAGAAGCCTTTAAGATCTAAGCTATAAATTAGTGTGTATAACTTTAATGGATAACGGGGATGATTTAAGGCATTAGCTGTAGATCCTAAGTGGAGATTTACATAGTTACATTATTTAACATGAATGGAAGGTATTAGCAGAAACAATCTTTCGAATAATACAGCAATTTATTCATTTAAAAAACTTATTCCAAGTGGATCGTGTATGAAAATGAAATGATTCACTAACACCACTACGTAAACCCTAACGGTAGATCTGTTGATTTGCAACGTTCCTTGAATCAACAAGATACATGCCCTTTGAAATGGCATTCTGAAAATTGTCCACAAAATTCGTTAACACCAAGAAAAAACACTGACTGTGTCCCTGACTGTATTTCGAATATACTTGTAATTCACTACAGCAATGCTGGACAAGAGATAGGTGATCATACTGTTTTCCACAAGTGCGGACCAAAAAGAACACTGTCACACTAGTGCTGCTAATTAAGTTCACCATAATTTTCCACCGCCAGTCACGCAGAATGCCAGTCATGTAAATGGCTCTGTTGTACAGGAAGAGCGGCGCACTTCTGTCTTAACAACTCTGGATCCCTCTCGTCTGCATCCGCCGTCCATCTATTTCATGCACACCTGTAATGCGCAAAATGCACACAGCCTTATGTCCCCCCCCCCCTCCCCCCAGAACTCTAACTTCCAGATGTGCACAAGATGCACCCTCCTCCACATACCTCCAGTGACCATTATAGTTTTTAACTCAACCTCATGCCCGGCTGTTTCTTTCTGCCATACAGGACACACATGCCAAAGCAGCAAAAACATACACAGTTTCCCAATAAACTTCCTTCAAGCACACACAACCCCTCCAGTACAACACATCACAATAAAACGTCAACCAAATTGCAATATGCCCTTCTACTTCCAGAACACTGTCGCTTCATCTCCATCTCTGTCATATAACTGACAAATTTATCAGAGGCAACTGAAATACCCTCACGTTAGATGTCCTCTAAAATAAGAAAGCTGCTCACAAGCCTAGGCCATTACTTTCTGCAACTCGTGTTTCTTTTGATAAGTGTAAGCTTGTTACCTTCAAAGCGCTCTCTCTGAAAAATGGGAATGTTCCTCCCTCCTGCAGCTAGAATAGCCTCCTTTCCCAAGTTCGGCCACTGGGTAGGTTTCGGTTGTAAAATGCACAGCACAATAGGCTGTTTACCCCCCCCCCCCCCCCACACACACACACACACTCCATCGAGCGAGGTGCAGGTGGCACAGTGGTTAGCACACTGGACTCGCATTCGGGAGGAGGACGGTTCAATCCCGCGTCCGGCCATCCTGATTTAAGTTTTTCGTGATTTCCCTAAATTCTAAAGGGCACGGCTGACTTCCTTCCCTAATCCAATGAGACCGATGACCGATGACCTCGCTGTTTGGTCTCCACCACCAAAAACAAGCCAACCCTATCCCCCCCCCTCCACCACCACCCCTGGCTGCCCAAAGCGTCCTGAGTTCCGTAGAGACAACACCTGAGGCTCCAGTCTGCGTTGACGGCAAGGAGCCACTTTTTTCACGGAATTATCCGCCCTCTCTGTCCCAGATCCAAAGCGCTGCCACTTTCCATGCATTCTGGTATCATCCACAAAACAAGGGAGTCTAGCACCATGATAAATGTAAGGAAAGGAAATGTAACTAGAGAGAACTCAGTACATACAGTCGCTATGATCTCATATACAAAAACAGGACTATTGACTGCCACACCATTATTACGCTCCAATTACTGAATAATTTTCTTATTAAATGAAAAATGCATGCAAAATTGATTGCCACATTCCATACCAAAGGAGTACCAAAGGAATGGATTCTTTCCTTGAAAAGCCGGATTAAAGTGGAAGGGGAGCAGAAGTCGATCAATATGCTTGCAGATGAAGAAAATGGTTCAAATGGTTCTGAGCATTATGGGACTTAACATCTGAGGTCATCAGTCCCCTAGAACTACTTAAACCTAACTAACCTAAGGACATCACACACATCCATGCCCGAGGTAGGATTGGAACCTGCAACCGTAGCGGTCGCGCGGTCCCAGACTGAAGCGCCTAGAACCGCGCGGCCACACCGGCCGGCGCTTGCAGATGAGGTAGACGTCCCAGCAAAGTGTAATAAACTTTCTAAACTATTAAACTGGGGAGAATACGATGCATGAACACAGTACAAGTAGTGCAAGAACTCTGTAACTTCTGTAAGAAACAGATCACAACTGTAAGTTTGTGTCAGTGAATAACTTTTTTCAGTAAAAGAGTTTTATCTGCAACTTGTACACTGATCAGCCAGAACATTATGATTACCTCCCTACTAGCTGCTATGCCCACCTTAGGCACGGATAGCAGCGGCGACTTGTTGTGGCATGGAAGCAATGAGGTTTCGGTAGGTTGCTGGGGGGAGTTGGCACCATATCTGCACACACAAGTCACTTGATTCCTGTAAATTCCAGGAAGGGGTCTATGTGCTGTGACGATCACTCTCAATCACATCCCAGATGTGTTCGATCGGGTTCATATCTGTCCAGCTGGGGGGCCAGCACATGAACTAGAACTTGCCACTGTCTCTCTCGAACCACTCCACCACACTGTGGCTTTGAGACATGGCGCACTATCTTGCTGAACAATGTCACTGCCATTGGGAAACATGATCATCATGAAGGGGTGTTCGTTGTATGCAACCAGTGTACGATACTCCTCGGCCGTCATGCTGCCTTGCAGGAGCTCAACTGAACCTATGAAGGCTATCGTGAATGTTCTCCAGAGCATAATGGAGCCACGGCCACCTCGTCTCCGTCCCACAGTACAGGTGACATGGAGCTGTTTTCCTGGAAGACGACGTATTGGCGCCTCTCGCCGGCACGATGTAGAAGGTATCAGACCATGTCACCCTCTGCCACTGCGTCAACGCCCAGTGCCGATGGTCATGTGCCCATTTCAGTCGTAATTGTAATTGCCGACGTCGGGGTGTTAAACATTGGCACATGCATGGGTCGTCGGCTTCGGAGGTCCTTCGTTAGGAGTGTTCGGTGCTCTGTGTGTTCAGGCACACTTGAACTATGCCTAGCATTAAAATCTGGTGTCAGTTCCGCCACAGTTCGCCGCCTGCCCGGTTTTACTAGTCTTTACTAGTCTGCTCATCCTACGACGTCTATCTGTAATGAGGGGAGGTCATCCAGCCCCAAGATCTCTGGACGTGGTTTCACCTTGACCTCGCCATGCGTTGAAGACACTCACCACAGCACTCGAACACCCGACAGGTCGTGCAGTTTGCGAAATGCTCGTGCCGAGCCTCCGGGCCATCACAATCTGCCCTCGATCAGTCTCAGATAGGGCGCGTGCCTTCCCCATTCTACACACGTACAGCACGCTCACTGATACTACACGCACAGTGCGCGTGTCTGACTAGCAGTCATTCATCGCCAAGTGACGCTGCTGTCGGCGGTGATAACGTTTTGTCTGATCAGTGTATTAACATAGAATCAAATTGTGGAAATTTGTGGTAAGGACTGTGGGACGAAACTGCTGAGGTCATCGTTCCCTAGGCTTACGAACTACTTAATCTAACTTAAACTAATTTACGCTCAGGAAAACACACACACCCATGCCCGAGGGAAGACTCGAACCTCCGACGGGGGGATCCCCGTAAACCGTGACAAGACGCCTTAGACCGCATGGCTACACCGCGCGGCTATATAAACAAAGAAGAAGCATCTGCCCAGTAAATCTGGTTTAAATGTAAACATATTACTAAATAAAAGTCCCCGGCCAATTTACCTGTTAGTATGTGAAGACGAAACTGAAAAACTTATGGAGGGATTTTGATACTGTTTTCACAGACTGATCCGCGAGACAGGTCTGCGTATATAATTCATTACTGGGTTACCACGACGTCAGATAACAAGTCGAGCCTTAGACACCTACTAATACCAGTGCAAAACCGGTGCCCGTCGTTCGTTATTATGTAAAAGTCAAACGTCAACCGTAGCAAAGCTGGAGGTTCACCGAAACATGTTAAGAATTGAGCAGGTAAATTACGCAGCGAAATGCAAGAATGAGGAGACCCGAAATCGGAGAAGAAGCTTTGCTACTATCAAGGTGTGTTCACACTGCGAGCTGCGCCAAGACAGTGACCCGCCTGGATGTCAAAGCTATTGTTCTTTATTGAGTTGCTCACAGTGGCGGCCTGGCCAAGCCCCTCCACGCTTCAGAATCAGTGAGGCAAAATTACATGTATTATAACGATATATCCGAAGTTACTCAGTCCATATAGTCACTTAATCTTATTTTCATACACCTATAACATTATGGAACTAAAGAGCTACACTCTTCACATTTTTATTATTATTCAAATAAAAATCGAGAAATTAAAATGGAAACACCTTAGATGCTTAGATACAGGTACAGAAAAACACTTGGGCAAAAGCAGATCGGGTTATCCAAGGAAAACGCCGTAGAAAAGTAATTCCGCTTGGTCTTGGTTCTATCATAATTTCTTAAAGGCTATTTAATTCCAAGAGCTATGCACAGTTCCTTGTCAGTGGAAACAGAACCAGTGAGCCAAACGCCATTACCTCAAGAACGTTTGCTTATCAGTCTGTGTCACAGCAAAAAGAATATCATACTGAGAGGTCGTCATTGGCTGTCGTCAACAAACCATCGCCACTGCCAACTAACATATAATTACGAACAAAAGCAAAAAAAACCAAAATCTAGTGGGGAAAAATATTGAAATTTCGTAACTCTAAATCAACAAAATTCCTTTGATGAAGGCACAGCAAAATATTAATGAAGATGTCGAAATTAATTACTTCCTAATATACAGGGTGGTCTATTGATCGTGACCGGGCCAAATATCTCACGAAATAAGCGTCAAACGAAAAAACTACAAAGAACGAAACTTGTCTAGCGGGCCAACCATAGCGCTATCTGGTTTCCCCCTTCAAGCTAATTCTGCTCCCAGCCTACGTCCGTGGCGCGCTGCACATTTCGAGCAGCCATTCATCTCGGTGACGGCGTTTGTGGAGATGACCATCAATATAGTGTAGCAAACATGTGATTCACCAGAAGAGCTGACAGGTTTCCCTTGATCCCGATGATCCCGTGCCCACTGCAATCGTAACTGAAGATGCCGAGGATCGACATGTGAACACATAGCTGTGGCCTGCTGCGGAGCTCAGTGTTCAACAATGTACGATGAACAGTGTGCTCCGAAACACTTGTGCGTGCACCTGCATTTTGCAGTTTCGTCAGAGATGCCACAAATCACCATCTGTCCTACTTTACAGAGCAGACATACCGGGTGATCAAAAAGTCGTTATAAATTTGAAAACTTAATAAACCACGCAATAATGTAGATAGAGAGGTAAAAATTGACACACATGTTTGGAATGATATTGCTAGACGCGTAAAAGATCTCTTGCGTGCGTCGTTTCGTGATGATCGTGTACTCTGCCGCCACTTTCGTCATGCTTGGCCTCCCAGGTCCCCAGACCTCTGTCCGTGCGATTATTGGCTTTTTTACCTGAAGTCGCAAGTGTATCGTGATCGACCGACATCTCTAGGGATGCTGAAACACAACATCCGACGCCAATGCCTCACCATAACTCCGGACATGCTTTACAGTGCTGTCCACAACATTATTCCTCGATACAGCTATTGTTGAGGAATGATGGTGGACATATTGAGCATTTCCTGTAAAGAACATCATCTTTGCTTTGTCTTACTTTGTTATGCTAATTATTGCTATTCTGATCAGATGAAGCGCCATCTGTCGGACATTTTTTTAACGTTTATATATTTTTTTGTTCTAATAAAACCCCATGTCACTCCAAGCATGTGTGTCAATTTGTACCTCTCTATCTACATTATTCCGTGATTTATGCAGTTTTAAAATTTATACTGACCTTTTGATCACCCGGTACTTCTGAACCCCACGTTCTGTGAAGAGTGGTGGGCGTCCAACCATTTATTTAGAGCCTAGTGGTTGTTTCACTGTCCTTCTACCTCTTTCCGTAGGTGCTCGCGACAGTAGTACGTGAACATTCAACCACCTTCGCCGTTTTGAGATACTCGGTCACAGGCTCTCCTTAATAATAATCTCCCCTTTGTCAAAGTCGCTTATCTCAATGGATTTCCCCATTTGCATTCTAAATCTTCGCAAGATTGATCCCCTGTTCGTGTCTGCTCCTCTTGCTTGATTTTGTTAGTGCATAACGTTGCCTGTAGCCACCAGCAGCCGTCATCTAACGTCGCGATGGACACTGGTCATTATGTTTTGGCTTATCAGTGTATATGCAGGAAGTCCATAATTAAAGATCCTTTTTCAAAACGCTGTAGAAAGAGAACCACCGCTCAGAATGTCGTCAAATGTTCAAATGTGAACATTACATTATTGACGCAGGAGGAAACTTCATGGGAAAAAAAACACAAATTTTTACCGGTAGATGGTAAATGGAGTCGGCTAGAAATGACTGATGAAACACAATACGGCGGCTATGGTTTGAGTTGCATATTACACCACCCGTATTGCTCAACGTGAATGACTGAATAAGTTCTGCAGTCAAGAGTTGTGGCACTGGTAGTTAGGTAAGCCCAACCACCACAGCAAAATCGCACAAATCGGATGAGAAAAATCGGATTTTAGCTGTCCTCAGATCATAAAAAGCATAAAAATCAAAATTACAACGGTTTTTAATTGTCCTGGGGCCACAAATCGCATAAAAATCAAAATGGCGTCGGTTTGTCGGTGTCGTGACACTAGCGCAAAATATGTTAACACCCTGTCCACCATTTTCTGCCACAAGCTCAAACCGAGAAACAGCATGTTCCATTACAGATCAGAGTGTTTCGGGGGTCACGTTCAGAATGCGTTGCGTAGTGAGAGGCTTCAATTCAACCACATTCGTAACTGATCCCAATATCTTTCCGATAACCCAACAGCCAGAAGTCACAAGGGTTAAGATCAGGTAACCTGCTTGGCCAAGCTGCATTGAAATGATGGTTGGTAATTCTAGCATTTCCGAAATGCCTCCGCATCGGCTGCTTCACCGGCTGTGCAATGTGCAGAAGAGCGCCATCTTGAATAAAAATGATCCTACCCACACATCGACGGTGTCAAAGTGTTGGAACGACATAGGTGTGCGAAAGACCCTCACAGCGTTTACCAGTAACGATTAATACGATACTGCAGTGCCTGTATTATTCCGAATTACGATACAACGTGTCTTCGGAAATGCATGCCCGCATAGCCAAACGGTAAGGCGTCAGCTCGCGATAAGCGGCAAATCCGGGTTCGAGTCCCCAACCGGGACAAGTTTTCATTGTCTTCAGTCCATTACGCGTTACGTAGCTGATCGTTACGCATCTTCGCAACTGTGAATACATTTAATGAGTGACGTTAAAGGCAACAGGGCCAGTAGGACTCATCTCCTCCAAAAAATTACGGCCCTGCGATAAACGATGCCGTCAACCAGCACCACACGGTCACCTACACAGAATTAAGTGGTACCGGTTGTTGCGCCTGAGGAATTTCCATTCCCCGTACTCTACAAGTTTGCGGATTGACATCTCCTTGACGATTCAAGTGAGCTTCATATGTCCACAGAATGTTCCATGGCCATTCATTGTGCACTTCCACGCGAGTAATAAATTCCAGAGCGAACTTTTCTCTTGCTGGCAGGTCAGAAAAAGCAGCTCTCGAACATGGATGATTTCGTATGGATAGCAGTGCATGGTATTTCGCACGATTTTATGCACTGTGCTCGCAGGCATGTCCAACGTTCGGGCAATTCCCCATGTACTGCTTGCTTGCATACCACCTGTCGACCCCTGCTCCCACTGTAATATTGCTTTATCCCTCTGCTTTACACCCTCTGCCACTTTGCACTTCAACAGAACCCGTGTTTCCGAATTCTGTAATCATTTTCTCCACACCCTAAGCAGACGTCAGGCCAGCACCTTTTTTCATATCCTTGATTGTCCGGCACTTGTTTAGGGCTACTGTCTTGAAAGGAGGGTATACTCGTAAGGTTAACATCAACAAAAGCAAAACGAGGATAATGGAATGTAGTCGAATTCAGTCGGGTGTGCTAAGGGAATTAAATTAGGAAATGAGACACTTAAAGTAGTAAAGGAGTTTTGCTATTTGGGGAGCAAAATAACTGATGATGGCCGGCCGCGGTGGTCTAGCGGTTCTGGCGCTGCAGTCCGGAACCGCGGGACTGCTACGGTCGCAGGTTCGAATCCTGCCTCGGGCATGGGTGTGTGTGCTGTCCTTAGGTTAGTTAGGTTTAAGTAGTTCTAAGTTCTAGGGGACTTATGACCTAAGATGTTGAGTCCCATAGTGCTCAAAGCCATTTGAACCATTTGAACTGATGATAGTCGAAGTAGAGAGGATATAAAATGTAGACTGGCAATGGCAAGGAACGCGTTTATGAAAAAGGGAAATTTTTTAACATCGAGTATTGATTTAAGTGTAAGGAAGTCGTTTCTGAAAGTATTTGTATGGAGTGTAGCCATGTATGGAAGTGAAACATGGACGATAAATAGTTTAGACAAGAAGAGAATAGAAGCTTTCGAAATGTGGTGCTACAGAAGAACGCTGAAGATTAAATGGGTAGATCACATAACTAATGAGGAGGTATTGAATAGAATTGGGGAGAAGAGGAGTTTGTGGCACAACTTGACTAGAAGATGGGATCGGTTGGTAGGACATGTTCTGAGACATCGAGGGATCAGCAATTTAGTATTGGAGGGCAGCGTGGAGGGTAAAAATCGTAGAGGGAGACCAAGAGGTGAATAAACTAAGCAGAATCAGAAGGATGTAGGCTGCAGTAGGTACTGGGAGATGAAGAAGCTTGCACAGGATAGAGTAGCATGGAGAGCTGCATCAGACCAGTCTCAGGACTGAAGACCACAACAACAACAACTGGCGCGTGGTCACCATTCTTATAGAAGAGCTTTACAGCAGCACGCATCCTTCATTGAGACGGTAATGTTGCGCGTCTCGGACGCAAACTGCGGAACAGGTGTGTGCCTCGCGTCTACGCGTGTGCATATTCGGCCTTTAGGTCAAATTTTCGTTAATTTTTTTGGTCCATGACGTTTCCCTTGTGTCAATAATATTCTGTTCAAATTTGACGTCATTCTGAGCAGTGGTTCTCTTTTTATAGCGTTTTCAAACTGGAACTTTAATTACGGACACCAAGTATTCATTGCAAATATACTCTCCAGAATAAAAATCAGTCGTCAGGTGCACAAATTTGTTTTACTTTTTGCACTAAAGGTGTCAACAGATTAATCTGTGGTTTCGAGAAGTCTGATGCAAGTTTAAATCAGCGTAATGCAACGTCTGATATTAATCTGAGACGAAGTGATTGCCCTAGGAATGAAATCGTGGCGGGAAATGTCGAACTAAGGCTAATGTCGACAGAATGTGCCTTTCCTCCTCCTCCTCTACCCCCTCCCCCACCCAGCCACCGCCAACCCCACCCCACCGAAAAAGGGAACCGTGATAGCATTTATTTTATCGGTACTAATACAGAGAAAAGCAGAACACACGATGCTATGCTGACACTATGACATATTTTGTAAGACAGACTGAAAAAACGAAAAACTACGTTTCTAATATTTGTAGATTTAGAGAAAGCGTTTGAGAATGTTGAGTGGAACACAGTCTTAGAAATTATTAAGATAGAAAGTATGAAAACCAGGAAATAATAATTTATCTGCAGTTTGTAGATAAACCAAGCTGCAATTAAAAAAAGTCGAAAGACATGAAAGGGAAGCTGTTGATGAGAGGGTAGTGATACATGACTCTAGCCTATACTAAATATTATTGAATCTGTACATATAGTAACTTGTAAAGGGATACACCGGCAAAAGTGTGAATGAAATTCAAATTCAGGGAGGAAAACTAAAAACTTTGACGTAAGCCGGCACCATCGTAATTCTGTCAGAGACGGTAAAGGACTTCTAAAAGCAGCTGAACGTAACGGGCTGCGTCTCGAAAAGAGGATTTAAGATGGACGCCAAGGAAAGTAAAACAAGGGTAATGAAATGTAATCGATTTCCGTTAGGTGATAAGGCACTAAAAGTCATAGACGAGTTTTGCTATTTGGGTGGCAAAATTGCACAACACGGCCGAAATAGGCAGGATATAAAATGCAGCCTGTTAAAAACAAGAAAGCATTTCTGGAAAAGAGAAATGATCGAATGTAAATTTAAATACTGGGAAGTATTCGCGGAAGATATTTGTCTGCAGTGCAGTCTTGTGCGGAAGTGAAAAAGTGGACAATAAACACTTCACACAAGAGGAAAAGGCAGATTTCGAAATGTGGTGCTATAAAAGAATGCAGATGAACAGATTGGTAGATCAAATAATTAATGTGGAGGTACCCAACCAAAGCGCGGGAAAAAGTGATTTTTGGTGCAATATGAGTAAAAAATAGTATCGATTGATAGAACACATCTTGAGGCAGTTTGGTAGTAGAGGAAAATGGGGTTAAAATGGTTCAAATGGCTCTGAGCACTATGGGACTTAACATCTATGGTCATTAGTCCCCTAGAACTTAGAACTACTTAAACCTAACTAACCTAAGGACAGCACACAACACCCAGCCATCACGAGGCAGAGAAAATCCCTGACCCCGCCGGGAATCGAACCCGGGAACCCGGGCGTGGGAAGCGAGAACGCTACCGCACGACCACGAGATGCGGGCAGAGGAAAATGGGGGACGAGACGTGGCGTGGGAGGGGGGGGGGGGAATTGTTGGGGAGAGTTCATGGCTCGAACCCAGTTACCCAGTTAAAATGTATGAAGCTTCTATTCATACAGAAAGAAAATATCGATTGTGTAGCACACTCAACGCCGATAACCCACCACCAAGATCACAGGAGTAGCAGTTGGCTCCTTCCCCCGTCACAGTGTGAGCCGAGTTTTGTTGCCGAGCGGTCAGGCCTCTTCGTTCTGTAACGTTTATAAATAACGGCGTCCATTGAAAATCCCTCAAGACGAGAAGTGCGTAGGTTCATTCGGTTTCTGAAAGCACAAAATATTCGGCCTATCGAAATTTGTAGGCAATGTATACGGTGATTTGCAATGAACGAGTGTTCAGTGACGTGGATGTTGACAGCAGATGTGTTTTTGACTCATGAAAATGCGCGGCCTCTTGCATCAGCTCGAGCACAGCAAGAACGCCTCCATCGTAAGTCAGCAATTTTTGGACATCCTCTTTACACCCATGACTTGGCACCAAATAATTTTCACTTATTCCCGAACCGAAAGGATTTTTTTTTATGGAAAACATTTCGCAGATGATGAAAACCTCAAACAAATAGTGATACGCTGGCTGCAAGAGTTAGATGATTCACTCTGTAAAGTACTGGAACTTCCTAAAGAAAGTTTTGTGTTGATATCTTTCGTACTACTAGTCCCATATTACAATAAGTGCTTTGACACTTAAGGCGACTACATCGAAAAATACAGGATGAATCACCTAAAACTTGCACCGCAAATATTTCGATAATGGAAGGCACCATTAACAGTACCGCAGTCAAAGTAGACCAAATCAGAACGTCAATGGCATTTGTTGCAGGTGTCTAGTGCAAGTAGTTTACGAAATATCGCAGTTTGAAAATTGTAAACATCGACAATTGTTTGTGCCATTTTGTAGCACAAACGAATGTGAATTTCATACGAGTACGTAAGGGCAGCCCTACACAGATGCTAATACGTCTCTGGAGGTGTCGTATTGTTAAATGGGACATCGCCCACGACAAACGAGAGACAAACAAAGATGAATGCGGCACCTCTTGAGTTCTTGATGATACCAATGTCCCCTCAAAGCCTTTGTTCAAAATTACCATCACCAGCGTCAGTACACGCTTGCTGTCTGCCAAGCAACGATTTCAGCGAAAATTGCAGGACAGGTAACAGTAATACGCCATTTCATATCTTCTGTAATTGTTTGGAGAGGTTGACGTCTATTGGGATATCTTTCGGAGTACACAGCACACGAACGTTCGGCATACTTCCTATATTCCCCCTAATCCATGAGCTTGCCCGCTTTTTTAGCATTGGAAAATATCTTCCAAGCACATCCTACCACATTCACCATCACACAAGTGACCGGACCACAGCAATGCAGTCGGAGAGTACACACACCACAATGTAAACAAACGTAACATCGTCGCCCTAACATCTAAGCAATAAAACGGCACAAACAGCTGTCGGTGTTTAAAATGTTCACAGTACGATAACTGGAAAATGCTTGCAATAGTTCCTGCAACAAACACAACTGGCATTCTAATTTACGCTACTTTTAGGATTTTATTGCCAATAGGTATTGCCCTATTTAAAAATTAGAAACTGTTGGAAAACACTGCACCGTCAACGTCTCGAAATCTGTGAATTGGCTGCAAACATGCGCTCTTGCCTAAAATTCAATTCTGTGAAATCCACGTGTCGATAGTGCCTTCCGTTTCCCAAATATTTGCATTGCAAGTATTAGATGGTTCACTCCGTAAAGTACTGAAATTTATTTACAAAGTTCTGAGTTGATATCTTCCGTTCATATTTAGTTACGGCCAAAACGTTCTTCACTTTGTGGGCGACCTTCATGCATGCAGAAATGAAGAGATTTTTACAGTATTGACAAGTGTTGTAGAGCTGCATCGAAGAAGTTTTAGGACTGAAGTGTACAACAATAATCACTCTAAACCGCTGCTCCCTTAGTTTAAGTATTATCTTCAGTTGTTCGTGCTCCTATTGACGGTAACTAGTGTTCTATCTCGTGGACTACGGATACTGCATTTCTGCACAGGGCAGGCGACGCTTGCTTTTTACAGCCAACTGTTGCTGGACAATCGCGCCACCCTCCCGCGTCCCCTGCGGCGCAGCTGGAGAGAAGTGTTGCTAGATAACTGGCCGCCACCTGTTTGGGTGGCGGAAACCGCCAAGTGGTCGTTTCCGAGGACGGGACGGCAGGGCGAGGTGAGCACGGCGAGCCGCCGAGCGCACTGGGGAGCATCGATCCACTCGCCCGATGGGCGACTGCTCGCACCGCACGGCGCCGTGTGGGGCTCACGTGAATGCTGCGAGGGTTCCACGCGTCCTACCCAAAACATTAAATTACCACACATTCTGACTTTAAAAAAATCTCTCCCCTACTTACACCCACCTCTTCCAAGAAAATAAAATGCCGGGTAAAAATTGTTCTGAGGCGTCAGCAAGGCCAGCCGACCATAGGACAGATAATAGAGAGTTTCGCAGTCCCATATAGGACGGTATCGGCAATGTAAGGAGGCAGCTTACAAAACCCTCGGTAGATCTGGAAAGCGTTTGACTCGGTGATACAAGGAAGACTGTTTAACAACGGCCGAGCGTGCGACATAGGTTCTCAGGTATGGGTGTGCGTCGGAGACTTTTTAAGTAATGGAACCCTATAAGTTGTCGAGGATGGTGAGTGTCATGGGAGAAAAATGTGTGCCCCAGAGAATTGTAACTGGACTGCTCTTGTTCTCTATAGACACCAGGTGTCTCATTTAACACTTGTACCGCAAATATTTCGGACATGGAACGCTCTATTGATAATATGCGGTTATCACAGAAGTAAACTGGGGCGCATATTCGCAGCCAATACACAGAGTTTGAGAAGTTTCCGAAAGTGCAGTTTTTACAAGAGCTACAAATTTTTACATGGAACAATGTCTATTGACAGTAAAATCCTAAAAGTAGCGTAAATGATAAAATGTCTGTGGTGTTTTTTGCAAGAAGCTAGAGCAAGTAGTTACCGAGTTATCGCATGGTGAACATTGTAAACACGGACAACTGTTGGTACCACACTGTTGCTCAGATGCTAGGTGACGACCTTATGTTTATATGTTTATTTACATTGTGTTGTGTGCATACCGATTTTGCACTGCAATGGTCCTGTCAGTTATTGTGTGACAGTAGACGTAGACATATGTGCTTGGAAGATGGTATTTCCCAATGTGGCAAAAACGGACATGCTCATGGTTTATGGCAGTGGTTCCCAACCTGGGGGTAATTACCCCTGAAGAAGTTTTCTGAAGGGTTAAATCATCAATTTCAAGTATAATTCAGTCATGATACTAAATTATTTAAAATCATTACTATAATCACTATTTCGTAAGACGCTAATAGTGAGTAGCTAAGCGACAATAATTACTTTTTCCAAATACTTGCATTAACACATGGCACAATGTGATGGGGATAACCGCTTTCATTATTAATGGCAGTGGTCAGATGCAAATCATTGTCTGCCTGAAGTCTTCCAGTTTCTTCCAGTTCGGAAAGCAAGGGGTCCAATGAGCAAGTGATTTACAAATGTATGTATATTTCACACATTTTAACTAGGCTGGTTTTAAATGGTGGCTTGCTGAGTGTGTGCGTGTATGTAGATACTTGTGTTTTTCTTCTCAGTTTGGAACCCTTACGAGATATGATTGATGGAGGTAGTAAGATGCAAGGAAGAACCGTTACGATTCAGCGTGTTGTCTACTGTTGAAAACACGAAAGATACATTCCTACAAGGGTCAACCTATACGCTGCATTCTTTACATATATTTCACGAAAACACGATTAAAGAAAAATGAAGGAGAATCGAGCTCACACTGATAACTACTAAGATTTGTCCTCCCATTGCACTATTCGCGACCGGAATAAGAAAGGTAAGAAGTGACAGTAGTACGTGAAGTACCCTCCGCCACACACCTTAAGGTGACTTAAAGAGTATATATGTAGATGTCAGCTACTTTATCAACTTCAACTTTATGATCTCTGACGGTATGTGCAACACTCAAGTGCGCTAATATAAGCCATTTTGTGTCAGTCACGGATTGCATCGGACAGGAGATTTAGAGAAGACGTATTTGAACGTATGTGTATTAAATGTGTAATAACATTTAGAGTAAATACTTAATATTTGGAGAGTTCGAAATTTCGCGGAACAACATCCTTGCATAAAGCACTCTTGGTTTACTTATCGCGTCCAGCTTGGGTAAAATCTCAAGCTTTTGGCGAGATTCGCCAGCGACTTCGTCAGTAACAAAAGAACTGAAGCGGGTGCTGTCGTGGTGACCATTTACAGCCGATAGATGACTTGTGATTGGCCGGCATACGTCATAATTACGTCGTGTCCACATCTACACTAAAGGTACCAGTACTCTCGGCTGAGCGTAAACAATTCAGAGTATTTCTCTGTGTCTTCTCAATGTCGAGAACTCTCTTCCACAATTTACTAATACTATCGCCACTGTCCTAATTGAAGTTATTCTCAAACATTCCAATTTCTGCTGTTACTTTAAGAACAAAATTCCAGTTTTTAGAAGAATGGGACAAGATTTCTGTGAGATTATGCGTTTATTTGTGAGATCGTGTTCAGCAACTACCGATTTTTCAAGTTCACGATTTTTCAAGTTATTCAGCATTCTTATCTGCTAACTTTTGTAAGTCAACCGTTTCAAGATTATTAATACCAATTTCTGTACAGAATGTCTTCTGCTGTCCACCTTTGCCCATAGTCATAGGCTGGATCTTAGGGAAAGTCCCTTTTCGCCCTCTGCCATATGTATCTCGCCACGCCAACTCTAATCTTGTTTTCTATAACCTACGTCTGTCGGGGTGCTTCGTAGCCTCATTGTTGTTTAGTTGAATCACTAATTAATACGTAGTCAGGAACCCCCTTCGTCTACCAATCTCTCTTCCAGTCGTCAGCGTTAACAGGTTGGGGTACATGAGAAACTGATGGATAGGTAACTCACGAGTTAGGAAATGGTTTGTGCTATTTCGGGTAGTTACAACTTGGAAATATGTAAAAGTCTTGATCGCACAATTCTTTATAAAGTGTTAGGCGTTTAGAAATGTTATCATAAGTCAAAAGCTGTGGGATAAAGTGTCCGAAGCATTTAACGGTAGCAAATATACTAACTTTAGCATGCACAATAGTGATCAATGTACAGAATTTTGAATTTTTACAACTAATATCATATTTATATTTACATTTAAATCAAACTTTAGTAAGTGGATCACGAAAGTGAGTAGATAGACTGAATATAATACAGATCTCATCTCATACGAGTATAGGTATATTTGACACTGCCGTTGTCCACTGGAACAGAACCAGTGCCAAACTGACTGTGGCGAATAAGGTATCTGAGAGGTAAACGAAGGCCGGTAGGTGGCGTCAACATTGACGATAGAAACGAGTTCAAAGAGTAACTTAGAAAGAAACCGTTCTGTGCAATTTCACTATACTAAGAACACCTTCAGTACGATGTAACACATTGAAAGACGCTTACGTTATCTGTAAAAGAAAAACTTTTATTAAAGTAGGTAACCTTTCTTGCATAGCAACGAACTACATGTCATAACATAACAACGTAAGCAACTTGAAAGAGGTACATTTACGCTATTTTTATAGAGAAGATACTTATACGTTGACATTAGATAAAAGTTACATGGCATGAAACGTGTGTCATAAGGTGATACCACAAAAGATGTAACAGAGGTATCGTAAGACAATAAGTATAACAAAAGACGTATTTGCAGCTGTTAAGTGGTTAAAAATTTGAAAAAAAAAAACTGTTTCATTGTAATATTAGCTTCTAGTTTATTTCAAGGTGTTGCCACTCATTTATTACATGTTTGTCTACTGTAATAAGCCTACATTCTGTGTTACTAACGTAACAACTGGTCATATCCAAGTAATATTTTAGCTTGTGATGATAGTAAACTTAGTCTTTTACAATTTGTACTATATTTTCATTTTGTGATTTATATCGGTTTTATGTTTACATCGTACAACACTATTTAACAGATGCCAATACGTCTTCTGTTGTAATTATTGACTAACGTATATCTCTGTTACTTTTTTCATGACGTGACCTTACGACGTATGTTTTACGCTATGTAAATTATATCTAATGTCAACATATGAGTTTATTCTCAATAAAAATAACATAAATGTATCTCCTTCAAGATGCCTACGATGTTATGCTATGACATGGAGTTTGTCGCTATGTAAAAAAAATTACCTATTGTCAGCAAAAGTTTTTCTTTTATAGATAACGTAGATGTCTTTTAATATATTACATCACACTGAAGGGGTTGTTAGTATAGTGACATTGCACAGAACGATTTCTTTCTAAGTTACTCTTTGACCTCATTTCTATGGTCAGTGTTAACGCCACCTACCTGTCTTCATTTACTTCTCAGATAGCTTATTCGCTACAGTCAGTTTGGCTTTGGTTGTGTTCCCATAGACAACAGCAGTGTCGGATATGTCTACATGCCGGCCGGTGTGGCCGAGCGGTTCTAGGCGCTCCAGTCTGGAACCGCGCGACCGCTACGGTCGCAGGTTCGAATCCTGCCTCAGGCATGGCTGTGTGTGATGTCCTTAGGTTAGTTAGGTTTAAGTAGTTCTAAGTTCTAGGGGACTGATGACCTCAGATGTTGAGTCCCATAGTGCTCAGAGCCATTTGAACCATATGTCTATATGAGATCCGATGCGTATTACAGTCTATGTGCTCACTTTCTTGAGCCTTTTACTAAAGTTTGATTTAGATATAATTAAGATATTAATTGTAAAAGCTAAAAATTCTGTTTATGGAAGACAACTATGCATTCTTACGTTAGTATGTATGTATTTGTTATCGTCAAGTTCGTATACACTTTTCTGCACTATTTCTGTCTGATGGTGAAATTTCGAATCCACCAAAGCTTAACAAAGAGTAACGCGGTGAAGACTTTTCCACATTTCCAAGTTGTGGGCCGCTGCGTACGAAGTCCGCGCCCGAGGGAGTGTATCGGAGGTCGGCTGCTGTCTGGCGACTCCCGGTGGGGCGCTCTGGCTGTGGCAGCGTGGATGCAGGTACTTCGACAATCCTGGCCACCGGCTCGTTGCGTTTTCTATCACCTCATAAGTTAGATCTAGTGCAGGCTACAAAGCCTTACTGAGACTATAGCCGCAGTCCTGGCTGATAACATTGTCCCTGCTACATATTTCGATGGCCTCTCTAACAATGCTGTCTTTGTATTTCGAACATTTGTGCTAACATTCCACCATATGTGTCGAGGATAAACAGTGCTCTGCTTCTGCCGACTATTTCGTGTACACTGAGACGACAAAAGGCATGGGGCAGCGATATGCACAAACACAGATTGCAGTAGTATCGCATACACCCCTGTGGCAGTGCGTTGGCGTAGCTGTCATTTCTACTCAGATGTTTCAGATGAAAAGGTTTCCGATGTGGATGTGGCCGCACGGCGGGAATTAACAGACTTTGAACGCGGAATGGTAACTGGCGCTAGACGCATGGGACACTCCATTTCGGCAATCGTTAGGAAGTTCAATGTTCCGAGATCCAAAGTGTCAAGAGTGTGCCGAGATTGCCACAATCGGGAATTACCTCTCAACAAGGGCTACGCAGTGGTCGACAGCCTTCACTTAACGACGACCGAGAGTAGCGGCGTTTGCGTAGGGTTGTCGGTGCTAACATACAAGCAACACTGCGTGAAATAACCGCAGAAATCAACGTGGGAAGTACGATGCGCGTATCGGTTAGGACAGTGCAGCGAAATTTGGCTGGCAGCAGACGACTGACGCGATTGCCTTTGATAGCAGCAGGACGTCGCCTGCATCGCCTCTCCTGCGCTTTTGTGACCATATCGGTTGGCTCTGAGCACTATGGGACTAAACATCTGTGGTCACCAGTCCCCTGGAACTTAGAACTACTTAAACCTAACTAACCTAAGGACATCACACACATCCATGCCCGAGGCAGGATTCGAACCTGCGACCGTAGCAGTCGCGCGGTTCCGGACTGAGCGCCTAGAACCGCTAGACCACCGCGGCCGGCCCATATCGGTTGGACTCCAGACGACTTGAAAACGTGGCCTGCTGAGATGAGTCCCGATTTCAGTTGTTAAGAGCTCGTAGTAGGAGCATGTTCCGCGAAGCCGTGAACCTAGGTGTTGTCGACAGAACATTGTCAGAGCTGGTACAGCCTCCATACTGTGTTTTTATGGAATGAAGCAACTGATCCAATCAGCGACTGGAAATGGTCATTTCCCGCTTCTTGTAGACGATCTACAGCCATTTATGGACTTTATATTTCAAAACAAAGACGGAATTTTTACGGATGACAATGCGCCACGTCAGTGGGCCACAATTGTTCCCGATTGGCTTGAAGAACATTCTGGACAATTCAAGTGAATGATATGGCCACCCAGATTTACCGACATGAACCCCATAGAAAACTGATGGGACATAGTCGAGAGGTCGAATCGTACACAAATCCTGCACCGGCACACATTCGCAGTTATGGAAGGCTATATAGGCAACATTGCTCAATATTTCTGCAGGGGATTTCCAACAACTTGTTGAGACTTGTTGAGTAAATGCCACTTCAAGCTGCTGCACTACGACGTACAAAATGAGGTCAGAAACGATATGAGGAGATACTCCATCACTTTTTTCATCTCAGTGTACGTTAGTCGGAATTTACGCTCATGTTCTCGACAGTTTCGATAGTGCGCACTGCTTTCCTAAAATACACTGAAGTGCCAAAGAAACTGGTGTAGGTACGCGTATTCAAATACAGAGATATGTAAACAGGCAGAATACGGCGCTGCTATCGGCAACGCCTCTATAAGACAAGTGTCTGGTGCAGTTATTAGATCGGTTACTGCTGCTACAATGGCAAATTATCAAGATTTAATTGAGTTTGAACATGGTGTAATAGTCGCTGAACAAACGGTGGGCCACAGCATCTCCGAGGTAGCGATGAAACGGGGATTCTCCCGTACGACTATTTCACAAGTGTACCGTGAATATCAGGAATCCGGTAAAACATAAACCTCCGACATCGCTGCTGCCGGAAAAGGACTCTGCAAGAACGGGACCAACGACTACTGGAGAGAATCGTTCAACGTAACAGATGTGCAACCCTTCCGTTAATTACTGCCGCTTTCTACGCTGGGCCATCAGCAAGTGTCAGCGTGCGAACCATTCAACAAAACATCATCGGTATGTGCTTTCGGAGCCGGACGCCCACTCGTGTACCCTTGATGACTGCACGACACTAAGCCTTACGCCTCTCCTGCGCCCGTCAACACTGACATTGGACTGTTAATGACTGGAAACATGTTGCCTGGTAAGACGCGTCTCGTTTCAAATTGAATCGAGCGGAAGGACGTGTACGTATATGGAGACAAGCTCATGAATCCATGGATTCTGCATGTCAGAAGGGGACTGTTTAAGCTGGTGGAGGCTCTTTAATGGTGTGAGGCGTGTGCAGTTTGAGTATATGGGACCCCTGATACGTCTAGATACCAGTCTGACAGGTCGGATCTCCTGCATTCATTCGTGTCCATTGTGCATTCCGACGGACTTAGGCAATTCCAGAAGGACAATGCGACATCCCACACGTGCAGAATTCCTGCAGAGTGGTTCTGGGAACACCCTTCTGAGTTTAAACACTTTCGGTGGCCACCAAACTCCCCAGACATAAACATTATTGAGCTGGGATGCCTTGCAACATGCTATACAGAAGAGATCTCCAGCCCCTCATACTCTTACAGATTTATGGACAGCCCTGCAGGATTCAGTGTGTTAGTTCCCTCCAGCGCTACTTCAGACATTAATCGAGTCTGTGCCACCTCGTATTGCGGTACTTCTGCGTGCTCGCGGTCGTCCTACATGATATTAGGCGGTGTACCAGTTTCTTTGGGTCTTCAGTGTACGTTCTCCAAATTGGCCCAGAGCCTAGTAATCCGTCAACTTTTGTAAACCGAGACCATATTTAGTGGTTCCCAATAATGTTCGCGTTTCATTGGGCGGACAAAACACAGTTTTATACAGTTTTCTCTTCGTACTTTTTGAAGATACACCCAATTTATGCAGATGCTGGTGTACAGTTTAACGGCTGTGGTTGCCCATTTCTATGTAACTCCGTCCGTGTCAATGGGTTGCAAAGTAGTGACACCGAACATTAGTAAGAGTTTTCTCCGGAGTAATGTTCTACTTCCCGGGGAGACTGATTGTATCTAAAATGTTGTGTGCCCTGTGTACCAGCATTTTCAGCAACCCACTAACCGGTGAGGGTGCTTTTAATTATGCAAGTCGTCGAGCTCAGTTATGGCTCAATGACGCTTAAAACCCGTGTTGTTCTGTAATGTTTTGGGGGTTACAATGACTTGGTTGCAGTCATTCATGTCACTATAAACACGAAGCAAAACATTTAGCAGGCCGCTGTGGCCGAGCGTTTGTAGGCGCTTCAGTCTGGAACCGAGCGACCGCTACGGCGCAGGTTCGAATCCTGCCTCGGGCATGGATGTGTGTGATGTCCTTAGGTCAGTTACGTTTAAGTAGTTCTAAGTTCTAGGGGACTGATGATCTCAGATGTTAAGTCCCATAGTGTTCAGAGCCATTTGAACTATTTGAACCAAAACGTTTATTTCAACATTCTGGATGAACAAGTGTGACTCTCTTGTCATTCTGGGGATCGTGCTATGGCTACTGCCATCTTAAAAATGACAACACCAATTTTCACAGAACTGCATTTATAACTTTCTGGTCTGACGAACACTCAGGCACCCTTTTGCATTATAATGGGTGCAGGCTTTCTCTGGTGGAGGTCGGTAGACCAGAGTGAGTAAAAAACCACTCGTAGTAGGCATAAAGCCATAATTTACGTATCAACAGAGAGTACTGTGGATCGTGCGCACTTCAGTCGAGTGCTGGATGGCGGGGCGTACTTCCCACAAAACTTGGCGCATAGTGGTGACGCAACCGGGTGTAGCGATGCGTGGGCCTTGCAGCATGTGCATGTTCAGTCGGCCATCGGCGCTGGCTCAGCTGCAGTACGAGGTTTTATTGTTTGACTCGGCCGTAGACGGCGCTAGATGGCGTAATGTGGTTCTGACAGTCGCTCAATTGCTCAGCAGCTCGGAGGACATCAATTTGACACTCGGTCCATCAATGGTGTGGCTAGTGCCCATAGCAGGCGGATCGGTCAGGATAATGATCGGTCGATGGCGGCGTAATAGCAGAAGCCCATACTACAGCAGATACTAACTCTTTGAACCATCAGTTCTATCCAATAATTAGCCTGGCCACATAGCCATCATTTACATGCACCATAGCAGGTGTTTTGGGGTGTAGCTGCCGCAGGCGTCGCATACGCCACGTGTCAAAATGAGTTCTGTAGCTCACTGATCACTAACCGAAAGGCGAGATGTGGGGCCTACGTACACGATCTGACGTGAACGCGGCAGGCTGTGGAACCAGCGATGCAATGCAAATAGTTGTGATGTGGTAAGTCTGTCCTACGTGTGCAGCGCAGATGCGTTGTTGTCTGTGGATTTCTTGAGCAGACATGCGAGACGCCATGAAATATTTATCATGCGGTTTTAGGAAAATTATTAGGTGAAAAAATTTGATTCTTTTACATCTTACAGTCTGATATCTTCGCTCGATAAAGGACTGAATTCCTGTTTGTTATTCGTCATAGGTACAGTGCTGCCTCAAACTAAGTAAATAATTGCACGAGGTTTTAAGAGTTTGCAGAGTTAAATACATATTTTGTAGCCTTTGCATATGGTTCATTTTAGGTCACACATTGCTGTACATGAAATGTAGCTATCATATGGAATGCGTATTTAAAGTTTAGAGCAGAATGATATCTATCTCCGTTCTCGAGCTTTTGGTTCATATGTGTACGGGAATGTCGCACAACAGTAGAGTTATTTCTGTCCCTGTGCAACAAGAATCATGTGGTCGCAGCACTCATCGTATTTCATAAATGGTTCAAGACATTGAAACGAAGTTGTTTCAAAATGATAGCATGAAAAGACGTACATGTTTTGCCATGTGATTAATATTGGAAGCTTTTTTTGTGTATTGGGATGTGGAAATAACTGTAGTTTTTTTCAATTGGAAAATGTAATTCTTCGAACAGCATTTGATATCCCGTCAAACAAGAAAACTATAGTATTGCACTAGTTAATATTTACGGTATTCTGTGTGGGATACTTAGCTTTGGCCGAAAAATATTTCTTATTATGCCAGAAGATGTAATCGCTAAGTAACTACAATTGATTGCCCCGCTTCGTTGCATCGCACGTGTGCGCTCACATAGGACAGACAATTCAACAGCTGGGCGACTGATTTTTTCACGCGGTCATCGCGCTGCGTCGCGTTCGTAGAAGTTGGCAGTTCGCTCAAGCGGGCGACATGGTGCAAGCCCGCAACACCGTACTCGGCAACGAGCCCTCTTGTCTTAGGCTCGCGTCCTTACAACACGAAGACCAGCCTGGTAAATCACCCAATCTTAATCTCATACAAACTACCATAACCTTATAAAACAGAGTGGGAAACGTAGCAATCACCATCTCCACAACTTTGTAGTTCCACTGAATGTACCCATCAAAGAAGGCTTCCGCCTGATATCGCAGACTTGAGGAAAGCTTCTGGCTTCCTCGCCAAATTGATGCTGTCATCAAGACTGAAGGCTCTGTTAGATGGTACTAGCGTGAATTATTTGATGGGTGAACTAATATAATCCAGAATGTAGATCCATCCACATCAACTCTAAATCAGATGTACAGTTCCCGACGGCCATAGCAATTATGTTCATTACAGTTTATTTCCTCCTTATCTCGGCAACTTCTGTTTCTCCGCACTGGTTCGTATGCTGTGGGAAGTGTCTTCCCCGGTGTGAAACGGCTTGCGGCTGCTGCACTGCGGTACAGTAGCACAGTTCCGCACTCTAGCAATAAACAACAACCTATTGTTAATAGCGACGTACGGTTCCAGATATTAAATACACTGCTCTGAAAAATGCAAGGACGAACACCATAAAGTGACACGTACACATACCCACAAAAAGTTTTGCATCATCCCGGTCCCAGAACACCTGAAGACAGACGTTGAATGTGGATATTGTATCACCTGACTGTTCAGAGATGTCACTAAACCCGCAGAAAGATGTAAACAACCTTGCATGAACAGTGCCTATTAGACGGAGGGGGTCCGACAACCGGTCAGTTCCAGTCATTCCATCAGGAAGGAGGTACGCGGCTCGTGTTGTCTGCAGTGCAACCATGCCCAGACAGTCAGTACCGCAGTTCGAGGGCGTCCGCATTTTTATTTTGTACCAGGAAAGGCTGTCAACAAGGGAAGTCTCTAGGCGTCACGGAGTGAACGAAAGCGATGTTGTTTGGACATGGAGGAAATACAGAGAGACAGGAACTGTCGGCGAAATGCCTCGCTCAGGCCGCCCAAGGGCTACTACTGCAATGGATGACCGCTAGCTGGCCGGAGTGGCCGAGCGATTCTAGGCGCTACAGTCTGGAACCGCGCGACTGCTACGGCCGCAGGTTCGAATCCTGCCTCGGGCATGGGTGTGTGTGATGTCCTTAGGTTGGTTAGGTTTAAGTAGTTCTAAGTTCTAGGGGACTGATGACCTCAGAAGTTAAGTCCCATAGTGCTCAGAGCCATTTCAACCATTTTTCATGACCACTACCTACGGATTATGGCTCGGAGTAACCTTGACAGCAATGCCACCATGTTGAATAATGTTCATCGTGAAGCCACAGGACGTCATGTTACGACTCAAACTGTGCTCAGTAGGCTGCATGATGCGCAACTTCACTCCCGACGTCCATGGCGAGGTCCATCTTTGCAACCACGACACCACGCAGCGTGGTACAGATGGGCCCAACAACATGCCGAATGGACCGCTCGGGATTGGCATCACGTTCTCTATACCGACGAGTGTCGCATGTGCCTTCAACCTGACAATCGTCGGACACGTGTTTGGAGGCAACCCGGTCAGGCTGAACGCCTTAGATACACTGTCCAGCGAGTGCAGCAAGGTGGAGCTTCCCTGCTGTTTTGGGATGGCATTATGTGAGGCCGACGTACGCCGCTGGTGGTCATGGAAGGCGCCTTAACGGCTGTACGATACGTGAATGCCATCCTCCGACCGATAGTGCAACCATATCGGCAGCATACTGGCGAGGTAATTGTCTTCATGGACGAGAATGCGCGCCCCCACCGTGCACATCTTGTGAATGGCATCCTTCAGGGTAACGACATCACTCGGTTAGAGTGGCCACCATGATCTCCAGACATGGAACCTATCGAACATTCCTAGGATAGATTGAAAACGGCTGTTTATGGACGACGTGACCCACCAACCACTCTGACGGATCTACGCCGAATCGCCGTTGAGTGAGACAATCTGGATCAACAGTGCCTTGATGAACTTGTGGACAGTATGCCACAACGAATACAGGCATGCATCAATGCCAGAGGACGTGCTACTGGGTATTAAAGGTACCGGTGTGTACAGCAGTCTGGACAACCATCTCTGAAGGTCTCGCTGTATGGTGGTACAACATGCAATGCGTGGTTCAAATGGTTCAAATGGCTCTGAGCACTATGGGACTCAACTGTTGTGGTCATAAGTCCCCTAGAACTTAGAACTACTTAAACCTAACTAACCTAAGGACATCACACACATCCATGCCCGAGGCAGGATTCGAACCTGCGACCGTAGCGGTCGTGCGGTTCCAGACTGTAGCACCTTTAACCGCTCGGCCACTCCGGCCGGCTGCAATGCGTGGTTTTCATGAGCAATAAAAAGGGCGGAAATGATGTTTATGTTGATTACTCCAATTTTCTGTACAAGTTCCGGAACTGTCGGAACAGAAGTGATGCAAAACTTTTTTTTTTGAAGAGTGTATTAACTAACTGGTGAAAATGAATGAAAGTGTGGGAGCATGTTGGCAGAGGTCTCCTAGTCGTCACAGAAAATTGGACACCAACATCGCGTGAGGTCAGTGTGACTAGAGTGACAGATGGGGCTGGCATCACAGCACGTGGCAGTCGATGGAACGGGAAACGTCAGTATGTGTCTACGAGCGGGCAGTTATGACGCACTGTGGCGATGTTCTTCGTTACAACATGGTCTGGAGATCACATCTGGATGAATTTACATGGATAAGAATAGTTGAGAAACTGCGAGAAGGACAAAGTGTTACGAATGTAGCCTAGGAATTTGGAATAGCGCACAGTATAGTTTCACGACAATGGGGAGACTTCCGAAACACTCATTCAGCTGCCTGAAGGGGAAGACGTGGTTTCCATGCTCACACTACAGCTGCCGATAACCACTGTAGTGTGCAACAGGTGAGAAGGGACGCACGTCAAAAACCGGATGCAGCTAAAAATAAATGTGAATGTCGTGTGACTAGGGCCTCCCGTCGGGTAGACCGTTCGCTTGGTGCAAGTCTTTCGATTTGACGCCACTTCGGTGACTTGCGCGTCGATGGGGATGAAATGATGATGATTAGGACAACGCGACATGCAGTCTCAGAGCGGAGAAAATCTCCGACCCAGCCGGGAATCGAACCCGGGCCCTTAGGACTGACGTTCTGTCGCGCTGACCACTCACCTACCGGGCGCGTACAGCAGATGCATCTGCAATCATATTTAACACGACTGCAAGGCAAGCAATCTCACGCTCCATAGCGGCACAGCGACTGCATTGAGGTGGTCTCTTTGCCCGACATCCAGTATGTTTTGTGCCGCTGACATGCGCGCATTGCGATGGTGCCAAGAACATAGGGACTAGACCTACGACGAGTGGGATCGCGTGCTTTTCTCGGATAAAGGTACATTCAGTCTGAGTAATGATAGAGGATGTACACTAATATTGCAAGAGTGAGAACACGTAACGCACACAGCAACATTGTCGGACATGATCCTTTTTGTGCTCCAGGTGACATAATATTGAATGGTCCTGTCGACCTCCAAATCCTTGAACACGATACATTTTCATCTACATCTACATCTACGTAGATACTCCGCAAGCCACCGTACGGTGCGTGGTGGAGGGTACCCTGTACCGCTACTTGTCATTTCCCCTCCTGTTCCACTCGCAAATAGAACGAGGGGACAACGAATGTCTTTACGCCTCCGTGTGAGCCCTAATTTCTCGTATCTTATCTTCGTGGTCCTTAAGCACAATGTACGGGATTATTACAAATGATTGAAGCGATTTCACAGCTCTACAATAACTTTATTATTTGAGATATTTTCACAAGGTTTTGCACACACATACAAAAACTCAAAAAGTTTTTTTAGGCATTCACAAATGTTCGATATGTGCCCCTTTAGTGATTCGGCAGACATCAAGCCGATAATCAAGTTCCTCCCACACTCGACGCAGCATGTCCCCATCAATGAGTTCGAAAGTATCGTTGATGCGAGCTCGCAGTTCTGGCACGTTTCTTGGTAGAGGAGGTTTAAACACTGAATCTTTCACATAATCCCACAGAAAGAAATCGCATGGGGTTAAGTCGGGACAGCGTCGAGGCCGTGACATGAATTGCTGATCGTGATCTCCACCACGACCGATCCATCGGTTTTCCAATCTCCTATTTAAGAAATGCCGAACATCGTGATGGAAGTGCGGTGGAGCACCATCCTGTTGAAAGATGAAGTCGGCGCTGTCGGTCTCCAGTTGTGGCATGAGCCAATTTTCCAGCATGTCCAGATACACGTGTCCTGTAACGTTTTTTTCGCAGAAGAAAAAGGGGCCGTAAACTTTAAACCGTGAGATTGCACAAAACACGTTAACTTTTGGTGAATTGCGAATTTGCTGCACGAATGCGTGAGGATTCTCTACCGCCCAGATTCGCACATTGTGTCTGTTCACTTCACCATTAAGAAAAAATGTTGCTTCATCACTGAAAACAAGTTTCGCACTGAACGCATCCTCTTCCATGAGCTGTTGCAACCGCGCCGAAAGTTCAAAGCGTTTGACTTTGTCATCGGGTGTAAGGGCTTGTAGCAATTGTAAACGGTAAGGCTTCTGCTTTAGCCTTTTCCGTAAGATTTTCCAAACCGTCGGCTGTGGTACGTTTAGCTCCCTGCTTGCTTTATTCGTCGACTTCCGCGGGCTACGCGTGAAACTTGCCCGCCCGCGTTCAACCGTTTCTTCGCTCACTGCAGGCCGACCCGTTGATTTCCCCTTACAGAGGCATCCAGAAGCTTTAAACTGCGCATACCATCGCCGAATGGATATAGCAGTTGGTGGATCTTTGTTGAACTTCGTCCTGAAGTGTCGTTGCACTGTTATGACTGACTGATGTGAGTGCATTTCAAGCACGACATACGCTTTCTCGGCTCCTGTCGCCATTTTGTCTCACTGCGCTCTCGAGCGCTCTGGCGGCAGAAACCTGAAGTGCGGCTTCAGCCGAACAAAACTTTATGAGTTTTTCTACGTATCTGTAGTGTGTCGTGACCATATGTCAATGAATGGAGCTACAGTGAATTTATGAAATCGCTTCAATCATTTGTAATAGCCCTGTATGTTGATGGCAGTAGAATCGTTCTTCAGTCAGCTTCAAATGCCGGTTCTCTAAATTTACTCAGTAGTGTTTCTCGAAATGTTCGTCTCCTTCCCTCCAGGGATTCCCATTCAAGATCCCGTAGTATCTCCGTAACACTACATGATGTTCGAACCTACCAGTAACAAATCTAGCAACCTTCTTGTGAACTGCTTCGATGTCTTCCTTCAATCCGACCTGGTACGGATCCCAAACACTCGTGCAGTACTCAAGAATATGTAGCTCCTCGTCCTGTATGCGGTCTCCTTTACAGGAGAACCACCCTTTCCCAAAACTGTCATAATAAACAGAAGTCGACCATTGCTCAAAATGGTTCAAATGGTTCTAAGCACTATGAAACTTAACTTCTGAGGTCATCAGTCCCCTATACTTAGAACTATTTAAACCTAACTAATCTAAGGAGATCACACACATCCATGCCCGAGGCAGGATTCTAACCTGCGACCGTAACAGCCACGCGGTCCCAGACTGAATCGCCTAGAACCGCTCTGCCATAGCGGCCGGCCGACGATTGACTCTCCCTACCACAGTTCTCACATACTCATTCCATTCCATATCGCTTTGCTAGATTACGCCCAGATATTTAAACGACCTGTCTGTGTCACGTAGGACAGTAGTAATACTGTAAGCGAACATTACAGGTTTGTTCTTGCTACTCATTTGCATTAACTTATATTTTTCCACGTTTAGAGATAGCTGCCGTTCATTACACCAAAATTTTGTCTAAGATGTCTTGTATCTTCCTAGAGGTAGTCAACTTCGACACCTTACCATACACCACAGCGTCATCAACAAACAACCACATATTGTTTTCCACCCTGTCCGTCGAATCATTCATTTATGTAGAGAACAATAGCTTTCCTATCACACTTCCCTGGGGCTCTCCTGGCGATACTATTGTCCCCGATGAATACTAGCCGTCGAGGACAACATACTGGATTCTATTTTTTAAGAACCCTTCGAGCCACTCACATATCTGTGAACTTACTCCATATGCTCGTTAACAGCCTGAAATGGGGCATTGTGTCAAATGCTTTCTGAAAAAATCTAGAAGTATGGAATCTACCTGTTGCCCTTCGTACATCTTGTGAGAAAAGGGCAAGCTGAGTTTCCCAGGAGCGATGCTTTCTAAAACCACACTAATTCGTGGACGTAAGCATCTCAGAATCAAGAAAGTTTACTGTATTCCGACTGAGAATGTGTTCAAGGATTCTGCAGCAAATTTAGCAATACTGGTCTGTAATTTTTCGGGTCCGTTCTTTTACCTTTCTTATATACTGGGGTCACTTGCACTTTTTCCAATCGCTTGCAACTACGTGCTGAGCGAGAGATTTACGATAAATGCAAGGAAAGTAACCGTTGCTTACTCTCAGTAAAATCAAACTGGCATTCAATCCGGATCTGGTGATTTATTTGCTTTCAAATCTTTCAGTTGTTTGTCTACGCCAGGTATGCTATGTCGTCCATACTTGAGTCTGTGCGATGGTCGAATGACTGGTATGTTTGTACGATTCTCCTGTGTGAACGATTTCTCGAACGTGACCGGTCGAGGTTATTGTGACACCGTACTCCTTCCCCAAGTGCGTCTTTACAGAGGCGCATTCGCCCCGATTTCATTGTTACGTTATAACAGTGCGTGACCGCAGATTGAGGAGATCTTGGGGAGAGAGAATATTCGGCGAGTGGATTGGCCTGCCCGTACCCCTACTGAAATCTCATCGAGAACATATGTCGTGCAATAGGGACTCGTATTGCAGCACGCCCACAAATACCAACGACTTCCCCAGCCCCAGCAGTTGTCAAACGTGCTGATGAGGGAATGAAACGCCCTACAAACTGTGTGGCCAGCGTGGGAGAACGTTGCAGGAATGCAATGTAGTCCGCAGTTATCAAATGTCGTACTAAGAACCGTGTCCCGCCTTTTCTAATGTCCAGGGGAAAATCATAAGTCGCGGTGACTTCAACAGAAGATATCGTCGACGTTCAAGACAGACAATATATAAAACAATTGAAGACGTCGAAATGACAACTTCTGTTGCAGACAAGAAAAAGAATACTATAAAGTCTGTCGCAGCACACTCTCTACTGGATGGACCAGCAGTCTTCTGTGGATGCCGACTCAACTTCAGCATTGACATCAACGATTCCTTCACACATGGCAACGGATAAAAACGTCATTTCTGTTTGTCTCAGTGTGTATTGTTTTCGGCTACCTTCTGTACCCTATACTGTCGAAATCTTCCTGTGTATGGTCGAAGTTCACGAAGCTATGTTATTTGGTAATGACACATCATGCGAAAGTTGCTTTCGTACGTAAATTTTACACACCAGAGTGGTATAACTGAAATGACCTCTAGCACGATCCACCCTTTATTAATATTTGTTCAGTAAAAGATTTTTCTTGCAGATGTAGTCCGCCCTTGCAATTAAACTGAAAGCTCTTTGTTTTGTCCCATACACATTTCGCTTCTTTTTGTTTATGAACAATCTTCAGTGGCCTGTAATATATGTCTGTGTTATGTTTAGAATAACTGCATTATATAATGACTATAGACATTACTATATTATAATTTTTGTGATTCTCTTATTGTCTGTTTACACGACTTGTCATCTTATCATTTCATATGTGTAGTCTTGCGGTTGGCCACCGTACGCCAGGATTTTCGTTTTTTTCGGCGTTTTCCAACACATTTCAAATGAATACTTCACTTGCACTGTGTGCTGGCTGTGAGTGTTTATTGTATGTAGTTTTACCAACTCTCGCTTTGTGTCTTTCGTTCGTCTTTTCTTTGGGTTCTTTTGTCCGTGTGTATGTTAACATTCGTAGTGTTTGTTCCTTATGTGCGCAGGATTTAATTACGCCAGTTCGTGACGTTCAAAGTTACCCTGTACTGCTGCATGAAAATTATATTTCACGTTCTGTTGCCGCAGTTTCCGGTCTGAAGACTGATTTGGTGCACATCTCTACGCTGATCTATTCTGTGCAAGTTATTCATTTTGCATATGTATTGCAAGCTACACCTATTTGAATCTGCACGCTGTAGTCAAATCTTTGTCTCCCCCTGCAGTTTTTTCTGCCCTCGCCTCCTTACGTAACAATACTGACAAACCCTTGATGCCACAGAATATGTCCTATCAGTCTATCCCTTCTTTTAGTCAAGCTCTTATACCCCGAATTCGATGCAGTTCCTCATCATTACTTGCAATATCTACCCACCCAACCCTTTTTAAATTCCATATTCTCTTGTGTGTACTCTTTGTTGTTCACGTGCCAGTACCACATAAGGAAACACTTCAAATATAGACTATCAGAAAGAAGATTCTAACACTTGTATTATCAATGGAAATAACGATTTTTTGTCAGTAATGCTTTTCTTGCTGTTTTCTCTATGTTCTGGCCAATGTCGGTTACCTTGCTACCCAAACCGCAACGTTCCCGTATTAGCTTAGTGTCTCACTCGTGAAGCTAATTCCCTCAGGATCGCCTGATGTGATTCGATTACACTCCACCAACCTCCTTTCACTTGCGGGTAAAAATGGAGTGGAGCCTGAGTAAAGTATTTTTTTCTAGATCGGAGGATGAAGGATGGGAAATAATAATCTTGTACAAACTACCTCTGCAAACTGCCAAATAATGGCTTGCAAATTATGTAGTCCAGTAACGGCGTCACAAAAACGGCGCTTTGTTTGCAAAAAAATGAGGTAGAAGATTTTATTTTTTATCTGGCGTATATATTTGACAGTATATTGAACCCAAGTTTTTGACCTCCAAAACCCTCGGGACAACTCTTCGCGGTCAAAAATTCATGAAATTATGGCACTTTCTTCGGTTTTTCGCCAATTACTCGGAAACTATGAGTAATTCTGAAAATGTTGCCTGTACCAAAAATGAAAGTGCATTAAATTTTGAGTTGAATGACTCATTTAAATGTCAAAATTTGTGCAGCCATTTCACCGCAATCAGTTGTCAAAGTTCGTTCATTTTTGCCATCTTAGCTAAAAAGTCGGCTCCAATGACTGTAACTCAAAAAAGGCTAATTCAAATGAAAAATTTCAAGTTCTCAAACTTACAGACCATGAAATTTCATGTCACAAAAGCATCTGGCTTTTCAGTTTTAGACATTATTAAGCGTTCACACACTTGAAAGCCAAAATCATGCTTTTTTTTTTTTTTTGTAAGTCAAAATGAATTGTAGATAAATGAAAAAAGTGTGTTGCTTTGTCGCATACAGTGATTTCTGCATCAGGGCCATCGTCATTTCTATTTTCACTATTGACTGGATTCAGTACATTCATGTCCAAAAGATTCGGATCAGGATTTATTGTCGACGCTCTTAGTGCATTTGGATTCGCAACTCCAATAATGGAAGCTTCCCTATTTGAGACGTCCTCGACTGCACGACCTGAGCATCCTATCTTATCGAGTGAAGGATTCACCCAGCTCATCTCTGAAAACGCCGATTTTAATATCTGCGCGATTGACGAGTTGAATACGGTCCTGTCCATGGGAGGACAGTCTTTCCTTGCACAGCTATGAAATCTGACATGAACATTCATCGGTAAAGAAGACGTTCAACTTCTGAATTTTTGTCTACCCAAGTGATGCTTCGCAAAGGGGAACAAAATCTTCTGAAAGGTTTCGCCGTTTAAAGATGCCGAGTCCTTCAATCAGATATTATTTTCGACGGAGATTCAAATCCTGCAGTCGCACAGGAGACGTTTATCGCAAATAAGAGTAACAATAACCACTTGTGTTTTGTGTTCATGAGGAAATTTGAGTATGAAGATGTTCAAGAGCTACAGGCAGAAGAAGATACCAATTCATGAATTGTGGAAACAGCTATTTCCCTAGTTGTTGAGTTGACAGTGTGGCAATCCTAAGAGAGGACATTGGCGTGCTTGACCTCCTATCGGGTCGAGAAAAGAACTACAACATCTTATACTTCCATAAACCGGGAAGAGGAAAATCAGCAGGAGTGTGGTTCTCCAGTAATTCTTTCAATTTCGATTCTAGTTTTTGCCTTTTCAGTCATGCCTTCACAGGATGTGATACCCTCTTTTTTTGGCTAAGGAAAAGGGAAATTACTAAACCTTGTAGAGCAACAGCCATACCTGAGAGTGCAAGCTGCTGAATTTGTTAAACCCTGCCGGCCGCTGTGGTCGAGCGGTTCTAGGCGCTTCAGTCTGGAACCGCGCTGCTGCTACAGTCGCAGGTTCGAATCTTGCCTCGGGCGTGGATGTGTGTTACGTCCTTAGATTACTCTCAAGGTGAACGAACTTTGACAACTGATTGCGGCCAAACGGATGCCTCGATTTTGACATTTAAATAGATCAATCGACGCTGAATTTAATGCTCTTTCTTTCTTGTACGGGTGAGATTTCAGAAGGACACATAGTTTCCGAGTAATAGGCGAAAACCTGAAAAAAAGTGCTAAATTTTTTTGCTTTTTCGTCCACAAAAAGTTGTCCCGAGGGTTTTGGAGGTCGAAAACTTGGATTCAGCATACTGTCAAGTGTACGTGCAAGACAAAAAACTAAGATCTTCTTCCTCGTTTTTGCAAGCCAACCCCCATTACTGGACTAATAAACATTTTCAATAAAATTTAACTGTTTGACTGCACCATGGTGTAATATAGAGCACTCTTTACATCAGTACTGAAGGTGTTTACTACAATGGAATATGTCACACGACTACGCCGTCTCGCAGCTAGAAGAATTTTATTGAAACTGATTCTGGCCAGTGCAGTCTACATGCACAAAACAATGTATGTGAACTACAGCGGAAGCTCGCAGGAGAGGCAAGCGGCCCGTTCTCGACGAAGCAGGGCCATTCGCTCGGCCAGAGGATGCTGGCGCGGCGGGTCGGGCGAATGTGCGCCCGAGGGCCGCGCGACGGCGGAAGAGGAAGTGTCCCGGCCATGCGGGCGGCGCTGGCCGGCTCGGCTCCGTCCCGACGCCACTTCGGCAGTTTCCGGCGCCGCGAGCTTGCCGTATCGATTCAAACATGGCGGTGCGCCGGCGGTTCGGTGCGCGGCCGCGGGCGGCGCTGCCGGCGGAACTAGGCCATCCCGGCCGCGATGTACGTCCTCTTCTCTCCGCCCCGCTCAAGCCCTTACCGAGCAACACGCCACTCCCGTGTGCCCCAAATTCAGACTCCCTCCCTCCCGCGACGTAAATTTTGCGAATTCACAGTACAGCTAGGCATCGAATAGGCGAAAATCAATGCTTCTTGTCGAAAACAGATGACACTGTGGATTTGTTTTGTTTTACTAAAACTAAGTCGTCAGTTTGTATTTACTCTACTCGCGTGGCACGTTGTCGATTTAGAGTGTGATAGGTACATCACCAGACTGCAATACAAATTAGAATTTATTTCTACAGCTTTATTTTATTTCGTTTTTTATTTCAAACGTAAATGCCTGTGTTCTTGCTGCATTAATTCAGAAATACTTTGAGAGTGAACGTATAATGTGTAATTATTGTGTGTGGTGTTATCAGTAAAATGAAAAACAGGCAGTGATACTCACGGGATACTGCATAAATTTGTCCTGGGGGGAGACAAGATTCCAAAATCACCATTTTTTTGTAAACAAGTTGGTAAAGTTCGAAACGTTTCGTGCCATAAGAAGTAGGTGACAATAGAAACTTATACAAGGCCTAGAGACATTACGTCCGTAGCTCGTGGTCTCGCGGTAGCGTGCTCGCTTCCCGAGCGCGGGGTCTGGGTGCGTTTCCCGACGGGGTCAGGGATTTTCACCTGCCCCAGATGACTGGGTGTCTGTGTGTCGTCGTCTTCATCCCCATTACTGGCGGAGGAAGGCCACAGCAAACCACCTCCATTAGGACCTTCCGTAGTATGGCAGTGCGGGTCTCCCACATCGTTCCCCTACGCTGTCAAGAAGCATGGGAATTCATTTCCATTTCCAGCCACATTAATGTCACCATTGCCTACGTTTCCAATAACCACTAACAGTCCGCCCCTGGTAGCTGAGTGGTCAGCGCGACAGAATATCATACCTAACGGCCCGGGTTCGATTCCCAGCTGGGTCGGAGATTTTCTCCGCTCGTGGACTGAGTGTTGTGTTGTCCTTAGCATCATCATTTCATCCCCATCGACACGCAAGTCGCCGCAGTGGTATCAGCTCGAAAGACTTGCACTAGGCGAACGGTCTACCCGACTGAAGACCCTAACCACACGGCATTTCCATTTCCATACCACTAACAGACTGCAGGCGGCAACAGTACAGTAGTAGTGAAGAGTTTATGAAGCGGGTCGGCGGGCTGGAGGGAAAGGGAAGGGGGGGGGGGGGACACTTGGAAAACAGTAGACCGACAGTTGCTGTCGTAATGCGGAAACGGAGAGATTTATCTGACGACCAAAAGGACATGATCATTGGCTTTCAGGTGAAGGGTGGAAGCATTTCCGAAACGGCTGAATATGTCAACTGTTTGCATGCAGCCATGGTTACAGTATACCGTGCATCGCAATATGGCGCTATCCTAAACCCCTCTACTTGTAACAGCTTCTTTTAAAATACTATTAACAACATATCCACTGAAGTTCGACGTTACCAGAAACTGAAGAAGAGCACTAGTTTCAGCCAGTCACAAAGAAAGAACTACCGTCCTGTATCACGCCCCTCTGCTGATAAAGTCCCCTGTACAGGAATAACCAGAACTTCACGTCCAACTATTTTACAGCTTATTCAGGAATACATTCTATTTTGGTATAAGAGAACCCATGGTCTCCGGTTGTTCATTACAGAGTAATGACGTAATTATAATTCATTCGGTTTGTAGTCGCAAACATCCAGAACTTCTGTGAAAAATGCCTTCCCAACAGTAAAGAAGCCTGTACTACCCATTAACCGAAACGTGCAACATACAGCACAGGGTAATGCAGCAACCCTCAGACGAAAAACATACATTTTTAAAACAGTGTTCAAATGGTTCAAATGGCTCTGAGCACTATAGGACCTAACATCTGAGGTCATCAGTCCCCTAGAACTTAGAACGACTTAAGCCTAACCAACCTAAGGACATCACACACATCCATGCCCGAGGCAGGATTCGAACCTGTGACCGTAGCGGTCGCACAGTTCCAGACTGAAGCGCCTAGAACGGCTCTGCCACAACGACCGGCAAAGTGTGTTCACCTGTTCTGTCACTGTGCAGTACATCTCGTAACAAACGCCGAGCTTTTCTCCTACAGGTATTGTTTGCAGTTTCAAACATCATGATCATGGGGACAGTAAAGTGACGCCCCATCGACTGTCTTATATACTCAATAATTCCAGGTGGTTGGCATACTACTTCCGCGGTAATCATATCCGTGTCGATTATCGATCGGTGTCTTGTAAACTAGGCTCTTCACATGCCCCAGAAGAGGAGGTCCGTTGGTGCCACGCCTGGTAATCGATCTGGCCATGGAGGAGGACAACCGCCACCAATCCATTGTGATTCTAACGGTACCTGAATGTGTTTCCCAACTCCAAGTCTAAAGTGTGCCAGCGCTTCATGCTGAAAGCACATAAGCTGACGAATTCTCAGCGGAACTGCGGGAGGACTTGTTGAAGGACGTTTTGAACACGACTCCGTACAGAGTATCAGGAAGTAGGTAAAGCCCAGTCACAAAATCGTTGACATTACAAGACCATAGATTCACAGAAAACGTCGGTTGATAAGATCGTTACACCAATGCTTGTGGATTTTCGTCATCCGTTCATCGCTATTCCTGTTATTAAACCCGTCTTCTTTTGTTTACACTGTTGTCAACATGGCCTAGGCTGTAAACAACAATAAAAGGAGGGAGACTGGGATTTTTTGTGCTCTTCTGTACGATCGAATTTGCAAAAGTCATTCGAAATCGGAAATCCGTGGCTACTATGATTGCTCCATCTGTGAATGATAAGGGTGCAGTCGTTGTTCGTGTACGACTCTCAAAACAGTTGATTGGCTTGTGTTCAAAGCTCGTGAAACGCTCCGAATACTGGGTGCAGGATTGTCGGCATGTTCACTTATATTTTAACTAAAGTTCAGTCTTGATCACAGCACGTATGTCTCACTAACATAGGTGACCGGTTTCGGCTTCAGACCCATGGTTTCCTTGGAGGATGGTAGGCGGAGCTCTCCCCAACTGCTACGAAGACGACCTGATCAGTTGGCTTCCTTGAAGGATGGTAGGCGGAGCTCTCCTCAGCTGCTACGAAGTCAACTGATCAGTTGGCTTCCTTGGAGGATGGTAGGCGGAGCTCTCCTCAGCTGCTACGAAGTCAACTAATCAGTTGGCTTCGTAGCAGCTGAGGAGAGCTCCCCCTACCATCCTCCAAGGAAGCCATGGGTCTGAAGCCGAAACAGGTCACCTATGTTAGTGAGACGTAAGTGCTGTGATCAAGATTGAACTTTAGTTAAAATATAATACTTTATTGATCACTGTTCCAAAAATGTTTACCATAGTCTTCACTTACATATCGGGCATTCTAGCATATATCACACGACCGTTATCTTCCATTCCAACACGTAGATTTCAGTTTCTTGTAGGCGTCTTTCTACAGATGCCAAAGCACTGTGGTGCGGGAACAGGTCAGCATAGCAGCATTGTACCACTCTTCCATTGGGTTCAGTGAACACATACACGAGGTGCACATCGGCCAAATCTTCATCAGTAAACACATCCGAAGTAGTGCTGTGTATAACTGTTAATACACTACTAACTCCTGCTGGAAAACAAAACCTTAAACAGAACCGAGCAATAGTGAATGCAGGTTTGAGGGCAACGAGATAAGGAGAGCATTACCGTCGTCAGCTGCAGGTACCACGAGCGAATGGAAAAGACACACAGAGCAAACGGTCGACATTTGCTCTGTTCCACTCTATTTTCAGTACAATACAGACATTAAGTTAACTGGGGCAATAAACCAAACGAAATGGAGTAACTCTCTAATGAGTCCCCGTAAACCGTGGGCCCCTGATGCCAAAATACTCCGAAGGTATCCCTGAACAACCTCAGAAAGTTAGTCAGGATAGTTATAGTTCATCCTGTGCTCCAAAGTGTGGATCACAATGTTTATGACCTTTCAGTTTTCTGTGAATACGCACCTGAGATGACCCGGTCATACGTTCCTGTAGTACACACATGCTCATAAATTAAGCATAATGCTGATACAACGTGAAACAACGCTCTGTTGGGCGGTTTGTGGTTTTAAATCACTTCGGGGTATGACCGTGTGGTGCATTTAACCTGTGGGCGTCGCACGGTGGGGCTGGCAGCAGTCCAGATACGCAGACGGGTGTTGGTGCATGTCAGAGTACGGTGCAGCGAGTAAGTGTGCAGACGTTTACAGACGTGCTAATGGCGACTGTGTTTTGAAAATAGGTAAAAGAACACATATTGATGACGTTATGAGGGGTAGAATAGTAGGGCGACTGGAGGCTGGTCAAACACAGCAGGTCGCAGCACGGGCCCTCCGTGTGCCACAAAGTGTGATTTCAAGATTATGGCAAAGATTCCAGCAGACAGGAAACGTGTCCAGGCGGTACAGTACGGGACGTCCACAGTGTACAACACCACAAGAAGACCGATATCTCACCATGAGTGTCCGCAGACGGCTACGGAGTACTGCAGGTAGCATTGCTAGGGACTTACCGCAGCCACTGGAACAGTTGTCTCCAGAAATACAGTCTACAGACGACTGAACAGACATGGTTTCTTCGCCTGGAGACTTGCAAGGAGCATTCCACTGACCCCTGGTCACAGGAGAGCCCGTAAAGCCTCGTGTCAAGAACACAGTACATGGTCATTGGAACAGTAGTCCCAGGTTACGTTCATGGACGAGTCCAGGTATAGTCAGTGACTCTCGCCGGGTTTTCATTTGGCGTGAACCAGGAACCAGATACCAACCCCTTCATGTCCTTGAAAGGGACCTGTATGTAGGTCGTGGTTTGATGGTGTTGGGTGGGATTATGACTGGTGCACATACACCCCTGCATATCTTTGACAGAGGAACTGTAACAGGTCAGGTGTATCGGGACGTCATTTTGCATCAGTATGTCCGCATTTTCAGGGGTTCAGTGGGTCCCACATTCCTCCTGATGGATGATAACGCACGGCGCCACCGAGCTGCCATTCTGGAGGAGTACCTTGAAACAGAAGATATCAGGCGAATGGAGTGTCCTGTTTGTTCTCCAGGCCTATACCCCGTCGAGCACTGCTGGGATGTTGTCGATCGACGTATCGCAACACGTCTTCAAACCCCTACGACACTTGAGGAGCTCCGACAGGCACTGGTGCAAGAATGGGAGGCTATACCCCAGCAGCTGCTCGACCACCTGATCCAGAGCATGCCAACCCGTTGTGTGGCCTGTGTACGTGAGCTTGGTGATCATGTCTCATATTCATGCAGGGATACATGCGCAGGAAACAGTGGAGTTTTGTAGCACATGTGTTTCGGGACGGTTTTCTCAACTTATCACCAATACCGTGGACTTACAGATCTGTGTCGTGTGTGTTCCCTATGTGCCTATGCTATTAGCGCCAGTTTGCGTAGTGCCACGTTGTGTGGCACCACATTCTGCAACGATCCTTACTTTATGATCATGAGTGTATATGAGTTTTCCGGGCGCATTAGACTACGACACACTCGCAGTTTGCAGCAGTTCATAACTACCGTAATCGTATCGGTCGCCTTGCCCTTACTTTCAGTTTGGCTCTGTGTGGAGCGCCCTATCCCTGTATCGACATGCACCATACCGGCTCGACAGGCGCAAGAGAGTCGCGGCTCGCTCCTCACAACTGATGTCCCAGCTTAACGGCGTCCCCCAAGCGTCAAGTTGCACGTTGCCTAAAGCTCGCTACAAAGTACGTGCGATAGCGGACGGGAAAAGTTGCAAGTGTAACAAATGCACCTCAGAGCAAACACGGGCCGGGGCGCACGCAGGCACAGAATGCATAGAGGGACCCTGTCGTCCTCTCTCCTATTCTCAAACGTAGCGTTCTCTCTACGTGTGATGTTACGAGCGTCTGACTGCGTCTGAGAAGCAGCGCGACCTTGAAGCTGCTTCGTCATCCGGACTGTTAATTTCCAACTCGCGAATCCATGCAACAATATTACATGCTATCGAAATCCGTCTACGTGAGAACCTCTTCAACAATGACAATGGATTTCGTCGCCAGTCTTTTACTGAGTGCGAGCTACCCCCACAACCTCAGCCGACACATCGCGCAGTCCATACATGGGGCCAGTAGAGTGGGGAAGACGATCGGTATATATATCGCACCCATTGATCCAGGTTGACAGTTATCAGGAGTAATCTGATGGTGGTGACATGTTTTTCCCGTCAAAAATTAGTCCTACAACGACCAATCAATCTGGCAGCATGCTCGAGAGACTTTCAAGCAACAATATTAACATCTTGAGCACTATGTTATACTTTAATGCACTCTTTGACTAATCTTCCCTGCGTATTTACCTGACTGAATGTTAATTTGGCACGTCAGTCTGGAACCGCCTGACTGCTACGGTCGCAGGTTCGAATCCTGCCTCGGGCATGGATGTGTGTGATGTCCTCAGGTTAGTTATGTTTAAGTAGTTCTAAGTTCTAGGGGACTGATGACGTCAGATGTTAAGTCCCATAGTGCTCAGAGCCATTTGAACCATTTTGTTAATTTGGCTATCGAACTTCTTCTGAAACATTTAGCAGACAAATCGTTGCGTCGTGGTATTTAGCGGCAAAGTATTCGTCACACTTCTCTGCTTACCTTGAATTATCATTTTGATAATTTATGTTGTCCACTAAACTTGGTGACTGCATTCACCGCTGGAACAGGAACCGTGAGAAAACTCACCTTGGGCAATCCCTTCTGAAATTCAGCTGTGCTATTATATACTTACGTCCGCCACGGTCTAATGGAACGAATTTTGAAAGTTAAATTTGTTCATTCGACTTCCGACAGTTACTTCATTCATATTTTAGTAACGTCAGAATCTGCTTTTGAACCAGGATAAAACTAAAATATAGTTATCGACTTCCTTTCCTTACTTCATGTCATTTCAGAAAATTCAAGGAAATGATTTTATGCAAACAAAGTTTACTCAAGTACTGCAACGAAGAGACGTGTCAAAGAGGTGTAGTACCATTGACGGCTTGTGGGTGTACGTTCTGAGTGTTCGCAAATTTTCAGATGTAGATAAATTTGAGAGAGTGAAATTAATAGCATATGCTGTATAACAGTTGCGCTTATCAACAAATTTATACAACTACAGCCACTGCCAATAATAATAGCAACATTAATAATATCAATACTAATAAGATGCTTAACTTACCAGTCAAAAGGGAAGAATTGTTTTTGTGGAATTTGCAGATCTTTACATAATTAGATGCAGTTTATGGCAATAACGAAATAATATGTAAGGTTTCGCAACTCGCCATTTCAAATTTTTGTGTAAGTGGGAGTTTTCACGCTTTTCCATTTTTTCGGACAAATGTACAAGATCCCTAAGAGATGTATTAGTCCACGAATCTGATATTCTTGCCTTGCACTCACACAACAACTTGTACTAAGTGTACACTTCCTTCTTAAATATTCGCTTGAAATCACTCTCTGTGGCCGGAGTGGCCGTGCGGTTCTAGGCGCTACAGTCTGGAACCGCGTGACCGCTACGGTCGCAGGTTCGAATCCTGCCTCGGGCATGGATGTGTGTGATGTCCTTAGGTTATTAGGTTTAAGTATTTCTAAGTTCTAGGGGACTGATGACCACAGCAGTTAAGTCCCATAGTGCTCAGAGCCATTTGAACCATTTTTGAATACTCTCTGTCAAAGGATCTGTTCACGAAGGCCCTAGTTTCTTTGCGGCTAACTTTTCCTCGTAATTTACTTTTCTGTTCCCAGAATGAGATTTACACTCTGCTGAGTGTGATCTCATATGAAACTTCCGGGAAGATTAAAGCTGTGTGCCGGACCGAGACTCGAAGTCGGAACCTTTGCCTTTTGCGGGAAAGAGCCCTACCGACTGAGCTACCCACGCAAGACTCACGACTCGTCCTCATGGCTTTACTTTTCTGTCGGCATTTAAAATAAATTCGACATAGTTCATGTTTACGCTGCACACGAAAGCCGATGCCCTCGCAGTAAACAACGAACTCCAAACAGAAAGTGCCGTTTGTGGAAATGATTAAACTGAAGTAGTAGTGTCTACCAACATGGTAACTGGATTACAATACAATTGAGGCGCTGAGATCCAAAAGGGCCTAAAGCACACCGTCTTCGATCCCACATTAAGTGAATATCGGAGAAACCAATGATACAGCTTTTCGTGAATTTTCATATATGCAATGTCGCCCTACAAACAGATAAACCTGACTCACCATAATATCAACTGATTTCAGAAGCATGAATAAATGCTACAATCTCACAATTGACGTACTTCAGGCCCTTATGACTCTCAGCGCCTCAAATGGATTACTGTACGATAAAATTCATAACTTAGTGTACTACAACTCATTCAGAAACCCACAAAATAGGTGTATTCTCGGTAAAACTATGACATATGCTCATGTCTGATCTAATTTTACTACAGTATATAGTGAGTGAATTAGCATATCTGTGGACTGTGCTATCATCTAGCAGGATTTATGCCGAGCGAACGGGGATAAAAATCTGCCGCAATGTGCTACCACCTGGTGGCACTGACGTAAACTTCTAATTGAGCGACAATGGATAGCTGTGCACGTCGTGAACCGTGCACGTTGTTTTTATCAAACTCGTATGTATTTGACCCATAAGACAATTCCGTCACACGACTTGCACATGCGCAAAAGCTCCTTAAAACGTGCACAACTGAAGGTGTGCTCGCGACCCTCTTGTAGCGCGTTAGATTAAAGTGCCATATCTTTCAGATTGCAGCATCTATGTTACGTTTAACAGCATTCAACGAAAAATAGCCAATAAACCCGCAAGGTGTAGAACGTTAGGGTGTTCATATGCTCTTGTGCTCTTACACAGCAGCCGCCATTGTGTAGTACTCGCCTCAGTGAGCTGACTATAACTTAGAAATTACTGTTGCTGCTGTTACATTCAACATTGATAAATTTTGATGTAAGATTTAATGGCATTGAAATGAGTAACTGGCATTAAATAGTCACAAGCTATAGAAATGTATTGACCAAAACCACTCTTGTTCATAGTATGTATTGTATTAAGTTTGGCTCTCTTTTTACAAGAACAACAAATAAACACTTTGTAGCTTGTCTTGTTATGAACAGTGCAGTTGAAGATATTGTGCCAGAAACACTTTTAGAAATTCTTCATATCTCTGCTTAAAATGACATGAAAATGGAGTCTGCTTGAAGCCAAGTGGTGTAATCGTTACAACACCATACATTGGTCAGGTAAGTCTTGCGACCATGGCTAATAGTTACCAGAGACGACTTTTTAACCGTGAAGCAATAATAAACGTGGTTTTCCAATGATACGTGCCTACATTAGTAGAGCACAGGAAAATACGACCTCCCACTATCAATGTCGACTGGCTACTCCTACAGAGCTGAGTCTGTCTGCGGTAAACTTTCTTCCACGCGAAACTTGTTCTCCAAAACTGAACACGACAAGGCCACCTGTTACTCCGATCTCAAAACTCTAAGCTGTGTCTGTCTGCGGCCCCTTTTCCTCTGTAGAAAAAGCGTTCATTAAATGGAAAAGACAAGGGCAAAACCTTGGCCTCACTTAGGCCTAATGACTTCCGTCTTTATTAGGCACGAAATATCTTTCGTAATAATAATAAGGAAGAGTTCGTCTTGTACAGAAATGATTTATTTTATGTTTTTAATTCTAGAGCAATAATTTAATCATGAATTTACCTTTCGAATTAAAATTTTACAAAAAAATTACAACAAACAGTGTGACAATTATATAAATCTATTAAATAAAAGAGTCACAGCTTCTGAACGGTTTGTGTTAGGAGTTCAAACTGGACTGTTGGCCGCGAGGCATGATGGTAATTAGTACGTGCATGTGAACGCGCCTTGTTGTCGGTCATTTGCACGTGAAAATGTTACGATACAGCGTGCATGAGCGTATAGCGCTTGCGAAGGCCTACTACGAGAGCAATGACAGCCTAACTGCGGCTCAAAGGAAGTTTGCGACCAAGTTCAAGCTGAGACAACCGGTCCAAGTGTGCTAACGATCAAGAATTTGATTCGCTAGTTTGAGAGAACGAATTGTGTTTGTGGTAACAGTGTTGGCAATGTCTGTCGACCAAAAACGGTGAAAACGCCTGAAAACATCGAGAAGACAGGCGCTGTGTTTCAAACTAGCCCCAGTAAATCGATCAGACGAGCTGAACAACAGGTGGGAATCAACCGGGAGACTCTGCCACAAATTGTTGTTGAATGCCTGAATTTCTTCCCATACAAAATTCAAACCAATCAGCCATTAAGCCCCAGGGCCATCCAACAGCGGTTGTGTTTCACCATAACTATTGTCCACAGAACTGAGAACAAGACTTTGATGTGAATGTGGTTTGGTTTAGCGACGAAGCCCTCTTTCATTTGGATGGGTTTGTCAATAAGCAAAACTGGTGCATTTGGAGCACTGAGAATCCGCATTTCGCCATCGAAAAGTCTCTTCATCCTTAACGGATGACTGTGTAGAGGACAATGTCCAGTCAAGGAATAGTTGGTGCAATATTCCTTGATGGCACAGTGACTATCGAAAGGTACGTGAAAGTTTTGGAACATGATTTCATCCCCATTTTCCAAAGTGACCCTGACTTCGACAAGATGTGGTTCATGCAAGACGGAGCTAGACCCCATCGAAGCGGGAGAGCGTTTGATTTCATGATGAAGCACTGGGAACAGATTTCTGGCTATAGGATACTCAGGGGCCACTAGCATGGGCCTCATTTGGCGCCATATTATCCAGATCTGAACACATGCGACTCCTTTTTGTGGGACTGTAGTAAAGACAATGTGTTCAGCAATAACTCCAAAAGCATTTTTGAACTGGAAACAGCCATTCAGGAGGTCACTGGCAGCATCGATGTTCCAACACTTCAGCGGGGTCATGCGGAATTTCGATATTCGTTTGCGCCTCATGACGCCAATGATGGCAGGTATATCGAACATGTCATAACCTAAATTCGAATATCTGCACATGTTGAATAAAGTGTGTGCACCCCGTAGCTTGTAACTAATTTACATTTTTTCTCATGTAGTTCAATAATGTCACCCTGTAAGCACGCCAGGTCTCGACAACACGCTATGTACATGACCATCAACACTGTTCCGCTAGAACTCCGTGACATCTAGTGGGAAAAGAAAACCCATTCTCGAATTCTCACTTTGCCTGCTGCCACTGCACCATATGCCTTGGCAGTGAACAACACGAAAGGAAGAAAACGGCCGGAAGAGAGGGGAAGATTGACGTTTCTTCGATAAAAAATTATTTTACAGGACGAGTACGAGTTTTAAAATTAATTAACAAGGAGCGAGTATAAGTATGGATTCATATTGAACCTTGTGCAATGGAAATTAAGAGAACAGAACGCCGTGATGAGAAAATCAATTATTTCATCCGAGACGTTACAGGTTAATCTGCAATTCCATGCCACTGATGAATGTCAAACAACTATACCTTTAGTAGATAAACATCCTCAACGTCAGCACCAGTTCTCCTCGATGCCCCAGTGTCAAGTCTTCCTCGGAAGTAGTGTGAATGCAGGATCTTTATTTTATTTTTAACTTCTTGCTCTATTGTCTGCTGCTTGCACTCGTTTCATGTATAGGTTGGTGGTTGGTTGCTTGGGGAAGGAGACCAGACAGGGTGGTCATTGGTCTCATGGGATTAGGGAAGGATGGGGAAGGAAGTCTGCCGTGCCCTTTCAGAGGAACCATCCCGGCATTCGCCTGGAATGATTTAGGCAAATCACGGAAAACCTAAATCAGGATGGCCGGACGCGGGATTGAACCGTCGTCCTCCCGAATGCGATTCCAGTGTCTAACCACTGCGCCACCTCGCTCGGTAGGTTTCATGTATAGCATATTTCATTTAATGCTATAACAATTTTATTCTTATTGTGGTAATGTTAACTTCTGATCTCAGAAAGGTACGACTTTATTTGATATTACACTGTATTCAGTGTAAGAAGATCCCTGAGAGCTTGTAGCGCTTCTGTGAGCTTTCAAATGCAAAGCGCTAACGGCTGCAAGCGACACTTGTCGTCAACAGAGGTGCGACATCACTGCGGTGTTGTCATATGGACATTTACAAAATAGCTTTACATGGCTGGTTGAGGTAGGCGTGCAAAGCTGCCGTGCCCAACCCTCTGCAACTTCCAGGGATCAACTTACACTGACTCTACTATGCCTGAGCATCCAGCGTTGCTCAGTTTGCGTTTATTTCAATTCTATTCGTCTATCTCCTCTTCCTAGCCCTCTCCGTCCATCTGCTCTGTCCCTCTCTGTCCATTCCCTCCTCTTCCCTTCTTCTGTTCGCTTCTCTCTCGTCCTGTCTCTGTCAGCCACCTCCTCCCTCCCTCATATATGTGCCTATCTCCTCTTTCCCCCTTCCTCACTGTCCTTCTCTTTCTCGCTCTTCTTTGGGCACAGTATCACACCCTCCCCTATAGGAGGTTACTCTTACTGCAGCAGTATTTCCTTCCAGACAGTAAGTAATATGTGTACCAAGTTTGGTGGAAATCGATCCAGGCGTTTAGGAGGATCGTTATACCCTCCGGTTTGTCCGCCTTCACTGATGTCACATATAGTGATGGGCCAAAACATTACGACCACCTGCTTAATAGCTTGTTTGTCCGTCTTTGCAAAGAAATATATAGCTGATTCTGCCTGTCGGGGATCCGACAGTTTTTTGGTAGGTTTTTGGAGGTGTAAGGCAATAGATGCCTATGCATAGGTCAAATAATTCGCGTGAATAACGGGCCGCTGATTTACTTACGCGTTGATGGCGCCCGATAGTGACCCAGATGGGTTTCATGGGATTTACATCAGGCGAATTGTTTCGCCGAGATATCAACGTGAGTTCACTATAATACTCCTCAAACCACTGTAACACGGTTCTGGCTTCGAGACACGGACAACTGTACTGCGAAAAGATGACATCACCGTCCGGGAAGACATCAAGCATGAAGGCATGCAAGTACGAGGTGCATTCAAGTTCTAAGGCCTCCGATTTTTTTTCTCCGGACTGGAAAGAGATAGAAACATGCGCATTGTTTTAAAATGACGCCGCATTCATTGTCAATACGTCCCAGAGATGGCAGCAGATGGAATTTTACCGCCAGCGGCGAGAATGAGAACTGTTTTAAATACTTAAAATGGCGACGTTTTTCTTACTTGAACAGCGTGCAGTCATTCGTTTTCTGAAATTGCGTGGTGTGAAAACAATTGAAATTCATCGACAGTTGATGGAGACATGTGGTGATGGAGTTACGGATGTGTCGAAAGTGCGTTCGTAGGTGCAACAGTTTAATGAAGGGAGAACATCGTGTGACAACAAACCGAAACAACCTCAGGCTCGCACAAGCCGGTCTGACGACATGATCGAGAAAGTGGAGAGAATTGTTTTGGGGGATCGCCGAATGACTGTTGAACAGATCGCCTCCAGAATTGGAATTTCTGTGGGTTCTGTGCACACAATCCTGCATGACGACCTGAAAATGCGAAAAGTGTCATCCAAGTGGGTGCCACGAATGCTGACGGACGACCACACGGCTGCCCGTGTGGCATGTTGCCAAGCAATGTTGACGCACAACGACAGCATGAATGGGACTTTCTTTTCGTCGGTTGTGACAATGGATGAGACGTGGATGCCATTTTTCAATCCAGAAACAAAGCGCCAGTCAGCTCAATGGAAGCACACAGATTCACCGCCACCAAAAAAAAAATTTCGGGTAACCGCCAGTGCTGAAAAAATGATGGTGCCCATGTTCTGGGACAGCGAGGGCGTAATCCTTACCCATTGCGTTCCAAAGGGCACTACGGTAACAGGTGCATCCTACGAAAATGTTTTGAAGAGCAAATTCCTTCCTGCACTGCAACAAAAACGTCCGGGAAGGGCTGCGCGTGTGCTGTTTCACCAAGATAACGCACCTGCACATCGAACTAATGTTACGCAACAGTTTCTTCGTGATAACAACTTTGAAGTGATTCCTCATGCTCCCTACTCACCTGACCTGGCTCCTAGTGACTTTTGGCATATCCCAACAATGAAAGACACTATCCCGTTGCCGCACATTCACCAGCCGTGCTGCTATTGCTTCAGCGATTTTCCAGTGGTCAAAACAGACTCCTAAAGAAGCCTTCGCCGCTGCCATGGAATCATGGCGTCAGCGTTGTGAAAAATGTGTACGTTTGCAGGGCGATTACGTCGAGAAGTAACGCCAGTTTCATCGATTTCGGGTGAGTAGTTAATTAGAAAAAAAATCGGAGGCCTTAGAACTTGAATGCACCTCGTATTGCACAGCTGTCAGCGTGTCTTCATTTACTACTATGCAAGCGCAGGGAAATGTCTCTCATAGCATACGTTTGCTCCCACCTGCCTGCGTCCGTGGCGCGCTACGACCTAGTGTAGCAAAACTGTGCGTCACTCGAAGACCCGACAAGTTTCCATTGAACGACCGTCGAACAAGGATAGTCTCGTGCGCATTGCAATCTTAACTGACGATGTCGTTGGGTCAACATGTGAACACGCAGGGGTGGTTTGCTTCGGCGCTCCATGTTCAACAATATGTGACGCCCGAAACACTTGGCCGGCCGCGGTGGTCTAGCGGTTCTAGGCGCTCAGTCCGGAGCCGCGCGACTGCTACGGTCGCAGGTTCGAATCCTGCCTCGGGCATGGATGTGTGTGATGTCCTTAGGTTAGTTAGGTTTAAGTAGTTCTAAGTTCTAGGGGACTGATGACCATAGATGTTCAGTCCCATAGTGCTCAGAGCCATTTGAACCGAAACACTTGTGCGTGCACCAGCATTCTGTTCTTTCGGCAGAGATGCAACAGATCACCATCTATCCTATTTTACAGAGCAGACAAACCTCCGAACCCCTCGTTATGTGAAGAGTCGTCGACGTCCAACCATTTAGCGCCTAGTGGTAGTTTCTGTCCTTCTACCTCTTTCCGTTGATGCTTACGACAGTAGCACGTGAACATTCGACCAACTTCGCCTTTTTCGAAAAACTCGTTCACAGGCTCTGCGCAATAATAATATACCCTTTGTGAATGGATTTTGCCCAGTCCGTGTCTGCTGTGCTTACGTTCTTATGTTACCGCGTCGCGTGCCTGCAACGCTACCAGACGGCAATGAACGTCGCGGTAGGCAGTGGTCATAATGTTCTGCCTTATCAGTGGATATATAACATATTTCACCTGTACCCTAGTGAATTTCGCCCTATTGTTTCGTTTTCAAGCAGCTCAGTGTACAGTGTACAGTATTACTGCATGAACATCGGAAAAGTAGTTAAAATGTTATCAAACGACAGAGAAGTAATATTCAGGTGCCTGAATTGAGATTCCTAACAGCTCTGAAATGATGTAAAAAGTTAGATAAAAGAAAAAAATGACGATTAGACAAGAATTCAAATAAAAGTTGAAACAACACTCGATATAACAGATGAATATAGAGACAAACAGAAGCAAAGACCGTCAGAGTGATAACTGCCACTTCAATCCATCAAATAAGTTCCACACGGAAAAAGAAATCTTGGAACACCCAAGAAGAGATGGTATGACGAAGGATGACCGGCGAAAACAGAACAGGCGTCACGCGTAATACCTGAAAGTGAATACCGAAGATCATCAATCCATACAAGAAGGAGTCATTAGAACTCTGCATGAAAATATTGAAAAGTTGAGGATAGAATCTGACGCTCATACTGAGAAAATGAACTGTCAGTCCGGAATAGAAATGCCGAATGTATTAAGAGTAACCACTGTAAAGGAATCAGCGAGTCGCTTCACTAGCGAAGTGAAAAATACATCAACGAAAATCACGCAGCTACCAATTTTTGTCATTAGCGTGGATGGGAGTATGAACGGAGAGATTGCCTGCTAGACCGGTAGGCGTGCCTGCCCGGCTGGATAACAGCTGATCCTCCTACTACGACATTTGCGCGGGCCAGGAGTTCTCACGCTTCGACGATTCGTTCGACTCCTGCTGGACAGAATTTTGATTTCGTTCCAGCAGCTACCGGTAGTGAAAGTGAAGACGTCTGGCCAGAGAGCAGAGGTCAAAGATGACACAAATTCAGTAAACTCACATTTATAACGAGATATAAGTTAGACATCTGCCGCAACTATCCATGACAGAAAACTGTAACACTATGACATAATTCCATGGCGTTCAGTTACACTGTTCCCAAGTAGCTGATTGAATAATAGTGCAAGATATCGGATAAAATATTTCTAAAAACCATTTCTAGCCTATAACTGTTTGATTCAAATCCAACAGATAGCAGTCTTGTACATGTACGAAGGCGTGTTGAAAAGTAATGCCTCCAAATTTTTTGTTCTGTTCTCTGCCGCCAGAGGGCTCCGCATTGTAACATGGTGATGTATAATATAATTATGTTAGCGAGTCACAAACTGACAATGCCGCACTACACACGAGGGATGCGACCTCTGCTACAATCGGACGCCTTGGGTCCACTGTCGTCGATTATATTCCACATCGTCCCGGCCTCATCCGATTTTCATCTGTTGCACCTGCCTCGAGGACTTCGCTTTCATAGTAATGAAGTGGTGCAGGCAGAGCTGAGGTTGTGACTCCGTCTATGAAGTCAAATATTCTGCTTTGACTGAATCAACGAACTGGTCTCTCATTGGAAGAAATGTGTTCATCGCCTGGGTGACTATGTTGAGAAATAAATACGTCGACATGAAGGTTAAAGATATAGAATATTTCCAGAATGAAATTTTCACTCTGCCGCAGAGTGTGCACCTGTATGAAACTTCCTGGGAGATTAAAACTGTGTGCTGGATGGTGACTCGAATTCGGGACCTTTGCCCTTCGCGTGCAAGTGCCCTGCCAAGTGTTTTAATCTACCAGGAAGTTTCATATCAGTGCAGGTCCGCTGCAGAGCGAATATTTCATCCGCCAGGCTGTGGCTAAGCCATGTTTCCGTAATATCCTTCCTTCCAGGAGTTCTAGTCCCGCAAGTTTTGCAGGGGAACTTCTGTGAAATTTGGAAGTTAGTAGACGCGATACTGGCGGAAGAAAAGCTGTGAGGAAGCGTCGTGAGTCGTGCTTGGGTAGCTCATCTGGTAGCGCGCTTGCCTCCTAAAGACATAGGTCCCGACTTCGAATCTCGGTCAGGTACACTGTTTTAATTCGCCAAGAAGTTCCATGTAGAATGTTAATGAAATTTGTTTTATTTAAAACCATTAAGAGTTTTCACAAAAAATTTAGGAAGCATTCCTTTTCAGCACGCACTCGTCCACCCTCGAACGTTTTTAGAAAGCCCTAAAGAATGCTCTCCCTCTTCCTATCTCTTACGGGATGGCCCTTGCTAGCTGCAGGAAGCTGTGGTATATTGGAGAATACATAGTCAAGAATACTTGCTAGACACTTGAGGCCTGCCGTACAGTACTTTGGTAACAGCAGTTCAGGTGCTGGTAGTGGCTAGTACGCAGCTAGTGACATCCCTAGCACTATGCTGAGAAAGTAGCGCCTGGCAGAAAACCTGTTGATGCAAGTCGCCTTGTAGCCAACGCAGCCAGCCAAACCAGCAGGCGGCCAAATAAGGCTGCCGCCCTGTAATGTTGGCGGGGAGTGCAGAGGCCGCGCATCAAACCGAGGGTACTTTGAGACTGGCTGGAGTATTAGGCGACGGCACCCATTGGGCAGACTTTCCTTGATGGATGCAGTACGTAGCCCCGAACCACCATGGCAACCTGCCGTCTCATAAGGCAGTGGCGTCATCTAGTTGGTGGCGCTACCTGATGAGGCTAGAGTAGTTTAGCTATATCCTGTCAATCCAAAAAGTCTGGGTGGATAAAAAATAGAGAAAAGTTACGATGATGCTTTTGGTGCTTCAGGTGTTCTACACAATCTCTCCTTACTTGTGTGCAATCCACAGAACGTTCATAAGCTCACCGGACGAGAAGTTAGTCATCCCTAGAGAAATCATTACAATCATTTAATGCCGTGTTAATCCACCCCTGGAGCTGATAATCGCCTTGATTCGGTTAGGAAGAGTGTCCACGATTTTTTGCAGGTATGTGACACCCAGGTTAAGCCACTCGCTGAGGATTTGATCACGCAATTCCATCAAATTTCGGTGATGCTCTTGTCGGCGTTCTACTCGCTGTTCCAACATGCCCTACAGATTTCCTGTGGGGTCATAGTCAGGTGATTCTGCACGCTAGTTGAGACGTAATACGGTGGAGGACTCTTCAAAGAACCAGTCATATATTCTTCCAGTTCTTTGCTGTTGTCTTTATGTGCCCGTGCTAGTAAAGGCCTCTTGCGAAGTAAACGACTCCAAATGTTCACTGTACGCAGTGCCGTCGCAATGGTCTCTCGCAGACAGATTGGAATGGACCTTCATTCACTGCCTGCTGCAGTTCCTGTCTGGTTTGGAAGCGATTTTGACCCGCAGGCCGCGAAACGCTTTCAGTCAGCTTCTTTTTCCGACAATTCTAAAGTCGTGTTCCGTGGCCACGTGTGCTACGCCACTACTTGTAGAACAGTCTACTGCGAAACACCAAGAATCCAGACATTTCACGCCCTGTATGGCCTTGGGTACGGTCAAAGATGATTTACCCTATTTGCCACACTGCCACGTCCTTACATTTACCTGTGTTTCCGTACAAGGTTCGCTTCAAACATAAATGTCACACTGATTGATATTGCCTTATGCTCAGGCAGAGGCAGTGCGCAAGTGGATGAGTACGTAATTCGGTCGCTTCGCCAACTCTAAAGGCTTAACGATTAATCCGCGCGTGCGCACAGATGTGGCCAATTTTTTGTTCTCTGAGCTTAAAAACACGAGAAATTGTGTGAAAAGTCGATCTTTAAGATGTTTTCAACTCGCTCGTCACGTTATTAAATGTCGGTTATGTCAGCAAATCGTTGATCCTTCATATGAATTTCTGCACTTTCTCGGTTTTTGGTAGGTATTGATAACATCAAGTCTCGTCACTGGTGATAATTTTTCCGGGAACTAAATGTCGGCGTTTTGTATTTGAATCAACACGCCTCCACGAGTCGTCGTTCTTGTTTTGAAGACCAAAACAAAGGGTTTAGCTTCTGGATCGCTGTTTTCCCATGGGCTACTCGTTGGATTTCTCTATTGCTTCTTCCATATTTCGATAGGATGCTAACTAAATATTTAAATCTTTTACATGTGTTGATGTGCTGGCCATCTACTATAATGCTTCCTGCTTTTTCTCCACTCCACAGGTATTCAGTTTTCTGAAAATTTATTTTCAATCTCCACTTACTACATTCTTTTAAAAATGTTCTTAGCATAAAGCAGATATCCCTGTCACTATCCACCACTATCCGATCCTCTGTCCTCTGAGAAGAACAAGGTGTATATACTGAACATTGATCCTTTGTTATCTGAATACCCAGTCCTACACATTTCCTACTCCGCATGTGCAAGGTTATCTGAAAGTACACTTCTAACAATGCAGAAGGCAGTTACCATTCCTATTCAGTCCTTTTGAAATTCTGAAAGGCTGTTACAAGATTTTATTCCTCATTCTGATTACGCATTTTGCAAACTTGTATAGGTTGCGTATACTTCTAGCAGACATCGATCAGCCAGAACGTAATGACCAGCTACCTAATAGACAGTATGTCCGCCTTTGTCACGAACAACGACGGCGACGCGTCGTGGCCTGGAAGCAGTGAGGCCTTGGTAGGTTGCTGTAGAGAGATGGCACCACATTTGCACTCACCGATCACTTAACTCCCGCAAAATCCGAAGAGGAGGGCGATGAGCTGAGATGCCACGTTCAATCACATCCCAGATGTGTTCCATCGCGTTCTGATCTGGAAAGTTGGGCGGCCAGCGTATCAACTGGAACTGTGTTCCTCGAACCAGTCCACCACACTCCTAGCCTTGTGACATGGCACGTTGCCTTGTTGAAAAATACCACTGCCGTCGGGGAAACATGATCGTCATGAATTGATGTATCCGGTGTGCAACCAGTTTATGGTACTCCTTGGCCGTCAAGGTGCCTTGCACGAGCTCCATTAAACCAATGGATGCCCACGTGAATGTTCCCAAGAGCATAATGGAGCCGCTGCCAGCTTTTCTCTATCCCGCAGTACAGGTGTCAAGGAGCTGTTTCCCTGGAAGACGCCGGCTACGCGCCCTCACACAGCCATGACGACGAAGGTATCGAGATTTATCAGCTCACGCAACGCTCTGCCACTGTGCCAACGTCCAGTGCCGATGGTCACTTACCTATTTCAGTCGTAGTTGCCGATGTCGTAATGTTAACACTGGTATATGCATAGGTCGTTGACTGCGGAAGCTCTCCGTTGGAATTATTCGGTGCACTGTGTGTTCAGGCATATTTGTACTTACCTCAACTTTACAGTGTGGTGTTAGTTCCGCGTGCGGTAGCGTTCTCGCTTCCCGTGCCCGGGTTCCCGGGTTCGATTCCCAGCGGGGTCAGGGATTTTCTCTGCCTCGTGATGACTGGGTGTTGTGTGCTGTCCTTAGGTTAGTTAGGTTTAAGTAGTTCTAAGTTCTAGGGGACTGATGACCATAGATGTTAAGTCCCATAGTGCTCAGAGCCATTTGAACCATTTTGTTAGTTCCGCCATAGTTCGCCGCCGGCCCTGTGTTACCAGTCTGCCCAGCCTACAACGCTCGACATATGCAACGTGAGTAGATTGGACATGGTTTCACCTTGGTTACGCCACTTGTTGAAGACATTCGCCACAGCACTCCCTGAACACGCGACAAGTCGTGCAGTTTCCGAAACGCTCGTGCTGAGCTTCTTGGTAATCCCAATCGGCCCTCGGACAAACTCAGATCACGCGTCTTCCCCATTCTACACACGGACAGCACGCTCACTGATACTGTTATTTGTCACCAGGTGACGCCGTTATCTCCTGGACGAGTTTGTATCGGTAGCAGGTCGGTGGTGCTAATGTTCTGGCAGAGCAGTATATGTCATTCCAAGCCCATTCCCCTTCAGGACTTCAAACGGTTCTTCAGATGCACTGCGTCATACACTTTCTCGAGATGTATGAGCAATGGCTGCTCTGGTACATTTCCAGTCTCTTTGCCAGTAGTTGTCTTCAACTAACAATGTTATCATTACTGGATCTTCCGTTCGGTAATTCACTTTGCTCTTCAACGTCCATCAGTATCCGCTCCATCCTCTTTTTTTTTTTTTTAGGACACAACCGGATAACCTACCAATAGAGTTTTTACAGTAACTTCCACACACCTTCTTCCTGTCCTGCTTATCAACTGCACTTAGATATGTTAAATTCCATTCCTTGGGCACTTCTTCTAAATGCATGCATTAAATACCTTACTCAAACATGCCCTCAACACATTCGGCCCATACGTCTCTAATACTATTGGCAAGTTTACTGGTCTGGGAGGTTTTCCATATCTTTGAAACATCTTCCTACTTCTGCTGTAGTTATTGCGTCTTCATTACTCACACATAATTCATCCACGAAAACCAGTCCTATGTCCTCGTACCTGGATCTCTTCTCTGTAACCGATTCATCGAAACGATTTTCCATTCTCTAAGGCCAGTAACTGTTATATTTGCCCCTTCTTTAATATCTATTCTTGAATTCTTCATTGTTTTCCAGGCTTCTGCTACCGATGTAGCCCTCATACACCTATTTATTTCTCACATCTCTTTTTCCACATCTGATTCTTCTTATTAATAATTTCTTTTCCAACCATCGTTTTCATTTTCACATAATTTCTTTTTTTATCTTCTAGGTCCGTCGTCCTCAGCCAATTGTTTTACATTTTCGTTTTTACTTTTACGTTTTCCCCTATGTTCTACAACCACTAGTTCGGGTTTTATCGGCCGGAGTGATCGAGCGGTTCTAGGCGCTACACTCTGGAACCGCGCGACCACTACGGTTGCAGGTTCGAATCCTGCCTCGGGCATTGATGTGTATGATGTCCTTAGGTTAGTTAGGTTTAAGTAGTTCTACGTTCTAGGAGACTGATGACCTCAGATGTTAAGTTCCATAGTGCTGTTAAGTCCCATAGCGCTCAGAGCCGTTTTTTTTTCGTGCTTTATGTTCCTTTTTTGCTTTGTTGACCCAGCGCTTCATATGCTGCCACATGAATGCATCTTTTAATTTGTTGATATTTTTCTTCAGCATTTCCGCCTTCATCAAAACTTCACAGCTTGCTGGCTAATCTCTGTTTATAAAGAAATTTAGCAGTTTCATCTCCGAGACGATTTACATTACACTTAACAGCATCTAGAATTTTATTAGGATGACTATCTTCCAGAGGTCCCCTTTTCTCCCATGGCGGAAAGAAAATCTTAGCTCTAAGCAGAAAGTGATCGGAGCAACATTCTGGGTCTCTGTATACGGTACTCTTACTTCCTTCATCCTAAGTCTGCAGTTTTTTATGTTTTATATAAAGAATGAATATAAATAAGTGGAATATATGTTAACAGAGGTGAAATCCCTTAACAAAATGAGCCTGATATGTGTCGTCTAAAGCAGGTGGTTTGCCTGTTTCGAATCTGCTCTTTCAACTCTCGAACTGACATACGAGCATATAATGATAGGCGGTGAGACTAATATAATTCTCCTAAGCAATAGTCCATCCAGAGCGAAATTTAAGCGGATGCTTTCTTCTTCGAACGCATCGCTACTTCAGCTTGCTCCTACTCATCATACGAACAGTAATTCTGATAGATATATTTGCAACGAAATCCCCAAACAGAGTAATTCGTACTTCTCAAATATCTGCACCTGGCAAGTCCGCCCATGACATAATTTTCATGACATACTCGCTGGAATGTACCAGAAAAAAACCGCAACTGACTACATACCTAGACTTCAGTAGCATTATTTTATCCGAACTTGCAACTGAGGGTCAAGATATAGTTTTGGAGATGTCTTCTATTCCTTTCTCGCATGTAAACAAAATCTATGAGTTTACTAAATATCTTACTCAACTATATAACAAATATGCCCCCGTAAAGACTGGAAAGTAAGACGGAAACTTGCATCTTAGATAACTGAATAGCTACAACAGCTCTAAAGACTGGAAAGTAAGACGGAAACTTGCATCTTAGATAACTGAATAGCTACAACAGCTCATGAATCTCAGAGATGCTGGACACCGGGCATACAAACAGCGGCCCACGCCTGAAAATCACATTGCCTTAAATCAGGATCGGAACAGAATCAGTGAAACTGTGAGAAATGCAAAACTCAGGCATGCCCATACATTAACGGACAACAGAAATAGATCATCTCTCATATGGAAAAACCCGCGTACTATTGGTATACACAACGTAAAAGCTGCAGTTGGTGCCATTCTCCCAGCGGGTGAACTGAACTGTGTCCGCCCCCGGTAGTTGAGTGGTCAGTGCTACGGAATGTCAATGCTCAGGGCCCGGGTTCGATTCCCAGTGGGTCGGACATTTTCTCCGCTCAGGAACTGGGTGTTGTGTTGTCCTCATCATCTTCATTTCATTCTCAACGACGTGAAAGTCGACGAAGTTTCGTCGAATCGAAAGACTTGCACCCAGCGAACGGTCTACCTGACGGGAGGCCCTAGTCACACGACATTTACATTTATTTAACTGAACCGTTATTTCGCATTACCTACAACCACAACTAAACCACAAATGAAACAGACGTTCATCTATTACTTCATAGGGACAAACGACTGCAGCCACGAATAATTCTATCTAAAGCACTTTACTTGCAGTACCGTCACCCAAAAAGCCATCACCTTGCGTATCATATCAGCACCTACTGAACACGATGGTATCACAATCCAAATGATGGAGTTTATTATTGTTGTCCCCCATAACATATTTTTAACCACTGCTTGACCTCAAGTGTTTTCCCTGAGGCCTGGAAGTAGGGACTAGTTAAGCCGGTACCCAAAAGGATGCTGTCACTGCATCTTCTGATTACCTACCAATCAGAATTCTTCCTACACTGTCCAAGGCCTTAGGGTACATAGTCTACGACCAGTTAACTACAAGCAACCCACTCAACAAATACCAATCAGACTTCCGTTAACATCACAGCACAACATCTGCCATAACGAAGGTGACAGATGATCTGAAGCTAGCCATGGATGCATAAGACGAAACTACCATGTGCTTCTTAGAATTCAGCAAAGCCTCTGACGTAATCGACTATGATATTTTATTTGCCAAATTTCTCGCCAAGTGCAGCGCAACGGTTTTGCTCATACCTGACATCTTGGCAGCAGTGCGTCATGCCCGGCACCATAAAGTCGTAATGAAGGCAAGTAGTATCAGGCGTGCTCCAGGGTTCAGTATTAGATCCTATAGTCTCTTCTTTGTACGTAAATGATATATCGTCAGTTTTGCATTATTAAAAATACCACATGCTCACTGATGACCTCCAGTTGTATCTATGTGCAAAACCAAAAAACCTGAAGACAACTATCTCAGTACCGACCTGTGTGCTCTACGAGATGGGCGCAGGATATTGTGTTAAAGGTCAACCCATCCAAAACCCACCCGATATTCTTTGGATAATCTGGGCTCATTAGCACGAAATATCGGGAATGCCTACCATCTTTAACCTCAAATGGGGCAAATATCAACTTCTCTGCTTCAGCAAAGACTCTGGGAGTAATAATACATGAAAATCTAAAGTTCGCTAAGCACGTCACTGCGATGTGCAAGAAGGCATCAGCAATTATATATGTCCTAGAAAAATATAAGAAGCTCTTCCCTCTTGACCTGAAAAAGAAACTTGTACACACACTTATACTTCCAAATTTCGGTTACAGCAATGTTATCCTAAAAGGCTTTCCCCGGGAAAGCTCGTGGTGCCTGGAACTTGTTATGAATGCCTGTGTTCATTATTTGTGATGTTCAACTCGTTGATCACCTTTCATCATTAGATGCACACCTATCTTGGCTGCGTGTAGACAAGCACAGAGATTTCCATACACTCTGTTTTTTCTACTGCCTTATCACTGAACAATGTCATTCGCTTTATCAGAAAACATCTATTTTGTAGACCTACGAGCCGGCCGGCGAGGCCCAGCGGTTCTAGGCGCTTCAGTCTAAAAACGCGCGACCGCTGCGGTCGCAGGTTAGAATCCTGGGTTGGGTTGTTTGGGGAAGGAGACCAGACAGCGAGGTCATCGGTCTCATCGGATTAGGAAAGGACCGGGAAGGAAGTCGGCCGTGCCCTTTGAAAGGAATCATTCCGGCATTTTCCTGGAGCGATTTAGGGAAATCACGGAAAACCTAAATCAGGATGGCCGGACGCGGGATTGAACCGTCGTCCTCCCGAATGCGAGTCGAGTGTCTAACCACTGCGCCACCTCGCTCGGTTTAGAATCCTGCCTCGGGCATGGATGTGTGTGATGTCCTTAGCTTAGTTAGGTTAAAGTAGTTCTAAGATCTAGGGCGCTGATGACCTCAGATATTAAGTACCATAGTGCTCAGAGCCGTTTGAAGCATATTTTTGTACACCAACGAATTCCTCTTATATCTGCAACTGTCATTGTTATTGATGTCATTATTATTATCATTGTTATTATTATTATTATTATTATTATTATTATCACTGCAGTAGTACAAGTAATACCAGTATTCACTTCATTAGTTAAGAATCAGTATAATTTACTAACACTGCGACTTCAGCCTCTCAAATAATTTTAATATGGGCAGTTATATAAAACTATGATGTAATAGATAGTGTATGTGTGGAACTCTTGCCTCATGTAAGAGAGAGTCTGATGGCCCTAATCAATCAGGTTAAATAAATAAATGAATTAATCTTATTTTAAGCAATTGGGCCTCTTTCTTTGTTGTTTGACCTCTTGTGAGAGATCATGTGCGCCTCTTGCCACAAGATGAGACAGGCGTGTGTTGTAATGCCAAAAATCACTCCTTACAACTGTTAACTTCCATTCATGTTCGTTCTTTCCATTTCTCAGGGACGAGAGGGTCCGCAAGATGATGCTGATTTGGTAATATATGTACCTCTACAGCAGTGTACTTTTGAGCCTTAAGATCTGTGGCCACCCCATGTAATCAGAGAAATCACATCGGTATGCAGTTTCAGCGAAGCTCACGCTATTAACGCGAGTAGCGGGCGCTCCACGACCTGCCGCCAGCTTGTGCGGTGGTTAGTTAGCGGAGAGACCGCGTGGCGGCGCAGCGGCGCGTGGCGCGTCGCGGCGGACGCGATGTGCACACAGCCGGCGGCCATCAAAGCCGGCGTTACTCCCGCCTCATCGGCGCGCACTCATTTGCGAAGCCCACTAATAGCCCACCTCGGCCGCTCCCCTCCCGCTTGGCTCATCTCATCGCCACTTGATTTCTCCGCTGCTCGCCCCAACTTAAGCAACTACCGACAATTAGGAAGGCTGAAGGGCAGAAAGCTCCGTGCACTCGTGACCGGGACACGCTAACCCACCACCGGCAATTAAATCACACCCGCAACATGCTTACGGCGAAGAAACGCGTGATTGGCGACAGAACTGCACACACCTCAACGCCACATTCCCAATAAACTCTTTCAAGCATTGGTGTGCTGTCCATCGCTTTACTGGGAGCCTCCCTACCCCGCCGTACCCACTGCTCCTTGATAACCGTCCCTGTCCTGACAATCTCAGTAAGGCCAACCACTTTGCCTCCCACCCATCCAATGTCTTTTCAATTCCCGATGATCCCAAATTTGATTATTGCCTCTTCCCCAATGTCAACGCATGTACAGATACCTCCGCTCCTCCCCTTGCTCCTAGCTTCCAGTACTTGGGCCTTACACCACCATCAGAACTCAGCACTCTCATCACTACACAGGACATCAGCCTCACTCTCCGCACTAAATGCAACACCACTCCTGGCCACGGCCACATTACCTACCGCCATCTCAAACACTGCCTTCCCTCCTCCCTTGCAGTCCTTGCCGCCCTCTACAGCATAATCCTTGCGACTGGCTTCTACTCAGACCCATGCAAAATCTCCTGTATCCTGATGTTCCCCAAACCTAACAAGCCTCCATCTGATGCCTCTTCCTATCGCCCTCTGTCTCACCTCGGTGTTCAGCAAACTCTTCGAATCCCTCCTTACCTGGCACATCGATCACCACCTACACCGACACCACCTCCTCCCCAACAATGTGGCTTTAGACCTTTCTTCTCTGCTGACCACCAACTCCAGCACCTCACTCATGTCCTCTCCTTCCAGCTTAACTCCCATCACTCTGACATTTTTGTCTCCCTAGACCTCGAAAACGTTTACGACCATGTATGGCATTCCGGTCTCCCATGTAAACTCCAGACCTACGCCCTTCCTATGTCCATCTGTTTGCCTCCTTCCTCTCCCGTCATCCCAGCCATAACGCCAATTCCCACAATTTCTATCCCTCTGTGAATCAATCCTTCCAAGACCCAGGCAATCATCATAGGTTGTACCAATCACTCCCTCTGGCTCCTTGATTTTTCCCTTACCACATGTGCCTGTCCTGTCCGCCTCCCCCCCCCCCCCCCACATCGTAACCTTCCTTGGACTCACCATTGATTGTCACTCCACCTGGATCCCTCATTTCTGCTCTACCCAATCTAAAGCCCACAACCACCCCCATCACCTTAAACTCCTCTCTGGCCAGACATGTGGTTGAACCCCTCTGGCAACCTCACCTACAAATCCTTATTCCATCCCATTCTCTGTTATGCCAGTCCCACCTTGATATCTACCAACCCCCCCACCCCCATGTTCTATAAGTCCCGGCAGATCCTTCAGTGCCATGCACTCCACCTCGCCTTCCATATATGCCTCCCATCCCCCATGTGGATCCTCTATGACCTGATTCCTTTCCCCCATCTCCTCATTTTCCTCGAATGTATCTGTGTCCTCTACACCTCCTATTGTCTTGATCCCCCCATCCCCTGGCTGCTCCTCTCCTCTGCTGTTGTGCTCTCACCATTGTGTCCCCCCTATCCTCTACCTCTACACCTGTCATCTCCTTTCCCAAGGTGGCTTCTGTCAACTCCCCTTCCCAGATGATGCCCTCTCTCCCTCCATTTATCCCTCCTATCAACTCTGATCCTCACCTCCCCCTCCCTCCCACTGTCCTTTTCCCAGGCTCCCTCTCCCCCTCCTTCTATCCTGTTTCGTTTTCCCCACCTACCCTCTTTGATTTCTTTCTATCCCCTGAGTCCTTTTGCTTTCTTCTCCACTGTATTCCCCACTCCTTCTCGTGTCTGCTCTGCCCCCCCCCCTTTTTCTGTTTCCTCCCCCTCCATCGTCTCTCCCCCTTTTTGCTTTTCCTCTCCTACCACTTTTTCCTCCTCTATCCTGTCCAAGTCATCCTTCCCCCTTCTGCCTTCGTGGCTACTTTATAGTACAGTGTTTAAGTGATGTGTCAAGTGTTGTGCATCCATTTTTTTACATGTTGTGAACCGACACCATCCTGCCACAAGGTGTGTTTTTTAACTCTTGCAAACAGAAACCAGACTGTCCCCATGTTTGCTGATCGCTGTGGTCGAGCGTTTCTAGGCACTTCAGTCCAGAACCGCGCTGCTGATACAGTCGCAGTCAAATTTTGCCTCGGGCATGGATGTGTGTGATGTCCTTAGGTTAGTTAGGTTTAAGTAGTTATAAGTCTAGGGGACTGAAGACCTCAGATGTTAAGTTCCATAGTGCTCAAAGCCATTTGAACCCTTTGTCGCCTTGTTTTTTTTTTTTTTTTTAATTTTGACTGTCTAATTACTATGTGTTTTAGCCAGCATAAGCAACCCTTTGTTTTTATATTTTAACTTCTGCAACTTTTCGCCCTGTTACAATTTTAACCAGTCAGCGTTTTATCCTTGTTTTTATTGTTTATTCTCTACTGATTATGTTTTTAAACCCTTATGTAGGTTGCAGAATGGCGTATTATGCTGCTGCCAGCCTGCATGCCCTCTGGAGGGGGGGGGGGGGGGGGGGGCGGGGATCGAATTCAATAAAGAAAAAAAAAGGAAAGCTCCGTCTCCGTGGATCCATGGAAGATCAGAAGTGATGGGGAGAACAGAACATTCTCTATGTTGACTTATGTGGTTGTCAGTATGTTTGTTTTTATCGCCAAAGACTTGCTGGTTACACGTGTCAGCCTACGACTTCATGATTTTCTCTCTGGTGATCACCTCTCCATCTCACAAGGGGAGGTTCACAGGTGTGGGATTGATTTTTGAAACCACATATACAATGGTGTAGGTTAGTATCCCATGCATCACACCCCGTGGCTAATCAATATGATGGAGGCGTAATTTCTAGTGATAGACAAGAATTTTTCGTAAATCGTGATGCACTAGAGCCTGAAAATAATGCTAATTATCAGAATGGTGGCATAGTGTAGGGGTGAACTTATTTGACTGTGGGTTTCAGTCCAGTCGAGTATCATCTTTTTTTACATCTCTATCGAGGTATCTCTGATCACTATTTTTATTCGGTTAATTAGTTTAAATTTAACTTTTTTTATTTCTGATCATTTGCTAAGTCATTTTAATCATTGCATTAACTTTTCTATTTGCTCTCAGTTCTTCTTCCTTTTATTCATTTTTCATTTGGAATCTTCGTCCGAGTGATTTTATCTATTTTTGGTTACTGTAATATTTAAGCATTTAAATGCCTGTCAGTTACAAAACAAAACACGATGTAATCTATTTATAATAGTCGCGTAAATTGGTGAAAATTTTATTTTTCGTTACATGGTGGTAATGTCACACAACTGTTATTTTTGCACCATGGACATAATAACTCACATCAAGATATATTCAAAAGAAAGTTTTACAAATAAAGTGAAATTCAAGAAAAATTATAAACAGAAGTAACGATTGCAATAACAGTGACGAAAATATAAACTGGTGAGTAGGGAGAAATTAAATCGAGTTAAAAACATAAAAAAATCCCCTGGACAAGGTTCCAAAAGAAAAACTGATTAAAAGGAGGAAACAGTGAGAGTAAATAAAACAGTCACTGCGATGATTAAAACGCTGTGAGAAAGGAACAAATATAAAAAGTTAACTAAATCACTGAACAGAATTAATAGTTGTACCATGAACCGTAATCATGTCCTTCGGGTTTCCTTTTAACAGTCTATTTCCTGGAAGTAATGGTGTGGTGACAGCACTTACTTTTGACACTCAGCTGCTTCTGTTTTCCTCAAGAACAGTCCTACCTCCTATGCCCTTTCCCAGTTCTGAACCATTCTATTCAAACAAATTGTAAAGCTCTGTCTCTCTCTCTCTGGGATTCACGTAGATCCTCACCTGACGAGGTGTATGACAACCGGGACAGTCACACACATCCCGGACGCTACCAGTGATACGCCACCTAGGAGAAAGGAATTTGTTCCACATCTCCTCCCTCTTTCAAAACACGCGTGAACACGGTTAATCAAAAGCCGAAAAGAATTAGCCTCACATTCCATAACATTATTACAAAATCCCTCAAAATGCACATTTTATAACAACAGAAAAACAAAAAACAAACCACCAGTGTCTCCAAACAACGTAAAATAACGACATTAATACACATATTATCCCCAATAAACGACGTAAAACACTTGAACATGCTATTCATCTACACAGTGTAAGTGCATAAAATAGTTGATGTGTACCCAGTTGACTTGCCCTTTTTCCTTCTTAGATTCAGTACCCTGGCCTGACAGCGATACAGGCAACTGCAGCAAAGCGTGTATAGCTTCTTTAAACGGCTTCACTCATCCCGCGTGAACAACAGAAGTTTTTGTCGGTAACTACAGTTTCACTTTGACAGTTGACGTTACGCCTACGACCTGCTACGGTTGTTGAGATCAGTGATGTTATTTCTACGACCTGCTATGGTGACTGGTATCAGTTGAAGAACTTCTATGTCCTAACTTTACCTGTCTATGGATTCTTCGCTACAACCCACCATCCCATTCGGTACTGCGGCAACTTACCCACCCATTGTTCCAGTCTTTCCTGACACTCAAGAGCTTTTGTAATCACTCTTTCACTCTCTGAAAAACATCACATAACATTTTAGAAAATTTTCCTCACTGAACCATAGTTTCCTCAATCCCAAGGCTTCACTACATCTAAGGGTTAATGCATTTTCCTGCTGTACACCACCTCATACAATGAGATATGTACCCAACTACGGCCGGCCGTTGTGACCGAGCGGTTCTAGCCGCTTCAGTCCGAAACCGCGTGACTGCTACGGTCCCAGGTTCAAATCCTGCCTGGGGCATGGATGTGTGTGATGTCCTTAGGTTAGTTAGGTTTAAGTAGTTCAAAGTTCTAGGGGACTGATGACCTCAGATGTTAAGTTCCATAGTGCTCAGAGCCATTTGAACAATTTGATGCTGAGTGTATTAGATTAGGAAATGAGACACTTAAAGTAGTAACTGAGTTTTGCTATTAGGGGGGCAAAGTAACTGATGATGGCCGAAGTAGATGGTTCAAATGGCTCTGAGCACTATGGGACTTAACATCTGAGGTCATCAGTCCCCTAGAACTTAGAACTACTTAAACCTAACTAACCTAAGGACATCACACACATCCATGCTCGAAGCAGGATTCGAACCTGCGACCGTAGCGGTCGCGCGGTTCCAGACTGAAGCGCCTAGAGCCGCTCGGCCACACCGGCCGGCGCCGAAGTAGAGATGATATAAAATGTAGACTGGCAATGGCAAGTAAAGCGTTTCTGAAGAAGAGATATTTGTGAACATCGAGTATAGATTTAAGTGTCCAGAAGTCTTGCTGAAAGTATTTATATGGCGTGTAGCCTTGTGTGGAAGTGAAACGTGGACGATAAATAGTTTAGACAAGAAGAGAATAGAAGCTTTCGAAATGAGGTGCTACAGAAGAATGCCGATGATTAGATGGGTAGATCACATAAATCATGAGGAGGTATTGAATAGAATTGGGGAGAAGAGAAATTTGTGGCACAACTTTACTAGAAGAAGGGATAGTTTGGTAGGACATGCTCTGAGGCATCAAGGGATCACCAATTTAGTATTGGAGGGCAGCGTGGTGGGTAAAAATCTTAGAGGGAGACCAAGAGATGAATAGACTAAGCAGGTTCAGAAGGATGTAGTTTGCACTAGGTACTGGGAGATGAAGAAGCTTGCACAGGATAGAGCAGCATGGACAGCTGCATCAAACCAGTCTCTGGGCTGAAGACCACAACAACAACAACAAAAAAGAACAAGGATCATTGTGCCAAAAATGCACTAAAAGACTTAGAGGAGATGAGCATAACTGAAGAAGACATTCAAAACAGAAAAAAATTCAGAATAATAATAAAAGCTTCGCCGATTTCCAAGAAAAATAGGAGATACAGAGAAAATCTTCAGTCGGATAAACCCGCGGCGTGTGAGAAAAAAATTACTCCGAAGATAAAGAACGTCATTCAAAAGAACAACTCTCTTGAGTAATTGTTTTACAGGGTCCACGGTCGGCTGGGTTCTAAGCAAGAAGCAGAAGTATATGTCATTAAATGATAATGATGGTGTCGATAATAAGATAAATTTAGTGCTAATGGTAATTATGCCAATGACAACCATGTTTTTGGTAATGGAATGTTTCCAATTATTTCTGTGAGGGTGGCGATAGTTGAATTTATGGATAATTATGGCAGAAAAACTGATACATCTATCATCATTAGTCATTACTGGATAGTTTAGAAAATTGCCTGGAACAGCAAAGAGTCTAAGCTAGATCCTCAGATCCAACGCACAGTATGATTATTAGTAAATTTCAAAATGTGTATCCCGCATTTCAGAATGCAAGATAAATGTTGGATGTTGGATTTATTACTCACACAGGTACGAAAAGCTCATTATCCGGTGTTTTAGAATTCAAAATGCGTGCTCAGTGAGAAACTGACATGATGTGTTAAACAGTACTGATCAACAGGTAATGGCATTAGTTGCACTCGCAAATAGCCTTAGCTGTTCTGTTTGATATAGATTCTGTTCGTACTAATTACATTTCTAAAAATAAAGTCGTATTATCGGTAAATATTGTGATATTCGAAATTTATCGGTCAAGTGACCTCATTCGTAATAGGATAAAAAGAGATGAGGGAATTGAACACGGGGCTCGGAACCGAGAGGTAGATGGATCAGGAGTCGTACATCTACAACTACATACCTTACTTAGTCCGCAAGCCACCACACACTGCATGGCTGATTGTACCTTGTACCACTACTAGGTAGTCTCTTTCCTGTTGCACTCGCAAATGGAGCGAGGGGAAAATGACTGCCTGTATGGATCCGTGCGAGTCCTAAGTTCTCTTCTCTTGTCTTCACGGTCCTTACACAAAATGTACATTAGCGGCAGTAGAACACTTCGGCAGTCAGACGCAAATATCTGTTCTCTAAATTTTCTCAGTATTGGTTGGTTGGTTAATTCTGGTAGGGGACCAGACGGTGCGATCATCGGTCCCATTTGATTAGGGAAGGATGGGGAAGGATGTCGACAGTGTACTTTCACAGGAACCATCCCGGCATTTACCTGAAGCAATTTAGGGAAATCACGGAAAACTTAAATCAGGATGGCCGGACACCGGTTTGAGCCATCGTCCTTCCAAATACGACTGCAGTGTGCTAACCACTGCGCCACTTCACTCGGTCTTTAATACTGTGTCACGAAAAGTACATACACGTCCCACCAGGAATTCCTGTTTGAGTTCACGAGACATTTCCGCAATACTCGCGTGTTGATCGAACCTACCAACAACAAATTTATAAACAAGCCCCTGAATTGCGTTGATGTCTTCCTTTAATCGGACCTGGAGGGGATCCAAAACACTCGAGCAATACTCAAAAATACACTACTGTCCATTAAAATTGCTACAACACGAAGATGACGTGCTACAGACGCGAAATTTAACCGACAGGAAGAGGATGCTGTGATATGTAAAAGATTAGCTTTTCAGAGCATTCATAGAAGGTTGGCGCCGGTGGCGACACCTACAACGTGCTGACAAGAAATTTTCCAACTGAATTCTCATACACAAACAGCAGTTGACCGGCGTTGCGTGGTGAAACGTTGTTGTGATGCCTCGTTTAAGGAGGAGAAATGCATACCATCACGTTTCCGACTGTGATAAAGGTCGGATTGTAGCCTATTCCGATTACGGTTTATCGTATCGCGAATTTGCTGCTCGCGTTGGTCGAGATCCAATGACTGTTAGCAGAATATGGAATCGGTGGGTTCAGCAGGGTAATACGGAACGCCGTGCTGGATCCCAACGGCCTCGTAACACTAGCAGTCGAGATGACAGGCATCTTATCCGCACGGCTGTAACGGATCGTGCAGCCACGTCTCGATCACTGAGTCAACAGATGGAGACGTTTGCAAGACAACAACCATTTGCACGAACAGTTCGACGACGTTTGCAGCAGCATGGACTATCAGCTCGGAGATCATGGCTGCGGTTACTCTTGGCGCTGAATCACAGACAGGAGTGCCTGCGATGGTGTACTCAACGACGAACCTGGATGCACGAATGGCAAAAACGTCATTTTTTCGGATGAATCCAGGTTCTGTCTACAGCATGATGATGGTCGCATCCATGTTTGGCAACATCGCGGTGAACTCACATTGGAAGCGTGTATTCGTCATCGACATACTGGCGTGTCACCCGGCATGATGGTATGGTGTGCCATTGGTTACACATCTCGGTCACCTCTTGTTCGCATTGACGGCACTTTGACCAGTGGACGTTACATTTCAGATGTGTTAAGACCCGTGGCTCTACCCTTCATTCGATCCCTGCGAAACCCTATATTTCAGCAGGATAATACACGACCACGACCGCATGTTGCAGGTCCTGTACAGGCCTTTCTGGTTACAGAAAATGTTCGACTGTTGCCCTGGCCAGCACATTCCCCAGATCCCTCACCAATTGGAAACGTCTGGTCAATGGTGGCCGAGCAACTGGCTCTTCACAATACGCCAGTCACTACTCTTGATGAACTGTGGTATCTTATTGAAGCTGCATGGAAAGCTGTGCCTGTACACACCATCCTAGCTCTGTTTGACTCAATGCCCAGGCATATCAAGGCCGTTATTACGGACAGAGGTGGTTATTCTAGGTACTGATTTCTCACGATCTATGCACCGAAATTGCGTGAAAGTGTAATCACATGTCAGTTCTAGTATAATATATTTGTCCAATAAATACCCGTTTATCACCTGCATTTCTTCTTGGTGTAGCAATTTTAATGGCCAGTAGTGTAGGTTGCCTTAATGTTCTACTCGCGGTCCCGAAATGAGCTACACTTTAATAGAATTCTCTCAATGAACCGATGTCGACCATTCATCACTCCTACTACCGACCTTACGTGCTCGTTCCATTTCATACTGCTTTGCAATGACACGGCTGGATATTTAATCGACATGACTGCAGCACATCAATAATACTGTATTCGAAAATTAGAGGATTAGCTTTGATATACATTAATTCACTTTTTTTGTTAATTTAGAGCATACTCCCACGCATCACAGCAAGTAGAAATTACGTCTAATCAACTTGTATCCTCCTACAGTCACTCAACGACGTCAGTTTTCTGTTCACAACAGCGTTACCAGGAAACAGTAGCAGATTGCTGCCCTCCCTGTCCGTGAGAACGTTTATATAGTGAACAGTAGCCGTCCTGCCACACTTCCCTGAGCCACTCCTAAAAATACTCTTGTCTCCGATGAACACTCGCCGTCAGGAACTACTTAATAAGTTCTATTCCTTAAGAAGTTTTCGAGCCATTCACAAAGTTGAGAACCTATTCCGTACGCACTGACTTCTATTAACATTCTGAAGTAGGGTTATGACACTGAAATCGCATTATTGAAGTTGGTAATTCAAATTACCGTTCAACCATCCAGATACAGATTTTCCGTTGTTTTTCTAATCTTTTAAGGCTAAGGTCAGCATGGTTACCGTGAAAGTGACACGGTTGATTTCCTTCCGCACGCAACTTCAAACCGTGCTCGTTGTTCGTTTCTCATGACTTTCCCATGACCTCTTTGCCGCTGACGTCTAACCTTAACCTTCCTCTTCTGCTTTTTAATGGCGCGCACAGCGAACGGACAGCATTTACCTTCTTAGGAACACTCAACAGGTTGCGTGATCGCCAGGCGTTTCTGTGGCACAACCGCAGATACGTTTCTTGAGCTGTTTGTATTCAGCGAGGTCCCTTTGAACACGATGGGACGAGGCACGTGATGCGGCAACGATATTACACCTTTTTCTTGCCCGCATATTGACGACTTGCAGTTAGGAACGATACACCTCGAATGAAGTTGAACCAATAGAGCAGAAAGTCGAGTGGCCATCAAAAAACCAAAATTCAGACGTTCATACACAGGTATAGCATTAGACCAGGGAGCGGGTGGTAGAGATCACCACCACTTATCTTTCTGATAACTAATCTGAACAAATTCTCCTTATCAATAATGAGGTCATTAGAGATAGATTATTTGAAAAGAGAAGAACGACAGTACAGGGTTATTACAAATGATTGAAGCGATTTCACAGCTCTACAATAACTTTATTATTTGAGATATTTTCAAAATACTTTGCACACAGGTACAAAAACTCAAAAAGTTTTTTTAGGCATTCACAAATGTCCGATATGTGCCCTTTTAGTGATTCGGCAGACATCAAGCCGATAATCAAGTTCCTCCCACACTCGGCGCAGCATGTCTCCATCAATGAGTTCGAAAGCATCGTTGATGCGAGCTCGCAGTTCTGGCGCGTTTCTTGGTAGAGGAGGTTTAAACACTGAATCTTTCACATAACCCCACAGAAAGAAATCGCATGGGGTTAAGTCGGGAGAGCGTGGAGGCCATGACATGAATTGCTGATCATGATCTCCACCACGACCGATCCATCGGTTTTCCAATCTCCTGCTTAAGAAATGCCGAACATCATGATGGAAGTGCGGTGGAGCACCATCCTGTTGAAAGATGAAGTCGGTGCTGTCGGTCTCCAGTTTTGGCATGAGCCAATTTTCCGCGGGCTACGCGTGAAACTTGCCCGCACGCGTTCAACCGTTTCTTCGCTCACTGCAGGCCGACCCGTTGATTTCCCCTTACAGAGGCATCCAGAAGCTTTAAACTGCGCATCCATCGCCGAATGGAGTTAGCAGTTGGTGGATCTTTGTTGAACTTCGTCCTGAAGTGTCGTTGCACTGTTATGACTGACTGATGTGAGTGCATTTCAAGCACGACATACGCTTTCTCGGCTCCTGTCGCCATTTTGTCTCACTGCGCTCTCGAGCGCTCTGACGGCAGAAACCTGAAGTGCGGCTTCAGCCGAACAAAACTTTATGAGTTTTTCTACGTATCTGTAGTGTGTCGTGACCATATGTCAATGAATGGAGCTACAGTGAATTTATGAAATCGCTTCAATCATTTGTAATAGCCCTGTATTATCTGCGGGTAGTGGAAGTCATTTCCAGAAACCAAAGAAACGCTAAGTCAAAATGGCGGAGCAGGCATTTTATTAATTAGGCCCAATGCACTGGAAATACCTTATCTTGGCTGGCAGCTTGAAATTTCATGATCACCTCTCAAGAGCGCTTTGCTATCCTCTTAGCGGGAAAAAAGCTGCGTTTACATGGGTTCTACATGTTTCTGGCGTTGACTAAAGGAGTCATCAAATAATTCAGAGTCATGTTGCAGACATTTACTAATAACATGCACAGACGTTCATTTCTACACGTACTATGCTGTGAAGCTCATTACGGAGTTTAGGAGACATTTCGAAAGAAAAGGTAAAAGAAATAAAATCGTTGAGGTTTGTTGATACCATCGTAATTCTGTCACAGGCAGTAAAGGACATAGATGAGCAGTTGAAATAATGGATTGTGCCTTTTCAAGAGGTTATGAGATATATCTAAATTAACTAAACTCCGTCCTAACAGGCCCAACAGTACTGACCGGCCGCCGTGTCATCTTCAGCCCATAGGCGTCACTGGATGCGGATATGGAGGGGCATGTGGTCAACGCACCGCTCTCCCGACCGTATGTCAGTTTACGAGACCGGAGCCGTTACTTCTCAATCAGAAACTCCTCAGTTTGTCTTACAAGGGCTGAGTGCACCCCTCTTGCCTACAGCTCTCGGCAGACTGGATGGTCACCCATTCAAGTGCTAGCCCAGCCCGACAGCGTTTAACTTCGGTGATCTGACGGCAACCGGTGTTACCACTGCGGCAAGGCCGTTGGCATAAGAGGAATATTAGTAAAAGTAAAACAATGATATTGGGAGGAAGTCGAAATGAATCGGGAGACACTGAGGCAACTGGATTAGAAAATAAGACGCTAAAAGTAGTACAAGAGTTGTGATATGGGGAAGCAAAATAAGTGACGGTATTCGAAGTCGAGTGGACAGGCCGGCCGCGGTGGTCTCGCGGTTCTAGGCGCTCAGTCCGGAACCGCGAGACTGCTACGGTCGCAGGTTCGAATCCTGCCTCGGGCATGGATGTGTGTGATGTCCTTAGGTTAGTTAGGTTTAAGTAGTTCTAAGTTCTAGGGGACTGATGACCACAGCTGTTAAGTCCCATAGTGCTCAGAGCCATTTGAACCATCGAGTGGACATAAAATGCAGACCTGGTATAGCAAGAAACGCTTTTATCAAAAGGAACAGTTTATTAACCTCTCAGTTATATTTAAGTGTTAGATTTATCGTCTGAAGATATTTGTCTGCAATGTTGCCTTTTACGAAAGTGAAACGTAGACGTCAAGCAGTTCAGACAAGAAGGGAATAGAAGATTTTGAAATGTGGTGCTACGAATGAATGCTGAAGATTAGATTGGTAGATCGAGTAACTAATCAGAAGTTATTGAAGTGAGCTGGAGAAGAAGTTGATTTCCGGCATAACTTGAGTAAAAAAACGGATCTTTTGATAGGACACATTCTGAGCCATCATGGAATCGTCAGTCGGTAATGGAGGAAAGTTTGAGGGGAGTGGGGTCGGGGAAGCAATAATTGTAGAAGGAAAGCAAGGCACTAATACAGTAAGCAACTTTAAATAGATGTATTGGGTTGGTGCATAAATTCCTAGCGTTTTTTCATACGTTGCGCGCACGCGCGCGCGCTCGAGCACATACGCACACACACACACACACACACACACACACAGCGACTGTAGAAATCACGTGATTTTGTGGCGAAGAAGACGTGAAGCCATGTTAGGTGCTCATTTTCAACCGGAAAAGAAGTTCCTTGAAAGCTGTTTGATAGAGATCGGAAAAAGTGAAGATATGAAAGCGCCAGATCAGACAAACATGCAGGTGAGGAATGACTTCCGAATCCAACTCCTGTATAATGTTTTTTTTTTTTTTTCAGTGTAGCAGAATGCGGGCAGGCTTTATCGCGGAGTAGCATCAGTTCACACAGTGTTCCTGATTGTTGTCCTTGGACTGCGTCTACAAGGCTTCTCTGTTGTTGACAGTAAATGTCAGCAGTGATGGTTACACCTTGAGGAAGCAATTCGTAGTTCACCACACCGTCGGTTTTCGACCAGATGCATCTTTTGTGGATTCGGTCAGGTTTTGTGTGGGCTCAACCATTTCTTTCTTTTCCTTATGTTAGCATAAAGACACCATTTCACGTCACCAGTAACGATACAGGATAGAAACTGTCGGTGTTGTTCACGAGCCAACTGATGACGAGCAAGCAGAGATGCACATATGACTACCCTCTGATTTTTGTGATTTTCGTTGAGAACATGCGGTACCCATACACACTATTTTTTAACCTTCCCCACTGCACGCAAATGTCGCTCAGTCCTTTAATGATCACAGTTCAGCACATCTGCCAGTCCTAGAGTACACTGACGTGGACCATTGAGGGTTACTGATTTTAAACGATCTTCATCGAACCTCAAAGGTCTCCTTGAATATGGAGAGTTACTGTTGTCAAAACGATCTTCCTTAAAACGAGGAAATAATTTTCTTGGCGTGCTCTGTCCAGTTGCATTATCCCCATACAGGGCGTTAATTTTTCTGGCTGCCTCCGCTTCAGTCACCCCTCTATTGTCAAACAGAAGAATATGTTGGTTCAAATGGATCAAATGGCTCTGAGCACAATGGGACTTAACTTCTGAGGTCATCAGTCCCCTAGAACTTAGAACTACCTAAACCTAACTAACCTAAGGACATCACACACATCCATGCCCCAGGCAGGATTCGAACCTGCGACCGTAGTGGTCGCGCAGTTACAAACCGAAGCACCTAGAACCGCTCGGCCACTACGGCCGGCGAATATGTTGGAAATGTTCCGATTTCTCCATTTCCCGGCCTCCAAAGCTCCACTCACTATCTCCAGATGACAAAATGAAATGACAATCCATAAATGAAGCCATAGCAACCGATATATCAACATCCAACACAAAAACGCTACGAACTTACCCACCAGCCTAGTAAGTTGCAGCAGCTATTCAGAGGCTTGCACGAGATACACTAGCTTGGAGAGCTGCAACAAAACAGTGTTCGGACTGGAGACTACAGCGACAGTTATTACCTAGTCGCCATTGGGCCTGGTGGTGTAGGAGTCAAGCAGGTGCCTGGAAACATAGATCTCGTGGGATAGAATCCCAGTCAGATCAAGTAGATTTTCGGGTTGCCTTTAATCTAGCTTTCACCTCTCAAGGGTGTAAAGAGTAGCCGGGAACGACATGTTCTTTGGAATTCTTGTTAAACTGAAGGTCTACATCTACATCTACATCTACATCTACATCTACATGACTACTCTGCAATTCACATTTAAGTGCTCGGCAGAGGGTTCATCGAACCACAATCATACTATCTTTCTACCATTCCACTCCCGAACAGCGCGCGGGCAAAACGAACACCTAAACCTTTCTGTTCGAGTTCTGATTTCTCTTATTTTATTTTGACGATCATTCCTACCTATGTAGATCGGGCTCAACAAAATATTTTCGCATTCGGAAGAGAAAGTTGGTGACTGAAATTTCGTAAATAGATCTCGCCGCGACGAAAAACGTCTTTGCTTTAATGACTTCCATCCCAACTCGCGTATCATATCTACCACACTCTCTCCCCTATTACGTGATAATACAAAACGAGCTGCCCTTTTTTGCACCCTTTCTATGTCCTCCGTCAATCCCACCTGGTAAGGATCCCACACCGCGCAGCAATATTCTAACAGAGGACGAACGAGTGTAGTGTAAGCTGTCTCTTTAGTGGACTTGTTGCATCTTCTAAGTGTCCTGCCAATAAAACGCAACCTTTGGCTCGCCTTCCACACAATATTATCTATGTGGTCTTTCCAACTGAAGTTGTTCGTGATTTTAACACCCAGGTACTTAGTTGAATTGACAGCCTTGAGGATTGTACTATTTATCAAGTAATCGAATTCCAACGGATTTCTTTCGGAACTCATGTGGATCACCTCACACTTTTCGTTATTTAGAGTCAACTGCCACCTGCCACACCATATAGCAATCTTTTCTAAATCACTTTGCAACTGATACTGGTCCTCGGATGACCTTACTAGACGGTAAATTACAGCATCATCTGCGAACAACCAAAGAGAACTGCTCAGATTGTCACCCAGGTCATTTATATAGATCAGGAACAGCAGAGGTCCCAGGACGCTTCCCAGGGGAATACCTGATATCACTTCAGTTTTACTCGATGATTTGCCGTATATTACTTCTTACTGCGACCTTCCTGACAGGAAATCACGAATCCAGTAGCCCAACTTCGCACCCCTTCCTCCATTGTCTAACATATAATGCGGCCGTCGGGATTTACTACGAAAGATGTTAATTTATTGAAAATATGACCATTAAGGCATCACACTACCTGACACGGAGTCATAACAGCATTTTGTAGGAACGGTAAAATTATTGCACTTTTATGATCACGGGTTGACAGTTGGTACTTAGAAACATTTATGACAGATCGAAGGTTGAATGGAGTAGCTAAGATGTGTTACACTGTATCACTGGGACACATAATAGTCTGATAGCCTAATAATTACAATAATCCACTAACATTATCATTCACGCACATTAAAATACTATTCATGGACTGATCGAAATAACTACTCATACAGACAAAATAGTGCCGTTACTAAATTGAATTGTTTACTGTAATGGCTGAAACAGCACGCTTGTATTAATACTTCATACTTGAGTACCAATATAAGTTGTAATGAAGTCTGAGAAAGTAATTAATTAAAGAAATCACTTGTTGACACTGTATTTAATTTCTTTAGTCTCAGAGTGTGAACGCAAAATGTTAGTGAGAAACTGCTCTCCACAAGTAAAAATCAGTTAGGTCGATTGTTGCTATGACTTCGCTGTTCGGTAGCACATAAAGAATTTCTACATATTTCCTCGTTCCTTTTGGTATCATCTACGATGGTTATTACAAGTAGCACTTCTCTTCTAGTAGTACTTACATTATTTCCATAAATAACCATGTTATATATATTCCTCCATATGTATTTCGTCAATCTTAAAAGAATGTTCACAGTTGCACTTAGAGCACATGACATTGCCACAACAAAACAACTGTCACAGGCAACTACTCTTGAAGTTGTTACGATAAGGGAAGCCCCTGTTTGACTATTGCAGTTTCTTGCACAAGAACAATAAATGTTTTGCATACATTGTTTCTTTGTTAATACACATTCTACTTTTCAGTATAGTTTTAACTTTGAAATCGGTACGCATGCAATAGCATGCTTACCAATATGTTCAAAAAATCCGCGCGTAAAAACGGTGTTTTTTCCGGGGTTGCATTCCTCAGGTTATATTGGTGACAGAAATATAGGGTCAAGTGTTTTGGATAACCCTTGTCCTACGGACTATTTGTATGATCAACGGAAGGCTCGTCTTAGTGTCACTATTCTAGAGAAATGATCAAAGTATGAACATTACATACTTCCTACAGCTTAGAAAAACAGAAAAAAATGGTTGGTTCTTTTTTAATTTGATGTAGACTACAGTGAGTCTTCAGGGGGTTGTCCACGCACCAAATGAACATGCGTGGTTCCGTAAAAATTTTAAAAAAGTGTTTTTTACTATTTTGTCATAGCAAAACCGAGCAGCGGGTTCCAAGACGGCAAATTTTTACGATATATTCCTACGGTCTAGATCTGGAACTAAATTGAAAATTTTATTGATATCTTCTTCGCTTTACGAGACAGGGATCCAAAGTTACCTTGCTTCTACGAGTAAGATACTCACGAAAAATACGGTATGAGACTAAATCTAAATAATAAATAACCGCAGCAAATTACTCAAATTTTAGCGGTATATTTACTAGGCATTTATATAGAAATGTTATTTTCTGTCTCCAAAAATCTTTATCCGTTATGGAAAAACACCCCAAAAACTTGATTTGTTGGTACCAAATCCGAGCCGTGGATATCAAGACGGCTATGCACAGAAAATGACTATTGTTTTGAAGACATATTCCTAAGTTCCTGTCATCAAATAGCTTTGAAACTTTGTTCATGTCTTTATCCGTTTCCGAGATACAGAGGTTCGAAGACACCCTACTTGTACACGTAAAATACGCACGCAAAATCAGGTGTGAGGTGAAAAGATAATTTTTAAAGTAACGTAGCGCGGGGAAATGTCCAGTAAAGTGTGTCCGTTATCATCACAAGGGTTCTGTAAATCTCATGTTGTTGTACTTGGAGCACATGCAATTCATTTTTGTACTTAAATACGGTCTGAGGTGTAAAATTAGTTTTCCTTTATATCAATTCAATACGTAAACTACCAAAATCTTACTGACCAATACATTTCTTTCCATACGAGTGACATGCTCTGCTGCACCAGGGAAAGGAGGGAACCAGCGGAAAATTACTGGTATCGGAGCACAAAAAATGTGAATATGTTCCTGTTTATTTAAAAGATTATGACTGAATAGTGGGGTACCAGCTGTGTCCTTCTTCATTCCTCAGCACCTTCAAAATATTTATTAAAAGTTTTCGCGTACGAACATATTCGCGCTTTTCTACGCTGAGAGAGAAGGAGACAGTAGCAGTGGAGAAGAGACGGGAAAGTAATGAACGTTATAAGATAGTAGACAGTGGCTGTTGTCCACAAAGAGCGAAGGAGACAGTGACACAGAGACAGTTTGAGAGACAGGACAGTGGCAAGAGAACATAGTTGACAGTGACAGAAGAGTGCAAGGAAAACAATGAAAGACGCAGTACTAGTGGCAGAAGAATACAGAGAAGTAGAAAGAAGTAGAATGAACGAGTCTCTTCAGTCGTCGTTGGTCCCGTTTTTGCAGGATCTTTTTCCGGCCTCAGCAATGTCGGAGATTTGTTTTACCGGATTCCTGATATTCACGGTACACTCGTGAAATGATTGTACAGGAAAATCTCCGATTCATCGCTACCTTAGAGATGCTGCGTCTCATCGCTCGTGCGGCGACTATAACATCACATTCAGACGAATTTAAATCTTGATGACCTGCCGTTGTAGGAACAGTAATCGATCTAACAACTGCGTCAGACACTTGTTGTCTTATATAGGTGATGCCGACAGCAGGACCGTATTCTGCGTGTTTATGTATCTCTGTACTTGAATAAGCATGCCTGTACCAGTTTCTCTGGCGCTTCAGCGTATAACGGTAACAGAAAAGTTCCCAACCCAATCTTCTGAGACGCGCCTCGAATTAGTTGTACTCCTGTCGGTAATTCTCCATCAAAGATACCGTGCTGTTGTCCTCAAAACTGTCATAAGTTGCGTTTGATAATTATTATGACCGTATTTGTATCAACACGTCAAGAAATGCTGCATACGAAGGTAGCCTGCGTGCATTCTGCCATTTCTATGGAGACAATGCGTAACCGCATCGAACACCGCAGTCGAGGCACTCTTAGAACGAGAGGAGAGGACTGGTCTGCCAGTATCCCCGATTTAAATCCCATCGAGTACAAGAGGGATGCCTTGCACCAATAACCGTCCAGCAGTTGTCAACCTCTCTGATGGAGAAATGCAACACCCTACCTCAAGAACTCCTAGCTCGTTGCAGAGCATATCATTCCGTCCGTGGTAACCACACATACTATTAAAAACCAAGTCCCGGCTGTTCTAATTTGCAGGGGTCCATCAGGAATGGCGGTGACTTCATTGTAATTACTGTGTCCTTATGATCTACCTCATGTCGTATACCTTTTAATTGCTTTCTATATTGTACTGTAGTAAACCTATCTACGTATGATCCACGTGTCATTGAGCTATGTTACTTGGCAGTGACACATCATGCGAAAGTCACACTGAGGTGAGATGCACATATACAGATAGCGGTAGTATCGCATACACAAGTTTTCAAAGGATGGTGCATCGGCGGAGCTATCATTTGTACTCAGGTGATTTGTGTGAAAATATTTCAGACGTGATTGTGGCTGCACGACGGAAGTTAACAGTCTTTGAACGCGGAATGGTAGTATGAGCTAGAACATGGGACAATCCATGTCGTAAATCGTTAGATGACAGCTTCGCCGATGCACCATCCTTTGAAAACTTGTGTATGCGATACTACCGCTATCTGCATATGTGCATATCGCTATCACATAACTTTTCTCAGCTCAGTGTGACTTTCGCATGATGTGTCACTGCCAAGTAACATAGCTTAATGAAACGTGGACCATACGTAGAAAGGATTGCTACAGTACAATACAGAAAGCAATTAAAAGGTATACGACATGAGGTGATCATAAGGACACAGTAATTACATTTACATTTACATTTACATTTATACTCCGCAAGCCAGCCAACGGTGTGAAGTCACCGCCATTCCTGATGGACCCCTGCAAATTAGAGCAGCCGGGACTTGGTTTTTAATAGTATGTGTGGTTACCACGGACGGAACGATATGCTCTGCAACGAGCTGCAATGCTGGCTAGGGGTTCTTGAGGTAGGGCGTTCCATTTCTCCATCAGAGAGGTTGACAACTGCTGGATGGTTATTGGTGCAAGGCATCCCTCTTGTACTCGATGGGATTTAAATCGGGGATACTGGCAGACCAGTCCTCTCCTCTCGTTCTAAGAGTGCCTCGACGGCGGTGTTCGAGGCGGTTACGCATTGTCTCCATAGAAATGGCAGAATGCACTCAGGCTGCCTTCGTATGCAGCATTTCTTGACATGTTAATACAAATACGGTCATAATAATTATCAAACGCAACTTATGACAGTTTTGAGGACAACAGCATGGTAACTTTGATGGAGAATTACCGACAGGAGTACAACTAATTCGAGGCGCGTCTCAGAAGATTGGGTTGGGAACTTTTCTGTTACCGTTATACACTGAAGCGCCAGAGAATCTGGTACAGGCATGCGTATTCAAATACAGAGATACACAACACTGCTTGAAATAACAGCAGAAATCACTGTGGGGAGTATGAGGAACGTTTCCGTTAGGAAATATGGCGTTAATGGGCTCTGGCAGCAGACGCTCATGGCTTTGCTAACAACACGACATTGCCTGCAGTGTCTCTCCTGGGTTCGTGGACATGCCGGTTGAACCATAGACGACAGGAAAATCTGTCTTGCTAAGTCTCGATTTCAGGTGGTAAAAATTGATGGTAGGGTTCGAGTATGGCGCAGACCCCACGAACCCATGGACTCAAGTTTTCAACAAGCCATTGTGCAAGCCGGTTGTGTCTCCATGATGATGTGGACTGTCTTCATATGGAACTGACTGGGTCCTCTGGTCCAACTGAACCGACCATTGACTGGAAATGGTTATGTATGACTCCTTGGAGACCATTTGCCGCCATACATGGACTTCATGCTCTCAAACAACAATGGTATTTTTATGGATGACCATGCGTAATGTCACTGAGCCACAGTTGTTCGAGATTGATCTGAAGAATATTCTGGACAGTTTGACCAAATGATTTGGCCACGCAGATCGCCCGACATGAATCAGAAAGAAGATTTATGGGGTATAATAGAGAAGTCGGTTCGTGCAAAAATCCTGCATAGGCAACACTTCCGCAATTATGGACGGCTATAGACGCAGCATGACTCAGTCTTTCTGCAGGGGACCTCCAACGACTTGTTGAGTCCATGCTACGCCCAGTTGCTGCACTACACCGGACAGAAGGACGTCCGACACGATATTAGGAGGTATCCGATGACTTTTATCACCTCAGTGTACTTTCGCCCTCAAGTTTTACACACCAGTATGTATAGCTCTGAAGTGATGGTTATTTTACTTAAATAATTTTTAAATATGAAATAGTTGGTTTGAACAACTCATTTGAGCTTTTCGTTTGTTTCAGATTTTATGCAGTCACTCTTTAACACTTAGTACTGCAGTTTTAACATTCAACTGGTTAGATGCCTGGTCCTTGAAAGAGCTGTTGTCACTGTTGGGCTACTTAAATTTGATTTGAGGACCTTCGTTGTTCTGTATGCTACGAATAGACTCTGTTTCCTTATAATGCCTCTATATTGTCTTCTTTTTGTATGAATCATAGGTCAGTGAAGAATAAATATCTATGAAAACTGATCACAACACATAGTTTTAAATAAATGAATAGGAACGAGCACAACAGATTCAAATGGAATGAGAAACAGAAATGAAATAGCGGTTTGCAGAAAACAATGCCTCCCAAACATAAGTCGCATTCTCAAAAATGTGACCCTCTTTTAATAATAATGATTCTGTATCCCAGGTTACCCAGAATGATGCATGTCGGAAATCATAGGCTACATGATATTAGAAGTCGTCTACCTGATAATGGGTTTCATATCGTTCCTGGTTCAATGAAAATGATCACTTTCACGATAAATAAGTGCACAAAAATTGTTTTGTTGAAAAGTCAAGATGGCATGGCAATTTTGAGGTATCAGCGAACTATAGGTACGCTATCTACACGTAAAGTGTCTGATCTGCCTGTCCTTTGCAATTTCCGTGGAGTTTATTCCGTTGTGAGTGACCAGTGTTACAGCAAACTACACTTTTCATTTTGTGTTAAGTGAGCTTTTATCAAGGTCGACATCTGAGGATCGACAATGAGTCATTTTTTACAGTTGTTAATAGCATGGCGCCCACAGTTCTCAAGAGAAATTGTGTCTGACAACCTTTAAACTGGTTGACTCACCAATACAATGTGGCTAACGCAGTTATTTAGCAGTATGTTCAGCAAACGCTGCGTTATGGTACTGCAAGGCCTAATTGAATGCATAATTGACAAATTGGATTGTTATTCGGATTCAATGCTAAATCGTAGATCTTATAAAAATTAGGTGCGAAGGTCGTTTAAAACCTGGGAGAGTACCAGTTATGTACGATACCAACTTCGACAGACACACTCCCAGCAAACAACTAGAATGGTTCAACCAGACATCACATAATGAGAAGTATAGGCCTATGTCTTAACCATGATTGTGGAATTAACTTCAAAGTGCTAAAAACGGGTCCGAGTACCGGCGATGGAATAAGTTTTCGTCGCCAGAATATGGGTGAATGATAAGAGAGGAAATAATATAAAGTTACATCTCTAGTCTTCGTCAGTGCCCTAAATAAAACCACGAACGTTTTCTGTTTCATGCATTGAGGGCGTGATGGTGGTGGTTAGTGTTTAACGTCCCGTCGACAACGAGGTCATTAGAGACGGAGCGCAAGCTCGGGTTAGGGAAGGATTGGGAAGGAAATCGGCCGTGCCCTTTCAAAGGAACCATCCCGGCATTTGCCTAAAACGATTTAGGGAAATCACGGGCACCCTAAATCAGGATGGCTGGAGACGGGATTGAACCGTCGTCCTCCCGAATGAGGGCGTGTAAAACTGTTAATGGTAATCCGTCCTTTTGAAGACGACGTCAAGATCATCAGCATTCGGGTTGATCCCATCTTTAAATTTGTACTTTGTGCCAGATACAAACTCATGTAAAGGAGACCGATACAAGAGCCAGAAGTGAGTTCTTTGGTTTGCTAATTTTTTATCACTACCTGTAAAAAGTAAATGGTTTCGTATCAGACAGAAATTATTTATGTTTCTTGTAACGTCCCTCAGCCTGGGGTCATTTGCCGTTTCTCCGCAATGTACTACCGCAGCTAGTTTGAATGAAAAGATCTTTGAAGAATGAAAGAGAAGGAAACAGAAAGCTCTATGCTGAAACTCCACTGTCTGTTCCTTCTCCTCCTGCCTTTTTCTTCTGAACATCTGTATCTGACGACCACGACTTTGACGAGACTCTACACTCTAATCTTCCTAATCGTAGAAAATGCACACTACGTTATTGAAGTCTGTGTTTCACAGCCCTTGAGTTCTCCTGTAGAGCTTTGGAAGAAAACTGACGCCTAATGAATGTTCATACGGTTTCAGGGAAGAAAATGAGTAGGGAATACTTTTCGCTGAAGCAGAAAACTTTAACAGCTACTCTAGCTATTCAATAAGTTGATCAAGAGAAAGATGAAAAATGGGACTGTTTTTTGTAACGTTTCATTCATTCACCGAAATTATCAAGGACATATTACTGATAGCGGTTTCAGCATCAAAAGTAATGTCCCCATCCAATGTACACGCACCTTGAGTTCAGCAAAGACTTATTGTTCTCTCAACAATGTTGTCCATTACAGAAAATGTTCAAAATGGAGAGCACAACATCCATTACAGGCATAGCATCTTCATAGAAAATTCCGGTGCTCTCTAGCAAGCACACCAACCACCGAACGAACCTCATCAGACACTGCAAGTGAGCTGGAAAAAGGTATATCTTCGTCGGGAACTGGTGTCACGTACACGAGGCTTTTGATATGCCTTCACAAGCAACTGCACGCTATCTTTGATAAACCTTTGGTGCGTGTGCATTGACTGTTCTTGCCGTTTGCGACATTTAAAATCTTTCATTGTCTCAGTGTTATTTCCAAGACTATAAGTTCCAAATCAAAAGCTGAATTTCGACTCCTCTGTCAGTGCCTTCAATTTCTACGAAAAGGAAGGAAGATTGAGTCTAACGTCCCGTCGACATCGAGGTTATTAGAGACGTAGTACAAGCTCGGATTGGGTCCAAGGACAGGGTAGGAAATCGGCCATACCCTATGGAAGAAACCGTCGTGGTATTTTCCTGGAGCGAGATAGTGAAATCACGGAAAATTTGCGCAGTGATTAGACACTGGACTCGCATTCGGGAGGACGACGGTTCGATCCCGCGTCCGGCCATCCTGATTCAGGTTTTCTGTGATTTCCCTAAATCGCTCTAGGCAAATGCCGGGATGGTTCCTTTCAAAGGGCACGGCCGACTTCCTTCCCCGTCCTTCCCTAATCCGATGAGACCGATGACCTCGCTGTCTGGTCTCCTTCCCCAAACAACCCAACCCAACCCCAACGGAAAACCTAAACCTGGATGGCCGCTCGCCGGTTTGAACAGTCGTCCTCCCGAATGCGCGTTCAGTGTGCTAACGACTGCACCACCTCGTTCGGTTTCAGCTTCTATGCAACTTTTTGAATCATATTGTGTAGCAGCAGACTGGCCACGTGTCTATCACCTATGGAGGTGGCAAACATTAACTTCTCTGAAATTTGGGATACCCTTCAATTAGGAACGTGCACTGAAGCGCCAAAGAAACTGGTATAGGCATGCGTATTGAAATACGGAGATGTGTAAAGTGGCAGAATACGGCCCTGCGATCGGAAACGCATATGAAAGATAACAAGTGCCTAGCACAGTTGTTAGCTCGGTTAGTGCTGCTACAATGGCAGGCTATCAAGATTTAAGTGGGTTTGAACGTGGAGTAATAGTCGGCGCACGAGGTACCGACGAACTGGAGGTTTTCCTGTACGACTATTTCATGAGAATACTGTGAATATCAGGAATCTGGTAAAACGTCAAATCTCCGATATCGCTGCGGCCGGAAAAAGGTCCTGCAAAAACGGGACAACAATGACTGAAGATAATCGTTCAACGTGACAAAAGTGCAATCCCTCCGCAAATAACTACAGATTTCAGTGCTGGGCTCTCAACAAGTGTCAGCGTGCGAACCATCCAACGTAACATCATCGATATGGGCTTTCGGAGCTGAAGGCCCACTCCTTTATCCTTGATGACTGCATGACACAAAGCTTTACGCCTCCCCTAGGCCCGTCAACACCGACATTGGACTGTTGATGACTGGAAACATGTTGCCTAGTCGGAGGAGTCTCGGTTCAAATTGTATCGAACGGATGGACGTGTATGGGTATGGAGACAGCCTCATGAATCCATGAACCCTAAATGCCAGCAGGGGACTGTTGAAGCTGGTGGAGGCTCTGTAATGGTATGGGGCGTGTGCAGTTGGAGTGATATGGGACCTCTGATGCCTCTAGATACGATTCTGACAGGTTACACGTACGTAAGCATCCTGTCTGATCACCTGCATCCATTCAGGTACATTCTGCATTCTGGGGGACTTGGGCAATTCCAGCAGGACAGTGTGACACCGTATATATCCAGAATTGCAGCACGGTGTCTCCAGGAACATTCTTCTGAGTTTAAATACTTCCGCTGGCCACTAAACTCCTCAGACATGAACATTACTGAGCATATCTGGGACGCTTTGCAACGTGCTGTTCAAAAGAGATGTCCACCCCATCGTACTCTTAGGGTGGACAGCCCTGCAGGACGTTGTACACAAACACAGTAAAGACTCTTGCAGCTCCGTTTACACGAAAAACAACAAAACAACATCACACAGATGTTTAGGACGGGTGGTAGGGACAGAGCATCGAGTGACATTATACTGAGTGCACTATCCGAAAATTACCTCGAGCAATTAAACAGAGAACCGACTCGTGGAGATAACATCTTGGACCTACTGGTAACAAACAGACCCGAACTTTTCGACTCTGTAAGTGCAGAACAGGGAATCAGTGATCATAAGGCCGTTGCAGCATCCCTGAATTTGGAAGTTAATAGGAATGTAAAAAAAGGGCGGAAGGTTTATTTGTTTAGCAAGAGTAATAGAAGGCAGATTTCAGACTACCTAACAGATCAAAACGAAAATTGCTGTTCCGACACTGACAATGTTGAGTGTTTATGGAAAAAGTTCAAGGCAATCGTAAAATGCGTTTTAGACAGGTACGTGCCGAGTAAAACTGTGAGGGACGGGAAAAACCCACCGTGGTACAACAACAAAGTTAGGAAACTACTGCGAAAGCAAAGAGAGCTTCACTGCAAGTTTAAACGCAGCCAAAACCTCTCAGACAAACAGAAGCTAAACGATGTCAAAGTTAGCGTAAGGAGGGCTATGCGTGAAGCGTTCGGTGAATTCGAAAGTAAAATTCTATGTACCGACTTGACAGAAAATCCTAGGAAGTTCTGGTCTTACGTTAAATCAGTAAGTGGCTCGAAACAGCATATCCAGACACTCCGGGATGATGATGGCATTGAAACAGAGGATGACACGCGTAAAGCTGAAATACTAAACACCTTTTTCCAAAGCTGTTTCACAGAGGAAGACCGCACTGCAGTTCCTTCTCTAAATCCTCGCACAAACGAAAAAATGGCTGACATCGAAATAAGTGTCCAAGGAATAGAAAAGCAACTGGAATCACTCAACAGAGGAAAGTCCACTGGACCTGACGGGATACCAATTCGATTCTACACAGAGTACGCGAAAGAACTTGCCCCCCTTCTAACAGCCGTGTACCGCAAGTCTCTAGAGGAACGGAAGGTTCCAAATGATTGGAAAAGAGCACAGGTAGTCCCAGTCTTCAAGAAGGGTCGTCGAGCAGATGCGCAAAACTATAGACCTATATCTCTGACGTCGATCTGTTGTAGAATTTTAGAACATGTTTTTTGCTCGAGTATCATGTCGTTTTTGGAAACCCAGAATCTACTCTGTAGGAATCAACATGGATTCCGGAAACAGCGTTCGTGTGAGACCCAACTCGCTTTATTTGTTCATGAGACCCAGAAAATATTAGATACAGGCTCCCAGGTAGATGCTATTTTTCTGGACTTCCGGAAGGCGTTCGATACAGTTCCGCACTGTCGCCTGATAAACAAAGTAAGAGCCTACGGAATATCAGACCAGCTGTGTGGCTGGATTGAAGAGTTTTTAGCAAACAGAACGCAGCATGTTGTTATCAACGGAGAGACGTCTACAGACGTTAAAGTAACCTCTGGTGTGCCACAGGGGAGTGTTATGGGACCATTGCTTTTCACAATATATATAAATGACCTAGTAGATAGTGTCGGAAGTTCCATGCGGCTTTTCGCGGATGATGCTGTAGTATACAGAGAAGTTGCAGCATTAGAAAATTGTAGCGAAATGCAGGAAGATCTGCAGCGGATAGGCACTTGGTGCAGGGAGTGGCAACTGACCCTTAACATAGACAAATGTAATGTATTGCGAATACGTAGAAAGAAGGATCCTTTATTGTATGATTATATGATAGCGGAACAAACACTGGTAGCAGTTACTTCTGTAAAATATCTGGGAGTATGCGTGCGGAACGATTTGAAGTGGAATGATCATATAAAATTAATTGTTGGTAAGGCGGGTACCAGGTTGAGATTCATTGGGAGAGTCCTTAGAAAATGTAGTCCATCAACAAAGGAGGTGGCTTACAAAACACTCGTTCGACCTATACTTGAGTATTGCTCATCAGTGTGGGATCCGTACCAGATCGGGTTGACGGAGGAGATAGAGAAGATTCAAAGAAGAGCGGCGCGTTTCGTCACAGGGTTATTTGGTAACCGTGATAGCGTTACGGAGATGTTTAACAAACTCAAGTGGCGGACTCTGCAAGAGAGGCGCTCTGCTTCGCGGTGTAGCTTGCTCGCCAGGTTTCGAGAGGGTGCGTTTCTGGATGAGGTATCGAATATATTGCTTCCCCCTACTTATACCTCCCGAGGAGATCACGAATGTAAAATTAGAGAGATTAGAGCGCGCACAGAGGCTTTCAGACAGTCGTTCTTCCCGCGAACCATACGCGACTGGAACAGGAAAGGGAGGTAATGACAGTGGCACGTAAAGTGCCCTCCGCCACACACCGTTGGGTGGCTTGCGGAGTATAAATGTAGATGTAGATGTAGACAGTCCAGGACGCAGTGAAAATGTTTGTGCATCGCACGTACGTACTGCGCTACGGCTCGCCCTGGCCTTAACCCATTCGGCTGTCGCAACCGCGGCGTCGTGAGCTGGGGTGGAAGAGCTGCTTCTGTATGCAAACGCCGGTGTGCGCCCGTCCGTTATCTACGAGCCGGCGCGGCGGGCTCGCTTCCCCGCGGCTTAAGTGCACCGCAGGTAGCGGCTAGCAGGCAGCAGCTAGCAGGCAGCAGGTGCTTCGCAGCAGCCTCTAAAAGAATATCGCATTACCCAGCCAGCACTCTGCCCGCGCGTGACGCTCTCACCTGCTCTCCACGGCCCAGGGCGGCCTACTCGTTTGTTGTGTGTTTCTCGGCCGTAACTAGCAATGTAGCGACTAGGTCATACTCTTAGTGTGTTTACACATTATTGTTTCTTACGGACCTAGTTCATTTAATACTGAATGTTAATATACAAAACGCATCTCACCGGGGGTCTGAATTTCTAACCGTTGATTCATTCCAAGTGACAACCATTAGTAGAAAGAAAAAGACGCGAAACGTTCATATTTTTACGTATATTAAAATTCCGAATTTCACAGTTACCTTGAGCGAGGGCCTGCTCACGGGATGGGCTTCCGAGGTGTGATGGACCACATGCAGAGAACATTCCATTCCAAATAGGAAAGGCGTACATTCAAAGGCCGACTGTAATTTCTGCAAAAAACAAACGCAACACTGTTCGCGAATCCCCTGAGGTGATACCGGCAAAGTGCCGGAAACTACAGATAAATAGGAAAGACGCTCCACTTTTTTGTAACAAAAAAGTGAAAAAAAACACTGAACTGACTTCCTGAATGTAGGCGCAAACGACTTAAATAAACACCTTTTGGCCTGATTCAAAAGGTCGTCTAGCCACTATTCAGTGGTCTAAAATAACTATTATTAATATATTCAAATATTTTATTGTAATTGAAATTTTATTACTACTCTACTAAAGCACTTCTGTGTGTCTAAAGTTTACAGAATATTAGATACTACGAGGACGAGAAGGGATGCATTCTGTGGACACCTGAAAAGGCTAGACGTGAAAAGATTTGAGGAAATAATTTTTAACTTTTTTCACAGAAAGCCAAGAGCATTAATGACGAGGAACTAAGGTGTTAAAGCAGACCTGAGGAAAATGGAAATAACGGAGGGTGAAGCAGAAAAAGAGAAAGGTTCAGAGCAAAAGTAAAATCTTTCAAGGACTCCAACAGAAAACGAATAAAAAGACAGGTGCAGTATAGAAGAAGGAAATAACTACATAGGAAAAGAATAAAAAACTATTGAAAAGTAGGTAAGGAGACAAGAAAGTTCACATAAGTAAATTGCATGTGGTCCTTAGTAGGCCAAACCAACATATATTGTTATTAAAATCGTACATATATGTGGCATATTACATAATAGATGTTTGAGACTTGAAAAAACCATTCCAACCATATAGTTTCATTTGATTAAAGAATCTATGGGAAGGATCGTCTATTTAGTTTGATCCTGTGGTGCTGTTCCAATACATTTGGAGAACCTCTGGACCTCTGTAATGCTGTGGAATTTGTGAGAATATGAAATGGGCTGAAGCGTGAACGAGAATTTGGGTTGAGGAGGAAGGGGTCGAAGGTAATCCGTGCAGTTCTTCAAACCCACTATGCAAGGGTGTTGTAGTGGTTATCACATCTGCCTAGTAAGCAGAAGACCTGGGTTCGAGTCTGGGGTTGCTACAAATTTTCATTCGTCGATTCAGTCTGCACATGTACATCAGACATAACAGAGACTTGAAAGGTGTCTGAAACCATGCAGTTTCATTTGAACTCATTTCTCCGAATAAGAGACCTCCGCTTGCACCACTTCAAAACTATCAATGAAGTAATTACTTTTGAATACATTATGGGGGTAACGGTGATCAACGTGTTACGAATATTTACTATAAAAACAGTCTTAATCACGATTTATTTATTAAGGTGACCGGTTTCGACCACTACTGTGGTCATCTTCAGACCTACAAGTCGTCTACAAAGCTTTAATTAGAGGGCTACATACATTACAGAAAATACATTACGTTATAAAGCTATAAAACGATGAATTACCATTGAGTAGGAACCTCTTTTTGCTGGAGACTATCTGTTTTAGAGTGTTTGCTTATATGCTTTTAGACTGCATATTGCTAATTCACATCCTTTTATTTCTGACACTGCGGCTCATAGTATTATAATTTTAAATTTTTTCCATTTTCATTATTTTTATTTATTTATAAGACTGGCATACAGCTTAAGGAATAGTAATGCCTTTTAAAAAGTGTCACATGTAATTTTTAAAAAATGCAATCTACATACCAACTTCATAGACAATATTTCATAAATACGGACAACTACTTCGTACCGCATTTGTGCAGCATGTAGTATACATGTCAGCTAAAGTGTATTTCAGCCTACTCATTGAAAATCGTTTCAATAAAGACATGTTGCTGCTCAATAATACATCGTCTGGCGTGACAGTCTTCGCCATTCCACTTTCGCAACAACATAGTTGGAAAGAAGCCTGCTGCCACATCTTTGCATGGCGTTTATCCTCACCATGGCAACCACTAGTTTGCGTATCGACTTTACAACAACTTCAGCGGAAAGAAACCGGCTGCCTCATCTTTGGAACGGCGTCCAACTTCACCATGGCAACCAGCGGTTCCAAATGGTTCACTAACAGGCCTTGAGAGGGCAACCCATGTAATGCCAAACCGAAGTTCATTTATCCTACATATTCAAATATTTTAACGCTTCTTAATTGACAATAGCTGTTTAATAAGCTAAGTTTAGTGTGTGTTTATTTTTATTTCTTGACAATGTTCTTTTTACTAAGAAATTTTACATTGTTATCCGACTTATAACTCATTGGTTAGTAATGACATCATGCCATCAGAAGTGGGCGGAGCCTCCATCATATAGTAAGACGTGCACTGGTTTCTCCAGTAGTGATTCTCCAGCAGAAAGAGGTTCCTACTCAATGGTAATTCATCGTTTTATAGCTTTATAGCTCTATGTATTTTCTGTAATGTATGTAACCCTCTAATTAAAGCTTTGTAGACGACTTGTAGGTCTGAAGATGACCACAGTAGTGGTCGAAACCGGTCACTTTAATAAATAAATCGTGATCAAGACGGTTTTTATAGTAAATATCAATGAAGTCCTGGAAGGAGTTCTTCAAGTTTTGGAAATAGACGAAAATCGGATGGGCCCAAGCTGGGGGTCTCTGGAGGATGACCGATGACAGAGTTTCCAAGGCGTCGGACTGTTGCAGATGTCGCAGCTCTCGTGTGTGGTTCGGCATTGTCGTGGTGATGAGAATGACGCTCCAAATGTGCACAAACTCTTCGAATTCGTGCTTTCAGTTTCTCATGCACCGACGTAGTTACATTACAAGCCGTCATGTTATACGCTACAATTCGGAGGCTTCTAGCGGTAAAGGGTTTCAACTAGTGTCAGCGAAGCGGAAAAGTCGACTGTGCAATACCTCAATCAATATTCAGAAAAGAACAAAAAATTCGGAGGCATTACTTTTCAGCATTCCCCCATAAACAGTCGTACTTTCCAACGATCGTGGCGGCCGGATTCATACTGTTCCTGTATTATCCTGATGATGCATTAGTCTCATAGTTTACTGCAGGCAAATGTTCTTTGTTCATTAAGAGGCGGTCGTTGTAACTTTCCCAGAACGCAGGCCAGTCATTGCTAGGCATTCGTTCCCTTCACGACGCACCACTGTAGTTCTACATAATTGCCGCATACCCACCTTTAACTGTCCGCTTTACGAGCTCTAGACTCCAAATAATGAGCAAAATGCCCTGCCAGCGTTAAGTTGACCCGGCAGTTAAGCCGGCAATAAATTATTTCCGAGAATTATAAAACCTAAATTACGTGTCGTGAAGTATTTTCTTACCCTTTCTCGTCTAACTGTAATATCACAGAATGCAATAAATTTTCTACGCCAACGAAAGGAAAATGCGACAGGACAAAAAACAGAGCACAGTAGTAAACAGATCTAATTTTTCTTAATTTTTCCGCCGCTCTCATAGAGATATGTAACGGGCTATTACGACAACGAGTCCACCAGAAGGGACACCGAACGTATTCCAAAAACGGGTCGATCTAGTGCTGAGAACAGATGAATATTTTGTACCGTCCACAAGTCCCTCGGCTCCACAAGCAGATTTTATTGAGAGTGGAAATCCTTCGTCTGTTAAACTCCATGTCGCCACTTAAAAATAGCTATCCTGTGTCCTGTCCACTTCTGACCTCCTCCTCCTCTGGTCGTTACGATGGACTGCCAAAAGATTATAATTGTTTCCGGTACAAATCTGGTCTACACGTAGCTTATAACCCTAAATTATTTGAATTAAGTTTTAGTTTCAACGACCGCAGTGTTACACTTCGTCTGCCACCGTTGCCGCTAACAAATGGCACCCAAAGAGGATGACATCACATCGTATTGTATTCGAAGCCTACAACTCAATCCTGCTTGTAAACTGAATCAAGAAATCATTTTCACTGGTTGAAGATAATCATGGGGATGTAGGTGAACAGGAAGGGCACTACCACAATCTTAACAATGTGAAAATCCCAAGTTCTTTTTCTTAATTGCTTTACAGGGTATTAGAGGTACAACTGCACACATTTTTGATGGTGGGTGATGATAGTGTGCTGAACAACGTTACATGAATATTTACATCTTTTGCAGACTAACAATTATAGGTATTAGGAGTGCTGTATTTTTAGGTTGGGGAGTATCTCCAAGTATGCGTGGAAAGAGCAAGCCATTAATTCCTGTTTTCACCTATACAGCAGGTAAGCTGTTGCAGTGCGAATGCGTGGGCACAAAACAGTTAGTCTATACAGACAGGCATAGCCCACTTAAAGGAGCAATTATGACCAAACATAAAACATCATCTATTAATTTATGTGACGTGTTTGTGGGAAGACTGTTAGATGCAGAGGAAAAAACAACTAACAAACGGAAGAGGGTATATGTTAAGGTACTAACGATCACAATATCTGCACTTACACTCGTAATACCCAGTATATCTTGCATTCAAGATTTACAAAACCAACAGAAAACGAATATTAAGCACTGAAATCGATAGGAAAGGGTGCGCTAGTGTTCAGGTGAAGTTTGCACGTTATGAAGCACCAGTCAAGATAAAAGTTACAAAAATGTAACCGATAAAACAGTTGTAAGGTTAAGACGAACCAGAAAGTGAAATCCTAGCAATGAGGAGCAACAATGGGTCATGATGGTATGTACCATCTCGCCGTGATGTGTTGATGGCGCTTTTTAGGAGGTTCCCTGTAATGCACACAGACTGTAAGTATTGACTGATCCAGAAAACTGACAAAAATGTAGCTGAATTGCTCTATTGGGTCCTATTTAAAAACTCGGCCCCAGAAAGAAAACAGCATACTGTCGGGCTAGGCACTGCATTCTCTTGCCACCCTTGTGAGACTGTCTCCGCTTTGTATCTGCACAGTGAGTGGACTAGTGTGTACAAACTTAGCTTACCACTTAGCACAAAAATGGACAAAACATCTGAACTGTCTTCTCAAGCCCAGGGTGTTAAACAGACATTCTATATAAATATGAACCTGGCCCTATAAGTTCTAGGCGCTACAGTCTGGAACCGCGCAACCGCTACAGTCGCAGGTTCGAATCCTGCCTCGGGCATGGACGTGAGTGATGTCCTTAGGTTAGTTAGGTTTAAGTAGTTCTAAATTCTATGGGACTGATGACCTTAGAAGTTGAGTCACATTGTGCTCAGAGCCATTTGAACCATTTGGCCTTATAAGTGAGCTAATATCATGTGCAGATTGTAACAGAAATCATTAGAAATGCTGCTGTCACTTAACTAGAATGCATGAATTAATAAAAGTGAAAGTTTGGGGTCTATTCTAGAAAGACAAAACAGCTATTCCCTTTTCTATTCTACATATAATTTATCAACTGTACTTTCAGGGGTCTAGTGATACACAACATTCATGTTCAATTACTTTTGACACTCATTAACAAAATATTTAACTCTGAGACATATTGGACTGACGATTATTAAAATCTTCATCTCTACACATGAAAAATTTTTTCATCACAGGAAAGAATGATTAAAGTGTTCATTAGCTCATTTACATCTATGATGTCACAGTTGGTCAGTGCACTGAGTTGGTGGAGAATAAATTTACTTTTGAAAAAGCTCTCAAGTACTCAATGTGAGTGTATGTTAATATCCTAGTTTTTGATAATTTATTTGCCTACAAAAATTCCCACAGGAATAATTAACTACCTCTTTGCTATCTGTCACCACAATACATGAAGTGCATCGTCCACACTTTGCAGAAAGCAAAGCTCTCAATGCCTTCGCTATTTTCCATACACTTGTGTGGTCTGCCGTGAGATGAGAGAGACATCTAGCAATTTTAGTTGTCAAAATTACTTTTATATAATGGGGATCTCCCCACCGTGTCGTGTCTGCGTCGCCCAGTATGGCTTCAGCCAATCGCCATCTCATTAGAGGTGGATTTTATTTTTCTTGCCGGGTCGCAACCTAGCCATGTTAAAACCGTCCAGCCACTTACCCTCGGTCCTGGCCATATTTACGTTAAAAGGAATAATGTATTGTTCTGGCCTTATCCCTTTCTGCACTGAAGCTCACCGTTCTCTTGTTTAGTGGGGGTTTTCTGATGCCGTTAACCACCTGCTCGATTCGTCTCCAAAATGTGTTTCACTTTAACTTGTTTATTCATGCCCCTGTCCATATATTGGTAGATATTGTTTTATTAGTTTTCAGTACATGAGATTAATGCAATTCCCTTTGGTTGATACAATATAATTATTATTTTCTGAGGATCTCATACCATATCGTACTGTTGTTATGGCTCAAGCTCTTATAAGGTCTGTAAAGTCTGGACACCTTACACTCTAAACAGCTGTTCCTACATCTCTGTGTTACCAGTGAGTTTTGAAAAAACTCTCCAGATCTGTTAGGTTGCCACGACCTGGCTGATCCTAACGGTCAGCTGAAACCCAGGCATGTATCCCTGTGCACCTAGAATTCATCTTCGAACAAGGAGCTTCCCTAATGGTCACTGCCATCTTGGTGACTGCCAATACTTACATTTGAAAAAAAACTGGCCCCAAATTATTCCGGTGCAGACGAAATAACATTAAGTAATTTCCATCCTACTCTCACCCCAGGTTCTTTTTTTTTTTTTTTTCATTTTACTTTACAGCTTAATTCCGTAATAAAATAACTGTAGCTGCTTGCTGGCTACTCCCATGTCTTAACCTTGGTGCTGTAATACACAGCATTTGATGCTGTATTACACTTCTACAAACCAACAACCGGTAAACGAAATCAAATAAATGAGAAGTATTATTAAAAACCAGTTGCAAGTTAAATACATTTTGAAATTCAGGCTATTGAAAAGTGAGGCAAATTTCAATTCCCAAAATAGATGAAATCGTTTATAATTTAACTAAACCCATTTAAGTTGCAAATATCACTTGTCGCATGGTAGAAAACCTTCTTTTGTTTCAATGTAAAAGATGGTGCAAGACCGACGAAGTATGGCTCAACAGTCCGTACGTTATACAGGGTGGTCAGAAAAAGTCTGAAAAGCTGTGGAAAATGGTTTTTGCAACTGCGCTGAGAAATAACTGTTAAGAAAAAAGTTCCATACGTTGCGCTGTTTCATATTTAATTAACGCCGAAGGTAGCCACTGACGCCGCCAAAGGTAGCGTTGCCAAATGTGTTCAAGGGAGCGATACAAAAATTGCACGTTAGACGGTAGTAAGGATGAAACCAGAGCCAAAGGCAGAGCAGCTTCGTGCGCTACCATCTATGAGAACCAGTGACATTAATTTTATCTGGCGGGCCGCTTGAATTGGCGCGCGCAAAGGCCTGATTCACTAACTTCAATAATAATTAACTCGGAAACGGAGCAACGTATCGATTTTTTAAATTATTCCTCAGCACTACCTACCCTGCAACACCTTTACAATCATTTCAGACCGCTTCTGCCCACCCTATGTAAGTGGTTTTAAAATATGTAGAATTTATCTTGTCATAATAATCTGTAACTGAAGTATTAATATTATATTCCAAATAGCTTTAATACTTTATATGTCACTTAAATTCATAGGACTCGAAATGTTAAACACCTCCTCATATCTCACAACAACAGAAACGGAAGAAAACGGCAAAAACTGCCTATGACAGTCTGCAGTGCACATTCCTTCATGAGATTCTAAAATCAGTGAGGTGAAGTATAGCCATCCCGGTTAGCCGTGCGGTCTATCGCACCGCTTTGTGGGCGGCAAGGCTTGCCGGTCCCCGGCACGAATCCGCTCGGCAGATTACTGTCGAGGTGCGGTGTGCCGTCCAGTCTGTGGGTGGTTTATAAGGCGGTTTTCCATCTGCCTCGGTGAATGCGGGCTGGTTCCCCTTATTCCGCCTCAGTTACACTTTGTCGGCGATTGCTCCGCATGAGTTCTTGGATGCAAGTTGCTGAAGCGCAGCCACGTTCAAAATTGTAAACATTCGTGGTCATACTTCGTTTCGCGCCGCTCAAACCGTGTGTGATCGGCCCGAGTTCTGTTGGAGGAAGGGATTTTCATCAGCATTCAGCTGACACGAAGACCGTTGGAGATTGTTCAAGTATCCCAAATGTGTCTCCTGTCTCTAATGGTTGTAAGTCGGACTCATGGAAACACAATCGGCAGTCTCGTTGCTGCTATGTCCAGGATTGTCCATCGCTTAATATCCAGTAAAATTTTTACTATCAGCGTTAAAACAAACAAAAATAACGTCAGACATGATGTTTTCCCAGAGTATAAACTATTCACGAAACTATGCGGTAACTGCTGGAAGCTACAGACATCCCTCACTTGGTGGAACTACAAAGCTAACTACTAACATCAGATACTTACGTTAGACAAAAAAGGAATACCGTGCTGGCTGAAAATGAGATATTACCAGACAGTGATTTTGGCAGAAGTTCAATCAGCGTGTGTTTCACGTGACAATTACAGCAAGAAGACAGGATCGGATTGGGAGAACAACAGACTTCCACGCCCTTTTGGACAAGGTTTCTGAGAGTGTGCGCAAGAGGCACCTGAATCTCTATAGCCATATTAATAAAATAGACTACATCAGCCTCATGAAATAATTATGCTTGATCAAAAGTATCCGCACGTCGCCGTGTTATGTGGAATTGACCTCTATACGTCACGAGAGCCGACCTGTCAGTATCAAAAGATGCGGTATTGTTGTCAGTAGAGAAGTAGTAATAGCAAAATGCATTGGGCAGGAGAGCACAGTGACTTCGAACGTGGACTCGTCGTTGGATTTCGCCTGACGAATAAATCCATCACGGACATTTGAAATTATCTACAGCTGTTCAAGGCGAATATTCGTGATTTGATCGTGAAGTTGAAATACGAATGAACAATCACAGCTAAAACAAGGCCAAGCAGACCACATGTACTGATGGACAGGAACCGTCGATCGTTACAGAGGGTAGTTGTAAAAATATCGGACGAAATCAGCGGAAGGAATCGCTTCGTTAGTTTCAAAGTGCTACGAGCGATCCGACTACCACAGTGGCTATGCATAGGGAGTTAGAAAGACTAGGATAAAATAGTCGAGCACGTCCTCATAGTCAGTGCTACGCGACGCTTCAGTTGGTCTAAAGAGTGACCCCACTGGGCAGTATATGACTACAAATAAATGATTTATGGTGATGAATGACGCTGTAACTGTGGTAGTCCCACAGAAGGGTATGGTCCTCTAATTGCGATTAACAGGACGCTAAATGTGGAAGGACGTGAAAACATTGTATGGATTTGTGTTCTGCAGTCAGTACAGGAACAATTTGAGACACCGATTGTTTGTATCAGCATGAGAAAGCATTCGCTCAAAGAGTAGCATCTGTGGGGCAGTGGTTTCTGAACAATAACATTCCATAAATGTGATAGCCTGCCAGAGTCCCGACCTGAACGGAATGGAACACATTTTAGATTAGATACAACATCGATTTCGTTCCAGAACCCAGCGCCAGACATCTCTACTTTCTCTGGTTTCGACTCTTGAGGAAGAATGTGGTGCCATTCCTTCACAGACATTCAGACGCCTCATTGAACGTGTCCCTAGCACAGTTCAAGCTGTCATAAAGGTGAAGGGTTGACACACCACACATTAATGTCTACTAGTAGGTGTACAGAATCTTTTAATCAGATAGTGTAAAGGGTCTGAAAAGTATTAGCTGTAGTGCTGAAGACAGACTCCCACAGTACATGACTATCAGAATGTGTTATTAAGATACATACTTTGTTGTTATGAATATAAAAACCATTATCTCGACACTTAAACATTTATCGTTCAAATTTTCAACCGTTATTTCATAGAATAATGGTCATGATACTTCATCGAAAACATGTATGGATGGAAAATAAAAAAACTGCAAAGTTTTGCAAAATATAAACTACGTAAGATTTACAAGTGAAAGTCCACACTGGACTAATATTCGGGAGGACGACGGTTCAAACCCACGTCCGGCCATCCTGATTTAGGTTTCCCGTAATTTCCCTAAATCAGTTCAGGAAAATTACGGGATGGTTCCTTTGAAAGGGCACGGTCGATTTCCTTCCCCATCCTTTTCTAAACCGATGCGACCGATGACCTCGCTGTTCGTTCCCTCCCCCAAATCAACCAACCAACCAACCAACCAAGAGAACGCAGCAGAAGACTCCACAGACACTCCTGTAGCCTTCGAATGTTGGTAAGTAAAATAACTGCTGGACCTGGAGATTACTAACATGAAGAGGATACTGCGTGAGGACTGCCGGTGAGTGCTGTTGAACTGTCAGATTGCAGAGTATAGTGCTGCAGCAAACACGGAGACAAACATGTTTACTAGGAATGTAACTGCGAAGAAATCTTGCGTAATAAAAGAAATACTTCAAGTGATCGACGAAAGGAAGAAGCAAACAAAATTTCTGTATAAGACCATAATATAGCAATACAAATCACTTAGGAATGAAATAAATAGGAAGGACAGGGAGGCCAGGGCGAAATGACTGCAGGAAAAATGTGTAGGTCGCATAACAAATGAATGTCTGGAGGACTGACTCAGCACACAGAGAAGTCAAAACAACCTTCGATGAAGTAAAAGCAAGGGTAGTAACATTAAGAGAGCAATGGGGATCCCGCTGGTGAACGCAGCAACGAGAGCAGATTGATGGAAAAAGCACGTGGACACCTCTATGAGAGTGGGGACTTGCCTGATGTCACAACCGAGGAAGAAATGGTTCAAATGGTTCAAGTGGCTCTGAGCACTATGGGACTTAACATCTATGGTCATCAGTCCCCTAGAACTTAGAACTACTTAAACCTAATTAACATAAGGACATCACACACATCCATGCCCGAGGCAGGATTCGAACCTGCGACCGTAGCAGTCACGCGGCTCCGGACTGAGCGCCTAGAACCGCTAGACCACCGTGGCCGGCGCAGGAAGAAATCGGTGTCAATATAGAAGACATATGGAATCCAATATTACAGTTAGAATTTAAGCTTTGGAAGATTTGAAATCAAATAAGGCAAAAGGGATGATAACGTACCATCGGAATTACTGAAATTAATGACGGAAGTGCAAAACAAACGACTATTCAAGCTGATGCATAAAATCTATGAGACAAGCAGGTATGCCATCAGACGTTCGGGAAAATGTCACCCACAAAGTTCCGAAGAATAGCAAGAAAGGTTAATATGCATAAGAAAGGAAAAGAAAATTGAGGATCTGTTAGATGACGATCAGTTCATCTTTAGGAAAGGTGAAGGAGTCCTGACACTGCGACTGATAATGGAAGAAAGACTGAAGAAAAGTCAAGACACGGTCCTAGGATTTATCGACCTGGAAACACCGTTCTACGATATAAAATGGTGCAAGATTTTCGAAATTCTGAGAAAAAAAGGAGTAAGCTGTGGGAAAAGACTGGTACTAAACAATATGTAAAAGAAGCAAGAGTGACCCTATTAAACATAGACATCGACAAACCAATGATGGCAATAAAAGAAAGGTTCAAGAGTGGGAAGCTACGGTCGCAGGTTCGAATCCTGCCTCGGGCATGGATGTGTGTGATGTCCTTAGGTTAGTTAGGTTTAACTAGTTCTAAGTTCTAGGGGACTGATTACCACAGATGTTAAGTCCCATAGTGCTCAGAGCCATTTGAACCATTTGAAGAGTGGGAATATAATTCAAGCTGAAAGGATATCATCAGTAATACAGTAGACAGTGGTACACTCGATGAAAGTGAAGCATACTTACAACATTGTTGAATGGTACGAACAGCCTGCTCAGTACAGAATATAGACTGCGAGTAAGAATAAAGACTAAAGTAGTAATATGTAGCAGAAATGAGAATACCAAACAACTGAACATCAAAATTGGTGTCTCTAAGTACACAAAGTAAAGGAATTCTTCTACCTTGGAACCAAAAGAACCCACGACGGACAGCGCAAGAAGGATACAAAGAGCAGACCAACACTGAGAAAGTGGACATTCCTGGCCAAGAGAAGCCTACTAGCATCAAACATAGGCCTTAATTTGAGGAAGAAATTTCCAAGAATGTACATATGGAGCGCAGCAGACATGGACTGTGTAGAATCCGAGACAGAAAAGAATCGAAGCAGTTGAGATGTTGCGCTACAGAAGAATGTTGAAAATTAGGTGGACCGATAAGGTAAGGAATGAGGAAGTTCTGCGCAGAATCGGCGAAGAAAGCAACATATAGAAAACACTGAAAGAAGATGGGACTGGATGATACGAATTATCTTAATATATCAAGGAATACTTTCATAGTGCTAACGGAAAATGTAGCAGGTAAAAAATGTTGGTCAGGGGTGACGAACCTGCGGCCTGTGGGCCACAAGGAGCCCAAAGCAAGTGTTAGTGCGGCCCAATAAGTGAGCATATATCAAACGATCGGTAAAATAAAAAAGGTCCACAAAACCTTTTATGTAAAGTTATGAAAGAATAAATCTCATATATAAAATGTCGAATTAGTTCCGTATTGCTTTTTTAGAATAAAAGCTCATAAAATCAATTTTTTCTCATGGGTTATCGTTAGTGTCATGCGTTATATGTGCGTCCAAAAATACTATGTGGCCCAGGTACGTTAAAAGGGAGGACAAATGCTGTGGGGAAATGCAGAGATTTTAAAACATCCAACAAGTAATTAATGACGTCAGCTACAAGTGCTACTATGAGATGAAGAGGTTGGCGCAAGAGAGGAATTCGTGTCAGGCCGCATCAAACCACTGACATGACTGATGACTTACTTTCCCCTCTCCGGCCAAACTATCAGTGCATAGAGCATCTCTCCAAGAGAGCACATTTCTGGTGCTCAGTATCGGCACCATTTGTGATGCGACTGCGACAAATGTCAGTATGGGCAGATGAGCCCGTGCATACAATTCACTGAAGTCGTTGCAAGTCAGGAAGTCCCAACGTCAGCAATCCACATTTCGAAACATGTTCATTGGGTTGCCTATCTGCTGGAGCAGACTAATTCGAAGCGTCGGAATGGAGCGGACTATTGGTTTACTTCTTCTGAAACGTCTGCCCCATAGTGGTGTGCTCTACAATTATACCACAGCGCATACTACGAACTGAAACTTGGAAAGATCCAGTGAAGCATGTGATTTTCCTGTATGTATTGTAGTTTTCACATAGTTAGCTTCTGAAACCTGGCTTATGTTTTAGTATGTACCAGTGTCGGCTCGTGAACAAAGAAGATGGTGGTGCACTTTGCTCACGAAGGAAACATCGTCAGAAGAGAGAAAATGAGTACACTGCTCATGTTTTTGTAATGCCTCGTATAAACAGACCGCTCGCTCGTGAAACTCCTGGATCTACTCATGACTTACTAACCTTTTTCAGCAGGACTGATGTTAACGCCGTTCGATTTTATCTCTGAATCTTTGATTGAAGGCTGCAATTCCTAACACGAGGTCTCGTTGAATAGAGAGCATCGCGAGTGCTGATAGCCTTTCTTGGTCCATAGTATTCCGCAAGAAGGTTTTGATGCGTTTCAGCGATGAAAAACAACGTCCTTCAGGAGCTTCACAGATTCGCTCAGTGTATCACAAGGATTATTGTCCGTTATATAATCCAGAAAGCTCAAAGCTCCGCACATGTTTTTGAACTCCTCTGTTCCATAAATAACAGAGAGTTCTGTTCGAAGTTTCTTTTCTTCCGAAAACGAGTAGCATTCTATAGCAGCTCCGAAAGACGTTTCTGAAAAACTGGAAGAGTAAGTAGCAAATATCTCTGATAGAAAGAGAGAGGCTACAACTAGGTGTCCAGTGAACTTGAATCTTTCTTTTGCCTCGTAACTTATGACATCACATACTTCTTTTGCCTCCTGCAGTAGATTACACATCGCTGCGTCACCCTCAGTTCTCCCTCTTTTATGGTACTCGTGTAAACCTGTTGAATTTTCATTCACTCCTTCCCTAATGTTCGAAATTTTACGCTCAAAAGCTGGCAGCTGATTTAGTGCGTAAGTTGGATCAATATTCCTTTTTTGTTTATGAAAAAATGAAAGCCAAAAAATGAACTTTTCATCCTTCAAAATTGTTACTAGGCCACAGGCTTGCAGCATCGTGTTCTCATTACACAGTTTTCCCCCCTGGCTCATATTAATCATGCACGTTATAATATCGTCCCTATATTCGAAAACGGTATTGACGCTCCCTGACTGAAAATTCCAATGAGTAGGCACTGAACGTGGCAGTCGTTTTCGTACTATTTCGTCGAGAACTGCTGTTCTTTGAGGAGATGCTGAAAAGAAGCTGCAAAGTCCCTGAAGTTTAGTGAAGAATATTAGCACATTTTTATTAATGGAAGCTGCTTTCTGGTGGGCATAACAGTGAATGTATGAAGCATTGGGAAACTTTTCCTTAACAAGAGCCTGCGCCCAACTAGACGAAACACTCATGTATGCTGCACCATCATATGTTTGCGCTGTTAGCTTATGTGGACAATTCCACAAATGATTATTTATCTGTTCGATGATGGACGTTGCCAGAGACTGGGCATCATGATTTTCTGGTGCTATGTAGTCCCAAAAGCTTTCAACTGGTTTTCCATTAATGATATACCTATACACTATAACCATATGTAAAACACCGGCTACGTCACTGCTTTCGTCAGCTATTACTGCCAAAAACTCAGCACCCTGAATTTCCTTTCTAATTTCCTCTTGGCAGACTTGAAGCATGCACTGTAGGAGTTCATTCTGGATGGTTTTTGAGGTTCGTTTGAAAACTGTAGCTTCCTCTAAATAAGATTTTAATACAGAGTCGAATTCTGCACTAAAATTAATCAAGGAACGAAAAACACCAGGATTGGAAGATGATTCAGTCTCATCATGTCCTCCAAGTGCAAGTTCCAAGACACCACAGGAACGAATACAGTTAATAATTATATTCAATATGTGCCTATTATCGGTAACTTTTGGTTGTGTAATGCCACGGACCTTCTGTACCTACTGTCTAATTGGGTAGTTATATTTACATTGTCTAGACTTGCCATATTAAAAATATTATTTACATGGACTGAAGAAAGTTTGTATTTTCTAAATTTGTCATGGAGGTGTTAAGTGTCACAGACTCCGAGTTTAGACCATGAAAGATCTCCTCCAAATAATAAACAAACAAAACAAAATAAGGCATTTTTCACGTTACAACCACACAGCCATTCATGCTTGTTGTGCAATTCAGAGTTAGATTTCCCACTGAATTGACGACTTTTCGTTTTAACGGTCTGCGAAATTGTTAAAGCAGGAGTAAGCCTACCTAGCCTCTTGATTTCCAATTTTTCTTCAATCTTCCTTGAACTGAAAGGTTCAGAGAGCAGTCAAATTACCTGATTCATTTATTTCACGTATTCACTTGTCACCTGAGCCTCAACATTCACTGTAGCACAAGCTAAAATAACTAACACAACGCACAGGAAATAGTTCGCTCGCAGCTACACCTGAACTGGTAAGGTGGCGCGAGAATCCCTCTTTGTTCGAAGATCCGATAGTTCCATTTCCCTTCGGAAGAGTTCGGCCCTCTTCCTGTGGCTGGCAGGGTGGCTCGGGCGAGATGTTTATACACACAAGGCCCGCATACGAGTACAGTGTTGCCAAGGGTTGCCCCCGCACCCCGCACCCCTTCTGAGACACCCAAGTCCGCGTTTGCAGCCACAGTGCAACCTGCTGTCGTCGTCGGCACATTCCGTCCAACTCCGCTGCGTTCGGCGTTTGGAGCCCGGGCATTTCAAAAGAGATAAACGCTACTTCCCACTAGTACAGAACGCTCAGAAGGCAAACACAGTTGAACAAAATTATTCCTTGGGGGTAGCGCAAACCTGCGAACCTATACAGGAGCCGCCCCTGGTATGTACACAGTCGAGTCACATTAGTCTGACCAAGGCCTCTGTTCGATATCAAAGTGCAATAATCATATACGGCAGGTGGCAGCACTATCAGTTGTTGGTATATTAAGTGTGTCGAGGGAAGGGCTCCGAATATAGTGCTGTCGTTATCGTAATGTGGAAATGGAGAGTTATATCTGAGGTCCAAAAGGGCATGACCATTGGCCTTCGAGCCAAGGGAGGAAGCATTTCCGAAACGGCTAACAATGTAAACTGTTCGTGTGTCACTGTGGCTAAAGTATATCAAAATGGCGCTATCCAAAACTGCCACTGAGGCAGGTGTGGTGCACCACGGGCATAGGTGACAGGGGTGAAGGACGGCTGTGGAGATGCGTATGGGCGAATAGACGTGCCACTGTCGAGCAACTGACTGCGCAAATAAACCAAGAGGCTATCAACAGTGGCTCTACAATGACCGTTCAGTTAACGTTGTTGCATATGGGCTTCTGCAGGAGGCGCCTAGTTCATGCATCCACGCTGACAGCTGTTCATCGGCAACGAAGGCGTCTACTGAGTGGCGACAGGTGGCCTGTTCCATCGGACAGATGGCCGTTGGCCTGATCAGCATGAAGTAAAGGGTGCAGGCTGGAAGAGGGAGCGTTTTGGCATGGGGAATGTTTCAGTGGTTTTCCGTGGGTGATCTCATCGTTATAGAAGGCACAGTGGATCAGCACAAATGTACATTTATCCTAGGGGATGCAACAAATCACCATCACAGATGATAGTACTGTCGTTTCACGTTGATGACGCACGCTTTGTTGATTTGTTGTTATATCTTTGCAATTTTCAAGCTGCCATATTAGTTTCGTTATCGCTGCCGTGCTGTTAATCATGGCTGCTCCACTGTGTATTTGCACCAAAGAAGAGCAACGTTCAGTGATCCGTTTTTTCGGGTCGGAAGGCGTATGAGGGGCCGAAATTCTTCGGAGACTTCCGGTACAGTACGGTGTTATAACCAGGAATAACACAATAACCTCTTCAGTCTGGTTTATTAAATCACAAATCACTTTTTAACAATTATGTTAGCCAAGCGTCTACCCAGGCTCACACTCAGAAGTAATGCAGAATTAAAGTTTGGTTTTACCAATGTCCGAATGTGCATGGTGGGGTGCACGTCCCGTAATTATTTCCAAGTCCAGTGAAGTTCAGTCTCTCCAAGTGAAGTCGCAAGATTTTCCGCCGAGCAGCCAGGTAACCACGAGTGGTGCGGCGAGTCATCCACAAGCAGTTGGAACACAGCGTGCTGCACTTCCCGATGAGAACTGTCGTTTGCGGCGGCGGCCGGGTTTATGTAAGGCTTGCTAGTTAATGGAGCCGTCGGCTGGGGTCGCTGTTTTCCTAGGGAAAACCAATCGCAATGTTTCCTGGCGTAGCCAATTGCTGTGTGCTGACAAACGCGCGCGCTCGAAGGCGGCCAGCGATGGTAGCCGCGAGCCGCCCGGAGAAGTGCGGCCAGCGATGTATTTCTCGGCCACGTAAGGGAGCGTGCGTGTGAAGACGGCCAGCGATGGAAGCAGCGGGCCGCCCAGAGAAGTGCGGCCAGCGATGTATTTGGCGGCCGCGTACTGCAGCGCGTTGTTCGGTGTTTGTTAGAAGTGGTGTATACCACATACGGGGACAGTGTTTTGCCACAACGGAGTGTCTACGAATGGATTGCAAAATTCCAAAATGGCCGCACAAGTGTTACGCACGATGAAGGAGCCGGACGACCGTTTACCGCCACAAATGAAGAAACAATTGAGCGTTCGTGACAAATGATTCTCTTACACAGACGAAGTGGCACATCGTCTGCAAATTAATCATGGTTCTGCTTACGAAATCATCTACAACAGGCTTCGGTTTCATAAATTTTGTGCAACATGTGTCCCTAAACAACTCACACAGTTGCATAAACAAACGCACTTGGACACCTGCAAAAACCTTGGGATCGCTATGGTAACGAATAGGACAACTTCTAAGACAGGATCATTACTGGTAACGAAACATGGATCCATCATTACGAACCGGGGAGTAAGCTGCAGAGTATGGAATGGAAACATCCAAATTCACCAAAAAAGTAAAAGTTCAAAACCCAACCATCCGCAGGGAAACTGATGCTTGCGGTTTTTTGGGACGCACAAGGTCCAGTACTGGAACAGTATGGGGAAAGGGGCACAACAATAAACAGTGTACGTTACAGTCAGATGTTTACTGCCAGGCTAAAGCCTGCAATTAGAAGCAAACGCCGAGGATTGCACGACATTGCCCGTCCACATACTGCTGCCCACACTGCTGAAACGCACCAGAAACTCAAATTTGAAGTACTGGATCATCCAGCATATAGTACCGACCTTGGCCCTTCTGACTATCACTTGTCTGGTCCACTCGAACAGGCACTAAGAGGCCGTCGATTTGCAGTATGTTTTTTCCCAACACAATGGCATCTACCAGGAGAACAAGGTAAAGTTTCACACTGCTCGCAGTGTTCGAAGAACACTAGGACGATTTTACCATACTCCTCTAGCCACTAAACTCCCCGGGTTTCAACTCAATTGAGAATCTGTGGGACCACCTCGATCGGGCTGTTCGCGCCACGGTTCCTCAACCGAGAAACCTAGCGCAGCTGGCCACGGCCCTGCATTCGGAATGGCTAAACACCCCTGTCGGTACCTTTCAGAACGGCATTATCTCTCTGCCTGCACTTCTCGCAACGGTCAACGCTGCAAAACTTTTGACAGATGGTCACATTAATGCGATTGGACAGTAATGTACACAGTGTAATTTGCACAGTGCGGTTTATTACGTGAATGGATGCGGACGTCAATCAACCAAGCTCTGTGCCACCACGACGAATACTCTCTGTATGCGTGCTTATGGCAGAGGTGAACACTTGGAGGCGGATGCGGCAACAGGTCAGTGGCCCGGCAGGAGGAGGCGCAGCTAGTGGTGGTTCGCGGTGTGCTGGAGGCGGAGGCGCAGGCGGCTGCCGCCTTCATTACGGGAAATCGATGTCCGCCCCTTACACCTGCCGCCGCGCCCGACCGAGCCGCCGCGAACAATGGCCGAGGCTCACCGTACTACCGCCTGCCTGCCTCCAGCGCGAATTCCGCGCGCCGCCTTTCTATTGCGCTACGGGTTCGTACGAGAGCGATTCTGAAATTTATTTTCGTCCCAGATGACCTGATATTCGGTTGAGTATCGTCCCTAAAAAAAGATTCCAGCGGTAGTAGGACGATTCTCATATGAGGACTTCCAGCAATGACGTCGATACCAAACAGTAACACTGATAGCGTGTTGGTCTGCCTTCGGGAAATCGATTCATTGTGGCATGGATTAAATAAGTCGTAGTAGAATTTCGAAACTATGTGGTACCAAATGTCTACGCACATTTCAGGCAATTTCCGAAAATTACGAACCAGTGGTTTGTAGGAGCGGAGCTGGCGCTCGGTAGCATCGAGATGTGTTCCATTACTTTCAGGTCAGGATAATCTACTGGCCAAGACGTCAATAAGAATTCACTCTATGCTACTCAAACCACTGTAGCAAATGTATCGCCTTGTGAAAGCAAATGTAACCCTGCTAGAGCCGGTCAGTGTGGCCGTGCGGTTCTAGGCGCTTCAGTCTGGAACCGCGTGACCACTACGGTCGCAGGTCCTGCTTCGGGCATGGATGTATGTGATGTCCTTAGGTTGGTTAGGTTTAAGTAGTTCTAAGTTCTAGGGGACTGATGACCACAGATGTTAAGTCCCATAGTGCTCAGAGCCATTTGAACCATTTTAACCCTGCTAGACTATACTATTGCCGTCACCGAACACAACAATGATGAGTTGCAGGTGTTCGAAAATAGAGTTCATGTAGTCCTCTACTGTCATGGTGCATTCCATTAGTACCATAGTTCCCATGGAATGATCCTGTAGTGATGATGATGTTTGGTTTGTGGGGCGCTCAACTGCGTGGTTATCAGCGCCCGTACAATTATCCAATCTTTGCTCAGTCCAATTTCGCCACTTTCCTGGATGATGATGAAATGATGAGGACAACACAAACACCCAGTCATCTCGAGGCAGGTGAAAATCCCTGACCACGCCGGGAATCGAACCCGGGACCCCGTGGTCGGGAAGCGAGAACGCTACCGCGAGACCACGAGCGGCGGACGGATGATCCTGTAGTGTAATACTACCGCCACCAACCGGCGACCTGGAGCGGTGCATGTTTCGAGCTGCTGTTCGTTTGGATTTTGGCGTGTCTGAACTCTACCACTGACCTGATGTAAAAAGAAACGCGATTCGTCCACCCAATTGGCACATTTCCATTGGTACTCGGTCTATCTTGATGATCGCGTGCCAACTGCATTCGTTAGTGACGATGTCGTTAACATGGGGAAACGGCAGCGTCGTCTGCAGTGGAGTCCTATGTTAAACATTGCATAATGAGAAGTGTGCTCCCAAACATGTTTTCCTGTACCAGTGTTGCACTCTTTCTCCGCATCAGCCATGCATCGCCGCCTGTCCTGCTTTACAGTGCGGGGAAGCATTCGAGCACCTTCTGTGAGGAGACGTGAGGTCCAACACCTTGACGCCCTTCAGTCACTTCTCGTTGATGCCCATGACGTAAAGGCGCAAACAGCTACGCCGTTTGCGAGATGCGAGTGACCACGCGCCTGTCCGTACCAGTCTGCCATTGTCAGAGTTCCTTTTTTCCCTATTACGCTACCAGTCTTAGTCTTCTGACTGGTTTGATGCGGTCCGCCACGAAATCCTCTCTTGTTCCAAACTCTTTTTCTAAAAGCAGCAATTTCACTACTCAATGTACTCAATTATTTGTTGAATATATTCTAGACTGTATCTGCCCTTATAGTTTTTATCCGCTAAAGCTTCATCTAGTACCATGGAAGTTATTGCTTGGTGGGTGTTCTAACACATGTGCTATCATCCTGTCCCGTCTTCTTGTTAGTGTTCTCCATATTTCCTTTTCTTCGCTCATCCTCCGCAGGCACTCTCTCCTTACCTTATCAGTCCATCTAATTTTGAATACTCTTCTATGGCAACACTTCGATTGTGTTCTTGCCCGGTTTTGCCACATTACGTGACTCACTACCATTCAATATTGTACACAGACGAAACATGTTCGTGTATGAAAGAAGAATAATTTGTGTCTGATAATGGCAAAACTACAAAATTACATTTTCATAGTTATACATTTGAAAGCAAACACGGACAAAAAATGAACTTCAACTACAAGGTAAACACCCGCCTTCACTTACACTCTATGTCTCAGACGGAACAGACAATCTTTTAGAAGGCGGTAAGATACACTAATTAGAATAAAACATTTCGTGTAACACGTGTCAAAATTTCATCGGTGGGAGAGCCACAGTTATTTACAGAGATAAGTTTTCATTTCGTGCACTGATACTGCAGTTTGTAAGGATTTATTTACCGATTTTAATATATACGACGGTCAGTCAATTATTATCCGCGAAATAGTTATAAAATTTTATTGTAAGCAACAAGGAAACTTATAAGAACATCATTTTTCGATAAAGTCTCCTTGCGTTTCAACGCACTTGGTCCATCGTTGTATAAGTTTCCTGATGCCCTCATAAAAGAAGGTACTCGGTTGAGCTGCGAGCCAGGAATGCACCGCTTCTTTTACTGCTTTTTCCGAGGCAAATGGACGACCCCTTAATGCCTGTTTGAGTGGACCAGACAAGTGATAGTCGGAAGGGGCAAGATCGGGACTATATGCAGGATGATCCAGTACTTCAAATTTGAGTTTCTGGAGCGTTTCAGCAGTGTGGACAGTAGTATGCGGACGGGCATTGTCGTGCAACAGCACAACACCTTTTGACAGCAGTCCTTGCTGTTTGCCCTGAATTGCAGGCTTTAGCCTGACAGTAAGCATCTGATTGTAACATACACTGTTTACTGTTGTGCCCCTTTCCCCATAATGTTCCAGTACTAGACATCGTGCGTCCCAAAAAGCCGTAAGCATCCGTTTTCCTACGAATGGTTGGGTCTTGAACTTTTTCTTTAACGGCGAATCTGGGTGTTTCCATTTCATACTCTGCCGTTTACTCTTCGGCTCGTAATGATGGATCCATGTTTCGTCACCAGTAATGATCCTGTCTAAGAATTTGTCCTACTGGTTACCATAGCGACCTTTTTTTTTTTTTTTTTGCAGATGTCCAAGCGCGTTTGTTTATGCAGCTGTGTGAGTTGGTTAGGAACCGATGTTGCATAAACTATATGAAACTCAAGTCTCTTGTGGATGATTTGGTAGGCAGAACCGTGACTAATTTGCAGACGATGTGCCACTTCGTTAACAGTTAATCGTCTGTCTAAGAGAATCAGATGATTCAAATGGCTCTAAGAACTATGGGACTTAACATCTGAGGTCATCAGTCCCCTAGACTTAAAACTACTTAAACCTAACTGATCTAAGGACATCACACGCATCCATGCCCGAGGCAGAATTCGAACCTGCGACCGTAGCCGCAGAGCGGTTCCGGACTGTGCCTAGAACCGATCGGCTACAGTGGCCAGCCTTCTATTTGAAGCGGTAAACCGTCGTCCGGCTCCTTCATTGTGCGTAACACTTGTGCGACCATTTCGGAATTTTTCAATCCATTCTTAGGCACTTTGTTGTGGCAAAACACTGTTACCGTACTGTACCGAAAGTCTCCGATGAATTTCAGCCCCTGATACGCCTTCCGACCACAAAAAACGGGTCACTGAACGTTGCTCTTCCTTGGTGGAAATAGACACCGGAGAAGCAATGATTAACAGCATGGCAGCGATAACGAAACTAATCTAGCCGCTCGAAAATTGCAAACATATAACAACAAATAAACAAAGCATGCGTCATCAACGTAAAATGGCAGTACTATCATCTGTGACTGTGATCTGTTGCCGAATTCCACAGCATGGTTAGGGCTGTCAAACTTATTTACAAATGTTGAATACATCGCTGTGGTATTTGTTTACAGGCTTTGTAATGGTTCAAAAATGGTTCAAATGGCTCTGAGCACTATGGGACTCAACTTCTGAGGTCATTGGTCCCCTAGAACTTAGAACTAGTTAAACCTAACTAACCTAAGGACATCACACACATCCATGCCCGAGGCAGGATTCGAACCTGCGACCGTAGCGGTCTCGCGGTTCCAGACTGCAGCGCCTAGAACCGCACGACCACTGCGGCCGCCGCTTGGTAATGCTTTTAGAGAATGCAGTATACGATTTCCTAACGACAGGGTACCAGAACGTTTGGAGCATTATGGGCAGGGCCCTCTAATCATATCGGAATTTTGACGATCTAACGTCCCAATTGGATGTAATTTGGCACGATATGCCGTAGGAGGACATCCGACAACTGTGTTTGAGAGCCTGTAAACTGCCCCTTCTTCTAGAAACTCTATCAGTGCCAGATCGAACAACCGCTTTATTTAAGGTGTGGAGGTGATCCAATGCGTTATTGACGTGCTCAATTTGTGAAACTGTTACTTTTGAAGAAATCATCCAGTTTTTCCCAAATTGTAATTATGTGTTTGCCTGCACAGGTACGTCTCATCTATGAATTTGCTCCCCATTCGAATAATTCCTTTGTTGTACGTTGTTTTAGTGTGTATATTGTATTGTCGTTACTAAAATCTTAAGCATTTTCAGTACGTTAATAGTTAGGGTTATAGCAAGTTTAATTGAGGGTGTCGTTGGTGGAAGGAGAAGGAAGAAATTTAAGACCTAAGACTAGGAAACATCCCCCCCCCCTCCTCCACCCACCGGGAACCCAACTCGGACGATGCGGCTTTTTTTTTGTTTTGTTTTTCCCTCAGTCTTCTGCCTCTAAAGCTTCCCCCTCTAGTACCATGGAAGTCATTCCCTCATGTCTTAACAGATGTCCTATCATCCTGTTCCTTCTCCTTATCAGTGTTTTACACATATTCACTACCATACAATGCTGTACTCCAGACGTACATTCTCAGAAATATCTTCCTCAAATTTAGGCCGATATTTGATATTAGTATACTTCTCTTGGCCAGGAGTGCCCTTTTTGCCATTGCTAGTCTGCTTTTGATGTCCTCCTTGCTCCGTCCATCATTGGTTATTTTACTGCCTAGGTAGCAGAATTCCTTAACTTCATATACTTCGTGACCATCAATCCTGATGTTAAGTTTCTCGCTGTTCTCATTTCTACTTCTCATTACTTTCGTATTTCTTCGATTTACTCTCAGTCCATCCTCTGTGCTCATTAGACGGTTCATTCCGTTCAGCAGATCATATAGTTCTTCTTCACTTTCAAAAAAATGGACTTAACATCTGAGGTCATCCGTCCTCTAGATTTAGAACTACTTAAACCTAACTAACCTAAGGACATCTCACACATCCATGCCCGAGGCAGGATTCGAACCTGCGACCGTAGCAGCAGCGTGGTTCCAGACTGAAGCGCCTAGAACCGCTCGGCCACAACGGCCGACTTCATTTTCACTCAGGATAGCAATGTCATCAGCGAATCGTATCATTGATATCTTTTCAGCTTTGATTTTAAATCCACTCCAGAACCTTTGCTTTATTTCCAACATTGCTTCCTCGATGCACTGATGAATAGTAGGGGCGAAAGGCTACATCCTTATCTTACATCCTTTTTAATACGAACACTTCGTTCTTGGTCGTCCACTCTTTTTATTCCCTCTTGGCTGTTGTACATATTGTACAAGAACCGTCTCTCCCTATAGCTTGCCCCTACTTTTCTCAGAATTTTCAACATCTTGCACCATTTTAGATTGTCGAATGCTTTTTCCAGGTCGACAAATCCTACGAACGTGTCTTGATTTTTCTTTCGTCTTGCTTCCATTATTAACCGCAACGCCAGAATTGCCTCTCTCGTGCCTTTACCTTTCCTAAAGCCAAACTGATCGTCATCTAACAAATCGTCAGTTTTCTTTTCAATTCTTCTGTATATTATTATTGTGGAAAGTGGACGATAAATAGTTTGGACTAGAAGAGAATGGAAAATTTGTGGCACATCTTGACTAGAAGAAGGTATCGGTTGGTGGGACATGTTCTGAGGCATCAAGGGATCACCAATTTAGTACTGGAGGGCAGCGTGGAGGGTAAAAATCGTAGAGGGAGACAAAGAGATGAATACACGAAGCAGATTCAGAAGGATGTAGGTTGCAGTAGGTACTGGAAGATGAAGAAGCTTGCACAGGATAGAGTAGCATGGAGAGCTGCATCAAACCAGTCTCTGGACTGAAGACCAAAACAACAACAACAACATTATTCTTGAAAGCAACTTGGATGCATGAGATGTTCAGCTGATTGTGCGATAATTCTCGCATTTGTCAGCTCTTGCAGTCTTCGGAATTGTGTGGATGATGCTTTTCCAAAGGATTGTATGTCGCCAGACTCATAAATTCTACACACCAACGTGAATAATCGTTTTGTTACCACTTCCCTCAAAGATTTGAGAAATTCTGATGGAATGTAGTCTATCCCTTTCGCCTTTTTTGATCTTAAGTCCTCCAAAGCTCTTTTAAATTCTGATTCTAATACTGGATCACCTATCTCTTCTAAATCGACTCTTGTTTCTTCTTCTATCACATCAGACAAATCTACCCCCTCACAGAGACTTTCAATGTGTTCTTTCCACCTATCCGCTCTCTCTTCTGCGTTTAGCCGTGGAATTCCCGTTGCGCTCTTAATGTTATCACCCTTGCTTTTAATGTCAGCGAAGGTTGTTTTGACTTTCCTGAACTCCTCAGCGATTTGTATTTCTCTGTACCTGTGTTTCCCGGAACATTTTTGTACTTCTTCCTTTCATCGATCAGTTGCAGTATTTCTTCTGTTACCTATGGTTTCTTCGCAGTTACGTTCTTTGTACCTATGTTTTCCTTTACAACTTTTGCGATGACCCTTTGTAGAGATGTCCATTCCTCTGCAACTGTATTGGCTGCTGAGCTATTCCTTATTTCTGTATCTATAGCCGTAGAGAACTTCAACCGTATCTCGTCATTCCTTAGTACTTCCGTATACCCCTTCCTTGCGTATTGATTCTTCCTGAGCAATTTGTTAAACTTCAGCTTACTCTTCATCACTGTTATATTGTGATCTGAGCCTATGTCTGCTCCTGGGTACGCCTTACAATCCAGTATCTGATTTCGGAATCTCTGTCTGGCCATGATGTAATCTAACTGAAATATTCCCTTACTATCCGGCCTATTCCAAGTATACCTCCTCCTCTTGTGATTCTTGAACAGAGTATTCGCTATTACTAGCTGAAACTTGTTACAGAACTCAATTAATCTTTCTCCTCTCTCATTCCTTGTCCCAAGCCCATATTCTCATGTAATCGTTTGTTCTACTCCTTCCCCTACAACTGCATTCCAGTCTCCCTTGACTATTCGATTTTCATCCCCCCTTATACACTGTATTACCCTTTCAATATCCTTCTAAATTTTCTCTCTCTCTTCATCTTCAGATTGCGACGTCGGCATGTATATCTGAACTATCGTTGTCGGTGTTAGTTTGCTGTTGATTCTGATAAGAACAACCCTAGCACTGAACTGTTCACAGTAACACTCTCTCTGCTCTACCTTCCTATTCAAACGGTTCAAATGGCTCTGAGCACTATGCGACTTAACTTTTGAGGTCATCAGTCGCCTAGAACTTAGAACTAATTAAACCTAACTAACCTAAGGACATTACACACATCCATGCCCGAGGCAGAATTCGAACCTGCGACCGTAGAGGTCGCTCGACTCCAGACTGTAGTGCCTAGAACCGCACGGCCACTCCGGCCGGCTCCTATTCGTAACTCCCCTTATACCATTTCTGCTGCTGCTGATACTGCCCTATAGTCATCTGACCAGAAATCCTTGACTTCTTTCCACTTCATTTCACTGACCCCTACAATACCTAGATTGAGCCTTTACATTCCCCTTTTCAGATTCTCTAGTTTCCCTACCACGTTCAGGCTTCTGACATTCCACACCCCGACTCGTAGAACGTTATCCTTCCGTCGATTTTCTCATGGTAACCTCCCCCTTGGCAGTCCCCTCCCGGAGATCCGAGTGGGGGACTATTCCTGAATCTTTCGCCAATGGAGAGATCATTATGACACTTCTTCAGCTACAGGCCTCATGTCCTATGGATACACGTTATGTGTCTTTAATGCAGTGGTTTCCATTGCTTTCTGCATCCTCATGCCGTTCATAATTGCTGATTATTCCACCTTTAGGGGCAGTTTCCCAACTCAAGGAGAAGAGAATGTGCCTTGAACCTCAGTCCGCTCCTCCGCCCTCTTGGATAGCCGTTGGCAGAATGAGGGGTGATTTCTTATTCCGGAAGTCTTCGGCCGTCAATGCTGATTATTAATCAAAATTTAAGCAGCGGTGGGATTCGAACCCGGAACCGTAGACGTTTTCATTATGAATCAAAGACGCTACCCCTTTACTTTTTTAGGATTTAGCTGGTTTTTCTACGGTATTTTATTTATTTATTGACTGGATTTTTATTTTTATTTTATTTTGTTGTATTTATGGAATTAATTTTGTTGTATTAAAAAAAGATCCGAGTCGTCTTCTCGTCTGTTTGTAAGGGTTCTCCCCTATTCCGTCCGTAGTGGATCAATATACTCCAGGATTCTTCTTCAGTCTCAGCGTCTCATACCCAGAACGCCCCAGTGAGCAGGAGGATCCGTCAATAATGAACCTAAATAATTAGCGATGTGGGTCCTGTACTTCGGGTGGCGGCTGAAGCTTGCAGGAGTCGACATACGTAGGGACCAAAAGTCGAGTGTGCCTTTGTGAGCATCACGAAATATTTAATAAAGGGCCATGCCTTTTAGCCAGATAACGACGTTCGTCCTGGTCGGTGGAAAGAATACGCCGTAGGGGCGCAATATATCATCACGGGAGATAGACTCCGCCAATCGCCGCAAGAGTAACGCCAGCACGCGCTGCGTGAGTAGCCAGCACTCGCTGGTCACGGCACAAGTCAGGCGGTGTGCATCCGAATCAACGACTGAGCATGTCGGACACAATGGGTCGTCCGTCAGATGAATGTAATGTAGCCTCTGACGAGTTGCGAACTGCCTGTGGACCACCACGTACCACAATGAACGCACCGTCGTAGGTAGAAAAGGAGTCTGTACTGCTCGCTCCACTGCCCCAGCCAACTCCGGGATGTCTGTGCGACCGTATCGACAGGCTGCTGCTGTTGATAAAGGCCATAACAGTCTTTCGTGCTACGCATCCGGGTCGTTGGAAGATCTGATCTTAAGTATCTGAAGCCAATCAAGAACTCTCTGATGTGGGCGAATGCCGGTGAAATGTGCCATACAGAAATCGGGGGAGGCAGAGAGTGTGGTGCCACTTCATCTATCAGGGTGCCCGTCAAGATTGGCATGGGCAGAGGTCCACGTGCGACGCATAGTGACGAGACAAAGTGATCGCGCACGGTTGTAGACATGAATAAAACCTATATCGGCGGCCGGCTGCGGCAGTGTAAGGGTGGCGTATTGGACTTTAAAACAAGACCAGCGCTCACGAAATGTCCATATGCTGCTTGAAATTTGTCGGCCATCGTAACAGTCAAGGGAAGGACACGCGCAACATAGTTCAGTTTGGAGATAAGATAGGTGTTGACATAATGTGTTCTTTGGAGCATGTCCATTCGACGCAGTTTGTGTCTGGTGTAGTAGCCCGCGGTACGTAGCCGCCACCGTGCGAGGAACGTTGCTATAGAACTGCACTCCTAAACATTTGAGTACGAGTACCTTATCAATGGGCACCACCGTTGCGTCAGAAAGCCCCCCACAGACGCCATGTATTTTGTCTTCTTCACGTTGATGACGCTCCCAGCGACCGCCCCGTACTGGCGTAGCCACTGAAGCGCCATGTGCATTTCATCCTTTGATCTGGCCAGAAACACTACATCATCGGCGAATGCACCACAACGAAACGTCACGTCCCGTATGTGAATGCCTGCTAATCGCCTTCGTAGACCATGCAAAGCTGGTTCAAGCGCTGCCGCAAATAAGATATTCGACAAGGGGCACCCTTGTCGCACTGACCGTCCAACAACAATGTGACCAGACTGGTAACCGCTCACCATCATGCGGGAAAGCGCTCCGTGCATCAGTCGAAGGACCACCTGTGCAGACTCTGGAGAGAGGCCCACGCATTCCAAAACTGCGCCTAGGAAGCCGTGGGCGAAGCGGTCGAATGCGTGGTCAAAATCTACGGCGACAAGGACGCCTCGTGGTTTACAGGCCGCCGTCAAAGCAAGTACGTCGCGGTATGCTCCTAATGCTGTATGAATGTTGCTGACACCAGCAAACATGTCTGATCGGTGTGGATGGCTTTCCCGATAGCAGTGTGGAGACGCGCGCGGAGGACGCTGGCAACGATCTTGTACTCGTTGAGGATCGTGAGTGAAAGTCCTGCCACCTACAACCACCATTCGGTTTCGGTACTGGGTTCAAGATTCCGTCTGTAAATTCCGTGGGGAAAGTGAAATCAAGGCGAACCAGTTCTTGTAACATTTGGAGCCGATTGCCGCCCATAAGGTCGTAAAAAGTGGGTTAACATTCTAGGGGCAAACCGTCGGGGCCGGGCGATTTGTTCGGTGCTCCACGTGCCATAGCCGATGTCAGCTCGTCGGATGAGATGGGCAACAGCAGAGTATCATCGGGTGCCACGTCCCAAGAAGCGGGAAAATCGTGCAGCAACTCATCATAATCACGTATGTTTCTCGGACCCATGGTCCCATAGTGTCGGGCGAACGTGTGCGCAATGTCCGTCAGCGTCACTGCACGGTCGCCCACCTCCATGTTTATCGCCCTAATGATCTGACGTTTGCGCGTCTTCCGCGCAATGTGATGGACTGATACCGTTTCGTTGGGGATGCAGTCTTACACTCGTGCACGGATGCAGACACCTTCTAGCGGCTCTGCCCTGATAAGAAGTGGACGAGCTTTGATGCGTTTTACGGATATCTGACATTCGGGAGACGGCGGTTGCGTCGCCAGCTCACGTAACGCTGTATAGTAAAATTCCGACGTCGTCCTCTGCCAGTTAGATCTGTCACGTCCTTAGACCATCATGGTTTTTCGGAGTGCAGGTTTGATACATCCCAGCCACCACAGCATCGTGGAAGCGTACATGGCCAGGCGCCTGAAACACGACGCCACGTCTCAGTAACTGCGTGCCGACAGGCTTCCTCAGAAGAAGGGTGACGTTTAGCGTCCAAGGGCCTCTGCAGTGCCTGGTAAGTTGTCGGGGTAGGGTGATAGTGAAAATATAAGCGATATGATCCGTGACGGCCGTCGGCCAGAGTTCTGTACCACTGTTAGCTGTGCGGAGGCCACGCGAGACGTACATCCGGTCCAGACGGCTGGCAGAGTGTCCAGTAAAGTGCATGAATCCGCACTGGTTCCCATGATGTAAGAGCCATGTGTTGTGGAACCCGAGGTCACACACCAGTGCTTGTAGAGACGGGCACGGGACGTAATTCCGTATCTGGTTTCGGGCTGCAGAACACCGTTAAAATCGCCGCCCACTGTGTAATGGTCCATATTTCCTTACAAAACTGGAGCGACCTCCTCCGAATAGAAGACGTGCCTGTCACCACTGTTGAAGTACCGGAGGGCGCGTAGACGTTAACGAGGCGGACTGCTCCAAGCGTGAGAGTGATGCCTCGCGCATTCGGCAAGTATGTCACGTCCTTCGCTTCCATGCCATCTCGGGGAAGGCTGGCCATTTCTCCTGCGCCGTCATCAGATGGTAGGCTGTAGGTAGTGTAGTCATTCAGTTCTAAACACAGCTGAGGCCGGACGACTTGGAGGAGGACAATGTGCCAGTCTGCCGCTCCGATCATGTCATGTAACATGCGGGTCTTGACAGTGGAGTGGACATCATTGATATTCACTGTTCCCATACGGTATGACTGAGACATATCAAGTGGTGGAGGCAATGTGCGGGTGCAAGCCCACGGTGAGCTCGCACACCACACACCATCCGGCCGCATGACGTGCATTACTGTGCCGTATCAGCCACTGACTGGCAGAGATCTCCGGGCTCAATGTCAGCCGTGGGCTCCGGAGGAGTGATCGATGTGTGCTGTGCATCATCTGCCTCCATGCGCAATCACCAAGAGAGGATTGGAGGGGAGTGGGGGGGGGGGCAGTGCTGGTTGGCCACTTTCACAGGTGCCCACATTTTGGGAGTCGACCCGATGCGCCTCGTTTTCAGGGCCACCAGGTGTAGAAGACTGTATCGTATCGACAGGCGCGTTCTGGTGAATGAGGCCGCTGGAATCCGTTGTAGCTGCAGTTGCGGTGGCGGAGTCAATGTCTTCCACCAGTCTCACATCCATGTCCTGTTCTTCAGTTGACAATCGTCTCTTCTTGTGTCGCTTGGGTGATTTTTGTTTGCGGGTCCAAGACTCGACATCCACTGGAGGCGGGGATCGACACGCGGTGATCGGGGATCGGGAATCACTGTGTCCTATACCGACAGTGATGGCAGCTGGGTGCCCGAGACGCCGCCGTGAGCAGAGGCTGCGGGAACCTCTGCAACGTTTGCTTGCGGTGGCATCGTAGTCGTCGTCGTCGTCGTCGTCGGTGCCAACTCTCCAACGGAGCTTGCAGTGACTTGAGGTGGTATCAGGTTTTGATCATCCGTCACATCATGTCGTGCCGCCTTCACATACGTTAGCGGAAGAGAGGTCATCGTGGACCGTTGGGGAAGTTCATTGCGTGGTACCTGAACGAGGCGGCGCCGCAGACACTTAGTTCTAACATGGCCCTCCTGGCCGCACCCCGAGCACGTCCTCGGTTGGCCATCATATACAAGAATTGCGCGGCAGCCGCCAACGAGAACATATGATGGAACGTGCTTCTTAAGTACTATACGCACTTGGCGTACCCCGTTAAGGACAGGGTACGTTTCGAATGTATTCCATTTCTCCTCAGCGTGGCTCAAAACTGTGCCATATGACCGCAGCGCGTCAGCCACAAGGCTGGCGGGAACTTCTAACGGTAGTTGAAAGATGCGCACAGTACGCACCCCCAAACCAACATTGTGAACTGCTACTACCATCACATTATCATCAGCGTGGCAGAAGAGGAAGCTGTTTTTAGATTGTTGACCACTTCTTCAATCAGTCTGAGGTACACTGTGCTGGATGCAACAGACAAATGGATGCCTATCAGTTCTTGCGGTTCTATGTGCATGACGTCTCGAAGAAAGCGTTCTGTTTCATGGCTCTGCGGTTTTTTGTACGATGCATTGAACGTCAGTTTGATTGTGGCTTGTCGATATGATAACGCCATGGCGGGTCGGTACTGGTACTATAAGTCAATACAACGACGCACAACCGCGCGGTAGCTGGTAAACAGCAACGCAACGGGTGCGGTGGGTACCGAGCGAATGTTGATCCTGCAGACGCTACATGGAAGCTGCGGCAGCGCGCAGGGCCCTGCGAGAATTGTGTCAGTCGGCTCGAGGCCCCAGAGAGAAAGGCAGCGACAGTGCAACAGCTGAGCGCCACCTGCGGACGGCAGCAGTTAGGAAAGGGCTGGTTTTGTCAATCAGCGGCCGGCAGGGGCGGCACAAAGCGCCCATAACGACCGCCACACCGGCCGCCGGGCGGCGCTCTCTCTGCCTGTCCGCCTATCCGTCCGTTCGCGCCGTACTCTCAATATGTAACTGTAGCCGTGCTTTACCACTCTACGAGGGCTATTCGTCTATTAAGGTCCGATCTGTCATGAAATGTAAACCACAATGAAAATCAAAAATGTTTTATAGCCGGCACGGTAGCTCAGCGTGTTGGGTCGGAGGGTTAGCTGCCCTCTGTAATAAAAATAAATCAATAAATAAATAAATAATAAAATCTGAGTTAACCGATCAGTGACGAACTTCTTCTTTTGGTCATCGGTCTACTGACTGGTTTGATGCGGCCCGCCACGAATTCCTTTCCTGTGCTAACCTCTTCATCTCAGAGTAGCACTTGCAACCTACGTCCTCAATTATTTGCTTGACGTATTCCAATCTCTGTCTTCCTCTACAGTTTTTGCCCTCTACAGCTCCCTCTAGTACCATGGAAGTCATTCCCTCATGTCTTAGCAGATGTCCTATCATCCTGTCCCTTCTCCTTATCAGTGTTTTCCACATATTCCTTTCCTCTCCGATTCTGCGTAGAACCTCCTCATTCCTTACCTTGTCAGTCCACCTAATTTTCAACATTCGTCTATAGCACCACATCTCAAATGCTTCGATTCTCTTCTGTTCCGGTTTTCCCACAGTCCATGTTTCACTACCATACAATGCTGTACTCCAGACGTACATTCTCAGAAATTTCTTCCTCAAATTAAGGCCGGTATTTGATATTAGTAGACTTCTCTTGGCCAGAAATGCCTTTTTTGCCATAGCGAGTCTGATTTTGATGTCCTCCTTGCTCCGCCCGTCGTTGGTTATTTTACTGCCTAGGTAGCAGAATTCCTTAACTTCATTGACTTCGTGACCATCAATCCTGATGTTAAGTTTCTCGCTGTTCTCATTTCTACTACTTCTCATTACCTTCGTCTTTCCCCGATTTACTCTCAAACCATGCTGTGTACTCATTAGACTGTTCATTCCGTTCAGCAGATCATTTAATTCTTCTTCACTTTCACTCAGGATAGCAATGTCATCAGCGAATCGTATCATTGATATCCTTTCACCTTGTATTTTAATTCCACTCCTGAACCTTTCTTTTATTTCCATCATTGCTTCCTCGATGTACAGATTGAAGAGTAGGGGCGAAAGGCTACAGCCTTGTCTTACACCCTTCTTAATACGAGCACTTCGTTCTTGATCGTCCACTCATATTATTCCCTCTTGGTTGTTGTACATATTGTATATGACCCGTCTCTCCCTATAGCTTACCCCTACTTTTTTCAGAATCTCGAACAGCTTGCACCATTTTATATTGTCGAACGCTTTTTCCAGGTCGACAAATCCTATGAAAGTGTCTTGATTTTTCTTTAGCCTTGCTTCCATTATTAGCCGTAACGTCAGAATTGCCTCTCTCGTCCCTTTACTTTTCCTAAAGCCAAACTTATCGTCACCTAGCGCATTCTCAATTTTCTTTTCCATTCTTCTGTATATTATTCTTGTAAGCAGCTTCGGTGCATGAACTGTTAAGCTGATTGTGCGATAATTCTCGCACTTGTCAGCTCTTGCCGTCTTCGGAATTGTGTGGATGATGCTTTTCCGAAAGTCAGATGGTATATCGCCAGACTCATATATTCTATACACCAACGTGAATAGTCGTTTTGTTGCCACTTCCCCCAAAGATTTGAGAAATTCTGATGGAATGTTATCTATCCTTTCTGCCTTATTTGACCGTAAGTCCTCCAAAGCTCTTTTAAATTCCGATTCTAATACTGGATCACCTATCTCTTCTAAATCGACTCCTGTTTCTTCTTCTATCACATCAGACAAATCTTCACCCTCATAGAGGCTTTCAATGTATTCTTTCCACCTATCTGCTCTCTCCTCTGCATTTAACAGTGGAATTCCCGTTGCACTCTTCATGTTACCACCGTTGCTTTTAATGTCACCAAAGGTTGTTTTGACTTTCCTGTATGCTGAGTGCCATAGGGCTCATCCAGCATGTTCCCCCCACCGCCACACCACAGTGTCTGAGCGTGAGGTGGGGAAAACTGTTAATGTGCAGCATCGAAATGGCAAAGCAGTCAAATTGTGTACAACTTGGTTTTATATTTCATATTTGTCAACGAAATAGATTAAAAACAAAACAAATTTTCAGTATTATTTAATTATTTTTGGCGAACTGAAGACATAAATTTTATTTGGCACAAACTGTCTGCATATTGACACACGCAAACAATTTCACAGATTTTAGCACTCAGGCTGCCACGTAATCGTGACTTATTGTGATAAAAACGTCTTTCACACACACAGGTTGATTGAAATATTATAGCACTTCTGCAGTTTCGTTACAGAGACGTGGAAAGTCTACAAGAGGAAAAGAATGGAGATATTCCGGAAAATGTTTATGTTAAAGGAATTTGTATTTAAAGTTGGACTTACCCTGCAGATCAGTGAGTTACATCTGCGCATGCACAGGGCCCTTTCAGCTGACACGTAAGCGTACTCTAAAACAGATGTAAGGTTGGCAGTGTCCGCAAAACGAGAAGGAAACTAACTTGTACTTCTTTCAAGGACACAATGAATTCTTCAAAGCTCGGATTTCTTCAACGTCCGTGAGCTTAGGGAAATGGCCCTTATTTGTCAAAAGGTGTCCCTTCTACGACGCGATTTTCTCTTTAAATGCATCCCTAACAAATCGACAGCCGGAGTGATCGAGCGGTTCTAGGCGCTACAGTCTGGATCCGCGCGACCGCTACGGTCGCAGTTTCGAATCCTGCCTCGGGCAGGTTAGTTAGGTTTAAGTACTTCTAAGTTCTAGGCGACTGATGACCACAGCAGTTAAGTCCCATATTGCTCAGAGCCATTTTTGAACCCAACAAATCAGAAACAAGTTCCAGAATGATATTTTTACTCAGCAGCGGAATGTGCGCTGATATGAAACTTCCTGAGAGATTAAAACTGTGTACCGGACCGAGATTCGAACTCGGGAACTTTGCCTTTCGCGGGCAAGTGCTCTACCATCTGAGCTACCCAATCACGACTCACGCCCCGTCCCCACAGAGTTACTTCTGCCAGTACCTCGTCTCCTACCTTCCAAAATAAGCCATGTCTCCGCAATATCCTTTCTTTCACAATTGCTAGTTCTGCAATGTTCGCAGGAGAGCTTCTGTAAAGTTTTTAAGGTAGGAGACGAGGTACTGGCAGAAGTAAATCTGTGGGGACTGGGCGTGAGTCGTGCTTGGGTAGCTCGAAAGGCAAAGATCCCGAGTTCGAGCCTCGGTCCGGCACACAGTTTTGATCTGCCAGGAAGTTTCAGAAGCAAGTTGTTTCTCTACTTGCTACGTCCTGCTGTGACCAGTGTGCAGTCAAGTCCACTTAAAATGCAAGATCTGCAGTCCATTCCGGACGTTCTAATTTTCCTTCCTGCACTCCTTCTTCCCTCGTAAATTCAACAGCAGTGAGTTTTCAATCGAAATATCGTTACAGGCATGCCTCTTGTCTTGACCATCGCACTTTGCAGTAATATATAAAAGCTCCATAATCTTCGTTCAGTTCCTTTGAAAACTGCAGCAACTGACAGACGAATGATGCGTGAGACGTCAGATATTTTGTATTGGTACCAACAATCACATGGTTCAAATGGCTCTAAGCACTATGGGACTTAACATCTGAGGTCATCAGTCCCCTAGACTTAGAATTACTTAAACCTAACTAACCTAAGGACAGCACACACAGCCATGCCCGAGTCAGGATTCGAACCAGCGACCGTAGCAGCCGCGTGGTTCCGGACTGAAGCGCCTAGAACTGCTCGGCCACCGCGGCCGGCGTACCAACAATCCCTTCACGTGCTCCACGTCTGCAAATTTAGCAAAAGGTGCCTCTTGATGTAGAGAATAATAAGATCCGTACGTCGATCGTCGTAAATTTTGGCTCTTTTATTGCCAGCCAAATCTTTAAATTCTTTCTGTATGATGTTGTAATGTGGTTTCCTAGTAAATCCGCAGCAACCGTCGCTTACTTGATGCATAATATATGTTGAGAATTCTCATCTGTTTCTCGCACAATTTCCTTTCATATTTAAAGCCTTGCAACGATAGATCGCTAGCTGCCGTTTTTGTGCAAACAGCCATTGGACCAGTGAATGTTCTCCATACCAGGAACAAACAGCGAAGGGTAAACAGCGCTGATTCCATGATTTTTCAGAAACTAAAGAGAGTTGTACCGACCAAAAACTTCCACATCGCAGTACTAAATGAAACGTTGATGTGTTTCGGGTACTTCCGAGAAGGAACGATCCAAGCCTTGGTCCGCACGCAACCCGCACATCCCGCATGCACAAAGTTTGGTACCCTGTGGCTGGACCTGATTTAGACATTCATCATAACGTTGTACCAACTTTCCAACAATCTCGTCATAGAATACAGCCGCTAGTGTTCTACAAACTTTTCAATAACGCTGTCATAGGGGGCAGCCCCGTGTGCTTTCCGCCAATTCCCTACGCTGGTTTACAGCTCTCTGTTTGTGCCAAAAGTTTTCTTCGCAGCCAGCGGTTCATGCTTGCAGAGATGAACATTACACGCGCCCATCTCCGGACTGTATGATGGACGATGAAACACTTCCTATCGAAAACGCCGCAGCTGCTTCATTGCCCCTGCAGTATGCAGCTGAAACTGAAGATCTTGGTGCAAGTCTGACATCCAACTTAGACACTGATCGCATTAGTATGACTGGATAGTGAATATTCAGTGCAGAATAGCGATATCTCCAGTATTTATCCCTTACTCTCAGTGAAGTGATAATGGGATAAGGTTCTAAAGCTTATAGGGTCTGACATACGTTTTGGGAAAAAGTGCAATCATTCCAATTTTGCACCGACGTCTTCACGTATATTTTGATTTACTCGTGTCTTGGTATCGTATAAAATTAGTGACTGAATTCGGGATGTCCTTTCAGACAGAACACGACGGCTCGTTCTCATCGGAATGAAATCGACTGTGAAGGTAATTTCAGGAGTACCCCATTGAAGGACTTTTGCTTCATTTGGAACGTGGGGTTGCAAGTTCCGCAACTACAGTATAACGTGGACTTAAATGACAGTACCAGATGCATTTTTTATTTTTCATTATCACTCGCGGTTCCGGTCATTAAAACTGCTAAATAAAACGCTCTTTGCCTACCCTTTCAACAAATTATTCAGTTTGCCTGGCAGGGCAACAAGGCTACTCTTCAGCAACGACAGTCTGCAATGTTAGTTACACGTTCACTCATCAACTAGTACAAGTGTTAAATAATAAAATATCGTCAACTGGTATTTTCTGTGATCTCTCCGAGGTGCTTGATTGTGTAGAAAAACTCAAGTTTGATGGAGCTGGTTTGAATCACTCTTAACAAACAAAATGCAAAAAGTTGTATTGAATAATTTAAACACTGTCAGAAGGGTAGAGAATTTCAGTGGTCAGGGATAAACCACAAATGGAGTCCCACATGGTTCAATTTTGGGTCCATTCCCATTCCTTATATATGTGAATGGCCTTCCACTTATCGCTCAACAAGCGGAATTGGTACGTTTTGCGGACGATACTCGTGTTAAAATAAATCCCATTAGGGAAAAAGCACCAGAAGAGATGGTAAATGACATTTACTACAGAACTGTAAGTGTTTCTCAAAAAATGGACTTTACGTAAATTTTGAAAAAACACATCGTATTCGGTTCTGCACAAAAATGTCATTCCAGCAAGTAACGTCGCACATGTGCAGGAGTCAGTAAATGGAGTAGAATGTCCCAGATTTTTGAAGGTACATATTGATGAAAACTTGAAATGGTAGAAGCATATTACTGAGTTTCTCAAACGATCAAGTAAAGCTACTTTTGCTCTTAGTATGAGAGCTAATCTTGGAAGCAAACGAATCTACTTCCAGACATATTTAACATATTTCATTCGATAATGTCTTACGGAATAATATTCCGAGTTTACTCATCACTTCGAAAGTACTGATTTCACAAAAGTAAACAGTAAGAAAAAATGTGGTGCTCACCCGTGGACACCATGTAGGTACCACGCCAAGGAACTGGGCACCTTAATTGCGCCGTCATAACACGTATATCCGCTAATAAAATTAGTCGTAAATAATTCATCACAATTTGAGAAGAACAATGATGTCGGGAGCTACAACACTCTTTGGGAAATGACTGTTAACCCATTATTTAAGCTGTCGCTTGCTTATAACATAAAATGTCTGAAAGGAAGCAAACCAAGCTTAAATCCAACATAAAATAATTTTGCCATCTTTATTAGGTTTACTCTCAGTGTATATTATGTGTCCATTACATTCAAAAAGTCCTGGAGCTCTTCTCCTCTTTAGCAAACTGTATGTGCTTTACTATTTAAGACGCCTTTCCAAGGCGAATCAATAAATGCATAAAAGACTGCAGCCCTCGTAGCACTTGTTCGCTAATAATAATGTCACTTGTTTTCACACAAGACTCTTCAGTTTTAGCAATCTCGCTAGCTGTTACAGGAATTGAAGGCAATAATCTGAGCGACGGAAAGGACGAGAAGCTTTGAGATCTGATCGCAGCCTGTGTTCTCACCGCGTGGGCTGTGTCGACAGAAACGCATCCGCCTATAAGTTATGCAACCCAGTAGCGCTCATCATCTGAACGCTTGGCAGTGCAAGGAGAAATGACTTTTGTATCTTGCCGTTCTATCGCTCACTTCACGAAACAACAGTGAAAGATGTTGACAGCAGTGACAACTATAGCCTAAAGGGTAATTTATGTACTGAGAAGACGCCAGATAATTGTGAACTGAGAAGATACACACAGGTGTGCAAAAATTAAGGACAAAAGTAACTTTCGCATGCTGCGTTACTACCGAGATACATAGCTCGGTTAAACTTCGACCAAACGTAGAAATAACTGCTCCAGTATAGTACAGAAGGCAGTGGTGACTCGTGACCAAAAAAAAGATGGCGGTGCACTTTGCTCACCAAGACAACAATTAACGAAGGAGAGAAAATCAATGCACTGCCCATGTTTTTGTAATTCGTGATATGAACAGATCTCTCGCCCATGTCATTGCAGCATGTGCTCATAATAACACCAAAAGCGTGTTCACAGAATAGCATACTAGTTTGCAAAATAAAAGAAATTAAAATGGATTTACAACTCTATGAACGCAAAAAAGTAGTAGACCAGCCTTATTAATCTTTCTCAGAAGGACAGAAATTAACGTCATTCGATTGTATCTCTGCCGTTTGACGTTGTAGTGATCGCTTGTATAGGAATTACGTTCTTATTTCTTTCATATTTACAGTTTTTTGATTACTTTTTGATTGAAGTCATGAATTCCTAATACGAAGACTCGCTCAACAGAGAGCATTGCGAGTGTTGATAGTCTTCCTTGGTTCACAGAACGCTGTAAAAAGATTTTGATACAGTTCAACGATGAAAAACAGCATTCCGCTTCTGACATGGACATCGTAATTGTAATTGTTACATTCAAGATTAGCTCAAAGTGTGACAAAGAATATTATCCGTAATGTAATCCAGCAGACTCAAAACTCCATACATACTTGGTGTACTCCTCTCTTCTATAAACAACAGAGTTCCGTTCGAAGTCTCTTTTTTTTAATTAAAAAAAAGAATAGCATTCAATAACACTGCCGAAAGAAGATTATGGAAAGTGAAAGAGTAAGTGGTGAATCTCTCTGGTAGAAAGGTATAGGCTCATAGCTTACAATATCATACACGTATTTTGCCTCCCGCAGTAGCTTACAGAAAACTCCTCCATCTATAGTTCCTCTCTCCTTTATGATACTCGTGCAAATCTGCTGAATTTTCAATCACGCGTTCCTTAATGTTTGTAATTTCATGTTCAAAAACTGTTAGCTGATTTTGTGCATAAGGTGGGTCAATATCACTCTTCTGTAGTCGTGTATACAAAATATCTAGATAGCTCATAATTTTATGGAAAAAAGGAAACCAGAAAATGAGCCTTTCATCCTTCAAAATCGTTACTAAACCGCAGGCTTGTTGGATAGAATATTCATTACACAGTTTTCCCCACTGATCATATTGTTCATGCACTTGACAATATCTTCCCTATTTTCGAAAACGGTATTGACTCTACTTGACTGAAAACTGCAACGATTTGGCACTGAACGTGGCAGTCGTTTTCGTACTCTTTCGTCAAGAAGTGTTTTTGTTTGTAGAACTGCTGAAAAGGAACTGCAAATTCCCTAAATTTTGGTGAAAAACATTCGCACACTTTTATTAATCGAATGAGCTTTAAGCATAATCAGTTTCAACCGCTGTGCGTGACAATGAATGCATGAACCATTGTAAAACTTTTCTGTAATAAGAGTCTGCACCCCACGTGACGAACCACTTGTGGTTACTGAGGAACGATACTTTTGTGCTGTCAGTTTTTGTGAACAATTCTCCAGACGATGATTTATCTGTTCTGTGAAGTACGTTGTCAAAGAATAGCCATCATGTTTTCTGGTGTTATGATGTCCCAAAATCTTGCAGCTTGTTTTCCATTAATGTTGTGCCTAAATACTATAAGTATGTCGGCTAATGCAGCCAAAAACTCAGCACGTTTAATTTCCTTTCTAATTTATCCTTGCAAAACTTGAAGCACTTATTGGAAGAGTTCATACTGGGTGGTTTTTGAGGCGCCTTTGAAAACTGTTGCTTTTTCTAAATGCAATTTTCATGCCGAATCTAATTCTAGACTAAAATTAATGATGGCACGAAAATTCCAGGATTGAAAGATGATTCAGTCTCATCACGTCCGTCTGAAGGCAAGTGCAAACGCAACACAGAATTAAGTACAGTTAATAATTAGATTTAGTATGTACCTTTTATTGGTAACTTTTTGGTTGCGTAACGCCGATGACCTGTACGCACAGTCTAAGTAGGTAGCCGTATTTAATAGCCTAGACATGCCATATACAGAACATTATTCACACGGACCGAAAAAGGTTCGTGTTTCCTAATTTTGACATTGAGGTGTTGAATGTCACATACTCCGTTTTGAGTCCAATAAAGCTCTCCTCCAAATAATAAACATGTAAAACGAAATAAGAAATTTTCCAAATCACAGCCACTCAGACTTTCATGCTTGTTACACAGTTGGGAGTTAAATTTTCTATTGAGCGGACAATTTTTTCATTTTAACTGTCTGCGAAATTATTAAAGTGGGAGTCGGCCTACTTAGTCCCCTGAGTTTTTAATTTTTCTTCAAACTTGCGCAAATTGATGGATTCAGAAATTAAGAAAATTACCTGATTCTGTATTTCGCGTATTCACTTGTTGCCTCAAAATTCTTTACACCACACGCTAAAATAAAGGATACATCGCACCGAAAATTGTTATTTCGCTCGCAGTTACACGTGAATCGCTAAGGTGGCGCGACAACACCGCTTTGTTCGTAGATTTGACAGCTCCAGGTCTCTTCGGAAAGAGGAAGGCGGGTGGGCCACTAAGAGCGCCCACTGTATTGTTTTGGCACTGTTCAATTCTGTCTACTGATAAAAGGGGGGCTTTATTTTATGTCTCATAATTACAGATTTATTTGGAAGGGATTAAACGGCGCAATTCCGGTATTCACCTTACGTACAAGGTAAACCTCCAAAAATTCGATCGGAGCTGCTAGTGTTGCTATTTGACTGCAATTAGTGTCTTGGTGTGAATGTACACCTGATGTCCGCGCGTCCTGTCACCCTGGAGGCCTGCGAAAATGTATTGTCTCGTCCACGTGTCGTGATCGAATGCTGCTCAGCTTACACCCAGCTTCCCCCTCCACTCCTGGGTGCCTCGAGTGGGGTGTTTATACACCGTGGGCCAGTAAATGGGTACAATACTGCCGAACGTTGCCCCTGCACTCTGTATCGTCCAACAGACACCAGGTCCGCGTCTGCAAGGGCAGTGCGACCAGGGTCCCCATAGGTACGTTTCCGACAAAAAAAAAAAAAAAAAAATGGTTCAAATGGCTCTGAGCACTATGAGACTCAACATCTGACGTCATCAGTCCCCTAGACTTAGAACTACTTAAACCTAACCAACCTTAGGACATCAAACACATCCATGCCCGAGGCAGGATTCGAAACTGCGACCGTAGCAGCAGCGCGGTTCCGAACGAAAGCGCCTAGAACCGCTCGGCCACATCAGCCGGTTACGTTTCCGTCCTTCTCGGCTGCGTTCGGCGCTGAGCTAAAATCTGGGCAGTTAAAAATAGCGCCACTTCTTTACTTGTATAGCAAGCTCAAAACTCAAACACAGTTTAACGAAATTATTCCTGGAGTAGCATAAACCTACAACCCTATGCAGTAACCTCCCCTGATAGAAGATAGCCGAAAGAAAAACGCAGTGACAGAAATGACACTTCAATTCAAGTCTCTGCAGTTTGTTATGGTCTCCTGGACGTCACATAAGACGGAACGTGGTTCTTAGTAGGGTGTGTGATGACCACGAACGGCAGTGCATCCTCTGCAAGGTGCTTCTATACTGGCTACAAGTTTGGTAAACAACTCTTGTAGCAGACCATTCCATTTCTCCACCAGCGCGGTTGACATTTGCTAGATGGCCATTGATGCACAAGGACGTGCTGCAAGTAGTCTTCCCAATCCGACACGTGCTCGACGGGATTTAAGTGGAGGGAACAACAGGTCAGTCCATTCGCCGAATATCCTCTCTTCCCAAGAGCTTCTCCACCTGCGCAATTCGATGCAGTACCACACACTTATTCATAAATGTTGATCACCTTACCACACTCGATTAAAATGTAGAGAACCAATGTCGGTAAACACTGGCCACCTTAGCCGGCCGGTGTGGCCGAGCGATTCTAGGCGCTTCAGTCTGGAACCGCGCAACGCTACGGTCGCAGGTTCGAATCCTGCCTCGGGAATGGATGTGTGTGATGTTCTTAAGTTAGTTAGGTTTAAGTAGTTCTAAGTCTAGGGGACTGATGACCTCAGATGTTAAGTCCCATAGTGCTCAGAGCCATTTGAACCATTTGAAATGCCCACCTCGAGCTAAAAAGCTATAATGTAACAGAGGAATGGAGAGATCGGTGGACGTCCTTCCATGATCACAAGAAGTTAGGCAACATAGATCCGTCCCAACTATCAAACTCCCGCGTGCGAAGCAACCAAGAAAAATATGGAATGCTCTCACTGGCCACACTCTAAGTAAAAGGATGTTGCACAAGTGAGGAATTACCGACGATGACCAATGTCGACTGCGGAATATCGGAATAAAAACTGGAGCACGTTTTGCACAACTGACCAAAAATAAAATTCATGGGTGCCTGGAAAGACCATGTAGACGCAACACATGCAGCAGGTAACTGGTTGGAGTCTTTTGATATGCAATTACACTAATTTTGTTTCGCAGTCACGTCGGGCCTCCATTTGCTCGACGTAATGCTTCAGCTCGGCGCGGCACGGACTCAGAGAGTCATTCAAACTCTCCTGCAGAAATATTGAGCAATGCTGTCTCTATAACCATCCATAATTGCGAAATTCTTTCCCCTGCAGGAGATTGTGCAGGAACTAACCTCGTAAGTGCGTCCTGTAAATGTTCTGTGGCATTCATGTCGGGCGAACTGGATGGAAAAATCATTCGCTTGAACTGTCCAGAACGTTCTTCAAGCCAGTCGTGAACAACTGTGGCTCAGTAACGTGGCGGATTGTCATCCACAAAAAATATTCATCTTTGTCGAGAACATGAGGCCCATGGTTGCAGCTGGTTCAGTGGGACCAGAGTACCCAGTACATTCCGTGCAAACTTCCCACACCATTATGGAGCCACCACTAGCTTGCACAGTGCCTTGGCCGGCCACGGTGGCCGAGCGGTTCTAGGCGCTTCAGTCCGGAACCGCGCGACTGCTACGGTCGCAGGTTCGAATCCTGCCTCGGGCGTGGATGTGTTTGATGCCCTTAGGTTAGTTAGGCTTAAGTAGTTCTAAGTTCTAGGGGACTGATGACTTCAGATGTTAAGTTCCATAGTGCTCAGAGCCGTTTGATCCATTTTGAACCACAGTGCCTTGTTGACAGCTTGGGGTCCATGGTTTCGTGGGATCTGGGCCACACTCGTACCCTACAGTCAGTTCTTACTAACTGAAATTTGGCCTCATGTGACCAGGCCACGATTTTCAAAAATTGTTCAAATGGCTCTGAGCACTATGGGACTTAACATCTGAGGTCATCAGTCCCCTAGAACTTAGAATTACTTAATACTAACTAACTTAAGGACATCACACACATCCATGCCCGAGACAGGATTCGAACCTGCGACCGTAGCAGTCACGTGGTTCTGGACTGAAGCGCCTAGAACCGCTCGGCCACAACGGCCGGCCCCACGATTTTCCGTACAAAAATTTCTGTAGTAGAGCGGAAGGTAGTTCATGCATGTGCTGTAGGCTTTTTTCTTGTAGAGACCCGCGTTCAGGATTTAATTATAAGCGAACCAATAGGTCTATCACAAAATCAGTTATACGAATATTTGTCTTGTTCCATTCTGCGTTAAGTTATATGGAGCAATTTCATTTTAAAGCTGAAAATGTATATTTTTTATTTTAGAGCGTAATAAGGATTGCCGGGTTTTGGGTGCCTTCGTTAGGAACTGTTAACGTCAAAACTATATGTCTTTAAATGTATTTGTCCTCTGTTATTGAAATTCTATTATGTCATAGGCACATAGATTAGTAGTGGAAATCTCATGTTACAGACTTTTTCTGTCTCCCAAAAAAAGTTCTTGTGATTTTTCTAAAGCAACTTTTTGACAGCCAAGGATAAAAATAAAACGGAAAGCATGTATTTTTTTACGCCTCTTTCGTGGTTGTTAGACGCTACAAGCATTATGATCCTACAGTGTGACACGAATTTTACGGAGAGTAATACTGAAGAGTTGTTGTGGTCCTGCTGCACCGTATGATTAACAGTGGGCGCGGCGCGGTGGCGGAGTCGGGTGCTGCGTTGCCATGGTCAGATATAAAGAGTCGTGGCTCGGAAGGAACGCAACATTACTTATAGTTTCAGGCCTTGATTCTGTTTTGTCGCATTAAAAAATCCATTTTACATTACCCTCATTTGGACTTTCAACGGCTGGTTTAAAAATAGTTTGCTTCCATTTAGAAATTCTGTGCCGTACAATTTTTACAGGAGCTGTTTATATTATTTACACATTTTTAAAATAATCATATCTACCAATATTCTTCATCTGATAAATTAAGATGTTCCGACAGATCAGAACTGCTGTCATTCATTTTGTTATGACTGACCCGATATCAGGGATACAGACAGTGTCTTTCTCCCAGTAGTTATCTTCAGTTTGGGTGTCAACTTTAATACACGTTTTGCAGAGTTAGTGAGTTAGAGCACGTAATGCTTTTCGGCATAAAGTGTTAAATGCTTCTATACCTCTAGCGTTTCCTAATGTGTTAGTCGTATTCGTTCTTCCTACGTGTCCCTTTACATAAGCCCATATGAGCTCGACTGGATTAAGTTCGCAATGAGCCACTGGTAACCAAACAAGTCTTACGTCTCTGTTCTTTAGTTACTTTTTGCAGTTTCTTTACTGGTGTTTGAATATAAGGCCTGGCTAGGAATATTAGTTCTGCCTTAGACAATTTGCTGAAATCGTCAGCTCCAGATGACTGAAATATTCTTTGGTGCTATCCACCTTTCAGCCATGTCATGTCCGGGTTTTTAGTTCAAGATCCACCATCGTATGATATGGTCCTTCATCTATAACAACGGCTGACCTTTGAAACAATAAATTCAGGACTTTCTTGAACCATTCTTCATAATGAGCTAAGTTCATGTCGTTGCGGTAATCTCCGGTTCCTTTCTTCTCAATAAAGCAAAGTTCTGCGCCGTCAATAAATCCTTCTTAATTTCCGTTGCACGAAATTCTGATGTGCTTCCCAGCTCCAGACGGTGACTTGGACCCTCCGCACAATCAATAAATTTGCTGAATGTATCTTCGATAATGATTTAGTTGTCAAAGCTATTTTCTAAAGTATCAGGTAAGTTTTCTTGAAACCCATGCATTATTGTGTGATTCCGTCTCGTCTGTAAAGAAGATCTTGCAGCCCTGTCCTCGTAGTTCTCTCATTAACTTGTAACTACCGTCAAAAGAGCTGAGACTGAAATACCGGGAAAAATTTTTATTAGTTTCAGAAGAAAATTTTTAACTGTGGCGAATACATTATTCATGTAAAATAGTGAATAGTTATTCATAATGAGCACAAAGTGAAATTATCGAACTGAATGATCGGATGCCCTTGACAAACACAACTTTTTTCTTGACAAGGGTGACGTATTTTCGTCGTTTCCCTACTCTCTTCACTGACGACGAAATTCCAAGGCGGTGCTCCACTTTCTGATTCGCCGGAGACGTACTGTCCCCTACTTTTACCCCCTTTACCTTGAAAGAAACGAATATCACTTAAAACCATTGCAAGTTCAACCGCCGATAATGGTGACGTTGATAATTATGGTGTATCTACCACAACGGACACAGATAGTATCATTAGTATCAGATGAAACAAGGTTACTGGCGTAGTTTCCCAAACGCCAGGGATATGCAAGGGTGTAAGGAAACGCTGCACTCAAATTCACAGTGTTGAGGGCTGCTACGCTTCATAAAATCCGTATCACACAGTAAGATCACAGTGGTTGTGGCGTCTTATAACCACGAAAGAGACCTTCAAAGAAAACCCACGCTTTCTATTGCATTTTTATCCTGGGCTGACAAAAATTTACTTTACAAAAATCACAAGAACCTTTGTTTTTGGGAAGACTGAGAAATTCTTTAACTTGTGATTACCACTACCAATATATGTACTTATAACCTAGCGGGCAAATACATTTCAAGCTGTATAGTTTTAAAGTCGACATTTCCTAGCGAAGGCACCCAAACACGGACAGTCCTTGCTACTGTCTAAAAAAATATATGTATTCAACTTTAAAACCAAATTGCTCCATATAGCCTAACGCAGAATAAAACACGAAAAATACTTGTATAACTCATTCTGTGGTAGGCTTATTGGTTCGCTTGTAATAAAAGCCTAAACTCACGTTCCAACAATAAACAATTCGACAGTATATTCTCGAAAGTTTATCGTATTCACAGATTTATGATCCCTCATAAATTTGTGAATTTCTGGACCAACAAAAATTCCATCTTTCAAATTTTCTTGACTAATGAACTGAAATTTCTTAGACAGGTACTTAAAGAAGAATCTGTCTCGAGGAAGAAACGTTACAAACTGCTACCCCACTTTCGCGTACCCGACTTGCTGGTCTAATAAAATTCCTATCACCAAAAGTATTAATAAACTTATTTGTATTATGAAAAATCTGCATAATGAAAAACTAATAAAAGTTTACAAATCGGCATGGCTTCCTCATGCCTTGACAGCCGTGTTTTGATCAAAACGTAAACTTACAGTAACAGCAGATGTCGTGTCCCAAATATATAGCGTCAAAATTATGTACATGCCAGAGGATCCTAAACTGTTCTGTGTTAAGCGACCAACGATCGTTGATTAGCATTTCAGACGATATGGGGTCTTGAATGAGCAAAATGTTACTGCTGTTCATCGATGTAAAGACATTTAACATTATGTAATTCAGAATTAAGCACTTCATTGCTGAACTATTGCTTCTTTTTACACCATTTGTAGCAAGCTGCCAGTGCATAAGAGAGTTTCTCGATTAGCAGTAATTGTGGTTGGTTTCCATTTCCATCATTTGTATCGTAAGCCTTGTTCAGAGCTAGGCATGAGGACCATATAACTTTGGTGGCTGGTCCGTGCTACCCTTGTTACAACGTATCCTTAGCCTATCTACCTGTTTATGTTTCTGTGCAGAGAGAGAACAGTTTACTCAAAATGTCCTATATATATCCTTGTTCATAATTGATAATTGGACTGTCAGGAAATTTAAGTCACATTTTGCACTTATCACTTCATGCACGTTATTTCATCCGATTTTATAATACTTTGTCTCTACGTCACACGAAGTACACCAAGTGGATTACTAAGGGTAACATAGTTGAGATACAGCGAACAGATAATTCAGTATATTGACTACAATTAGTGCTATAAGATGAAGAGTTTGGCACAGGTGGGGATTTCGTGGCAGGTTGCATTAAAGTATTCAGAACAGTAATGGAACAAAAAGCTTAGAAACAGCGTTCTCAATGGATTACACAAGTACTGCTGGCGCTATCTGCCGAACAGAAAGGCGGGTGAATCTGTGCCGTTGTACTGTCGATCGAGTTCGTGAGGATGCCGTGGGAGGCGCCACTGGCGGCGAAGAGTGCGCGCTCTACTGCCTGCTGCTAAAACAAAACAACGTCGCGTTAATCAGGTTAAGGGCAGGCCGTGGCCGTCAGATAACGCAACACCCCAACCCCCACTCCCTTCCCCCGGTGGTTTGCGCCATCCATCTCACCCTGCCGCCAACTCGCTTTTCGCCCATATTAAATGCGCAGGGACGGAGTACCCCTAACTCTGTTTGGCAGCCCATTTGTATTAATTATGCGGCGGCTTCCGCAGTACTCGTCTGATTTCTGTTGAGTTGATGATAAACATTTCCCATGCGAAGGTAAAGAGTGCTGGAACTTTAATCACGGAGACGTGAAAATAGTGCCTCAATACAGGCCTACTGGAGCCACCTGTCTTCTACGTGCTAACATAATTTCAGTCAGACGTACTCATCAACACCAGGCAACATATTTACGTTAATTTTTCAGCGTATTGTCTGTTGTCTGCGTTTTCTTTGACAGTTCTAAATCTCTCTACAGTGCTTAAGGCTCATCCAGGCACGATGGAAATGAACAGTAATTTGTAAGTCACAATGGATTATAAATTAAGGAAAATGGGCTCTCGTTTAAACACTTCCGATACTAGAACATCCCTTTGGCACAGGAAATTGTGCACAGCATGTTGCAAACACTCCTAAAACTTTGAACGTTTCTATCTCCGTTATTAAAACTGACAGAAATTTGATTCATACTTATTTATCAAGAACTGGTTTAAATATATCAGCTACACAATAAAAAATTAACGTGCTATCTAAAAAGTTCCAACTCTTTGCTATAATTCCCTGAAAAAATGAATGAACTATCTTCATAGCTCAGCAGAAAGATTAACGTATCTTACGCTTACTTATCTAAATAAATATCCATTTCATTCATATTTTGTATGTTGCGTCATGTGAAATGCGAATAGCTTTTATACGATGAAATATAATTCATGTATCTTAGTCGTGACTTGAAGATTTTTATTGAAAATATATCATCATAGGTCGTGACGTAAGTTAGGGAAAGTTGAGTTTTGAAAAAAAATATTTCTGATAAATTAAATTCTCAGTTTGTATCTATAAAGACCATCTCCTACGGAAAAGACAACACACAACTTTTTTGTGCAAATACAAAAGAATTACATAAATGAAGAGACAACATATACATGCTTGTAGCAGTAAAACAATGGGTATCAGAATTCATAAATTCTCCATATTCAATGAGTTCTTAGAGCGAACGTTAGTTATTATTTTAAAGTGAGTTTCATCGAAGGACTCATTCATATATGAGAGTGTGATGTTTTACTTAGCTGATTATCTTGATATTGATTTCGTTATCTTATATGGCATGATAACGTCCACAGGTTTTCTTCCAGCACGGAAAAAAACTGATGAAAGGATACTGAAAATCAGGTCATTCTCGTAATACCAAATGAAGTAAAGTGTCTCAACTCTTAAACGTTTGTAGTCTGCAACATTTCACATATTATGATTGCAAAATCTGAACAAACAAAACATATATTTCAGCTTTCTTCCGCAGTCTTATAAAATGAATCGTTCTTTTACTTCAGCTTCCCGCCAAGTTTCTACACGACGGAGTAAACCAGAGATCCTACACAAAGCGCAGAGTTTACATTTTTGTAAGACAATCACGGTGCATATATATCAGAATTGATAGTATAGGGGAGACTCGATTAGGTAGACTAATTCTTGTCGCAAGTCAATCAGGTCATCGAAAATTCCGATTATTTATTTATTTATCGTATGGCAGTACATATACAAAGACAGCAAAACTATAACATTTAAGCACAGCTCTCCAGCACAAAATAACACAAATATATGGATCCCAATGCCAACTATGTATTTTATAACATCACTTGTCGCTGTCATGAAATCTTCAAAAGAACCTTTGTAGGCACGTGCGGGACATGTCGATACAACACGAGCAACTGTCTGCCTTTCCGCACCAGCTATAAGATGGTGATGACCATGTACCTCAGCCCCCCCCCCCCCCCCCCCCTTGCAGAGAGTGTCTGCATAGCGACCATGGCCCGTTCGAATGCGGTTCAAGGTAGTGAAGATTGCCCGAGGCTGGTCGAATCCAGGGAGTTTCTTCTGAATGCAATGCAGCTTCAGCCATTGTGGACAACAGTTGTGTTGCCAGCAGCGTTTCCGTTCATCGACGGTATTGAGTTCAGTTTCCATTAGACTCCTGGCTGTAATGAGAATAAGATGTCTTGATCTTTTCGCTCCGCATGGAATACGTCGTCACTTATTGGAAGGTTGGTGTTGTCAGCAATCTTCTGGTATCCACACAGTAGCGCACTCTTCCGTATGATATCAGGAGGTGGAATGTGGCTCAAGATATGTAGCCCGTTTGTTGAAGTAGATCGTATTGACCCACGGACAATGATCACGCCTTCGATAAGTTTTTTCTGAGTGTATTATTAAGCCAGTCAGGCTCTCAGTACTCTGTTGCTGATTATACCAATCCCATTCCTGATACCTGGAGAGTGTCTGTTGACGATCCCCGATGAGACCCACAGAATTATATAGAATGTTGTTTCTGACATTATGATGACGTTTGTCTCCTTCAGACATCGGGTGCTTTGTGTATCAATCCACTGTAGAGATGAAAGCATTAACTATTTTATTTCAGTTTGTTTTTAACCTTCATTTACGGAAACAGTGGCTTAAGATGTCTAGATCAGAAGTTAGGATTTATTCCGTTCTTTCAAACGTTTTCTGCTGGGTAGCTACTGCCTAGTCGTCTGTATAGCCAAACTTTCTTGACTGTGTCGGAGGAATATCAAGTAAACAAGAAAGGAGCAAGGACAGAACACTGTAATAAGCCATTATTCAATACTTTTGGGCAGCTACTGTCTTTTTCTGTAGTTAATGTAAATGTCCTTTCAGCTAACATGATATTAGTTAGTTTTGTTGTCCGTCTGCGTGGGACAAGCTGTAATAATTTATAAAGCAATACATGCTTCCAAACTGTGTCATACGCTGCAGTTAGATCAACGAAAGCAAGAGATGTTTTCTGCTTCATTTGGTATCCTGCTTCAATTAATGTTGTTAAAGACAAAATCTAATCAGCGCAGCTCCGTCGTGGTCCGAATCCAGCTTGCTCAATAGGACGGTTTTGAAGCATTACTGGACTAATCCGATTGTATCTTCAAGGAACTTATAAATAGTGCACAATGTGCGACTGGGCGATAGTTCTTAGACTAGTCTGCTGCCTGGTCGAGATTGAGTATTGCTATGATTTTTGACTGCTTCATTTTTTGTGGGACTGAACCACATATCATAATGTCTGAGAACAAATCCGCCAGCCGTCTTTTTGCTTAATTCCCACTACACAGAGGAAATTCTGGGTGAATTCCGTCTTTTACCAGTGCTTTACCGAGTTTTGGAATTTTAAGAGCAGCAGAAGTTTTGGATATAGAGAAAAATATTGAGAAGTAACATTCTTCATTATTCTTCTTTTTGAGCAATGCAAGTTTGCGTCTGATGTATCTTGTATAAGTTTTACCGCTTGGTGTTCTTGATGTGGACAGCTAATGTGATGCAATCCTATTAGCTGATAAGTGGGTCTTGTACCTTACTATAATTTTGTTTTAGTTCAATGACCACCCTTTTCTACTTGTTGTTTGAAAACTGAGTGCCAATAGTCTCTGTCCACCTAATACGTCTGGATGCATCGAGGCTGTTGCTATTTCCGGGTTCGTGTTCGTGACATACCATAAGTCATACGTGTCCTCCGGGTGGTGCTTAAGATCAGTCACATCAAGGCAAATATCTAAAGCCAAGAAGCAAAGGCAGACAGACAATCTTACATATCTCCTTGGTGAAATTAATTTGTCAGAAGACATGGCTCCGGAAAACTGAATGTATGAAGAAAAGCGATTTTTGTATTATTAATCCTAGGGAGACAGCCCATGTCGTCCGCATGTGGTTATCTTTTAGGTACATTGTTGTAAGGTTATCTTTATACGGTTACTACATAGTGCTCGTTCTTTATTCAAAATGACGAAAGCAAATTAAATCGTTAAAAACGGTTACTACATAGTGCTCGTTGTTTATTCAAAATGACAAAAGCAAATTAAATCGTTAAAAACAATTTTTGTTAAGAGATTAGACACACATTATCATAGGTATGTAACATTTTTTTAAAAAATAACTAAAATGCTACAACCTTAATCATGAAATGCTTAACAAAAGCCACACAGGAAAGTCACTGTAGTTTAATTTTGTTTAAAATATGGTCACCTAAGAAACTTCTAAAAGCTAAAGTTGCTAGTAAACAATTTATTAGATTTAGATAACTGGTTTCGCAAGGAAATGCTCCTTCTTCGGATCTCATGCTTTATAATATTACATCATCTTTTTCATCAGTACGGTACGGTAGTCGGAGCATAAATATCATGTCTGTACAAAGTATTTCCCTTATGTTTGGCGTGCTGATTTCTAATGAATTTCACGACGCTCACATATGTATATGTGATTAACATCACTTACACTACTGCTGAAAAAGATGATATACTGTTATAAAACATAACGTCCGAAGATCACAACATAGTCTCGCCGAAACGGTTATCTAAATATAATAAATGCTTTACTAGCGATATTGGCGTTTGGAAGTTTCTTCAGAGACCGCTCTATTGCAGATCGATCCCACACTGATATAATCTCAGAAATATATATTTCTTTATAATATTTGGTAATTGTCATTTGACGTAACCAATTTATTCTCTTCATTGTTGCTACATCACGAATTAGTTTTAACTGATGCAAACTCACTGTATCACACTGTTTATGATTCGAACCAAGATATTTTCAGAGCCAGAAATACCTCTTTGAAATGGTCCTGCGTCATTTTCTGCACCTTTTTTTTTCTTCCGCTTTTGCACGGTGCACACACGGAATACGTTATAAATATATTTGCTCGCGGCTGACAATCCGGATTATCGTGAGGTCTTACTGCAACTATAGACGAGGTGTTCCAAATGTTTACGGTCAAAATTATATATGTATGCTAAAGGATCCTAAACTGAGTATTTTGAGATGATCAATCAATAGTCGCTGATTTATGTTTCAGCCAATAAGGGGTCTTGAACGAACAATGTACGTTTACATCAGGCTCCCAAATAGGGTTTTCATAAACCAAATTCCCAATATATCTTCTAGTTGGATACTCAACACTCCAGTGGCGACTCCGGAAATGTGATTCTAGTTGTCGGGTATCTTCTTCAATAACAAGAAGTTATGCACGTGAGTGAATTCATATACCATGATTTCCTTCACATCAGAGGCGGTTCTGTGTTGTTTTGAGGAGTGTCTTTCGTACCACGAGTTTTTGGCTGCTGTGCACATTTTCTGAGGAGTTTATTTCAACATTCTCAGTGCCCTTGCCTCTATATCCTCACGACGACTATGCTCTGGACCCTCCCATCATTCAAGGTGACAAAAGCTGTGTTCAGATGGCTCCAGGCATACGTTTATGGTCCCACGATCTCTGAGCACTCAACGCACATCAACAGGCCCTTTGACTCATCCCAACTCAGTCTCATAGAAAAGGTCAGGAACTGTTTGGGACAGCAGGTGAAATTCTACAGTTATCATACCCGAAATTCGATAGCTGTAGGGGGACTTAACATGTCCAGCTGGATATGGCATACCCGAGTTTCCTTGTGGATTCTCTTCCACGCCGAATTGAGACGGTGTTACACGATATTAGTATGATGTCTCGTAAGGGTGCCTAACTTTTTGTTGTACTGTATGCTTGAGGTTTTAAATTAACGTTTACATCTAAATCTATTTTTCGCAAGCCACCGTACAACGTGTGGTGGTGGGTACTTCACGTATCACTACCATTTCCTCTCTTTCCCTTTTAAAATGCGAATGGTACACGGGAAGAATGAATTTCGGGAAACTTCCACATTAGGTATTTCAACTATTGAAGCAAGCCCTGAATTACCATTCGAGAAAAACTGCCTTCGATATCTGTCATGGGTGAATCCGTTTCTTGCACTTTGTATTAGCTTCTTGGCAGTCTGTAAATAAACACACTAATGTAATTAAGCCAATGATACATGATATTGAAATTATCTGTACCCAAGGTCTTTTCTGTGAAAGAAAATTGCAGCTCTTTAAGGAATGTGCCTACAGACAGTGCTTAAATGAAAATTTAAATTTGTCTTTACATCTTCTAAAGAAAGTTTCTTCAAATATATAAACAATTTAAAATTATTAAACTCATTACAAACGAAGGACAAAGCGAAACAATGTAAAACTGCTCATGAGTTACACCTGTGGAACGAATAAGCAGTAATAAAGAGCCTCAGCGAAGCTAAAGCACCCTAAGAAACGTCTTCCATGTGTACCATGCTTTTTATTTAATTGTCAGGGAAAGGCGACAATTCTGAAGATAAGGCATACTTTGCCCAAGATGAAAAAGTTAGCGTGTACGTGGCCAAGTTAAGGCAGCTATCTCTGTAATAAGAGTCACAACTTTTTTCTGCCAAAGCAGGCACTGGAAGGCAAATTTTATCATAACTATTATTTCCTTATTTTAATTATACTCCAACACATATTCTAATAGGGTACCTTTCAGGAAGCACTTGGGGATATACGGGCAGGAAAAGGCATAAAGGTAATGAGCTCTTCATCAACAACATTCATTAAGCTTATGGTAGAGTATTGCTCGCAGATAATTTTTATGATCTTCAGTAACTCGTCAAGATTAGTACGAGATTACAGCAGTAGCGTGGGTCTAAATGTCTACAACAAGAAGACATATTTTAAGATAGTCACACGACAGCTCGACTCCTTTACAAATGCAAATCTGCAGTTTAGTGGTTCCTTAATACAAAGTGTAGAAAACGGTGGAATCTGACTCTGTGAAGGTTGGAGGTCAGATGTAGACATAAATGTCGCTTAAAGAACTCCCTTAATGATTTCATAAAAGTCAAGAAAATTCTCAGAATTATAGATCTAGAGCTAAACCTCAGAGTTCGATTGGTAAGATGCTACATCTGGTCTATATTTCTACACAGTTCTTGAGGTTGGACACTAAATACCAACAGCAAAGAAAATCGAGGTTCAGGAAATGCTGATATACCGCAAAATGCTTTAAATACCATGGACAACAAGAATAACTAACACCAAAATATTGTGACGCATACATAAACAGTAAGAAATGTTAATACCTACGACGTATCTTAAGCAACACCAAATATTTACGTCTATGTTTGATAACAGAAGGGAAGTTCGCGGGTAGAAGAAGAATAGGGCAATGAAGACTGTCTTCGTTATATAACGTAATGCAGCGGACAGGATTACCAATAGGAGATCAAACACTACGTACTTTCTTTTAATTAAAATGCATCGTATGATCGTCAATATCCGTTAATGGATAGGCAGAAGATGAAGGAGAGAAAGAGGAAGAAATATAATAAAAGGATGTTTTCATGCATGCTATTTGGTTTATAAGCATATGCAGTAAACAAAGAAAATTATAAATAAGTGCGTTTTTCTCCAAAGTCAGGTAAACACTTTGTAAACACCATCAGCGTAAATAAATACCAGAGTGGGAGTAACAATGGGCTCAACTTCTCTGCAATCACGCAGGAGCACGTCTCTTCAGACAGCGTTGGCTGAAATCAGTGACTCGAGAAGCAGTTTGAAGAGAGGCAGTGAGTCTGAGTTTCCCACTTGTGTTTGGGTAGTAGAGTAGAGCTTCGGGCAAGTGCAGTGATGACGTAATGGGCTGGCTGCATGCCTGCAGCGCCCACGTGAAGCGGGCGACACGCGCCGCCGCATATTCGCAATCAATCTGGCGTCGCCTCCCAGCATGCTCTGCGCATTCCTCGTGGGCGTGTGCGTCACTGTGACGTCACTGCCCGGGAGATCCCCGAGCCCTCCTGACAGTTGACTCCCACACGCATGCGCCCTCGGTTCGCCCCAGCGGGAAGAGCTGCCAGCTTTCCTTCATTGACCGCGGAACACTGAAAGGCACTGAAAAGATTTTTTCTTCCACTCTGAATTTACTCTGACCTCCTTACGACACCTAGAGGGAGAGCTCAGAAAAGGAGCCTCTAAAAATAATTTTGGAACGTAAATTACGTATAGCAGCAGTTCTTCCAACTGTATGGAACAAAGACTAGAAACTGCCTTTTGCATGAAAACTGAATGAATGCCAACGTTTCTTTTGAAAGACACGGACAGATAACGTACAGCCACTCCAACTTGGAAACTTCTTGTCTGTATAAAACTTTTAATTACTAAGAAGTTTCGATAGCAACACTCACATGGGTAGATCGTACAAAACTGATAGCTAGCACAGTTTTCAAACCTCGTCCTTTCAGTTTCTTCTTGCACTTTAATAATCCATAGAAGCAGCCTTTTGCACGGAAACTTAATGGATATCTATGATTCCTCGGAAAGATATGGATAGATAATATACAATCACTCCTAATTAGAATCTTCTTTGTATAATGCCTCCAGTTATTTTTTACATTACTAGGAAATCACGAGATCAGTACTCATGCGCCTCGTGATGACTGGGTGTTGTGTGATGTCCTTAGGTTAGTTAGGTTTAAGTAGTCCTAAGTTCTAGGGGACTGATGACCATAGATGTTAAGTCCCATAGTGCTCAGAGCCATTTGAACCAGTACTCATGCAAACAGACTGGTAACTACCACAATTTTCAAATTCTCTTTTCACATTTACTTCCATAATGGAATTATAAACTCTGTTCTGGTGCTTTCAGAAAATAGCAAATACGTCCTCTTATTGTTTTTGAAATATGTAAATACAAATTTTGTGTAGGTTAAGAATAAGTTAATACCAGCTTTTGTTCTTGTTTAGATAACGTATATTCTTAACAACAGAAATCAGCTACAAGTCTGCATTCATACAGCATGTCATCTGCAACGCAGTAATGTTACAGCATTGAATGTATTGCACTTTTGTCTGGAATATAGCCTGTAAACTGTTATTCCTGCAAAATAATGGCATACTCCCCTTTCTGTCCCTTACCGTAGATATAGTTAACCTGTCTTGAGAAGAACTTAACTGTTACTTCCCTGCCAAATGTGTTGTTGCTATTGTTTTATGTTTAAAGTAGCCAGTGGCCATCACTAAAGATTCGTGAGGCTTTGATTTCAAAAACTGTTCGGTGTGATTTGCTATTTTGATTGACAGGCAGTGGAGTTTGAATTTGTTCGATATGTTTCTCTCTCTCTCTCTCTCTCTCTCTCTCTCTCTCCGTCTCTGACTTTGTGTGTGTGTATGAAAGGGAGAAATAGAGAGAGAGACAGACAGCCAGACAGAAAAAACGACAGAGAAAGAGAGTTTACTATGCGTTTGCCATATCGGTTATAGTGTTGTATAATGTTCTGTTGCAGAGTACTGTTTGATCATTGATGACTTTTTTTGCAAAGATTACTTGAAAGAACAGAAACACTATCAATGATGATAAGGTAACTAAAGAGGTGAAAACAGCCACAGACGCACACAACAAGCCGAATACATGTAATGCAATGATGAGAAAAGCAAATTGGGGAAGACATTTATTAACTTGTATCTGACGCATTATACTGGGAAAACAGTGACCCTCATTACAGGAAATCAAATAACAAAGTTAAAATTTGATTCTAGCCGAAGATTCCAAAGTAACACACAAAAATGAGTAAAAACCATTAAATTTACCTCTCACAAAGGCAAATAAAAATAACAAATCAGAAAACCCTTGAATACCTACAGAATTTATCAGGAATTCAAAGTCCCGGTGTAGCAATCAGACAAATGAAAAATTTAAGAACTGTACAGAACATCATGTACCCAGATATATGCACACTTTTCTACGAAAACACTAGACGTATACAAACAACAGAAGCTTTGAACACATCAGTTGTCTAATCCACATTATTTGGCAGCACTTCAATGTACATCCACGTATCAACTGAAGAAATAACGAAAATAATTTAAGGCCAGATAAGACAGATAAGCACTATATCAGAAACACAGACAAAAGAAACCCTCAGCTATTCTGAATGTGACCACCGAGCAAAATTATTTTAAGTTTAAGGATGTAATTTACATCCAACAGAAAAGTTTCGCCATGGGATCACCCAAAAGTGACTTTCTGGCCAGTATCATCCTTAACCATCCTGAAAACATAATCTTTAAAAAAATAATACACCATAACAGATACAAAGTAATACATTCAGAATGTTGATTATGTAATTTGCTTGGCAGATGAAACACATGACCATATTCAACAGTTACACACACACATCAATATTGCCCACTCATATATCCGTTTTACACCTGAAACAGTCAAGAAAATGCTCTTCTTTGACATTACAATAGAAGACGAAACCACCAAAGCCATCTCTCAGTATGTTGTTGTTGTAGTCTTCAGTGAGAAGTCTGGTTTGATGCAGCTCTCCATTATACTCTATACTGTGCACGCCTCTTCATTTCCGAATAACTACTGCAGCCTACATCCTTCTGAACCTGCTTACTGTATTCGTCTCTTGGTCTCCTTCTGCAATTTTTACAATACACTACAGAAAATATTAAAAATGTTCAATACTCTCTTATATAAATTTAGCAAATCAAATGTACACTCCTGGAAATTGAAATAAGAACACCGTGAATTCATTGTCCCAGGAAGGGGAAACTTTATTGACACATTCCTGGGGTCAGATACATCACATGATCACACTGACAGAACCACAGGCACATAGACACAGGCAACAGAGCATGCACAATGTCGGCACTAGTACAGTGTATATCCACCTTTCGCAGCAATGCAGGCTGCTATTCTCCCATGGAGACGATCGTAGAGATGCTGGATGTAGTCCTGTGGAACGGCTTGCCAAGCCATTTCCACCTGGCGCCTCAGTTGGACCAGCGTTCGTGCTGCGCGTGCAGACCGCGTGAGACACGCTTCATCCAGTCCCAAACATGCTCAATGGGGGACAGATCCGGAGATCTTGCTGGCCAGGGTAGTTGACTTACACCTTCTAGAGCACGTTGGGTGGCACGGGATACATGCGGACGTGCATTGTCCTGTTGGAACAGCGAGTTCCCTTGCCGGTCTAGGAATGGTAGAACGATGGGTTCGATGACGGTTTGGATGTACCGTGCACTATTCAGTGTCCCCTCGACGATCACCAGTGGTGTACGGCCAGTGTAGGAGATCGCTCCCCACACCATGATGCCGGGTGTTGGCCCTGTGTGCCTCGGTCGTATGCAGTCCTGATTGTGGCGCTCACCTGCACGGCGCCAAACACGCATACGACCATCATTGGCACCAAGGCAGAAGCGACTCTCATCGCTGAAGACGACACGTCTCCATTCGTCCCTCCATTCACGCCTGTCGCGACACCAGTGGAGGCGGGCTGCACGATGTTGGGGCGTGAGCGGAAGACGGCCTAACGGTGTGCGGGACCGTAGCCCAGCTTCATGGAGACGGTTGCGAATGGTCCTCGCCGATACCCCAGGAGCAACAGTGTCCCTAATTTGCTGGGAAGTGGCGGTGCGGTCCCCTACGGCACTGCGTAGGATCCTACGGTCTTGGCGTGCATCCGTGCGTCGCTGCGGTCCGGTCCCAGGTCGACGGGCACGTGCACCTTCCGCCGACCACTGGCGACAACATCGACGTACTGTGGAGACCTCACGCCCCACGTGTTGAGCAATTCGGCGGTACGTCCACCCGGCCTCCCGCATGCCCACTATACGCCCTCGCTCAAAGTCCGTCAACTGCACATACGGTTCACGTCCACGCTGTCGCGGCATGCTACCAGTGTTAAAGACTGCGATGGAGCTCCGTATGCCACGGCAAACTGGCTGACACTGACGGCGGCGGTGCACAAATGCTGCGCAGCTAGCGCCATTCGACGGCCAACACCGCGGTTCCTGGTGTGTCCGCTGTGCCGTGCGTGTGATCATTGCTTGTACAGCCCTCTCGCAGTGTCCGGAGCAAGTATGGTGGGTCTGACACACCGGTGTCAATGTGTTCTTTTTTCCATTTCCAGGAGTGTATATCAGTTCACCTGCAAAGACTGTGATTCAGTATACCTGGGGCAGATACGTATAAACTTCAAAATAAGATATGCCGAACATTTTAGAGGACTGCCGAGCCATAACGCGGACTCACATTTGCATAGAAATAGACCTTCATACCTTAAAACACAGTAATCATCTGCAGCATTTATTAATACCAGAAGAAAATTAACACATGCAAACAAAAGAGTGGCATAAACGACTCAACAGCGTATTTGAAAAGTAAATGTTCAGTGGAATGTGTGTTTAAGACACAATAACATAGTAACTTCAGGAATTTGCCAATGAGGACGACAAATCGTAAGTAAAAGCTGTTATAAACCTGTAACCCAACCTGTAAATAGCAAACCACACCAAATTGTTATCCAAACCAAAACTTCACAAAATTTTATTGTTGCTCACAAGTCACTTTATACATAAAAACAATAACAACACACTCAGCAAATAACAATTAAGTACGTCTCAGGACAGGTTAAGCATAGTAGTGGTAAGCGTCGTAAACGAGGATGTGTCACTGTTTTACCGTAATACATGGTTTAGGGGTTACATTCTAAACAAAACTCTAATGCAGACGTTGCCACACCTTCAGTGTGTTGTAGATGACATGCCGTATGAATATGGATTTTTAGCTGAATACTGTTTCGCCGCCACAGGCTACTCATGATTTAAAAAATAAAAATAAAAGATGACAAAGTGCACATGTAAACCAAATAATAACGAAGTCTGATTTCAACATATTCCTAACCAACATGAAATGTGTATGTACATATTTCAGAAACAATGAAAGGAAACACTGAAGCCGGCCTTTATGGCCGAGCGGCTCTAGGCGCTACAGTCTGGCATCACGCGACCGCTACGGTCGCAGGTTCGAATCCTGCCTCGGGCATGGATGTGTGTGATGTCCTTAGGTTAGTTAGGTTTAAGTAGTTCTAAGTTCTAGGGGACTGATGACCACAGCAGTTAAGTCCCATAGTGCTCAGAGCCATTTGAACCACTTTTTTGAAACACTGAACATGCCACAATTGTGGTGCAAGATGTTTGGGGATGAAACAAAACAAAACAGAATTGTGTTTTTGCAAGATTTCGGCCACATTTTAGTTCACATTTTCCCTTAGTGAGACAGGAAATACACTCCTGGAAATTGAAATAAGAACACCATGAATTCATTGTCCCAGGAAGGGGAAACTTTATTGACACATTCCTGGGGTCAGATACATCACATGATCACACTGCCAGAATCACAGGCACATAGACACAGGCAACAGAGCATGCACAATGTCGGCACTAGTACAGTGTATATCCACCTTTCGCAGCAATGCAGGCTGCTATTCTCCCATGGAGACGATCGTAGAGATGCTGGATGTAGTCCTGTGGAACGGCTTGCCATGCCATTTCCACCTGGCGCCTCAGTTGGACCAGCGTTCGTGCTGGACGTGCAGACCGCGTGAGACGACGCTTCATCCAGTTCCAAACATGCTCAATGGGGGACAGATCCGGAGATCTTGCTGGCCAGGGTAGTTGACTTACACTTTCTAGAGCACGTTGGGTGTCACGGGATACATGCGGACGTGCATTGTCCTGTTGGAACAGCAAGTTCCCTTGCCGGTCTAGGAATGGTAGAACGATGGGTTCGATGACGGTTTGGATGTACCGTGCACTATTCAGTATCCCCTCGACGATCACCAGTGGTGTACGGCCAGTGTAGGAGATCGCTCCCCACACCATGATGCCGGGAGTTGGCCCTGTGTGCCTCGGTCGTATGCAGTCCTGATTGTGGCGCTCACCTGCACGGCGCCAAACACGCATACGACCATCATTGGCACCAAGGCAGAAGCGACTCTCATCGCTGAAGACGACACGTCTCCATTCGTCCCTCCATTCACGCCTGTCGCGACACCACTGGAGGCGGGCTGCACGATGTTGGGGCGTGAGCGGAAGACGGCCTAACGGTGTGCGGGACCGTAGCCCAGCTTCATGGAGACGGTTGCGAATGGTCCTCGCCGATACCCCAGGAGCAACAGTGTCCCTAATTTGCTGGGAAGTGGCGGTGCGGTCCCCTACGGCACTGCGTAGGATCCTACGGTCTTGGCGTGCATCCCTGCGTCACTGCGGTCCGGTCCCAGGTCGACGGGCACGTGCACCTTCCGCCGACCACTGGCGACAACATCGATGTACTGTGGAGACCTCACGCCCCACGTGTTGAGCAATTCGGCGGTACGTCCACCCGGCCTCCCGCATGCCCACAATACGCCCTCGCTCAAAGTCCGTCAACTGCACATACGGTTCACGTCCACGCTGTCGCGGCATGCTACCAGTGTTAAAGACTGCGATGGAGCTCCGTATGCCACGGCAAACTGGCTGACACTGACGGCGGCGGTGCACAAATGCTGCGCAGCTAGCGCCATTCGACGGCCAACACCGCGGTTCCTGGTGTGTCCGCTGTGCCGTGATCATTGCTTGTACAGCCCTCTCGCAGTGTCCAGAGCAAGTATGGTGGGTCAGACACACCGGTGTCAATGTGTTCTTTTTTCCATTTCCAGGAGTGTATTTGAGATGACAGTAAACTTCAGTGTCATCGAATTTTATCAAATAATGTGACGAGCTGTCCGGTAGATGGCCAGGTATCAACAATTTAAAAATCTAATGCCTGCGACACAGGCCGCGTACAAAAATTTAATGATTGATAACACGACATAAAAATTACACTGTTGTTAGTTATAAAGAAGGAGGCAAGCATACCAAAAACTGATGTCACTTTCATAAGTATCTACACATAAACGCAGAGGCGCGAAACTCGTGAAAAAACTGTACTACAGACTTCTGCCATAAATAAATAAATTTTTTTTTGAGCATTACTGTAGCTCAGACATTAGTCATTTTCAGCCATTGCTCTTCGTTCAGTATCTCTTCGCTGAGGATCTCAGTAAAAAAAATGGCTCAAAGCGCTATGGGAATTATCATCTGAGGTCATCAATTCCCCTACAATTAGAACTACTGAAACCTAAGTAACCTAAAAACATCACACACAGCCAAGCCCGAGGCAGGATTCGAACCTGCGACCGTAACAGCCGCATGGTTCCGGACTGAAGCGCCTAGAACCGCTCGACCACATAGGCCGGCGAGCTCAGTCACCCCGTAATTCCAGCACACACTTAAAACTGTCACAAATTATCAACACGCCGTGCGCTTACCAGATGTCAAATGGTGCAGTATCAGGTACTCTTCTGATACAGCCATTTTTGAGATACTGGTGCATTTTAGCAGCAATACACTTGGCGGATCATACAATTTTTGATAAAAGGCTGGACGGCGCATATCTAACTCGTCCATGCATCCTTAGTGCTATTGGATGAAGTATCCAGGCATTAGTTTACTTTACTTTAGGAATATTAATCAAAATGAAAACCTGGATGACTCGATAGATATCTGAGCTTCACTTCTTAAAAATTAGAGTCAGTTGTGTCAACCAGTGCACCCTGTCGATCGGTTGAGTGGTCTGATGTTCTACGTGCGTGGAACGAAGCGTGATCACAGGATAAAAAATGGTTTGGCTGACATCCTGCATTTATGTACACAAAGCAATATTCATTACAGGCCCTCGTAGTCAGGACATCGTGTGCTTCAGATCTCTAGGTGACTGACCTTTGCGTTGGTATTATAGAGAAAGGCACCCAGCAATAATGCCTGTTCACCCAAATTCAAATGAAAATGTACATATGTAATGGGCCAGAATACCTCCTCCAAACTAAGGGCAAATTATATACGAAATGGTACCAACAAGCCACACGCGACGTAACTACCGAATAATATTTGCCATTTCAAACACAAAAAATTGAGTAATCCTTTCGGAGAGATAAACAATTTATATCTCTAGAAAAGTGTTAGTATTTTTACTGTTAGTCTTAAGTAAGTGAGCTAATTGCATAGTATTTGTATTTCAGACATTGTTCGAACCTGTGTGTGAACTCATTTACCTGACTTTAAGTCTTCTTTTACGTTAATTTCCAGTCACTTGGAGTATCGTTATGTACAGATTTTTTTTTTTGTAATTTTATTTTGATTGGATGTGTTATGCACCAGTGTCATATGAGTGATCATAAGTACACTCACCTCAGTGGGTAAAAATAAAATCATCATGTAAAGCAAAAGTTTCAATGAAAAGTTTGGTTCTTTGAGCCGAAATTTGATTGCTATTGATTCCATTGTCTTCCGCGAGAAGCTGAAATTTATGAACAGCTCTACCTGAGGTGTGTAACTAATGTTCTCTGCAGGCTATCGGCGATGACTTCAAAATACTAGGGGCATTTCATCGTCTGTTCATATGGATGTCCTTTTTTCTTATTTCGTATTCTTATTATTTCGGTCAGCTTACGCCCAGCTTCATGTTAGCTGTACCGCAATGGAATGTTATTACAAAAATGTGTACATATTCCCAAATCACTTGAGTTGAATCCTGGGATGATTCCTTTGAAATGGCACGGGTTACTTCCTTCCTTTTCCTTCCAGAATCAGAAGCTGTGCTCCTTCTCTGTTGCGTTTTAGGTACACAGTGTGTGGATTAACAAGACTTACGTACCTGAATTTCGTTGAAGTTGTTCAATATAAAGACGCAAGGACTTGCCTCATAAGCAGTCGAGTATAAGCAAGATCCTCGTATTATGTACGGCACGTAGGTTGTTATCTGTTCCACAATCTCCCGGTTTTCTAACTGCCTTCCGGAAATACTTGATCAGCAAATCGGCTCTTTCTCTTCCAGAAAAGCACAATATAGCGACACACGATATGAGCCAAATCTCTGTCTGTGTCCTGTGCAGGCACCGAAGTGCAACTTAGTTGCTTAAGAAGTAAGAATTATTGCAGACTTGTTTATTTGACATTACAATAGTGAAGCCATAGTCACTGTGCACAATTTTTTTTTGTTTAAAAAGCAGGGGTTACATTATCGGTTTCAACAAACTACGTCGTCATTTTCAAATGTAAAAAATCAGTTGGAGAATATATAATGGGAATTATGACCATACATCTGACATAAATGACGAGAAATAATGAGACCAATTTTTTTTCACATGTATGGTCATAATTCCCACTATATATCCTCCAACAGATGTTTTACATTTTATAATGACAACGTAGTTCGTTGAAACCGGTAATGTAACCCCTTCTTTTTAAAGAAAAAATTTTTATGGACTGCGACTATGGCCTCATTATAGTAGTATCAAATAAACATTTAAGTTATATTTTGGTCACACTCCTTACGAAAATTATGTCGGAATATAGAATTACAGAGTTGCCCGAATGTAAGAAGGATTTTTGCTAGCAACATTTCAAACAGCCAATCACATATTTATGACGTTGTGTTCTGGCCGGCCTAAGTTTGAGAAATTCTTTCTATAGTTTTTTTTTCATGTTATCAGGATCCACTTACCAAATGAACTACACGTATTTGTTACGAATTTACTTGCAATGTTGAAAGCACTGTAGACAATTACTATTATTCGACTTGCTGAGTGATGAAGGGAATCAATGTATGTACCAAATGGTGCAAGTGTTCATCAGTGTTCAGGATGCCCCTCGTTGTCTTCAAAGAATCGGAGAAAATGCAGTTTCGCTGGCTGAGATAATAGACTGTCCAGTCACATTTACCATGTGTCAAAAGCCTTAATAACCAACTTTTGCAGGTGGGACGGCTGTAAGACCGGCAGGCAAAGGGTCAGTGACTTTCTGGAAGGTACATAAAGGGATGTGTAGCCGTGCGAATTCCAATGCCACAACCAGCTGCGTGATATTTCTCGGTTGACGATCCATTCACGAACAGTCCAGTCCAGATGGTCCAACAGACTCTCAGTTGGGTTTACATCCGGCGAATCTGGTGGCCGGGGGGACACTCTTCGAACCACACACGTATACTGCGAGCTGTGTGACACGTTGCATTGTCCTGCTGCTAGATACCGTCGTGCCGAGCAGAGACAAACTTCATATAGTGGTGGACATGATCACAAGGTTACAAGCATACCGGTGTTGATCCATTGTGCCTTCCGAAATAACGACGTCATCCAGGGAAAGCAAAGACAACATTCCATACACATAACGTTCCCTCCTCCGGCCTGGACCAATCTGATGATTGTTGGAGGCTGTTTGCCTTCGTCGCAGAGGAACAGGAGTCAGCATGAGTGCAGGAACCATCCACCTATTGCTGTGGTACATACGCTGCAACTTTCGTCCAACAGTCGTTTGGGAGACACTGTTGGTAGTCCCTTGTTTCATCTGGGTGGTCAGTTGTTAAACAGTTATACGTCTATTCGTCCGTACACATCTACGCAGCTGCCGTTCACTCCTGTCATCTATGGACTGCGGTGCACCATAGTTGTTTCGGCGCCGGTTTTGGATAACACTGTTTTGCCTTGCACAGTATAATTTAGCCAGGGCGGCACCCGAGGAGTGCCGTTTTGGAAATGCTTCCACCCTTGACCCGAAAGAAAATTATCTTGCCTTTTTGGACGCCAGATAAATCGGCTCATTTCCGCAATACGACAATGACAGCATTGTTAACCGCACCCACCACTCCTCCTGCCCCCCAACATGCTTTTTATACCGACCACTGCTAGCACTGCCACCCGCCATTTGTGAGTGGTTATTGCACATTAACATTGAACATAGGCAGTGGTCACATTAATGTGACTAGACTGTGTGTGTGGGAAATCAGGAAACTCGAACAGCTCAAGCAGCAGGCCAGAAAGACATATCGTGTGACAAAGTTCTTCGATGTAAAGGTCAACAAGATTCAGATTATGTTCCAAGCTGGCCTCATGTGTCACATAGTTTTTTTGACATTTAGGATGGCCGCGGTGGCCGAGCGGTTCTAGGCGCTTCAGTCCGGAACCGCGCTACTGCTACGGTCGCAGGTTTGAATCCTGCCTCGGGCATGGATGTGTGTGATGTTCTTAGATTAGTTAGGCTTAAGTAGTTCTAAGTTCTAGGGGACTGATGACCTCAGATGTTAAGTCCCACAGTGCTCAGAGCCATTTGAACCATTTTGACATTTAGGCAATGTAAGTCTGTTTAACACGCCTGCTAGAAGAGAACTGATCTTTGAGACACTGATCTTTCACCAGAGAAAAATCCACCACTTTGTGAACCACGGATGATGCTGAGGGTATTATATTAGGAAATGAGACGCTTAAAGTAGTTAATGAGTTTTGCTATTTGGGGAGCAAAGTAACTGATGATGGTCGAAGTAGACAGGATAAAAAATGTAGACTGGCAATGGCAAAGAAAGCGTTTCTGAGTAAGAGAAATTTGTTAACTTCGCGTATAGATTTAAGTGTCAGGAAGTCTTTTCTGAAAGTATTCGTATGAAGTGTAGCCAGGTATGGAAGCGAAACGTGGACGATAAATAGTTTAGAAAAATAGAGAATAGAATCTTTCGAAATGTGGTGTAACAGAAAAATGCTGAAGATTAGATGGTTAGATCACATAACTAATGAGGAAGTATTGCATAGAATTGGGGAGAAGAGAAATGTGTGGCACAACTTGACTAGAAGAAGGGATCGGTTGGTAGGACATATTCTGAGGCATCAAGGGATCACCAATTTAGTAAATTTAGGAGAGTAAAAATTGTAGAGGGAGATCAAGAGATGAATACACTAAACAGATTCAGAAGGGTGTAGGTTGCAGTAGGTACGGGAAGATGAAGAAGCTTCAACAGGATAGAGTAGCATGGAGAGCTGCATCAAACCATTCTCTGGAGTGAAGACCACAACAACAACAACGTGAACCACCTCAGTACATCATATTTCACTACGATGAATTATATTTATTGAAGCTGTGGCAGTCCACTTATCATTCATGGTCATCTTCACTAAAAGTTTCGCGAGCATGTGACCACACCGCATGCTGGTTTAAGGCCAACGTTTCGACAACTGTTCCATGTGGTCCATATCAGGGTGGCGACGCAGTCACTCGTTTTGAAACGATTTATTCAAAAAGTCGCTTTTCATTTAGTAACTGCCGTCAAATCTGCATCATAAAACTAAGATGATGAATCACATGAGCACACAACCTGATGAAAAGAATCCCGACATATCTGTGAACACTTATACAGGGTGCGTCCACCCTTCTCCTTTCTGACGGCTTGAAGTTTCCTGGGGAAAAATTCAGTGAGGTGTCTGAGTGTCTGTGGAGGAATTGCAGCCCATTCTTCTTCAAGAGTCTAAGTCAGAAAAGTTAGTGGTGTTTGATGCTGGGTCTGGAGCGAAGTCGACGTTATGATTCATCCCTAAGGTTCAGGTCGGGGATCTGGATTGGTCAATCTAGTTTGCGAAGGACCCGAGTTTGAGTCTCGGTCCGACACACAGTTTTAGTCTGCCAGGAAGTTTCATATCAGCGCACAATCCGATGCAGAGTGAAAATCTCATTCTGGACACATCCCCCAGGCTGTGGCTAAGCCATGTCTCCGCAATATCTTTTCTTTCAGGAGAGCTAGTTCCGCAAGGTTCGTAGGAGAGCTTCTATACAGTTTGGAAGGTAGGAGACGAGGTACTGGCAGAAGTAAAGCTGTGAGGACGGGGCGTGAATCGTGCTTGGATAGCTCGATTCGTGCTGGCACAGTAGCTCAGCGTGTTCGGTCAGAGAGCTGGTTGGCCTCTGTAATAAAAAACTGAGTGGAAGGATCAACAAACGAACTTGACCGGATGTCATGTGACGTCCGCAACAACCAAACACAACGATCAACAACGAACAAAATGCACAAAAAAAGGTGGTAGAGCACTTTCCCGCGAAAGGCAAATGTCCCGAGTTCGAGTCTCGGTTCGGCACACAGTTTTAATCTGCCAGGGAGTTTCATATCAGCGCACACTCCGCTGCACAGTGAAAATCTCGTTCTAGTTTGCGAATGTTGTTATCCATAGAAAGGTGCTGCTTTATGGCACGGCACATTGTCATGCCAATACAATTACCATCACCGAACTTTCCTTCTACTGCACAACAGACAATACTGTAAAATGTGTTCACATCTTTCCACGCTTAGCGTTCTCTTAAGCACAATAAAAGGACAAGGCCTGGCACTTCCCTCACATCTGCCCTTAGTTTGAGGGTCCTTCACTTAAGGGGGGTAGGACGTCAAACGGGCCGACTTGGAGCAGGAGAGGCACCACAGGACATTTTAATTTCCACTGTCTATACTTTTACAAGTAAATTCATAAAATTTTGTCAGCACGACCAGGAGGGATTCAGGATTCACACTCGTAACAGCGGAAGTTCAAAAACATAACAAATGGTTCAAATGGCTCTGAGCACTATGGGACTCAACATCTTAGGTCATAAGTCCCCTAGAACTTAGAACTACTTAAACCTAACGAACCTAAGGACATCACACACACCCATGCCCGAGGCAGGATTCGAACCTGCGACCGTAGCAGTCCCGCGGTTCCGGACTGCAGCGCCAGAACCGCTAGACCACCGCGGCCGGCAAAAAAAAAAAATTCATCATTTTTTCACTTACTATTGGCTGCATTTGTTGATATAGGTACACTTTTCTTCATAAGTAAGAGAGACTGTTCGATGAATTTTGCACAGCATACAAACCATACTTACAGGTGTCTGAAACTCTAGAATCTATTTAATTTATGAAAAAATGAATGAGCTGTTACGTATTAAACTTTATGTTTAGAAAAAAATCAAATTTTGTAGTTAATTATCTCAATTTTTACCACAGTTTTTAATAGATTTGGAAAACTCTAGAGTTTCATACACCTGTAAATATGGCTTGTATGCCGTGCAAAATTCATCAAAGAATCTCTCATACTTGTGAAGAAAAATGTACCTATAGCATCAAATGCAGCCAACAGTAAGTGAAAAAATGATGAAATTTCATATCTAAAAAAAAATTATTTTGTTATGTTTTTGCACTTCCACTGCTATCAGTGTGCATTCTGAATCCTTCCTGGTCATGCTGACAAAGGTGTATGAATTTCTTTGTAAAAGTATAGACAGTAGAAAATAAAATGTCCTGTGGTGCCTCTCCTCCTCCAAGTCGGCCCGTTTGACGTCTTACCCCCCTTAATCTAATCGGCGTAACACTAACGTCTCCTGCCGCTTAAGGCAGTATATTTCTTAACCTACATCTACAGCTTACTACTTCTATTTCATTCTTCAAACTTCCCTTTTGGATTGATTTGCGAGATTCTTCATCGGCACTGAAATTTCACAAACTTTAGCGTCCATTCAACAATCTCTAGGACGTTTCAGACTGTTTTCGGTACTGTGGCCAATTTTGCACCATATTTTTTCAGTATACAAGTTATTTTGCAAAATTTACGCACATTTGGTGGAAACACAGCACGTTTGAATGAAACTGTGGAGCGCATCACAGTAGCAGACCCCGTTAGAATGGCCCCGTAGGTGTGCACTGCTTTTGGTTTTGCGGACACGCCGCAACAGAGGACAGAGCAGGCTAAACGCGCTATTTTGGGCAGCAGTGCAGCTGCACTGCCCTAATGAGCGGTCGCGCCAGAGTCGCTCCGGTAATTAGTTTAAGAGCCGCCCCAAACATGGCCACCGCGCCGTCTGACACACACTGCGCTCAGCCCTCAGCATAGTAGCAGCGTGTCTGTGAAAAACTATGCTGCCGCCGACGTCACTATATCCGTCTCTACGGTACGTCCGTGAGCATATTTACGGGAGACGTCCCAGATATGTCGGATTGCGGTACACTTATGTGTATCTCTTATGATAGTTATGGGGCGTCGGTTGTGCTGTTTTACATACCCCTATGATGCTTGATTCAGTTCTCTGGTGATCTAAGGAGGGAAGCACCCCACCCGCTGATGCAAATTGTTGTTGTTGTTGTGGTCTTCAGTCCTGGGACTGGTTTCATGCAGCTCTCCATGCTACCCTATCCTGTGCAAGTTTCTTCATCTCCCAGTACCTACTGCAACCTACATCCTTCTGAATCTGCTTAGTGTATTCATCTCTTGGTGTCCCTCTACGATTTTTACCCTCCACGCTGCCATCCAATACTAAACTTGTGATCCCTTGATGCCTCAGAACACGTCCTACCAACCGATCCCTTCTTCTAGTCAAGTTGTGCCACAGACTTGTCTTCTCCCCAATTCTGTTCAATACCTCCTCTTTAGTTATGTGATCTACCCATCTAATCTTCAGCGTTCTTCTGTAGCACCACATTCTCTTCTTGTCTAAACAATTTATCGCCCATGTTTCACTTCCATACATGGCTACACTCCATACAAATACTTTCAGAAACGGCGTCCTGACACTTACATCTATACTTGATGTTAACAAATTTCTCTTCTTCAGAAACGCTTTCCTTGCCATTGCCAATCTACATTTTATATCTTCTCTACTTCGACCATCATCAGTTATTTTGCTCCCCAAATAGCAAAACTCCTTTACTACTCATTTCCTAATCTAATTCCCTTAGCATCACCCGACTTAATTCGACTGCATTCCATTATCCTCGTTTTGCTTTTGTTGATGTTCATATTATATCCTCCTTTCAAGACACTGTCCATTCCGTTCAACTGCTCTTCCAAGTCCTTTGCTGTCTCTGACAGAATTACAATGTCATCGGCGAACCTCAATGTTTTTATTTCTTCTCCATGGGTTTTAATACCTACTCCGAATTTTTCTTTTGTTTCCTTTACTGCTTGCTCAATATACGGATTAAACAACATCGGGGAGAGGCTATAACCCTATCTCACTCCCTTCCCAACCACGGCTTCCCTTTCATGTCCCTCGACTCTTATAACTGCCATCTGGTTTCTGTACAAATTGTAAATAGCCTTTCGCTCCCTGTATTTTACCCCTGCCACCTTTAGAATTTGAAAGAGAGTATTCCAGTCAACATTGTCAAAAGCTTTCTCTAAGTCTACAAATGCTAGAAACGTAGGTTTGCCTTTCCTTAATCTTTCTTCTAAGATAAGTCGTAAGGTAAGTATTGCCTCACTTGTTCCAATATTTACACGGAATCCAAACTGATCTTCCCCGAGGTCGGCTTCTACCAGTTTTTCCATTCGTCTGTAAAGAATTCGTGTTAATATTTTGCAGCTGTGACTTATTTAACTCATGGTTCGGTAATTTTCACATCTGTCAACACCTGTTTTCTTTGGAATTGGAATTATTATATTCTTCTTGAAGTCTGAGGGTATTTCGCCTGTCTCATACATCTTGCTCACCAAATGGTAGAGTTTTGTCAGGACTGGCTCTCCCAAGGCCGTCAGTAGTTCTAATGGAATGTTGTCTACTCCCGGGGTCTTGTTTCGTCTCAGGTCTTTCAGTGCTCTGTCAAACTCTTCACGCAGTATCGTATCTCCTGATGCAAAATAATTAAAGGAAATAATAATGTCACGCAAGAGAAACATATTACTAAATTGATAATTAATATGTATGGCCCAGTCATACTTAACAATATGAGTACCACACTGCGCATATAGACATATTGAAAGGATGGATCATCTAACCTATAACAGAACTGTAATATTAGGTTGGTGCACAAGTTCGTAGATTTTTTGTTCTGCATGTTGGTTTTCCAGTGGTTATGCGTTTATTTATCGACTGCCATTACTTGTTTGGAGTTCATGGTAGCAATTTGAGTCTACGTATCGTCATTTTGTCATTTGGAGATAGCGAGTGCAGCTCAGGACGCTAGAAAATGGAGTGTCAAGTGGAGAAACCGGAACGCTTCCGACATATTCTGGCGTTTGAGTTCAATAGAGGGGTGACAGCAACGGAGACAGCCAGAAACATTCGTGCCGTACTTGGAGTTAATTCTACTGAACAGGGTGCGGCAAGAAAATGACATCGTTTACTTGTAATACCTCTTTATATTCGATGAATTATTCTGATGCAATTCTACCCTCGAATGACGTTTACTAATTTTCTATCTTCATACTCGCAGAATCCATGCGCAAAGTAGTTTCATACAATAGCTATGCCATGAGCGCATAATTATTCTTTGTGGTACTCTCTCTGGTGGTTGTTAGAAAAAAAAGCTTCCGAGATTGTCTTCGTGCCGATTAGCCTGAGCATTGTTTGAAGAATTGTAATCTGAATATTGAGATTTATGACAAAAGGTAACTGATACGAAATTGTACGATTAAAAGGGAAATAAATAAATATATATATATATATATATATATATATATATATATATATATATATATATATATATATATATTGTTCCTTCATACAAAAGGTGGGTAACAATTTACATAATTTGACATTTGAGAATTAATGATATTCATCGATATATTGTTTAGTTGTTAATCAGAAGGGAACTTCCGAAAGACTGGATACAAACTTGCATTTAATAATCCAAGAGCTCCATTACTTCTTCGAAAGGTTAAACTTCTTCATCATCATCATCATCATCATCATCATTTAAGACTGATTATGCCTTTCAGCGTTCAGTCTGGAGCATAGCCTCCCTTATAAAATTCCTCCATGATCCCCTATTCAGTGCTAACATTGGTGCCTCTTCTGTTGTTAAACCTATTACTTCAAAATCATTCTTAACCGAATCCAGGTACCATCTCCTCGGTCTGCCCCGACTCCTCCTACCCTCTACTGCTGAATCCATGAGTCTCTTGGGTAACCTTGCTTCTCCCATGCGTGTAACATGACCCCACCATCTAAGCCTGTTCGCCCTGACTGCTACATCTATAGAGTTCATTCCCAGTTTTTCTTTGATTTCCTCAGTGTGGACACCCTCCTGCCATTGTTCCCATCTACTAGTACCTGCAATCATCCTAGCTACTTTCATATCCGTAACCTCAACCTTGTTGATAAGGTAACCTGAATACACCCAGCTTTCGCTCCCATACAACAAAGTTGGTCGAAAGATTGAACGGTGCACAGATAACTTAGTCTTGGTACTGACTTCCTTCTTGCAGAAGAGAGTAGATCATAGCTGAGCGCTCACTGCATTAGCTTTGCTACACCTCGCTTCCAGTTCTTTCACTATGTTGCCATCCTGTGAGAATATGCATCCTAAGTACTTGAAACCGACCACCTGTTCTAACTTTGTTCCTCCTATTTGGCACTCAATCCGTTTATATTTCTTTCCCACTGACATTACATTCGTTTTGGAGATGCTAATCTTCATACCATAGTCCTTACATTTCTGATCTAGCTCTGAAATATTACTTTGCAAACTTTCAATCGAATCTGCCATCACCACTAAGTCATCCGCATATGCAAGACTGCTTATTTTGTGTTCACATATCTTAATCTCACCCAGCCAGTCTATTGTTTTCAACATATGATCCACAAATAATATGAACAACAGTGGAGACAGGTTGCAGCCTTGTCTTACCCCTGAAACTACTCTGAACCATGAACTCAATTTACCGTCAACTCTAACTGCTGCCTGACTATCCATGTAAAGACCTTTAATTGCTTGCAAAAGTTTGCCTCCTATTCCATAATCTTGTAGAACAGACAATAACTTCCTCCTAGGAACCCGGTCATATGCCTTTTCTAGATCTATAAAGCATAGATACAATTCCCTGTTCCACTCATAACACTTCTCCATTATTTGCCGTAAGCTAAAGATCTGGTCCTGACAACCTCTAAGAGGCCTAAACCCACACTGATTTTCATCCAATTGGTCCTCAACTAATACTCGCACTTTCCTTTCAACAATACCTGAGAAGATTTTACCCACAACGCTGATTAAAGAGATACCTCTGTAGTTGTTACAATCTTTTCTGTTTCCATGTTTAAAGATTGGTGTGATTACTGCTTTTGTCCAGTCTGATGAAACCTGTTCCAACTCCCAGGCCATTTCAATTATCCTGTGTAGCCATTTAAGACCTGACATTCCACTGTATTTGATGAGTTCCGACGTAGTTTCATCCACCCCAGCCGCTTTATTGCACTGCAATCTATTGACCATTTTTTCCACTTCCTCAAATGTGATCCTATTTCCATCATCATTCCTATCCCATTCTACCTCGAAATCTGAAACATTACTGATCGCATTTTCACCTACATTGAGCAACTCTTCAAAATATTCCCTCCATCTGCCCAAGGCATCCACAGGATTCACCAGCAGTTTTCCTGACCTGTCCAAAATACTTGTCATTTCCTTCTTACCTCCCTTTCGAAGACTGCTAATTACACTCCAGAATGGTTTTCCAGCAGTTTGACCCATAGTCTCCAACCTGTTTCCAAAGTCTTCCCACGATTTCTTCTTGGATGCTGCAATTATCTGTTTGGCTTTCTTTCTTTCTTCAACATAACTTTCTCTGTCTACCTGGGTTCTGGTATGTAGCCATTTTTGATACGCCTAAACTTCATCAAAGCCAAATATCCGCTTGATCTGCGGTTTCCAGACTGATTATACAACGCTCCCAAAAATACGAAGCATTTTATTTGTACAGATTAGCAGACTACCGCAAAGCACGAGCCTGCAGAGAAGAGGAATCATCGCCTGATTTCATTCTAACAAGAAAAATTTCTGAATCATTTTTAGTGACTGAGTTATGACTGTGTTTCCTATTATGAATGACTGATTGCTCGAACGAATTGAGAACTACATAATTACATAGGTAGGAGGAAAAATTACATACTTTCCACGTTCAGGAAGAACTTCAGGTTTCAATGAAGATCGTTTAAATGCATTAATTCACAATGATCCATGTCAGTGCATTGGAGAACTGTTAAATGTGATGAATTGTGGCTATTCCATCATAGTGTGGCATTTGCATACAGTGGTGGAGGTTCAAAAATGGGGTGTATGGGTACCGCATGCTCTAAGCCAAAATCACATTAATCAGTGGGTGGCCGGATGTGCATATCTGCATTTGGGTCATGAACGACACCGACCATTCCTATCCTGTGTCATTACTGGTGACGAGAAGTGGTGTCTTTATGATAACTTAAGGAAAAGAAAAGAATGCTTGAGACCAAACAAAGCAGCAACTCCCCGTACAAAGTACAGCTTGCTTCGACAGAAGATAATGTTCTGCATCTTGTGGAACAGCGACCGTGTGGCGTACTACGAGCCATCACTGCGGACATTTAATATCAACAACTGAGACATCTTGCAGACGCAGTCCAACAACAGTGACCAGGAAGACTGTGTGAAGTGATGTTATTCTACGATAACGCCGCCCGCCTTCTGCTAGACTAACAAAAGACACTAAATAAGACTTGGTTTGGAAGTCATTCCGCACTCACCTTATTGACCTGCTCTTGTGCCATCAGATGTTCATCTTTTCCGTTCTCTATAGAACAACTTCCAAGGAACCTCCTTCCCAGATAAAATGTGTTGTAAATACTGAAGGAGAATCTATTACTGATGACTAAATTCTCTTTTATATGTATCTGTTACGTTTATTAAACTTATAGAAAAACGCTACGAGCTTACCCGCCAATTCAATAAAAAGATTGATTGTCGAAAGTAAAACACATGAGTTACCCACTGACATAAAGAACTGAAGATATGATACTTGGGTAAAGGAATTCTTCTGATGAACGCTAACCCTGTGACAACTAGTTGAACACGATAAATCGGAGTTACGTGGGTAATACACGAATATGACGAGTGACTTTAAGAATGGTAAGTAAATTACAGGAAGAACACGGAACAATAGGATCGAACACCAGTGGGATCATCAACATGCACACTGAAAGCAAACCAGCTGTCCGCAAATTATTAAAACGGAATAATTGGCTGACGTCGCATCCGTACTGAATCGGCGCTCGCAATGATGGCCCATCTTATCGTACTCATGATGTAATGTTGAAGACAGCAACATGTAGAGGTTGGATATTCGGAGTTGAGGTTTCTCTCTACAGTCAGTGCTCAAGTGAACACATAGTCCCAAACGCCAGCCAGTCTCAGCTCTTACTTGTCGTAACCCTTCCACCACCTAGACGTCAGTGTTCATCTTTCTGGACGCTCTATAACTTCGCCGGTGTTCATTAGTTCGCCAGGGAACCCTTCGGCTACAATGGGTTCTATTCAGTAAAACCCAAGTAAAGATGTTAAATAATCTCGCGCTGTTTCGGATTTTTGCTTTACCTAACCAGTTGTGCTCTCAGATGGGAAGTAAGGCAGAAAATCACTCCCACAATTTCGAAATAGATCTGTGAGACCCCTGGCACATAGGCACGGACGAGAAACTGCATGGTCTACGGAAAATAACAGTAAGAACCAAACAGATCGATAGATTCTGAAAATGTGGACCGAACGTTATTTTGTTGCGTTGTTCTAGAGGTAACGAAGATTCACACTCTAGCCTTTGCGAATCGACAACTGGCTAGAGATTCCTTATCTTGCTAAAAGGCTTGTACGACCACTACTTTGCTTTCTCGACAGAAAGAGGATTTCTGTGTCCTACCCTGAGAATGTGGGATGGGAGAAATGAATGGAAAGGATGCCAGTCTGTATACGTAAGGCTGACACTTCGCCTAGGGCTTTGAATATTTTTATAATAGCCATATGCTCTTAAAAAAACTATTGTCTTTTGCTAGCCAGTTGCTGGCCTCCTAACAGTGCAATCCTTTCACCACATTAAAAAGAGAAGTGGAAAGAAAGCAATACAGGGACAATCACCGGAGGTACTCAGTCTCGATTTTAATTACTGTACAGCGTCAGCGATCGACTACTTGGTCAAGGAAAATGAGCATAAAACTGTTCTGGAATATGTTGGGTCATAGTTTATTAGGATGATTTGATTGTTTCACTGTCCTCCGCTTGTGCCTGTCGTTTGTAACTATAATAACCAAACGCTCCGTCTAGTGAAAGAACTGTACTACAACCTTCGATCGCAGATTCACTATCAGCAATTTCTTGGAAAAGAAATTGAAATAAACTGTTTCTTCTCTATCAATATTGTGAGAAACGTCTCTCTTCGTTTTGTCAAGAAACTACGTCGTAGTTGACGGCGTGGGAGGACACATTTCAGGTACGCCGTGCTCCTATGGGAAATCGATGATGACACGTGATTCAGACTAGGGCTCAAGCGCCATGTCCTCCTCTTCCTTTTTTTATTCGCCGAACGCCACTGACGTCATTGTTGAGTGCCCGCGCTCACAATACGACATTCTCCTTGCGGCTCTATAACAGGCCATCGACCAGCTCCCTTGTAGGTTTCAGCTCCGCCGCTTTACTCTGTTGTGCAGTCGGACTCTTGTCACCAGCTAATATCCGCCTAAATCTGACAAACCGAGTCTTCGTCGGTCAACTTTTTATTATAAATGCTCATTTAACCATGAACATTCTCAAATGTTTCTGCTACTAAACATCAATTAGAGTTCTTTCTCTTTCTATGAATGACAGTGAAGACTTCAGTTTTGATAGCTTTAATGGCGCACGTGCGCCAGTAAAATTCCCTATGTGCTAATATGCAGTGCTGGGAAAATGTTATATTATAAGACGATTTACATCCTGAGGAAACTACGGCATTATTAATGAGGTGAGGAACGCTAGAGATCAAAATCGCGTCGTCGTCTAGCCCAGTAGAAATGAAATGCCAGTAAAAATGGAGCAAGAGAGCAGCGGTGAGCGGTTTGAGAGGTCATCCCAGATCATTTACCGGAAGTGATTTCGCCTAACTGTGGATAACCTAAATTATAATGAGTGATCATAGATTTAAAATTTCGCTCTTTTCAAATACATGTCCAACGCCTTGACCACTGTCCTATTTAGCTCAGTAACAGCTACAGTTGTTAAAAATGAATTAAATATTCGTCCCATATTAAGGGGACCTGCTTGTGGAAAAAGACCAAATATTTGAAGAAAATATTTCTGCTGTATAGAAAAGCGTATTTCATGACAAATACAAAAATGTATAGCTTATGAACATTTTCATTTTCTGCTTGTTCGAAAATTCAGTTTGAGCATATTATTGCACAGGTTATGCGCCCCTCTCTGATTTTAAAACGCGTCAAAATATGTGATGTGTTCTTCTTTTCCATATTTTTTTTAGCTTTTGGGTATGGATCTTAAACACAGATGCATTCTAGAAGGCTCTGACTACTGTAACCTAAGGATAAGCGCATTAGCTGCAAACAAGATCTTATGACACATCTGTTTACTTCTTGCCCTTGGAATTTGGAACTTATAGTTACATATTTACTAAAATCAACGGGGACAGATGAAAATGTGTGCCCCGACCGGGAGGCGTGCCAGAGATAAATCCCTGCAGTCGCGCTATCCTCTGTGTCCCCGGTGGCTCAGATGGATAGAGCGTCTGCCATGTAAGCAGGAGATCCCAGGTTCGAGTTCCGGTCGGAGCACATATTTTCATCTGTCCCCGTTGACGTATGTCAACGCCTGTAAGCAGCTAAGGGTGTTCATTTCATTGTAACTTATAGTTACTGATACGTTGTTCTATTTCAGTGCATATGTTTACTGCCTCAGAAATGCCAATAATAAATAAATTTAACACCAAACGGAGGCTTCAAGTCTCAAAGCAACATCCAATAATACATATCGTTTGGTCCGACAGTCACCTACTAAAATTACATGTACAGGCATAGAAACCACTCACAAGCATTCCTTGCTGTTATGGAGGCTATTAATCCCAAATAAAGGGATACGCAAATATAAATCTTCTTAGAAGATATCTCTCACAGAATCCAGCAAAAGTTTCAACAGTTGCATAAGGGAACGAATCCCAAAAACTGTATTTAGTAGGCTTACAGTGTTGAAAATAGATGTAATGGAGAATGATATTTTCACTCTGCAGCGGAGTGTGCGCTGATATGAAACTTCATGGCAGATTAAAATTATGTGCCGGACCGAGACTCGAACTCGGGACCTTTGCCTTTTGCGGGAAAGTGCTCTACCAACTATTTTCTTTCTTAGAGCTCATTTTGTTCTATATTGTTCGTTGAATTTGTTCGGGGCGGACGCCCTATGACACCCGTTCATGTTCGTTGGTGATCCGTTCACTCAGTTTTTTATTACAGAGGGTAGCTAACCCTCTGACCGAGCACGCTGAGCTACCGTGCCGGCAGCCACCTGAGCTATCCAAGCACGACTCACGCCCCGTCCTCGCAGCTTTACTTCCGCAAGTACCTCATCTCCTACTTTCCAAACTTTACAGCAGCTGTCCTGCGAAACTTTCAGGAATAGCACTCCTGAAAGAAAGGATCTAATGGATTCAGTAACAACTTTCGATCCTGGTTCAACTTCTAGGAATCGTGTTCTGAAAAATTAGATATCCAGGCTGAGGAGAATATGGTTTACACACTATCTGTTATTGATCGTCTACGAGTAACTGATACAGAGAGATCTGTAGAAGCTGTTAACAAGGAGGATGGGATAAATAGAAGAGCGAAGAAAAAGAGTACGGAGTATAAAGAAACATATTACCTACAGTAATATCTAGCTTTAATGTTCTAGAACTATATAATTATAAGCTAACAACTTCGTAATTCTTCTTCTGTGATTTATCAGAAACTTGAATTTCTATGATCCAGGTATACTTTTCTCCTAAATGACTGAAGTGAAATCCACCAAAATTGGCATATGTAATTAGAATGACCTTCTCTACGCTCTCTGTCTACAGTTTCCATAAATTCTGAAATGGTGGTGGTGTGTGTGATTACTGATCTAAATTTTTAGAAACATTTCTTGTAGTAAAATAAACGTTGTACATTTTTCGCAGATTATCATCATAAGAGGAAAGTGGAGGCATACCACACTTTCCGAAAGCCGGCCGAGCGGTTCTAGGCGTTTCAGTCCCGAACCGCGCGACGGCTACGGTCGCAGGTTCGAATCCTGCCTCTGGCATGGATGTGTGTGATGTCCGTAGGTTAGTTAGGTTTAAGTAGTTCTAAGTTCTAGGGGACTGATGACCTCAGATGTTAAGTCCCATAGTGCTCAGAGCCATTTGAACCATTAGAACTTACCAAAATGTTGTCTGTAGTCCATGTGCAGTCAGTGGTACCTCAGACAAACAACGTTCTGTTTATTAGCCTTTTATAAATACTGGTGTCAACGTCACAACATAGTATATATCTAACCGATTTCCGCAGTGATGCTTTGAACTATAACGCTAATTGTTTGTGTTTGAGCTACTTCTGCTCCACTGAGCAGTAATATTGTAGAGGAATGAGAATGTTAAAACCATATCCCGTTCAGGGACGTTGTCCTTCAGTGAATTTTAATTTACGTACTGGATGATGAACAGTCGCTTGTTGATTACTTATGAATATTTCTTCTGTCTTACTGCGTTCGATAACCATTCATGTTAAGTGACATCAGGGCTGTCAATCGGGTTAATAACCACAAACGCTATGGCTATGATTCTTATGTCATTCCAACTCTGAGTGAAATTACTCCAGATATTCCCGAGCTATGCTCTTCATGTCACCCCTTCCTACCAACATGTCCACCTTGAGAGGTTAAATGTCATTGCATCCGTTACGAGTTAGCCCAGCACCACGGTAAACTCTGTGTTCGAAATCAATATAAATCGTTTTCGATTACTTTTACGTTCCACTATTCTCTCACCAAACGCAAACAGTACACTGTTATACAATGAAGCGCCAAAGAAACTGGTATAGGAATTCGTACTCAAATACAGAGATATATAAACAGATAGAAAATGACGCTGAGATCTGCAACATCTATACAGACAACAAGTGTCTGGCACAGTTATTAGATCGGTTAAATGCTGCTACAATGGCAGGCTATGAAATTACTCCAGACATTCCCGAGCTATGTTTAGACAAGAAGAGAATAGAAGCTTTCGAAATGTGGTGCTACAGAAGAATGCTGAAGATTAGATGGGTAGATCACGTAACTAATGAGGAGGTATTGAATAGAATTGGGGAGAAGAGGAGCTTGTGGCACAACTTGACTAGAAGAAGGGATCGGTTGGTATGACATGTTCTGAGACATCGAGGGATCACCAATTTAGTATTGGAGGGCAGCGTGGAGGGTAGAAATCGTAAAGGGAGAGCAAGAGATGAATACACTAAGCAGATTCAGAAGGATGTAGGCTGCAGTAGGTACTGGGAGATGAAGAAGCTTGCACAGGATAGAATACCATGGAGAGTTGCATCAAACCAGTCTCAGGACTGAAGACCACAACAACAACATGATCTTCATGTCACCTCCAGGGGTTAAATGTCATCGGGGCTATTACCAGTTAGCCCAGAACCATGGTAAACTCTGTATTCGAAATCAATATAAATCGTTTTCGATTACTTTTACGTTCCACTATTCTCTCACTAAACGCGAACAGTAATGCCAAGGAAAAGGTTTTATTTCTTTCTCATTATCTTCCACAGTTGTCTACGTCCTGCACTCTTTTAATGTATATCACATTTTATGTAGTGCTGCACAATGTTTGCTTCGTATTGTGATATTCTTAAAATCTGATATAAGAAAAACACGGCTTTATTTCATATTGAGAATTACAACACTAACTCGATCTCTGCATCAAATTGCTATGTTCCACCTTCTTTGTTCTGTAAGCCGCTCTGTCAGCGCCCTGCGAGGGCTATTATGTACGTAGCTGCAGATGTCTTCATTGCTCGAAGGTACACGTCTGTGTAAACAAATTGGCTTCTATCGGCAGCATTAATGCCACACTGTACGTGCTTCTACGCACCTATAAACGCGATGGTTAAAGGAAAGAGTCTCCATTTACTACGGGAGGTATTATTGATCAAAACAAGAAAATAAGTTCCTATAATGACAGGTCCGGAAACCCGTACTGTGTGATAGCGTTTCAGGATTCAGTACAGACGTGAATCACCGATATCTGCGCCATTAATTATTAAGACGACAGGAAAGTAAAGTCGTTCCTGCGCATGTCGATACTCGTTTCCCATTTATCAGCTCACTGTGTACTTCAATGTCATGCCAAAGATATTTTACGGTCAGAGTTACTTGTTTACTCGTAATAATTAAACTTTTTTTCTTTCTAATTTGTTGTGAAATGGCCAGTTAAATATCAGAAGAAATACATATGTCGCATCGAGTGCATTTTGAGTTTCGCAATACGTAGTAACGCAACAGTTACTGACAAGAACATTTCGATGTTTACCCAAGTGCACTAGACGTTCGTAATTGCCAGAGGTGGTTCTCTAAGTTCATATCTGGTAATTTGATCTTTTCTACTCGTTTCGTTCAGAAAGACTAACAGTTTTAGACAATCACATGTTAAGAGCGGAAGTGGAAGCAAGTCGGCGGCAAATAGTCGAGGAACTGTCAAACACTCTTAATCATCCATGGTCTAACGTCAGGAACATTTGTGGTAGATTGGTAAAAACAAACAAAGCTAAGCGATGCATCACATGTAACTTATTGCTTCAACGGCACAAGGCAGAAGCATTTCGTGATCGCCTGATCACTGGAGATGGAAAATGGGTCCCCTGTCATAACTGAAAACTCTAGAGGCAGTGGCCCTCTCCGAATGAATCATCACGAAGTACGCTAAGCCAGATTTACACCCCAAAAAGACGTTTTTGTGTGTGTGGTGAAGTATTCGCGGGGTTTTTCATTTTGAAGTGCTGAAATCTTAACAAGCTGTCAGTGCAAACCCTTACTCTGAAGAACTGAATCGAATAAATCGATATTTAATTGAAAAATCAACAGGAAAGACGTTATTCTGCAACGCTAATGCAAAACCGCGTAGCGCAAGACGAACCCTGGGAAAAAGTGATGAATTCGGGTGAGAGGTGATACCTACCCAGCACACTCGCCAGATAGTGCGCCATAGGATTCCCATTTACTAAGATCGGTACAACACTTTGTTAGTGGCAAATAAGTGAAAACGTGGAAGACGTCCAAAATGCCATCTCCAGAATTTTGCCCAAAAGCCAATTGATTTTTATTACCCGGCATTGAAAATTTCCAGAGGTTGCTTATAAAGAGAGTGATTAAATCACTGACTAAAAACGTAAACCTATTAACAATTTATCTGTTTGAATATAATGTAAAAAACTATATTACTTTCCGGTCTCCCTAATAAAAGTGCTATTGGATGCAGAAAAGATTTACACACGACGGGACATTGCTAGATTTTTGACGGATAGTGCGACAGTGCCTTACCGCAGCGTTTTATGTCAGATGGATTGGTCGAAGGACGTCCGGTAGCATGGTCTTCCATTTTATCGGACCTGAATCCGTTGCATTTCTGGCTGTGGTACTTTTACAGAAATTGGTACATGCCAAAACCATCGAGAATGTGCGGAAATTACAGGAGCGCGTGATCAGCACATGTGACACAATCAGAATGGATCCAGGCGTACTTGAAAGAGTACTGCGTACAGGGCCACTTCTACGTATCAGCCATATGGGAATCAGAGGACAGATTGGCCCAAATTTCAACAGATATTGGTTTCCGGACACAACATAATAGGAACTTTTCTTCTAGTTTTGATAAATACCACCTCCTGTAGGAATATGTGACACTTGTTTTAAATAACCCGTAGAATTGTCTTCTTTTCCGTGCAGCATTGTGCAGCATGATGTAGGTGACGAGTTTACGTAGTCTGAACAACTCCGCGGGCTCTTGTGCGCTGAAAAGAACGCGGCACGTGCATAGGAGAAATGTGGGTATAACATATTGCCTGGCTATTCTGCACTGAGATGACAAAAGTTATGCGTTACATCCTTATATCGTTTTGCACCTCCTTATGCCAGGCGTAGTGCAACGCCTCGAGGTGGTTTGGGAGCAAATGATCTTGAAGTAGCCAAACATAACCATTTCCAGTCAATGGTTGATTCAGTTGGACGAGAGGACCCAGTCCATTCCATTTAAACCACGAATCGACCTCGAGGTGGCATGGACTCAACAAGACTTTGAAAGCCCCCTGCAGAAATGCTGAGTCATACTGCCTCTATACCGGTCTATAATTTCGAAAGTGTTGCCAGTGAAGGATTTTGTGAGCATTATCTTGTTGGAAAATGCCATTGCCACCGCACCGGGAAACACGATCGTCATGAGGGTTTGTACGTGGTCTGCAACAGAATGTTCCCCAGAGCATAATGGAGCCACCGCCAGCTTGACTCCGCACCGCAGTACACGTGACAAGGAGCTGCTCTTCTGGAAGACGACGGATTCGCTCCGACCCATCGACATGATGAAGAAGATATCGGGAATCATCGGTCCATGCAACACTCTGCCAATGCGCCAACGTCCAGCGCATCTCGATTATGTCCCATAAATAACGATGGGATACATGTCGGGCGATCTGGGTGGCCAGATTATTCACTCGAATTGTCCAGAATGTTCTTTAAACCAAATGCGAAAAACTATAGCCTGGTGACATGGAGCATTGTCATCCATAAAAATTCCATCGTTGTTTGGAAACAAATGGTCTCGAAGTAGCCGAACATAACCCTTTCCAGCCAGTGATCGGTTCAACTGGACAGAGGACCCAGTCCATTCCAAGTAAACCCAGCCCACATCCTTATGGAACCAGAGTCATGTTGAGAACTTGGGTTCATAGCTTCGTGGGATCTGCACCACACTCGAAACCTTCCATAAGCTCTTACAACTGAAATCAGGACTCACCTGACCAGGCCATGGTTTTCCAGTCGTGTGATTTCCAACCGATAAGGTCGCGAGTCCACGAGAGGCACTGCAGGCGATGTCGTTCTGTTAGCAACGGCATTCGCGTCGCTCATCCGCCGCACTGTCCTAACAGATAATTTCTTCGTACGTCTGAAATTGATTTCTACAGTTATTCCACGCAGTGTTGCTTGTCAGTTAGCAATGAAAACTATACACAAGCGCCGCTGCTTTCGGTCGTCAACTGAAGGCGGTCGGCTACTGCTTTGTCCATGGTGAGAAGTAATTCCTAAAATGTGGTATTCTGGGCCCATCCTGGCATTGTGAATCTCGGAGTATTGAATTCCCTAACGACTCCCAAAATGGGATATTTCATGCGTCTAGCTCCAACTATATCTTTCCGCGTCCGAAGTCTGTTAATTCCCGTCATGCGATTATAATCATCTGAAAATTTGTCACGTGAGTCACCCGAGTACAAATGACAGCTTCACCAATGCACCGGCATTTTATACTCTACTGGTCATTAAAAGTGCTACACCACGAAGATGAAATGCTACAGACGCGAAATTTAACCGACAGGAAGAAGAAGCTGTGATGTGCAAATGATTAGCTTTTCAGAGCATTCACACAAGATTGGCGCCGGTGGCGACACCTACAACGTGATGACATTAGGAAAGTTTCCAACCCATTTCTCATACACCGTTGCCTGGTGAAATGTTGTTGTGATGCCTTGTGTAAGGAGGAGAAATGCGTACCATCACGTTTCCGACTCTGATAAAGGTCGGTTTGTAGCCTATCGCGAGTGCGGTTTATCGTATCGCGACTTTGCTGCTCGCGTTGGTCGAGATCCAATGACTGTTACCAGAATATGGAATAGGTGGGTTCAGGAAGGTAATACGGAACGCCGTGCTGGATCCCAACGGCCTCGTATCACTAGCAGTCGAGATGACAGGCATCTTATCGGCGTGGCTGTAACGGATCGTGCAGCCACGTCTCGATCCCTGAGTCAACAGATGGGGACGTTCGCAAGACAACAACCATCTGCTCGAACAGTTCGACGACGTTTGCAGCAGCATGGACTATCAGCTCGGAGACCATGGCTGGGGTTACCCTTGACGCATCACAGACAAGAGCGGCTGTGATGGTGTACTCAACGACAAACCTGGGTGCACGAATGACAAAACGTCATTTTTCGGATGAATCCAGGTTCTGTTTACAGCACCATGATGGTCGCATCCATGTTTGGCGACATCGCGGTGAACGCACATTGGAAGCGTGTATTCGTCATCGCCATACTGACATATCACCTGGCGTGATGGTATGGAGTTCCATTGGTTACACGTCTCGGTCACCTCTTGTTCGATTGACGGCACTTTGAACAGTGGATGTTACATTTCAGATGTCTTACGACTCGTGGCTCTACCCTTCATTCGATCCCTGCGAAACCCTACATTTCAGCAGGATAATACACGACAGTATGTTGCAGGCCCTGTACTGGCCTTTCTGGATACAGAAAATGTTCGACTGCTGCCCTGGCCAGCACATTCCTCAGATCTCTCACCAGTTGAAAACGTCTGATCAATTGTGGCCGAGAACTGGCTCGTCACAATATGCCAGTCACTACTCTTGATGAACTGTGGTATCGTGTTGAAGCTGCATGGGCAGCTGTACCTGTACACGCCATCCAAGCTCTGTTTGGCTCAATGCCCAGGCGTATCAAGGCCGTTATTACGGCCAGAGGTGGTTGTTCTGGGTACTGATTTCTCAGGATCTATGCACCCAAATTGCGTGAAAATGCAATCACATGTCAGTTCTAGTATAATACATATGTCCAATAAATACCCGTTTATCATCTGCATTTCTTCTTGGTGTAGCAGTTTTAATGGCCAGTAGTGTACCTTGTGTACGCGATACTGTATATATCACTGCCCCACGACTTTTCTCACCTCATTGTATATAATACATGACTGTCCGTGTCACCTCTACATGCAGATTTAGAGGCCAGTATCATATGTTGACCACTTCGACTATGGTGCCATGTAATGCGAATTTTGAGTGCGATTTGCGACATTGAGTTGCAACATAGTATTGTAACAAGCAGCACTGAGGAGATGGACGAAGGGAAGTATTCAGCAGTGGGGGTGTGTGACAGCGGCAGCAGCAGCAGCAACAGTAGGTGAGGGGAGCGGCGCATCGGCGGCCCCTCGCGGCAGCATCCCGCCCGCCGCCTGCCGCCCTGGAGAGCTGGCCGCGCTTTAAATAGCCGTCCATTGTTCTGCTGCCGCCTTCATTGCGCCTACTTAGCAGACAAAGGCGGCGAGCGCGGCCCGCGGCGCGCCATTACCGCAGATTATCACCTGCACAGCCCCGAGACCACTGGCGGCCGCCGAAGACGCCGGCGCCACGCTGCCCGGACGTCCTCACGCTGTCTCCGCCGAATGCCGCGCCGTCTAGATGAAACTTACCTCTCGACTCCACTCAACTGTATCATTAACAGAATCGACTAAAACACTGCTTCGGCATTAGATACATTGTACACAGAAGGGCACATATGAGGCCTGATCAAAAAGTAATACGAATTTTTTTATTTTGCGGGTTTACGAGTGTACATCCAATTATTAAATTTCTTTTGTGTTGTTGGTGAACCTGTTCCTGATGTATGTTCGCATTTTCAACTGTTTTGAATATCTAGTTTACTGTTGACAGACGAGAAGATTATACTTGTTTTCGAGCGCTTCGCGAATTCTTACTTTCGAAAGAAGATGGATCAAAGAGACTGGATTAAATTTGACTTGAAAAATGGAATAAAGTTCAGCGCCGCATTCGAAATATTGACTGTGGCTTTTGGCGGATCTACTGTGAGGAAGAAAAGAGCTTACCGAATTGATAGAAATGTTTCAAAGAGGGTCGAGGAAACACTGAAGACGACGACCGCCCTGAAACCCCTGAGCACATGAATTACTGGTTCTGAAAAATCGTCGAATCAACATCAGAAAAGTTGCTGATGATGTCGGTATATCTTTTTGCCCATACAAAGCAATCTTTTCGGTTGTTTTGGGCATGAAACGTATAGCAGCAAAGTTTGTTCCGGAATTGTTGAATTTCGAGCGAAAACGACGTCGTGTAGACATAGCTCCTGAACTACGGAATGAAGCCAACAACGATCTACGACTTCTAAACAAGGTTATAACAGGTGACGAAATAAGGATATACACCGATCAGCCAGAACATTATGATCACCGTCGTACTACGGATATAAACCCGTCCAGGCGATAGCAGCGTCACTTGACGAGAATTGACTGCTACACACACACACACACACACACACACACACACACACACACACACACACGGTACATGTAGTATCAGTGAGCGTGTTGCCCATGTGCAGAGTGTGGAAGGCGCACGACCTACACGAGTTTGGCCGAGGGCAAATTGTGATGGCCCGGAGGCTCGGTAGGAGCATTTAGGAAACTGCACGATATGTCGAGTGTTCGAGCAGTGCTGTGGTGAGTGCCTTCAATACGTGGCGAAACGAAGGTGAAACTACGTCCAGAGGTCGTGGGCTTGGGTGCCTATCACTCATTACAAATGTCGGAGGTCGTCGGCTTGGCAAACTGGTAAAACAGAACAGGTGGCAAACTGTGGCGGAACTAACACCAGATTTAAATGCTGGGCAGAGTACAAGTGTGTCTGAACACGCAGTGCACCGAACACTCCTAAAGATGGGCCTCCGCAGCTGACGGTCAATGCATGTGCCAGTTTTAAATCCACGACTTCGGCAATTACGTCTGAAATGTGCACGTGACCGTCGGCACTGCATGTTGGAGTATTGGCAGAGCGTTGCTGGAGCCGATGACTCCCTATACCTTCTTCATCATCCCGAGCGGATGGCGCAAATCTGTTGTCTGCCAGAGGAATATCTCCATGACACGTGTACTGCCGGACGGAGACAAGCTAGTGGCAGCTCCTGCCATTCCACAACGCCAGGTGTGAGATGGAGTGGAAGACAGTGGTGAGAGCCAATTGATGTGATAATGCCCCAACTCGCCAGATCTGAACCCAATCGAACACATCTGGGATGTGATTGAACATGGTGTCAGAGCTCATCAGCCCCCTCCTCGGAATTTACATGAAACAGGTGACTTGTGTATGCCAATGTGGTCCAATTGACTCCAGCGACCTACCAAGGCCTCATTGCTTCCATGCTGCTGTTATCCAGGCCAGAGGTGGACGTACCGGCTATTAGCAGGTGGTCAAAATGTTCTGACTGATCAGCGTATGCGTATGACGTCGAAACCAAGGCACAATGTTCGCAATGGAAATTGCCTGAAGAGCCAAGACCGAAAAAGATTCGACAAGTTAGATCACATGTGAAGGTTAATCTCAATGTTTTCCCCAATTACAAAGAGATAGTGCTCCACGAGTTCTTGCCTCATGGTCGTACAATCAATAAGGAATGTTACCTGAAGTTCCGCGACATTTCCTTGAAGTGATGCAAAGAAAACGAACAGAATTGTGGCAAAACCACTCATCGATATTGCATCACGATAGTGTTCCCGCTCACACCTCAAACCTTTTTCGTAATTTTTTGGCGACAAATAAAACCGTTATGTTGCCTCAGCCACTCTATTCGTCTTACATTGCCCCCTGCGACTTCTTTCAGTTCCTGACGCTGAAAACAACGATGAAAGCATGTTACTTTTCCACCACTGATGAGACAAAAACAGATTCGCTGAAGAAGTTCAAAGTCATAACGAAAAGTGAGTTCCAGAATTGCTTCCAAGATTGGAAAACGCGCTGGTGGAACTGTATCATATCTGAGGGAGATCACTTCGAAGGGGAAAAAGTTGATGTTGGTGAATAAATAAAGATTCTTTAAGAACAACAAAAATTCCCATTCCTTTTTTATCATACATCGTACAGTAACTGAGGTCATCCCACCTTTGCAGAGTACGTTATGGATGTGAACCACAGGCGAACAGATATAAATATCGATCTAGAAGTTCTTAAATATGGCTACAGCGTTCCACAGAAAAGTATTGTAGAAGAAAATTACAAAATATACACTCCTGGAAATTGAAATAAGAACACCGTGAATTCATTGTCCTAGGAAGGGGAAACTTTATTGACACATTCCTGGGGTCAGATACATCACATGATCACACTGACAGAACCACAGGCACATAGACACAGGCAACAGAGCATGCACAATGTCGGCACTAGTACAGTGTATATCCACCTTTCGCAGCAATGCAGGCTGCTATTCTCCCACACAGGGCCAACACCCGGCATCATGGTGTGGGGAGCGATCTCCTACACAGGTGATCGTCGAGGGGACACTGAATAGTGCACGGTACATCCAAACCGTCATCGAATCCATCGTTCTACCATTCCTAGACCGGCAAGGGAACTTGCTGTTCCAACAGGACAATGCACGTCCGCATGTATCCCGTGCCACCCAACGTGCTCTAGAAGGTGTAAGTCAACTACCCTGGCCAGCAAGATCTCCGGATCTGTCCCCCACTGAGCATGTTTGGGACTGGATGAAGCGTCGTCTCACGCGGTCTGCACGTCCAGCACGAACGCTGGTCCAACTGAGGCGCCAGGTGGAAATGGCATGGCAAGCCGTTCCACAGGACTACATCCAGCATCTCTACGATCGTCTCCATGGGAGAATAGCAGCCTGCATTGCTGCGAAAGGTGGATATACAGTGTGCTAGTGCCGACATTGTGCATGCTCTGTTGCCTGTGTCTATGTGCCTGTGGTTCTGTCAGTGTGATCATGTGATGTATCTGACCCCAGGAATGTGTCAATAAAGTTTCCCCTTCCTGGGACAATGAATTCACGGTGTTCTTATTTCAATTTCCAGGAGTGTTATTAAAAGTAGAGCTGAACATGTAACAAGCTCCCAGTAAATAAACGAAAAAGTACAAACATATTCACTTTCAAGCTCCGTACATCGCGTCCAACATTTATCTAAACAAGCCTTGTTTGTAGTGTTATGCGGCCACCATATTTTCATTCCACAAGCCTTTCCCCCAACATAATCACGTTTTGTAGTTAGTGAAGAAAAACAATATCTGTGGGCCTAGATTCTAATGTATCTCACTTACAGGACGTGCACATGTGTAAATTACTACATGGTCTTAATTGCTGCCAGCACAAATACGAACAGCGGACGACATTAATGTCCTCTGCTTTTACACTTCCTGTCTTGTTTATGCTTGGGCACGCGTTACCCTTTTTATATATCAAGGTGGTATCTGGGAGCGAAATGCAACTCATGTTGGAACAGAAGAAGCCAAAGGGTGTGTCTTGTAACTCTGCCGTTTTGTTTTTGTCTGTATTCGAACACTCAAATTTTATTGAGAACTATCATTTACTTGGAGCAGTGAGCGAGGGAGCGTGAAACCGTGATGCGAATATTCTTTCCATTGTGGATAAAAGCACTGAGAAGAAGTTCTGCACAGATTTGTCTCCAATTCAGATATTAGGAGACAATGCAAAATGTATTCATTTGATGAAGTCCAAGAATATGGGTGATCATTCTGCCACTGAGTCATCTTCCTCATTTCAGTATTTCATACAACGCAGATATGGCCAGAAGTTGCAGAGCGCTCAGATCATAGTCCATCTGAGACTCTGCTCGAACATTCTTGAAGTCCTCATGAAACCGGAAAATTTAAGGACAGAACTTTCTTTCAGTTGTTTTAGCGTCCCTTTCATTTGTTTTCGGTTAAAATTTATTGCACACCGTTATTCAAGACTGAGTTCTATTTTGAAACGGCAACACGCTTCCGAACTAGTGGCCAATAGTTGTGAAAGCTCCTAAGCGCATGACTTGAATAAGGGTGGATACCTGACACCCAGAATCGCAGATTCTAGTTGAGGCATCTACCCCCAACCCTCGTTTCAACTGAAACAAAAAGTCATTTTCATTATTTATGGAATAGAGCGCGTAGCAAGCATGTTTTTATACAGAAACACTTCATCATTCTTTTCATTATCTTCTTCGAGTGCGTCACATTATGTCTCTCAGTAGTATTGTTTGTTTCATTCAGTCATCTGTGACAATTACCCACAGTAATTCTATCACTTTCATTGTAGTTCTTTTTTCACCTGGTTTTTATTCTTCCAGCATTATTTTTGCAGAATTACTTGGCCACTAGTTAAAGTATGAACTACTCTCTACACGTCCTCTCGTCTTTGCGACTACAGGAAGAGAAGATGTTCTCAGAGAGCACACTTGGAATTTTATAATCTGTTGAGCTCTCTTCATATCAACCTAAAATACGTCAAAGGCCTTGTGACGCACTCAGTCTGATGTCTACCTGGTCCAAAAGAAATCTAGGGTCTTTTTTATCAACTTTTGATCTACATGTTCATTTCATACAAGTATTACGGATAAGTACACAGAGTTATGGGATACCTCCTAATATCGTGTGGATCCTCCTTTTGCCCTGCGTATTGCAGCATCTCTACGTGGCGTGGACTCACCACATCGTTAGAAGTCCCCTACAGAAATACCGATCGATGCTGCCTCTATAGCCGTCTATAATTGCGAAAGTGTTGCCGGTGTAGGATATTGTGCACGAAATCACCTCTCGATTATGTTCCATAAATTTTCGAAGGGATTCATGTTGGACGATTTGAGTGGCCACACCATACCTAGAATTGTCCAGAATGTTCTTAAAACCAATCGTGAACATGGAGCAGTGTCATCCATAAAACATCCATGGTTGTTTGGGAATGTGTAGGACATGGATTGCTGCAAATGGTCTCCAGGCAGCCGAACATTACCGTTTCCAGTCAAACATCTGTTCAATTGGAACAGAGGACCCACTTTAATCCATGTAAACACAGTTCATACGATTATGAAGCCGCCACCAGCTTGCTCAATGCCTTGTTAACAACTTGGGTCCATGGCTTCGTGGGGTCTGCCCCACACTCGAGCCATAACGTGAGCTTTTACCAACTGAAATCGGGACTCATCTGACCAGGTCAAGGTTTTGGTTCAATGGATATGGTCACGAGCCCAGGAGAGCTGCTGAAGGCGAGGTTGTGCTGTTAGCAAAGGTACGCACGTCGGTGATCTGCCGTCATAACCCATTAACGTGGAATTCCGTCGCATTGTCCTAACGGATACGCTCGTGGTACGTGCTACATTGATTTCTGCAGTTGTTTCACGCAGTATTGCTTGTCTGTTAGCACTGACAACTTTACGCAAACGACGCTGTTCTCGGTTGTTAAGTGAAGGCCGTCGGCCACAGCGTCTTCCTTGGTGAGAGAGAATGCATGAATTTTATATTTTCGGCACACTCTTGAGATTGTGGACCTCGAAATAATGAATTTCCTAACGATTTCTGAATTGGAATGCCTCATGCGTCTACCTCCAATTATCATTCCGCGTTGAGAGTCTTTTTAGTTCCCGTCTTGCGTCCATAATCAAATCGGAAATCCTTTCACATGAATCACCCGAGTACAAATGTCAGCTCCGCCAGTTCACTCCGCTTTTATAGCTTATGTACGTGATACTACCGCCATATGTAAATGTGTATATCGCTATCCCATGGCTTTCATTACCTCATTGTAATTGACCCATTAAATGTTCCTGACCTTTTGTACTGTTTTTGTTTACATATTTATACATGTTATTTAACAACAAACCTTTTTCATCGGGTCTTCGAAGTAAAAATTTACAGCGCATACATTTCTTTTTCAGTCTTTTTCTTGTATGAGAATATGCTATGTGATAAAAAGGTCGATTATTTCCGTCGTGTGGAAGCTATCTGCAGTAGCAGTCGAAACTTCGATTGTGTTGTCCATTGGTAGTGATGGGACACCGATAAAAACAATCGATTCAATCAGTTGCTGGAAAACAATCGTCCCATTCGGTGGTAGTTTTACCTCTAGATGGAATATTTCTTTCATTCTTTCGAATGAAAAAATTCTGTGGAATTGTTGAACGAAAACAGTGGATTCAGTCGGTAGTGGTTTTTCGAAAGGATTGGATTGTTATTGATTCACTCATTTCGAGTGAGACCACTCTGTGGGAGGAACAGAACTGCAGCAATCGACACAATCCGGTGTGACTGTGGCTGGATTAATAATTCAAGTGGAACCACTCTTTCGTCTTTCTGTCAGGTGCACTTGCCAATCTGAATATGAATTTTAGGCGATTTCCCCTGACTCATGTAGGCGAAAGCTAGACTGGCCGACTATCCATAAAATATTAACAAATGAAGACAGTATCTTCCACGCAAAAACACTCCCGAAAAAGCATTATATGTTTGAGAAGCACGCGATTAAGTCAACGAACAATTTTTTAAAAAGTATGCTTTCTGTACACGTCACCTCAGCATTTTCCAAAAGAAAATTGTCGAGGATAAGTGCAAACTGGGAGAAAGAGAGCAACTCAGCTTCAATAAATTTAACTTAAAAAACAATCAAAACCGATATTTAATGCAAGAAATGAAATAAATCGTGTTTTAGTAAATAATTGCATCACTTTTGAAAACACTTCATTTATAGAAACATACTATTGATGTACCGTTTTTTGAAATAAATTACGTTATTTGTCTGTAAAAAAAGTTGACAACAGTGAACACGCCCTATATATAACCGAAGACTCTGGAGAAATAATGTAAGTGAAAACACTCCAACCTGGAAAGTCAAAGAAAAAAAATGCAGGGTGTCACTTCTAAGAGGCGCCAAGCGTATTTTCAGTGGTTTTTCGGCAGATATTTTCAATTTCGCTTTAGCAACGTGTAGCTGGAGTCAGCCCAGCCCATGTGCTGCCGTATATGGCTCTGAGCACTATGCGACTTAACTTCTGAGGTCATCAGTCGCCTAGAACTTAGAACTAATTAAACCTAACTAACCTAAGGACATCACACACATCCACGCCCGAGGCAGGATTCGAACCTGCGACCGTAGCGGTCGCTCAGTTCCAGACTGTAGCGCCTAGAACCGCTCGGCCACTCCGGCCGGCCGCTGCCGTATAAGAGCACTGCTCAGTCACTGCTAGAGTACTGATTATTCTTCGCGTTTCACTGTGCCTATTAATACATATCGATAGAATGGATAAGGCACTAGACTAATGAGGGACTGCTCTATCGAATGGGGGCGTAAAATTCCAATTTAAAAATCATTTTTTTTATGACGAGAAACTAACCGACGCTTTTTCTGTCAACGTGATGAGTAGTATTTCTTTGGCCTGACTCCAGCTACACGTTGCTAAAACGAAATTGACATATCTGCCGAAAAACTACCGACAATGCGCCTGACGGTCCGCAGGAGAGACAACCGGTACGCAACTGACGTTACCGTTAGAGACTGGTCAATTGGTTTTTCCATGTTGAGTGAAACCATTCGTGTTCGAATGGTGAGTGAAATACATTTATATTACTGACGTGGCTGCAGAGACTGGTTTTATTCGGTTGTTTCATTCCACTGAAAAAACTGATTGAACGAAAGAACAATCTACGGGCCAATCGACTGTTGAGACGAGTCGTTTCTCCCACACAGGAAGCGTTCGTGTACCCAGAAGAATTTGAACTGAAATGCTCTACAGCCGCGGAAACCTACGCTCTTCTATTTCTCTTGCTCTCGTGCATGCAGACAACCGTAAAAATAGCTTCAAAATGTGCATCGTGACTGCGGCAGTAACAGATTGTATTCTAATTTCTGACCGCTAGAGTGTCACTGTTAAACAGTACACGCTTCGAACATTACGACACTGTGTGTCTCTCATCAATCCTGTCAATAAATGGAGAACGCGTTTGAAAACAACAGCGTCGCATACAGTTTGCTTCCATTTTACATCTCAGAATGCCAGAACATTATGCGTGCCGTGTCGTTATATACTGACGCCAATGATTTGACCTTTTCACAACACGATGGGCGACTGTTTGTTCGCAGAATTACGTCAATCATTAATTTAATTCACAGAGGCGAAAACTGTCAGAAGCAATTTTCCGGTGTTGGGAAGATGGTGAATCTGGACGCACACACGTATGTCTATCGCTACAATTCTGCTTCAGGAAACAATTATAGCTCTTGTAATTAGACACATATGAAAATAAATTTGCTTGATATTTCAACAATAGGCCTGTATGTAAAGTTTGTAAAAAGCTATATCTGACAAACAGTTTTTCCTATGACAAAAACAGTTTCTTATACGACAAACAGTTTCTTATTCAGCAATTCTGACCGTCGAAATAACAGTTACTGTTTGGTTTCGAAATTTACTATCATCTTCAGGTCTCAATAAACACAATTAACCCCTTATTTCGTCAAAATTTGAAAAACAGGTATGCTATGTTTTGTTTTGCTCGGATCTGAAGATGGTTGTGAATAGCAGGACACGTCATTAGCCGCTTATCAAAAATATCTGTGCCAAACAGTGTTTCGTAACGTCTAAATTTTTCATACACGTTAGTAAAATTACCTCCAAGTTCTGTGATGAGTGGAGAACTCCGAATATCTTGTCACATGCTCGTTGTTTCGCCTTTAGCGGAAGTCATTCGATTTTAGCACTTGCGTTCCATGGCGTCGCTTGAATGATTCCCCATTCGTCTCTAATCTGTTTATATAATTTCCTTACCAGGTCGCGTGCTCGTAATACCACCGGTGGCATTAATCTTGCAGAGGGCAGTATTCGTCATACATTGGGTCATCAGTGTAGTAATGTTCGCCAAATGTACAGATGACTCTAAGTACCATGGGACTTAACATCTGAGATCATCTCCTATAGCGATTGATACAAATGGTGCAACTTATTAGATTTAACCAGCGTTATCGACATAAATTGTATCTCGATGTGACAAAACGCCGGCCGGTGTGGCCGTGCGGTTCTAAGCGCTTCAGTTTGGAACCGCGTGACCGCTACGGTCACAGATTCGAATCCTGCCTCGGGCATGGATGTGTGTGATGTCCTTAGGTTAGTTAGGTTTAAGTAGTTCTAAGTTCTAGGGGACTGATGACCTCAGTAGTTAAGTCCCATAGTGCTCAGAGCCATTTGAACCATTTTTTTTTTTTTTGTGTCAAAACTCACAGGATAGCGATATGCACACATACAGATTGCGACAGTATATCGTACACAAGATATAAAAGGGCAGTGCATTGGTGGAGCTGTCCTTTGTACTCATGTGAAACATGTAAACAGTTTTCCGACGTGATTATGGCCGCACGACGTGTTTTAATAGACTTTGAACGCGGAATGGTAATTGGAGCTAGACACATGGCACATTCGATTTAGGAAATCGTCAGGGTATTCAACATTCCGCGGTCCACAGTGATAAGAGATTCAGGTGTCATCTCTCACCACAGACGTACGACGTACAACGAACGTATCTGTTAGGACAATGCGACGGAATTTGACGTTAATGGACTATGGCTGGGGACGATCAACGGCAGTGCCCTTGCTTACAGCACGACATAGCCTCCGAATCTTCTCCTCGTGTCGCGACCATATGAGTTGGACCCTAGTTACTGAAAAACCTTGGCCTGGTCAGGTGAAGCCACGAATTCGGTTGGTAAGAGCTAATGATAGGGTTCGAGTATGGCGCAGACCTCACGAATCCATGAATCCAAATTGTCAACAAGACACTGTGCAAGCTGGTGGGCGGTCATAATGATATGGGCTGCGTTCGCATGCAATGGACTGCCTCCTCTGGTCCAACTGAACCGATCATTAACTGGAAATGATTATGTTAACCTTCGTGGAGACCATTTGCAGCCAAAAAACGGTGGTGTTTTTATGGATGACAGTGCACCATGTCACCAGGCCACAATTGTTAGCAACTTGTTCGAATAACTTTCTGGACCATTCGAGCGAACCATGTCATCATCCAGACAGCCCGAAATGAAACTTATCGAACATTTATGGGGCATAATCGAGAGGTCAGATCGTGCACAAAATCCTGCACCGCCAACACTTTCGCTCAATTTTTTTTGTAGGGGACTTCCAACGACTTGTTGAATCTGTGCCACGTCAAACTGCTGCACTACACCGCGCAAAAGAATGTCCAGCTCGATGTCCCATGACTTTTGTCACCTCAGTCTATTAATAAATGATCAGCATGTAATAGTCAACTAATCTGGGCATACGAAAAGTAAACTTCTATCTGAATAACATAAACATTTAAACATATATACTCATCCATTTTGAACATTGTTAAAGACTGCAAATGTAATGTTCTCAGTGGCTAATTTGGATAGACACTGGAAGCAGTCACGATTTACTGTCTCGAAATACTGATTCTTCCGTGAGCTAGCATTCCAATAAATACGTCAATGGAGACATCTGCACATTTGTGCTCTGTATAATTCCACCAGATTTCGAGTACTTTACGCACTACTTGAACGGCTATAACGTCACACAGTTGGACGATCACTCCATTACCTCTCTTCCCAGCACATGCGTAATTCTTTATAGCTATTAATAAGAACTCTTCTATTAGCGGCATGCGCTACTTTTCGACATGAAAATTTGATAAGCTAATGATCGTACTGTGATGAAGTGTCATAGCTCAGGTCTCCACATTTTCATTGTTAAATCTGAGAGTGTACTGCTTGTTTCGTTGTCCTTCGCGTATCAGTTTTCTCTAAAAGCCAGCATAAGACTAAGAGACTGTAGTGGCTTCAAACTCAGCTTAGAAGAGAACAAATGTTTCAATGTATTAAACTACTCGCTGATTCTGATCGAAACATCGTTCTGTTTCAAATGAATGTTTCACAGTGTGATAACATAGTTCACTGTCATAAAATGAAAAAAAACCACCAGCTCACTTGTTTCCAGTGCAGACATTCCACCTCCTCTTGTTAATTAGTGGACAAATGTTACATAGTATCCGAAAGCAAGAAACGATGCTGGAAAATAGCTCGCTCCAGCCAGTCATGAAATTCTCCTCAGCACACACTGCGAGCACTGGAGATCGATTACGTTTTTCGGATTCAGATGCACGAAGAAATAATTTCTGTAACGCGTCGGAAAGTGTCATAACGGGTGTGGTTACGTTCATTTTTTACCAAGGTGTCAATTCTGAAAGATTGCTCTGTTGCAGCCTACCTTGTACTAAAGTGGCCGTCACGAAAATAGGCAGCTGAGGCTGCATGTGTCAGCTCCTCACATCTCACTCTGGTTCACTCCTCGCCCTTTAGTCGATCGCTTGTCGCAATTTCTTTCTTCCGTGTGATTGGGTTCGCTTTGTTCGTAAACTCGTTCCGCTTTCCAGATAGTTATGAGTTACACTGAAGAGCAACGCTTTGAGTTTAGCATAGCTGACACCCGACATCATCTTGATGTATGGCGAAACCGACAAGACATCAGAAAACTAATTATGTAATAACTAACTAATAACAAATTTCTTAAAGTTTTTTTAAGAAACTCCCGCATGGAAAAGAAGCTAGACAGAACATTAATTTTACTCGTGCACAGAAATTGACAGCGGCAATCTTAGAAAGACCAGTGCAAAGTTTTAGCGGCATCCTTTAGCTTATAGAGGCTGTATGTGTGAGTGCTGTCTTTCATTCGCAACGAAAGACGTATAAACGGTCAAGTAGATTTACTCAGAAGAGAAAAAGAACTGGTTCGTGACTTGGAATACAGAAATAGAGGAGGGTATCTTACGACAAGTACACATGTTGATTGACTGCAACACAAAATTGAGTAAAAGGGCTCGGATACGTCGGTTCTTTTCCCTCTATAAAACATTGGTTTCGATTTCAGAAAATCTACTGACGTAAGTATATTTCTTAAGGAACGAAGGGATATTATCGCCTCGAGAGCTAAATTTTTGCTGGCTATGCATTTACTGCATACAGACAACAGTAGGACTGTCAATTATCAGGACTACTCTAAGGGATACGATGGCCTACAGGTAAAGCAATTTTATGATACTTTCGTACTGGTGTTTTGAGTGATGAGTGAAGTTATAAAGTGTGTGTAACAGCGGCAAATGTAATCTTTTCGTAAGGTAGGGAACATCCACAGCCCTCTTTAGGCGGCCGGCCGGAGTGGCCGTGCGGTTCTAGGCGCTACAGTCTGGAGCCGAGCGACCGCTACGGTCGCAGGTTCGAATCCTGCCTCGGGCATGGATGTGTGTGATGTCCTTAGGTTAGTTAGGTTTAATTAGTTCTAAGTTCTAGGCGACTGATGACCTCAGAAGTTAAGTCGCATAGTGCTCAGAGCCATTTGTACCATTTGTACCCTCTTTAGGCGAGCCGTGAGAAGTTGCAATTCCTCGTGGCACTGCCGCGTTCATAGGTGATACGATACAATAATGATGTCTCAGATGTTACCAACATTAATTTCATAATTTTCTTCACAAACTTCTAGCTGGAAAATTATACGATGTCAAACAGAATGCAAATTCTTCTGCAACTACATTTATCTTTACACTCGTGAAACAGTTTTACAACTCTTACGGTATTTTACTTTTTATCTCTTAATTTTTTATGCTTTCTCGATAAAATATGTATCGCATCCATGTATAAGCTTTGAGAGTGTTCATAAATCTTTTCAATGCGAATATGTTAACACTTCTGTCTTTTTCCTCGGGTTGAAATAAAAAATTCTTTTCTTGAAGATTTCTTTTAGCATTTCTTTTTCGCTTTTTTCCTTAGTTTTCCTCGTAACTCTGGCAAGACTCTTCTTTTGGAAAACACTCCATCATATTACAGACTAAAAATATGGACGTCTAACATTTTTCGGCGTTTTACTAACATTTGAAATTATAAAGAAGCGAGACAACCACGATCCAACGAATTTCGTTACGCCCACTATAGCACAGACGAGAATTTGTTAAAGTTACTGTAATCTAAAAAGATGAAAACCTTAAAATACATGGTTAGTCAAAATTATGTTAACTCTCAAATGACAGAAACAATTTATTATCTTTACATATACCTATAAACGGAATACATCGAATATGTTAAATGATGTGCCTCAAGTGCTAAATATCTGTGAGCTCATCCTGTTAGCCACCACGTTCAACACCTAAAAAACCACCGATTAACAACAGCATTTAAAGCCGTACACACATTTCACTGGGAATGGATGATATCACATCCCGTATATGCTCCTCTAGGTCACCGATGTCACGAACTTTCCTACTGAGAACGCGCTCCTTTACCATGCCCCATAATCAGAAAGCACATGGTGTTAAAACTGGATACTGTGGAGGCTAGCACAATGGTCCATCACGATCAGTCCACCGACCTGGAAACGTCGCATCACGACATTCTGTAACACTACGGGTCCAGTGCGGTGGAGCGCCGTCTTGTTGGAAATAACCTGCAATGTGAATTTCTAGTGGTAGCTCATCGGTTGTGTACTGCTGAAAAATCTGTAAGTAGACGTCAGAAGTCTGTACTGCTGCAACATCTGTAAATAGACGTCAGAAGTTAATGTTCGTATATCAAAAAAGTAGGACCCAATTACTCTAGTATCGGGCACAACGCTCCGAACGTTCATGTTGAGGGAGTCACATTCACGGTCCAGAATGACTCGTGGGTTTTCGGTGGGCCAGAAAATAGTGTCATATCGGTTCAGAAATCCACTTGCGTGAAAAGTAGCTTCATCGCTGAACGCCATTCAGGATATCTTGCCGGATATTCGTCATTACAGCTAAAATCAGACAGCAATCCACCCACTTACGTTTCAGCGCCAATATTAAACCTTGGGCGACTTGGATTTGGTATAGTCTCATCCCGAGGCCGTGGTTCAAGATGCGACAACCGTTTTTTGAGGAATTTCTGTTTCCAAGTTGCATCGTATGCTTCATTTCGAAGAATTCTGCAACACAGCTTCATGTACAACAGCGATGTTTTGTTCACATCTTCCTGGTCTTGGACGTCCTTCACTGCCTCGATAGATGTTAACTACCGATCCAGTATCCACAAACTTCATGTAGTTGCGATGCATAGTTAAACGGCTTGGTGACTCACGTACAAATCACTGTCGAAATTTTTCACGGACAAGAGTCGGCAAACTACACACTTCCGTTAGGCTTGCCACAAATCTTCTTTTCTTCAGTGTCAATCATGCAGCCATTATATGAACTGAAAGTAGAAGAGATTGAAGACTTTACAGTAATTAGCTCTGCTACAACTAAAAATAAAATACATCACATGTTATATTACATTTTAGTTCACTGCTGGCCATTAAAATTGGCACACCACGAAGATGACGTGCTACAGACGCGAAATTTAACCAACAGAGGAAGATGCTGTGATATGCAAATAATTAGCTTTTCAGTGCATTCACACAAGGTTGATGCCGGCGGCGACACCTACAACGTGCTGACATGAGGAAAGTTTCCAACCGATTTCTCATACACAAACAGCAGTTGACCGGCATTGCCTGGTGAAACGTTGTTGTGATGCCTCGTGTAAGGAGGAGAAATGCGTACCATCACGTTTCCGACTTTGATAAAGGTCGGATTGTAGCGTATCGCGATTGCGGTTTATCGTATCGCGACATTGTTGCTCGCGTTGGTCGAGGTCCAATGACTGTTACCAGAATATGGAATAGGTGGGTTCAGGAAGGTAATACGGAACGCCGTGCTGGATCCCAACGGCCTCGTATCACTAGCAATCGAGATGACCGGCATCTTATCCGCATGGCTGTAACGGATCGTGAAGTCACGTTTCGATCCCTGAGTCAACAGATGGGGACGTTTGCAAGACAACAACCATCGGCACGAACAGTTCGACGACGTTTGCAGCAGCATGGACTATCAGCTCGGAGACCATGGCTGCGGTTACCTTTGACGCTGCATCACAGACAGGAGCGCCTGCGATGGTGTACTCAACGACGAAGCTGGGTGCACGAATGGCAAAACGTCATTTTTTCGAATGAATCCAGGTTCTGTTTACAGCATCATGATCGTCGCATCCCTGTTGCAGGTCCTGTACGGGCCTTTCTGGATACAGAAAATGTTCGACTGCTGTCCTGGCCAGCACATTCTCCAGATCTCTCACCAATTGAAAACGTCTGGTCAATGGTGGCCGAGCACCTGACTCGTCACAATAAGCCAGTCACTTTTCTTGATGATCTGTGGTATCGTGTTGAAGCTGCGTGGGCAGCTGTACCTGTACATGCCATCCTAGCTCTGTTTGACGCAATGCCCAGGCGTATCAAGGCCGTTATTACGGCCGGAGGTGGTTGTTCTGGGTACTGATTTCTCATGATCGATGCACCCAAACTGCGTGAAAATGTAATCACATGTCAGTTCTAGTATAATATATTTGTCCAATGAATACCCGTTTATCATCTGCATTTCTTCTTGGTGTAACAATTTTAATGGCCAGTAGTGTAATGTCCATTTCAATGTTAACATAATTTTGAGTTACCCTGTGTTTCTTCTGCACATAAATATCAGTGATACAGGCAGCAGGTGTCTGACTGTGTGTTTTGTGCGTCAGTGTTTGCAGATGTCGAACGCGACTGAGCCGGGAGAGCGGCCCAACTCCGGCTCTGGTTGCCGCCTGCGCGGGGGCAGCACGTCGTCCAACCCCGCTTCTGGGGCCGGCTCTGGGGGCGGCGACGGCGGTGGTGGCGGCGGCGGTGGAAGTGGTGGAGGCACGGGCGGTGGAGGAAGCGGCGGAGGCGGCGGCGGTGGCACGGCGGGGGGTGGCAGCGGCGGCGGGGGCGGCGGGGGCGCCTCGACGCAGGCCCAACCTCAGCCTCCCAACTCCAACTCTGGCGGCGCGAAGCAGGTGGCGACGGCGGCGGCGGGGCAGCCGCAGCAGCGAAAGCCGTGCTGCTTCTGCTGGTGCTGCTGCTGCTCCTGCTCCTGGTAAGGCCGCCCGCCCCTCTGCTGCAGTGCTCAGCAGCCATTCGCAAAACATGGCACGTTTCAAAACTCTGCCGAGAAGCATTTTGCTATCGCTCTAGCTGGCGCCTTTGACGGAACACGGTTGTGTTCTCCTAAAACATTCAGCGGTGTTCATATACACTTGTACAGGGGATGCTTCTAATAATGGCCACCACAAATGTATCCGGAACGAGTAAATACACTATCTGATCTAATATACCCAGACACTCTATGTAGTGCGGAGTACATTGCTAGATTTTATCAGAGACGAACAAGCAAGTACGAAAGGAGGCGGGGAGTATTGTGTCATCAGTAGAGAAACAGTAACAGCAGTCTGAGTCGTTCAGAAGAGCTCACTGGCTTCCAACGTTAAAAACTCACTTACATAGTCAGGAAATTCGCCACTTTAGCGGAAACCAACGCTTGATGTATTTATGCACTCGATCTGGTTGAATTTGAGCTGGTCTACCTTAGTAAACACAGCCTGTATAGAGCATTATTAAGTGAAAGTTCCATGGTATCGTCATATACTCTTTAACATACAAGGGTTCCCAGAAAGTAACACATTGAACTTTTTTCTTTAACAATTCGTTATTGAACACAATGAGCATTACACAAGCGAAAGAATGGTGTTTTATATACACGCCTTCTTTTTTCACGTAATCTCCATCCGTTTTATGGCCTTCCTCCAGGGCCAAACAAGGGCTTGCATGCCCTATCGGTACCAATCCTTGCCCTGGTGGCGGAGCCAATGCTTCACTATGTTAATCACCTACTCAAAGTCCTCAAAATGTTTTCCACGAATGGCATCCTTTAATGACCCAAACAAGTGGATGTTCGACGGGACTAGGTCAGGGCTGTAGGGTGGATGGGGTAACACTGTCCAAACCCGTTTTGCGTTGTGTTCAGCAGTTCTCAGACTTGTGTGGGGCCGAGCGTTATCGTGTTGCAGCAAAACATCTCCGGTGTTGCTGTGACACCGAAGTCGCCGGAAGCGTGTCTTGAGTTTTGTTACTGTGTTGACATACGCTTCTGAATTAATGGTACCACCTCTTGGAATCACATCATTGAGAATAATACCTTCACAATCCCAGAACATGATGATCAAGACCTTTGGCGGAAGTAGTTGACTTGAATTTTTTCTTCTGAGGGGAGTGGAAATGGAGCCATCCCATCGACTGTCGTTTTGTTTCGGGCTTAAAATGGTGAACACAGGTTTCATCACCTCTCACAATCCGAGACAAGAATGCCTTCCCCTCAGCTTTAAAACGTTGCAACAAATCAATACAAATGTTTTTTTCTGGGCGATTTGTGATCCACTGTTAGACACCATGGGACCCATCTTTCACACACTTTTGTATGTACAAGAGTGCTGATGATTGCATCCACACTTTTTGCTGATTGACAGATGCAGCGCCAACTGCCGAGTCGTAATGCGTCCGTCCTCAAGAATGAAAACATCAGCTAGCTGCAACGTGTTAGATGTGACACCGGTGGATGGTCTCCCCGAGCACTGCAAATCGTGGAGCTCCGCCGAACCGCCTCCTGATGACCTCACCCTCCGTGCCCAGTGACTAAATATACTTCTGTCGACAGCAGATGCTCCATAGACTCCTCTGCACAAGCGTTTGTGAACATTCCGCAAAGTTTCTTTCTCTCCAGTGAGAAATTCAATGACAGGGCGTTGCTTGTAACGTACATCACCTACAGACGCCATTTTTAAACTGTCCTGCAGCTACGTTATCAGTCGGAAGTGACGGAAAATTGGTGCGCTTACTCAGAAGACTTCAAATAATACATACGTAACGTTTCGTATTCGTAGCATTGTTTTCGGCTGAGAAAAAAAAATGCGGTGCATTAGATTCTGGAAAACCTTCGTACAATTGCCACACATCATCTACTTCATTCCCGACACACACCTTTCGAAACTGCATGGGCTGCAGTTACTGTCCGCTCTTAAAGAGGTCATAGTTTACAGTGCTAAACTGCACAACAGATTACGAGGGCTGTCGAATAAGGGATGATAATAATTTTTTTCTGATAACATACCTTTACTCAAAATTTTGATGGTCCTTCTCAAAGTAATCTCCCCTGAGATTGTCCCAGCGTTTCTGCCAGTCTTCAAATACATGTTAAAAATAGAAAAAAGTCACATGGGGATAAATCCCGTCTATAGGGAGGGTGAGGGATGCACTTCATTTTGATTTTTGCAGGATATTCAGTAACAACATTAGCAATATGCGGCGGCGCATTATCGTGGTGCAGCTTCCAGCCTGCTTTACGGAAATGTGGTCTTTTGCGCTTGATATGGACTTGCAATGTTTTCAGGACATCCCTGTTGTATAGTCCAGTAACTGATGTGCATGCAGGTACAACATTCTGATAAACCATTCCATGAATATCAAAGAATGAGATGACCATAACTTTTCCTGCAGAAGCAACCACTTTTGCTTGTTTGGGGGTTGGTGATGAAGGAGATTTCCACTCTGAGCTTTGCTGTTTGCTCTCATGAGCATAATGATGTAGCCAAGTTTCATCAGCAGCGATTGCATTTGAAAGAAACTCCGGACCTTCCTGTAACATCTGCTTTAACTGCATACAGACCTGCACGGAAATTTCCTTTTGTTCAGGAATCAATCGCTCAGAAACACGTGTCATGTGTAACTTTTCTGTCAACAACATGTTGGAGTCACCCAATGAAATGTTTAGTATTTCGGAAAGTGATCTTAAGGTAATTCGTCGATCCTCTCTCACAATGACCGCAGCAGTGTTGATGTTTTCTTCCGTAAGAGTAGTAACTGGAGCACCGGGTCCTCCTTCCTTTGAAACTGATTGTTTCTCCTCTTTAAACATTTTAAACCACCTTCGAGCTGCACTGTATGGAAGAACATTCTCTCCATAGGCCCCCTGTAACATTGTATAGGCCACAGCTGAAGATTTGTTGAGATGAAATCAGAATTTCAAAGCCGCGTATTGTTCCTCGCGTGTTACCTCCACTGCAGCAGCAGGCGATACTGAACTTGTCCGACCTTGCCTGCCTCTCACAGGCTGGAACCAGGTGTCACAACAATGAAACTACTACGGCGTGTTTGTTGCTAACAGAATATCATAAGATTAAATGTTAGTGCGAGAAATTATGACCATAAAAAGTTATGGTCATTCGTTATTGAACAGCACTCGTAAAGTGTCACTTTTTCCAACTTTATCATTTTCTGCTATTGTGATGCGTAACCTAGAGACTTCGCTCGAATGTGCATACAGTTCTTTTCTGTAACGGTCCAAAAGTGTTGCTCCCTGCGACGTCACGCTCGTACTCGGCGATGCTTCAAACAGCAAGGTGTCGGCACACACAAAAGAATAACGAAATCCAGAATTCCAAAGCTGATATTAGGTGTAAACTGGTTAATGATGTCACTAAATTTCACCACAATCCTACCCCACGCCACTGTGAACGTGCCACATCACGGGAAGGTCGCCAAACCTCCCCGTAACCGCATCTCGCCATTTCTTTTGACGCATCTGCCATGGAGATCATAGCCACGACGTCCAGTGTTGAAAACACGCAGTTTTCTTATAGGTGGCCGAGAAAAACATTTCGGACAAACCGCTGCTCAGAATCTACGCGAAAACGGATCAGAAAATGTCACAAACGATTGAATGAACCATCCATTCCATTCGGGTTTTCATTTTCACACATTTTGCTGTCGAAAACTACAGTTTGGAGAGCGATGTGCCACAGGACGACGGTCTTGACAACATTCGGTACTGATGACACTCTCTAGACGATTCAACTCTTCTAGCGTGGCAGCAGTTGTTAGTCTGCTAAACAAACTTTGAACCTGATCAACAGCAGCAAAGAGTGTTTATGGCTTTTCATCTCTCCTTTTTCGTGTGCTTGGAGGGATGCAACATGACACACATGTGAATAAAACGGCAAAGTTCCTTCTACACAGTTTTGTTGGTCACTTTAAAAATATCCAGGGACATCTATCCATCAACTACAAAGCTCCTTCAACAATTCTAAGCTGAGTGGCGCTATGCAGTTGCCTTACCTCCTGCTGGCCACATGCAAATTCTGAGTGGTGTCGAAAGGGCTGCATATTCTTCAAGTGCCTAGGAATCTGTGAATGGGTGTCTCTGTACAGGGACATTACTAAAGTGTCCAAGAAAAGTGCGTTATTGGCACTGAGGATATTGCCGTAGGGGGAGTTGGGGGAGTTTAGATGTACACTTTGCCATTTTATTAATGTGATTTTCAATGTCGCACTTCCCCATCCACACGCCACTCGAGGGCATTATAAAGGCAGGACGAGAAACCATAACCACCGTTTTCTGCTTTGAATCACGTTCAAATCTCTGAATGTCATTTGAAGGTTAATCTTGAGAAGTACTGTGGAGATTTAGATATGGTTTTCACTAATAGGTAGTCTGATTCACAAAGGAACTTTGAGTATACAAATTATGAAAGCTCTGCCAGCCATGTCGTCCAGGCAAAGACATTTATCGATACTTGTGCAAAGGCAGGGTGGGTCACTAGTAACAGTATGTTTCCACATTCCTTCAGTTAAATTAATGTAAAGCAAATAAATACTTTCTTGTAATCCAGCTTATTGAAGTGAAATCTTTTTTTATGAAATATCGATTTTTGTAACATAAACGTTGTGTCATACATCAGTTGTCAGAAATGCGTTTGACGCAATAATATTAATTAAAAAAAATAGAAATTTACTAAAAACACAGAAATATATGTAGAGCACAATAAACCCCAAAAAAGGTGCTGTTCTAATCAAACAACACAGATTTCAAATTCCCAGGAGTGTAGGTTTTCAAATTCTGTTTGCATTCGTTCCTGCAAATGTTCAACGTCAAAATTCTGGATGGAATTACCCTCATATGTTAGTGTAAATCAGACTGAAAATCGATGTGTGTGGCGTCTGGGTATCATGGAAGCCACAGTAATGCATTGCCAATCGATTCATCAGTGTTTTCAGTTAAAAAAGTATCGTCTTGTAACCATAACAACTTTTCCTTAAACGGCTACAGATATACAAAAAGTGGACTATTTTCCACTTCTGGAAACATATATACTTAATTAATTAGCATAATTTACTTTTTTTAGTCATTAGCCTTATGAATGGTTTTATAAGGCCCACCACGAACCCCTCGCCTGTGCTAACCTTTATATCATCAGACTACACTTGCAACCTATGTCCTCTATTAACTGTTGTATGTATTTTACTCTCTGTTTATCTCTACAATTTTTACCTTCTACGACTCCCTCTAGTGCCTGCCGACTTTTGTCAGGTGACGATTGAAGTGATCGCTTTCTCAAGAATCTATGGATACCATTCACTGGATCCCATTTTAATTGGAACAAAGCTGGGAATCCTCTTACATGTCGGTCAGCGGGTTTGAAGGAGATGTAATACATCACCGAAACTTGTTGCTCAATAAAATAACAATTTTGAAGTTTAGACGGTTGAAAGGTGTTTTAATTTTACATTTTACCTAACAGCCGAATTCTCAAACCATCTGTATGAAGATGGACATACAGAGAAGGTTTTGTTTGTTCACTCTGCCATTCGCTCTTAAAAGTCACTTTGTCGCTCTACAGAATGCTTTTGTAAACCTTAGGGTCGGCTTCTTGTCGGACTGTGTACAATTCGCAGAATTCCATACGCCTATCTGGACATCTTCATTTAGGCATTGAAGTAAAGTAGGCCTTTATGGTTTCAATTTCAGCTTTTTCTGAACGTTTCGTAAGCCTCTTCTTGTTCTTCCATAATCCTTTGACGCTTTTATTTAAGATTTAGTGAATGTGAAACGTCCCCTTGGAAAAATTTATACATGACTGTGCTTAAACTGACACACAATATTTTTAGCGCAACGCAATCTATCAAAGATCCCTGCAAAAGAATGGCCCTGAGTAACATTAAACTATACCTTTCAGAAATCACTTACCTCACAAAAATCTTCATTACTCGAACTACTGCAATACAGCGAGCGCTACTACTGCCAGCTAAATAAAAGATTCAAACTACGGAAGGCACTAACTACTGATAGGGATAGTTAGCAAATGAAAGATATTAATAGAGAACAAACAATGTATTTACCTTAATAGTCATAATATATATAGCAGTTCATGACAAATTACAAAACACCGCCATCTCTCTCCCCACATCCACCACTGCTGGCGGCTCACCTCCAACTGTGCTTGTTCGTCCCAGTTCCAAATAGTATTTTTTCCAGTGAGAGGACAAAGTTTTGGTGTAACAAGAATTCGCATATTCAGAAAACGACGGTAAAAATTTACGAGACCTAGAAAACTGCGGATTTGTTTTTTTGTGGATGGAACTGGAATGGCTCTGATTGCTTCTAGCTTTTCAGGATCCGACTGAATGCCTTCAGAAGAAATAATATGTCCCAAAAACTTCACCTTTGTCCTACCGAATTCAGACTTTTCAAAGTTAACTGTAATTCCAGATTCTGCAAAAATACGTAACAAACTGTTGAGGATGCGGTTATGTTGTTCCCATGAAGCTTCTGCTATTAGAATATCGTCCACATATAAGGTGATGTGACGTTTTAAGAACTCAGGTAATATGGAATTTAGCCCGCGAATGAATGCTGCTGAAGAAATGTTCAAACCAAAAGGAAGTTTCCGAAACTGATAACAAACGCCGAAACAAAGGAAAACTGTGTATTTGCTACATTCTGGATGAAGTTCGATCTGATAAAAGCTGGATCTGAGATCAACGGAAGACAACACTTTTACACCATTAAAATTTTGAAGAAGTTCTTCCATCGTCTGCGGCCTGTCTCTTTCAGGAATAATGATAGTATCGATTTGTCTCGAATCTAAGACAAGCCTGATCGATCCATTTTTCTTCTCAATAACATGTAACGGATTGTTGTATGAGCTTACTGCAGGCTCAATAATGCCCTCGTCAAGCATAGATTGTATTTCTGTTCTAACACGGTCCCTATAATGTGCTGGAATTATGTATGGTCTAACACAAAATTTAGTATGCTCACGAACACGAAATTGGTATTGAAATCCCTTGATTGTTCCTGTCTTGTGAGTAAAAACTGTGGAATGTGCTTGTAAAATCTCAAAAAGGTCCTGCCTATCAGTGTCATTACAATTCTCGATTGTTTGAATTTTATTCTGAATTAACTCATTAGTTTCAAATATGCCGTCGATATCATCCCTGTCAGTACTTGCAGAGTGATTGTTAGTGTCTAGTTCCGTAGAGAATTCCGAACAGTTGTCTAACAGAAGGTAAAGCCGATTAATTTCCTCATCATGGTTTGAGAGCCAGTCTTCAAATTTCAAAGCTATTGACTTACCTTCTTTCTCTAAACTTATTTCAGCATCGTGAAAGCTTAAGATTGCTTTGTATTCATTCAAAAAGTCTACTCCCAGTATAATTTCCATCGACAGTAATGGAACAATAAGGAAGTTCATAGAGAAGCTGTGACTTTGACAAAAGAATTCTAAGTTGGTTTGTTGGCGTACATCTACACTTTTTCCAAAGATTGCACCTTGTAATTTAATCTTACATAACGGAAGTGTGGGGCAATCGTTCGATTTGTTGCATTTGCTAAAAGCTGTTTCACTAATTACTGAAATGGGACTGCCAGAGTCAAGTACTGCCGTAAATTTTACGTCATTTACAGTAATGTGAATCACAGGATATGCAATGTTGTTATGTTTTACGTCGAGTTCCTGGAGTAAGATGTCCCTAATGTCTTCCATTTTTACGTAATTACTAGCTACGGCAGCTGCGTCGTCAGTTTCATAACTACGTTTTGTGGCTGCCAGCGGTGTGAGTCTTTGCCTATTGTCTCTTTGTTGGCGCGCGTCGTTATTGGGATTAGGAGACCTAACTTCCACAAATTCACGTTGTCGAGAGTGCTCTGCTCTGTTTAAATCCCGCCAGTTCTGATGCAATTCAGGTCTGTCGTTACGATCACATCGTCTGTCGTCATGTCGGTAGTTCCTGTAGTTTCTTTCTTGTCGGTTAAGTGGTGGAGAATTTCTCCCTGAATCGTAACTGCGCGCTGAACTGTTGCATCTTAAGTTATTCTGTCTCCCATAATAATAATTTTTTTGGTTCCCATATGGTCTGTTTCTCTGATTGTCTCTGTGATAGTCATTACCGCGGAGAGGTGATCTTTCCCTGTAATTATTACTACTCTACCAACGGTTGTCATACGGGTGGTGCCTGTTTTGGTCACGATTTGTGTTGTGAGAATAGCCTTGTTGCGTCCAGTTATTATTTCTGTCATCGCGGAAATGTGACGGATGTGACCTGTAACTGTTGTGCTCCTGTTTTCGCGTTCCGCGGTTGTCAGTGTCAATTTCCAGTTCTTGTAAGAGCCCCTGAAAAGCTTCAATGTCGTCTTTGCTACGTCCTGCCAAAATAATATGCCATAAATGTTCAGGTAATTTGATTAAGCAAATGCAGATGAGTTCTGAGGGGCTGTATGGGTTTGACAGGTACTGATTCTTGTGCAACATGTCTTAAAATATTTCACAAGACTGGAAAATTCAGATTGTTCGAAATGTTTCATCATTATGATGCCATGTTTTACTCGGTCTTGTGTGGCTTGAGACCAATATGCTGAGAGGAAGGCATGGTAAAATTCTCCTTCACTGTGGCAATCGTGAATGACCGATCGCATTCTTACAGCTGGTTCATTCTCTAAGTAGCCACACATAAATTCTAACCTGTGCTCCAATGACCAGTTGGGAGAAAAACAATGAGAGAATTGATGGAGCCACGCTTGTGGATGAATGTCGTTGGCAGAATTCTTAAACGTTTTGAATTTACGTGTAGTAATGAACAACTTATAGTCAAAATCATCGTGTCGGCGAGTAGCATATTGGTCATTGTTACGTCGTGTCGGCGGTTCCATCTCAAAATTCGGTGCACCTTGCCAATTTCTTTCATAATTTCCGAAATGCCCTGTATTATTATTTTGTGGCTTTTCCGTATTTCTAAGTTCCTCTTCCCATGTTGGAGCGCGAGTGTCCTCTGAAATATGAAATTTTTGTATTACTTGTGCCAACTGATCTTGTACTTCCCGCATTTCTCTTTTGTATTGCGTATTAATTTGATTCTGATTTTTTTTTTAATTTCTTAATTTGTTCATACTCTTCTGTGTCAGTGATGGCTACAGGTCTTGTGTCATTCAGATCATCATCTACCTTTGCAGATAAGTTAGTGACCTGATCCGAAAGTTCGGCTACTTTCTCTGATAGTGAACACATTTCCTCAGTGTGTTTTTCTGAACCAAGTTTCAGAGTGTCCATTTGTGTTGAAATCGAATCTACTGTGTCCTTTAAGTTTTCCTGAGTTTTTGCAAGTTGCGTAACCGAATCGGTAGATGCAACTGAGTCAATTTTAGCCCACAAGGTCTCATGATTTTCATGAACAATGGTTTGCAGTTATTTTATGGCTGCTTCGTGATTCTGTAATGCATTTTCATGCCGCGAAAAAATAGGTTGAAAATGCTCACAAATTTGTGTTTTTACATCATTACAGACTTTTTGACATTTCGATTCAATGTTATGTAACTCAGTAGTTAAATCTTCACGTGTTTGTTCAAGTGTGGTGTCTAACTTCCGAAGATTTTGTTCCATTGTGTCTAACTGTTGCTGTGTTTGTCTCTGGTGTTGTTCCATTGTGTCTAACTTTTGAAGATTTTGTTCCATTGTGTCTAACTTTTGAAGCTTTTGCTGTGTTTGTCTCTGATTTTGTTCCATTGTGTCTAACTTTTGAAGATTTTGTCCCATTTGTTGCATTAATTGTAATAACAATGCATTAGTGTCTGGAATCTGTTCCTCTACGCTTTTCGGCAGTGCATTTGCACCAGCAACATTCACATTTTGACAAGCAGAAAATGTATCTTGACTTATTTGAGAAAACGGTGAGGACGCAAAACCTGAATCTACAGTATTTGCAAAATTGTGTCCTATCATTTCGGATTCCTGAGGCGAGCTGTTGCCGACCGATCGATCGATAACGCTTCCTTGTTCACTACCTGTTTCACTGCCTACACCATTATTTGCTGCCCGCTCCATTTCCCTATGCACAATTACCAAATTACTACTTAGAATGTCTGTTAATTCACTACACAGTGGTGCTGATAAGCTACACTCGTTGTCACTATTATTTTTCAGTTTACTTTGGAGCCTAGTGTTACGTTTTTCACACGCCATTATTGTCACAATATTTCACACGATAACACAGAAAAGCACAATTTGAAGTGCAAAAATAAGAGAACACATTAACATAGCACAGAAAATAATATCTAGTTAATTGCAGCTGCGAAATACTTGGTGCAAATCTACATGCATGCCACAACTGTTTTACTGTGCAACAATGAAAAACCACAACTACAAAGTAAATTCTCTCTCGCGCTAGCAATAAACAAAAGCTACACTAATTACACAAACTACAAGAAAAAATGAAGATTCCAGTGAGGTATCCTGGCAGGGTCGCCATATGAAACGTCCCCTTAGAAAAATTTATACATGACTGTGCTTAAACTGACACACAATATTTTTAGCGCAACGCAATCTATCAAAGATCCCTGCAAAAGAATGGCCCTGAGTAACATTAAACTATACCTTTCAGAAATCACTTACCTCACAAAAATCTTCATTACTCGAACTACTGCAATACAGCGAGTGCTACTACTGCCAGCTAAATAAAAGATTCAAACTACGGAAGGCACTAACTACTGATAGGGATAGTTAGCAAATGAAAGAAATTAATAGAGAACAAACAATGTATTTACCTTAATAGTCATAATATATATAGCAGTTCATGACAAATTACAAAACTCCGCCATCTCTCTCCCCACATCCACCACTGCTGGCGGCTCACCTCCAACTGCGCAACGCTACGCACTGTTCACATCCAGCTGCCGCTGCCCAACACTACAATGGCAGACAACAATGCAAACTAGCCACAGACTGCACACAGCACAGCCAGTGATTTTCATACAGAGAGCGCTACGTGGTGGCGGCGTTATGAATATAAGAACCTAAACAGCCTACTTACATAAAGAAAACATTAACAGCCTACTTACAAATGATATTGCACAAAACATTGTGTGATAATATTACGTTTCTCTTCTATAGTTACTCTCGCCTACCTGAGAGAGGAAGATACATTACTGACCCCCTCTCTTCAAATCTTAACTTGATTTTGCGAATGCCTTGTCGAGTTGGAGGATGGATATTTGTAAAATGTTCCAGAAGCAAATCACAAATATCACTGTAATTATGGTCGATTTTCACCATGTTTGTAAAACGAACACATGATGTTCTGTAGCTAAACTTCTGTTAATGCTTTCAGATAAAAACAAACTGCCTTTTAAATGTTTCTCTGGTAACAACAGAAACGTAACCCCAGACTGCTAGTGTCAGTTGACTTATGGGTGCTAGACACTAGTCATTTTCACAACTGACTGCCAGGACTCTGTGGAAAACAAAGACTAAGGATCGCTAGTCACAACTGACTCATGGCCCTCCCCATACTATGTATATTATGTATCAGTTCATGAAAAAGATCTGGCAAGAAATGAATGCGTTGGTTTGTAAGCTTTGCTTTAGAGTATAAATCGGACTGGTATACTTTTCGTCTGGTTTCTGCCTCTTTGTGAGCTTTCGATTGTAGTTATGTCAAACATACCTAAGGTGATATGTTTAATTTCTACATGAAGACAGGAAACCTTGCGATATTTTTATGATGTGTTATGTGCTAAACGGCGTACAAGCGAGCATCAGATTGACTGTAGGATAGGACAACTTTTTCCGAAATGTGAAACGAAATGACAACCATTTCCATGCCAAAAACCAAAAAAAATTTATGAAAACGCAACAGGACGTAAAGAAGTATACGAAAAATTTGTATGAAACAAAAAATATTCGATTAAACCGCAAATAATGCAGTCGTCAGTCTACAGGACCAAATTATCAGAATACCAGTTGGTTTATCAATTACTATTGTAAATAACGTAAATGAAAACACTTGCTTAACAAGCGTAAATTGTGAAATATATTACATAACGAGCGAACATTTTTCTCTTTGGATTCAACATAAGGTGAAAAACAAATAATGTTTACGAAAGTACGGCAACCTGTCCAATAAAAGTGCATTTCCTCGCAGCAGCATTCAGTTGCATACTACTTCCATTTATCTCACTGACTGAAACTATAGAAATTTCTTTCATGAATGTATTCAAAACCACACCGATAATCTAAAAGCAAGAAACTGAGGCTGAGACAACACAAAAGGAATAAGGGAAACCATTTCATGTTTAAATATGGCATTACTGGTTAAAATTACTTTATATACCAAAATTACAATTCTAATCAGTGGAAGTTTTGAAAAATTCGGTTACATTAGTTCAACTACTTTTAAGGAATGTTATAGGTGAGCAGATTTCTGACTGAATAAACGTACTTTTTGTCACGCAACTACAATTTCACAAATTTTCTGCCAAAAAATGATAATTAGTCCTAAGTATTTCTATAATCGTCAACAAACAAACGATACTCTTTACCCATTATGAATAAGTTTGTTACCCTAATCGAAGCAACAGCAACATAGACTACAAATTAGAGCAGCATGCATACAGTGTTGCACACAACAGCTACTACCACAGTTTCTTCGCAACAGGAACGCTGGACAAGCCTTGTATAGGCTTAAAGAAGTACGATGTTCTGTTTTAGGATGTTTGATGCTGAACTGCGCAGACTATATGGCATGGCGTGTCCATCTTCCGCCATTGACTTTGTTAGGAAGACACTTTGCAGATCCCCCAGACTTGTGCTTTATGCTGTGGTGAGTGTTTCATCCCCTAGCACTATATGACAGGGGAGGGGAAGAGTGGGGGGGAGGGGGGGAGGGCTCTCAGCAGTACAAAAGGCCACACTCTTCAGACAGATGGATTAAAATATGCAAAAGAGGATACGACATGTTGTAGTAGCAGGGCTATTCGGTAAGTAAGGCGCGATCGGGCGCGAAATGGAAACCATACTGAAAATAAAATTATGCTTTTCACATATATGTTGGGCAGTGCCTCTAGTATATCTATCGATCATGTCACGTTGTCCTTTTCAGTTCTGAGTGCACAATGAGCACGTAAAGATGCATAAAAAATAGTGTTTCCAGCCAGATATGAGAGCCTGGCGAGATATTTCGCCTTATGTCATGCAACTCACATAACATAACTGTTATGCATTTCCTGCTCCATGAAAACACTCAGCTGCATTCTGCAGAGGGAATGAAGATGCTCCTGCAGCATTTTAGATGGGAAGTGTTTGATGGCCCACAGTGAAGCCCGTAATTGGTTTTCCCTGAGTTTCCTCTCTGCTGACATGAACTGCAGGCTATGAAGAGAACATTTTGGTACAGACAACGAGTTGTGGACGAGTGCAGAGAATTGGCAGATACCTTCTATGACAAGGGTACTGAAATGTTGGTACAATGCTATAACAAATGTCTAAATTGGAGCAGCGACTATGTAGAGAAGCAGCTGGAAGGTGTAGTAGCTGATTTGCAAATAAAACATTCTTAATTTTCTCAGTGGTTTATATTTCACGGCCATTTGGACTTTACTTTCCGAAGAGCCCTCGTATATGCACGGCTGGATACCTGCACTTTCGGCCGCTAAACACACGGATAAGTCTTTGCGGACGAGGCACGGCCCCTGCAAGTTGTTTGTCAACAGAAGAGCTGCTGATCCGTTTGCCTCCAAGCCTTCTGCATTCGCCACAGTGCCTGAGTACATTTGGCTGAGAATACTTCACTTGTACTTAAAAAGAGAAAACAATTACACATAAGTTACAAAATTATTAAAAGATGATTATGGCGTTAAAATATAAACTGTTGCATTTTCGTTTTGATTTTTATATGTGCATTTACACTGGGCCAACAACATTTAGACCGTAGCCCGGCACTGGAATTAAATTCCAACCAGTTAATGTGGAGCAGAGATGAATAAGGAATCCATCTAACTATGATACAGGAATCGAAGTGGGAAATCCACTGACAATATCAGCTTTCACAAGGGACAGATTGATATGGTTCACTGTCTGGAAAAGAACGTCTAGGAAATTGCGAAGCTCCTGTTGTGAGCGTCATGGAAAATGGCTGAGGACGATGAAAGCACAAATAGGCGACAAGGTGTGACTATCGATCACACAATTATTTCTTTTACACGCCACAAGTTACCTGTCGATTAATTTCTGTCCATATCGGATCACCTTTTCGGTACGTAATAAATTTTATCAAAAATGTAGCTATATTCTAAGAAAGTAGCTATATTGTAGGAAATATCCATTTTATCTTGCTGACTTTATAGATATACTTGGTGGATAAACTTTTTGGCGTTTGACGGAAGAATTCATTTTCCGGACCCAAAGCATTTCAAAAAATGTTCAAATGTGTGTGAAATCTTATGGAACTTAACTGCTAAGGTCATCAGTCCCTAAGCTTACACACTAATTATTCTAAATCATCCTAAGGACAAACACACACACCCATGCCCGAGGGAGGACTCGAACTTCCACCAGGACTAGCCGCACAGTCCATGACTGCAGCGCCTGAGACCACTCGGCTAATACCGAGCGGCCCAAGGCATTTCGATAGAATAACTATTCGTACCATAAAACGTCACAGCATGTGTCAAATAGTCGTACATTCGATGTCCTTTAACATTCGATGAAAATACTGTGGTGTTTCTAAAGTTCACTCTGTTGTACCCAAGCCCCAGAACTGCTCCTGGATTGTGCAACACATTCTGTATCTTTAGGACAAATAGCCTCCTTTTCTCACCCCTCAATGATTTAAATGAATAAAAAATTGCTTACACTGGAAGTATACCTTTCACGTGAGAAAGAACCGTTGTTACGTTTACGTTTGTCTGCAGTTTCCTGCGTCTTGTCTCAGTGGTCTGATTCTCTTATATACCGCAGGAACTGCCTAAGCATGTTCCAATGTGAAAAATTCGATGATTTTCTTAAACTTCCGCTTTTATTGATACATTCACCGTGCAGAAATTTATTATAAATAGTGCAGAAAAACTAAATAACAGTACAGCTTGTGTTTGATTACACCTGCCAAACTTATCTCCCACTAAAGAACTTCACATTCGATCAGCATCATGACTAATATTTACTTTAAGTAGAATGCATATTATGAGACTGACACGTTTCTTTCCGAAATGTTTGGAACAATGACGTCAAAATGAAATACTTTGGTCCAAATTTCTAATAATTTGAGTTCCATTCGCCTGCTTTTCATTTTCATTCAATGGCGACGAAAAGTATGTTATTCTATATGATAATCTACTCTCAGCATCTTTGTAAAAAGAAATGTAGTACCTATCGAGGAATAAACCACTTGGATTCAACCTATAAATTATATGGCAAAATCTTGAATGCAAGACTTAAAGTATCATGGAAATGCTAATATCTGAAGAACGACCAGGTTTTAGAAAAGGAGGAAGTAATTCCTCCTCGGCATTGAGTAGAGTCGACGCAATGATTACTGTTCCTACCGTACATCGTTTGCATAGTGCCCGTTGTTTGTTCTAGCATTCCATTTTGCTGCACGGATAATAAGCGTGCGTCAGGTAGTCTTCGACACAGAAGAACTTTGTGTGTCCACAGGGATTTATTCCATATTTTGACATATTCTTTAAGCAAAGAAAAAATTACTGCGCCATGGGTTCCTCAGTGCTTTACCGCTGAACAGAGGCAGAGGCGGGTGGGTATCATAATCTCTTTAAAATAAAGATTCACGTTGAAGGTGAACCGTTGAGGCTAGATGATCTGAGCTGAAATCACAGCCCGAAACAGTTGCGACGTAGGCTGTAAACGTTAAATAAGTGATGAAACTGATGACTTTTTCTTATGGTTACAAAGGCCTCATCATGTCAGACAGAGAGCCTTTAGGTGTAATTGCCACGGCAATTTATTGTTGTACAGGAAAAAAAATGCAAGGAATGTGACGTCAGTTGTTGGACGCTGTGCTATTACTACTTCAGGAGAATGATCGCCTGAATAGTTGAGTGAATACATTTGGGAAGTGCTACCTCAGTCATCCTGCTGTCTATGCGTATGTCTTTCAGATTTCGATATATTCTTCAGATTAAAACTACCTATGAGTAAGTGTCGATTTCTACCTCCAGGAAAGCTGAAGGTTACTGTTACCCAAGGAGTTCGGTAGAGTTGTAAAGCTTCCCAGATGTTGGGCCTACGACGTTGGAAAGAAGGTAGACAATATCAGAGAACTGTAAAGAGATGAATAAACATGCAAATAAACCGAAAAGAATAAGCTGAAGACAAACTGAAAATATGATGAGATGTTCCAAATTGGTATACACTACCTGTTGTGAAAATCCCATGTGCTAGAACGAACGAGATTTGGAGGATACATGTGAGACAACGAGGTCTGGCTATGATGCTAGTGGTTGGAGCACTTGTGTGTTCATGCAGCAGCAACGCCTCACCTACATCTACATTTACATCCATACACCGCAAGCCACCTGACGGTGTGTGGCGGAGGGTACTTTGAGTACCTCTATCGGTTCTCCCTTCTATTTTTCGTGGAAAGAAGGATTGTCGGTATGTCTCTGTGTGGGCTCTAATCTCTCTGATTTTATCCTCATGGTCTCTTCGCGAGATATACGTAGGAGGGAGCAATATACTGCTTGACTCCTCGGTGAAGGTATGTTCTCGAAAATTCAACAAAAGCCCGTACCGAGCTACTGAGCGTCTCTCCTGCAGAGTCTTCCACTGGAGTTTATCTATCATCTCCGTAACGCTTTCACAATTACTAAATTATCCTGTAACGAAGCGCGCTGATCTCCGTTGGATCTTCTCTATCTATTCTATCAACCCTATCTGGTACGGACCCCACACTGCTGAGCAGTATTCAAGCAGTGGGCGAACAAGCGTACTGTAACCTACTTCCTTTGTTTTCGGATTGCATTTCCTTAGGACTCTTCCAATGAATCTCAGTCTGGCATCTGCTTTACCGACAATCAACATTATATGATCATTCCATTTTAAATCACTCCTAATGCATACTCCCAGATAATTTATGGAAGTAACTGCTACCAGTTGCTGACCTGCTATATTGTAGCTAAATGATAAGGAATCTTTCTTTCTATGTATTCGCAGCACATTAAACTTGTCTACATTGAGATTCAATTGCCATTCCCTACACCATGCGTCAATTCGCTGCAGATCCTCCTGCATTTCAGTACAATTTTCCATTGTTACAACCTCTCGATGTACCACAGCATCATCCGCAAAAAGCCTCAATGTACTTCCGATGTCATTCACAAGGTCAATTTATGTATATTGTGAATTGCAACGGTCCTACGACACTCCCCAGCGGCACACCTGAAATCACTCTTACTTCGGAAGACTTCTCTCCATTGAGAATGACATGCTGCGTTCTGTTATCTAGGTACTCTTCAATCCAATCACACAACTGGTATGATAGTCCATATGCTCTTACTTTGTTCATTAAACGACTATGGGGAACTGTATCGAACGCCTTGCGGAAGTCAAGAAACACGGCATCTACCTCGGAACACGTGTCTGTGGCCCTCTGAGTCTCGTGGACGAATAGCTCGAGCTGGGTTTCACACGATCGTCTTTTTCGAAACCCAAGCTGATTCCTACAGAGTAGATTTCTAGTCTCCAGAAAAGTTATTGTACTCGAACATAATACGTGTTCCAAAATTCTACAACTGATCGACGTTAGAGATATAGGTCTATAGTTCTGCACATCTGTTCGACGTCCCTTCTTGGAAACGGGGATGACCTGTGACCTTTTCCAATCCTTTGGAACGTTACGCTCTTCTAGAGACCTACGGTACACCTCTGCAAGAAGGGAGTAAGTTCCTTCGCGTACTCTGTGTAAAATCGAACTGGTATCCCATCAGGTCCAGCGGCCTTTCCTCTTTTGAGCGATTTTAATTGTTTGTCTATCCCTCTGTCGTCTATTTCGATATCTACCATTTTGTCATATGTGCGACAATCTAGAGAAGGAACTACAGCGCAGTCTTCCTCTGTGAAACAGCTTTGGAAAAAGACATTTAGTATTTCGGCCTTTAGTCTGTCATCCTCTGTTTCAGTACCATTTTGGTCACAGAGTGTCTGGACATTTTGTTTGGATCCACCTACCTCTTTGACATAAGACCAAAATTTCTTAGGAAAAAAATGGTTCAAATGGCTCTGAGCACTATGGGACTTAACATCTATGGTCATCAGTCCCCAAGAACTTAGAACTACTTAAACCTAACTAACCTAAGGACATCACACAACACCCAGTCATCACGAGGCAGAGATAATCCCTGACCCCGCCGGGAATCGAACCCGGGAAAAATTCTTAGGATTTTCTGCCAAGTCAGTACATAGAGCTTTACTTTCGAATTCATTGAACGCCTCTCGCATAGCCCTCCTCACACTACATTTCGCTTCGCGTAATTTTTGTTTGTGTGCAAGACTTTGGCTATGTTTATGCTTGCTGTGTACTTCCCTCTGCTTCCGCAGCAGTTTTCTAACTCGGTTGTTGTACCACGGTGGCTCTTTTCCATCTCTTACGATGTTGCTTGGTACATACTCATCTAACGCATATTGTACGATGGTTTTGAACTTTGTCCACTGATCCTCAACACTATCTGTACTTGAGACAAAACTTTTGTGTTGAGCTCAGGAACAGGTAGCTGCTGCTGTAAATTCTACGAGCACTGGGAAGCGAATTCACCGACAACACAGTTTTTCATTTACATAAGGCGCGGTTGTAGAAATGTACCGTTTGTTACCGTCAGCTTTTCAAATCGTTCTCCTATTACGTTTTATCTTTTCATCTAGGCAGACCTATTTATTATATCCAGCACCATGGTGGTCTATTTTATATGCTCTTTCTTTTCTTTTTCTCAGTATTTCTTTTCGGTGTCTATTTCTAAATGCTTTAGCTCACATGCAACTAATCTGTAACATATATGCTTGACATCGTTCAAATGTGGGGGCGATCTAGAGTAATATGAAATATACACACATAAAAAAAGGTTTTGCATCACCTCGGTTCCGGAACCCGTACAGAAAAGTGGAATAGAGATCAACATACACATCATTTCCGCCATTTTTACAACTCATGAGAAACACACATTGCATGTTGTACCACCAGACAGCGAGACCTTCATGGTTGTGGTGCAGATTGCTGTACACACCGGTACCTGTAATACCCAGAAGGACGTCCTCTTGCATCGATGCATGCCTGTATTCGTCGTGGCATACTATTCACAAGTTCATCGAGGCACTGTTGGTCCAGATTGTCCCACTCCTCAACGGTGATTCGGCGTTTATTCCTCAGAGTGATTGGTGGGTCACGTCGTCCATAAACAGCCCTTTTCAATACATCCCAGGCATGTTCCATAGGGTTCATCTCTGGAGAACATGCTGGCCACTCTAGTCAAGCGCTGTCGTTATCCCGAAGGAAGTCATTCACAAGATGTGCACGGTGGGGGCGCTGACTGTAGTCATGAAGACGAATGCCTCGCCAATATGCTGCCGATATGGCTGCACTATCGGTCGGAGGATGGCATTCATATATCGCACAGCCGTTACGCCACCTTCCATGACCAACATCGGCGTATGTTGGCCCCACATAACGCCACCCCAAAACAGCATGGAACCTCCACCTCGCTGCGCCCGCTGGAGAGAGTGTCTAAGGCGTTTAGCCTGACAGGGTTGCCTCCAAACACGTCTCCGAAGACTGTCTGGTTGAAGGCATATGCGACACTCATAGGTGAAGAGAACGTGATGTCAGCCTTGAGCGATCCATTCGGCATGTTGTTGGGCCCATCTGGACCGCGCTGCATGGTGTCGTGGTTGCAAAGATGTACCTCGCTGTGGACGTCGGTAGTGAAGTCGCGCATCATACAGCCTATTGCGCACAGTTTGAGTCGTAACACGACGTCCTGTGGCTGCACGAAAAGCATTTTTCAACTGAGTGGCGTTGCTGTCATGTTTCCACCGAGCCATAATCCGTAGGTAATGGTTATCCACTGCGGTAGTAGACCTTGGGCGGCCTAAGCGAGGCATGTCATCGACAGTTCCTGTCTTTCTGTATCTCCTCCATGTCCGAACATGATAGCTTTGGTTCACTCCGAGACGCCTGGACATTTCCCTTGTTGAGAGCCCTTCCTGGCACAAAGTAATTATGCGGACGCGATCGAACCGCGGTATTGACCGTCTAGGCATGGCTGAACTACAGACAACACGAGCCGTGTACCTCCTTCCTGATGAAATGACTGGAACTGATCGGCCGTCGGACCCCCTCCGTCTAATAGGCGCTGCTCATGCATGGTTGTTTACATCTTTAGGAAGGTTTAGTGACATCACTGAACAGTCAAAGGGGTTGTGTCTGTATTACAATATCCAGTCAACGTCTATCTTCAGGAGTTCTGAGAAACGGGATAATGCAAATCTGTGTTTGATGTGTGTAGAAGTAATAACTTAAACAGCCAAGATTACTAGTCATAATTTTGTTTTTTATTGACCGGCTTCGGTAAATCTAAGTTGCCATCACTGGATCTGAAAGCATGTAGATCACAAATTACAAACATAATCAGGTGAGCTACAATAAGGTGGGGTACATATTTTCACAAAACGGGTATAGGCTATTCAACATCCTTATGCAAATACATCTCATTACATCTTCATCATACGTACAATATATGGTGTTAAGTCACGACACGTCATTCCACGAAGATGCAGAAAGTGATGCATCGGCATGTCAATAATAAAACAAGGTTGACATAAAATATCATACATATTGCACCGACTGCACAAGCTCATGTTCACACTACACATGAAAGATAACTGAGGATAACTTGTCAAAGCAAAGACGTTACAAAGTACTAGCAGGTGCAACTACAGTAATAGACACACAGAAATGCGATCGTAAATTGTAAAGCATAAAAAGGAAGTTACATCCAAGAGGTCGACAAAAGAATGCTACAGGTACATTTTAGTACGTAACTATTTAACACGAGTAATCCAGATCGGAGTGTATTGAAATAACAAATTTCTTTTGCATCACTATTGTGTAAAAAAATTTTAAAAGTAAACTTCTTATAAAAGTATAAAATATTGTACTACCTACTGATATATAGCCAAATAGCTACAAGGCAAACACAGAGGGAAAATATATTGCCATTGAATAAGTTTACAGAAGATCAATGGAAGTCTTGGTGATAAAGAGAACATATCACAATGCATGTAGGTAACAAGTGGAACAACTCAGATATTGCATTCTTAAAATACTATATACAAATCACAGAATTATACACCAATACCAGTACAACACAAGGTGAGGTGCTAACGTATAATGTGGCTCGAGGTCTTACTACTAGCACTGACACCTTGTGTCGAATTACATATTTTCTTACGATATTACATGTTATCCTTCTCTCGCATTATGAAAATTGAACACAGTAATTATGTATATATTATCGGTATAATTCACGTTACTGATGTCCTACCTTTGACTAATGGCACCTAGACTTCGAACTACGATGATTTCTTATGGTGTTTTTTATAGATAGTAATCGTAGTTACTTGCATATAGTACTTATATCACTATAATGCAAATTATTTGTTTGCTCTTATTGATTACGTAATTTCTTGTCTTTAACTAAATGCTCGTTACACCAAAACTTCAAGCACCTTGTTACGTTCGCACCTAGACGTTGTTCTACTGGTATCGGTCTATAATACTGTGATTTGTATATGATATTTCAAGAATGCACTATTTTAGTGGTTATACGTTGTTGCCTATATACATAATGACATGTACCTAGTCCATTTTTTCTGTATTCTTATCACCTAGACGCCCAAGTAATCTGTAAGCTTACTAAGTGACGATATATTTCCCACACTGTAGTTTCCTTATAATTTTTTCTTCTTCTTCATCTTCTTCTTCTTCTTCTCCTCCCTCTTCTTCTTCTTCACTTTACGTATTAGCAAATTGCCTGTTACAGTACTCCATCTCTTGTATAGTCTTCCTACGTTTCCTCTTCCAGAGCATTTATAATTGCCAGTCTTTACAGGTATCTTTCTCCACCCATACGATCTATATGATTCTTCTATTTTCTCCTATCTTCCTTTATTTTTTCGTTTTGTTTATATATTCCTAAATCATTCCTTATATCTTCATTTCTTTTTCGATCTTCCCTTGTACATCCTTCTACTCCTCTTATAAATCAAATTTCTTGAGCCTGTATTCTACTTTCTTACATCTTTCTGTTACTCATGCTTCAGTTTCATAAGTAAGGCTTCACTGCTGCTATTTTTTTTATGAAACTTCAGCTGAGTTATTTCCCAGCTTCATTCTGCCAACTTTTTACGATGTTTCCACATATGGAAGTAAATTTATTAAATTTTTGGTCCACGTCATGGCTATATTCATAAGTGCTGTCGCATCCTAGATATTTTAAATGTTATACTTGTCAAAGATTTTGTTATTCAAAACTGTTTTAGATATTACTGGTAGTCTGTACTGAAATGACATCGCTTTCGTTTAATCTACCGATAATGTTAGGTTGTAATCTAAGGCTATGTGGTGGTACTTATAGACTCCCATGCGTAGGTCACCTTCATTCTCTATAATCAAAGTCATATAAAACTACATTTAGTCTAGAGTAATGATCTAAAAGAACTCCATTTATGTTCAAAATTTTCCATTTGCTGATAACTTCAGCTATATTTATAGTATATTGAAGAGTGTTGAAAAAATACAGCGTCCTTGTTGTACCCCTTTGTTTGGGTTCACTGAATTTGTTGTTATATTTTCACTTCTCTTAACAATACCCTTGTTTGTGTGTAGATTCTTAGTAGTATTATGAGGTGAGATGGATAGTTTCGTCCAGTCATGATATTCTATAGGACTTCTCTACTCACATTAGACTGCCTAATGCTTTCTCAAAATCCATGAAAGCGAAGATGGGTTTTTTAATTGAACTCTCGTCTCTTTGCTGTAACTTGTTACAGTGTAAAAGCATTGTCAGTAGTTGATCGTCCTTTTCTAAACCCAGTTCTTTCTTCAGATATTAGCATTTCCATGATAGTTTAAGCCTTGCATTCAAGATTTTGGCATATGCTTTATAGGTTGAATCCAGGAGGTTTATTCCTCGATAGTTACTACATTTATTTTTATCGCCCTTTTTAAAGACCGAAATCACTTTGGCTCCCAGCTAGTTTTTCGGTACCTTCTTATTTCTCCAACATTGATGAAATATGTAAGTCTTAGATGTAGGAATAACCTTCCATATTTCCAAAGTTCCATATTAATACCATCTAAACCAATGGCTTTTTGTAGCGTTTAGAGCTTCCATCAGTTCTCTCATATCAATATCGTCCAGGCCTTTTGTATCATTCAGTTCAGGTTAAGTCTGAATTAAAATATCATCATACAAGTTTTTATAATGAGTTCTCCATTCTTTCTTTCCTATTTTATTAATACGTATACGATCATTTTCTTGCCTGTTAAGTTATTTCATAACTTTATAAGCGATAATTTGTCTGCGGTGTAAATCATACTCTTTATTTCTAACAAAGCGTTCCCATTCTGCATGCACCCTCCAAGTTATGTATTTTGCATTATTTCTCTTCTCTTCAAATGCATTATACTTTTAATTAATAAGATTATTTGTCTAGGTCTTGAAACCTTGTTGATTTTCTTTAATTACTCTTTGTATCTCTGGCGTCCAAATCCTTACTCCTCTACGTTTCCTGTATTTCCTTTTCTTCCCCAGAATCCCATTAGCTATGTTCAGTAAGGTTGACTTTAAGTTTTTAAATTGTTCTTTCAAGTCTTCTGCCGTTTCTAAATTTGTTAATGTTTTTGTCATCCACTTTTGGTAGAGATTTCTTATGCTGCTATCTTCTAAAACGTAAACTTTAAGAACTTATTCTTTCGTTTGGTCCTGAACTGGTTTCTTAAGTTTTCTTCATTTTGCATAGATGTCAGGAAGTGGTCTGATCCGGTATCCACTCTTTGGTAAACTCTGGCATCTATAACCTGTCCAGGAAATCCATAATTTATTATTATATATCAATAACAGGTCTATATCCTCTTGCTGACAAGGAAAACTGGTCACGACTTCCTTATTAAAGAAACAGTTAGTAATTTCTCAGTGATTAAAGGCAGCAATATCTCTCAATATTTTCCGTAAACAATACAAACGTTTTCTCCAAATCTGTCAATGATTTTTTAAACTGGTATGTTTCCGATTCTAGCACAGAGATTTTCCGCAAGTAAAATCGGACCTTGTTGTCTCTGGTTAAGATCACTTGTAACTGTTTGTAAAAGGTCTTGGACTCGTCAATTTTTCCTTCTTCTGGACATAACTTGCTATTATTCTTAGGATTATTCTTGTACCTTTTATTTCTACTAGTACAGTGCGTTCATTTACATATTCACTGTCCAGTATTTTATCTTCCCATTTTTTATGAATGTAGATTGCAACATCTTTACTTGCTGTTTGTTAACGATTTACTCTACTGTAGATGATAATATAGTCGTCTACATATTTAGCTCCTGATGTTTTCTTCTTTGTTTCTGTAACTGCTGCGGAATCTGTTTCCTTTTCTTTCATATCTTTAGCTAATTCACTTCCTTAAGAGCAATTCCTCTAACGTTCCAGGTGGCAACTTTCCAAGCTCCATTAATCAATTTTCTCTTGTTTCTGTTTCTTGCCCATTTCGTATCCCGGTGATTTATCATGTTTCCGAGGCTAGATTTAATACAGTAAGTATGCTCATTGAGTCCCTGAAAGGGGTACAGACCTATTGCAGGTAAGGCTGGTGATGGAACTGCCATCTGTGAGCTTTACCAGCCACAGTTCGTAATTCACGTGAGTGAGTGTGGTGGTGGTGGTTAGTGTTTAACGTCCCGTCGACAACGAGGTCATTAGAGACGGAGCGCAAGCTCGGGTGAGGGAAGGATTGGGAAGGAAATCGGCCGTGCCCTTTCAAAGGAACCATCCCGGCATTTGCCTGAAATGATTTAGGGAAATCACGGAAAACCTAAATCAGGATGGCCGGAGACGGGATTGAACCGTCGTCCTCCCGAATGCGAGTCCAGTGTGCTAACCACTGCGCCACCTCGTTTGGTCTGTGAGTGAGTGTGGTACAGCATTTCCCCTGTACTCGATGCTATGATTATACCGCCAATACTCAGTCGTTATAGCCTCGTCTGATTGGCAGAGTACACCACTGGCAAGTTCGATGAGAGAGGCTGTATATTCGCGTCATCATCCCATTAGCACCTGTTCGACTGTATGGGCAATAGGTAGTGCGGTTGATATACAGTACGTTCTTTTATAATTTTATTAGAAATTTAATTTAAAAATAATTACGAAAATTTTTCAGGAAAAAAATCTTTCCTTACGATTTATAATTCATGATCTTATTTCTGTATGTCTGCCACAACATTGCCACCAGCTGTTAGTATGTAACATCTTTGCTTTGACTTGTGATGCTTAGTCTTCTTTCCTCTGTCGTGTTAACATAAACTTGTGCAGTCGGTGCAATATGCAAGATATTTTAGCAAATCTTGTTTCATTATTGACACGCTGAAGCATCAATTTCTGCATGTTCCTAGAACGACATGCCGCAACTGTACACGTTATGTTGTAGATGTGATGGACATGTAGTGAGAGGTACGTAAGGGATGTTGCAGATATCAATTTTCTGAAAATATGTACGCCACCTTACTGTGCCTGACCTGATTACGATTGATATTTGCGATCTGTGTGCTTTACAGAACCGATGATGGTAACTTAGATTTGTCGAAACCGGTCATCAAAAATAAAATTATAATTAGCGATCTTGGTTGTTGAAGTTATTGCTTCTACATTTCACATTAGCTGTAAGACTTTCTCGGCTATTGGTTATGTACATATTTATATACTTGTAAATGTGCAAGTCAGACATTGCACAATATTTGAAATGCTTGTCGTTCATTCTTGTAAAGTTTTTCCATGGCTCACGTATTTCTCCTATACAAGTCTATGCTCCGGTTGTACAGTTTCTGAAACATGCCGCCATTGCACTCTACATCTGATGGTAGTCATTATTCGCAATTGCGAATTCATTATATATGTTTCGCTACAGCTGTGGTCGCCTCAGTGAGTCGTTAGCAGAATAATGCAAGCACTGCAATATCGTATTTATCTGCCGATACCGGGCATGCGACTCTCAAGTACAACGTCTGATCTGTGTGGGAATACCCATAATGGATGTGACAGCACAGATAGTAGACGCATGGTTGACGAGATAAGGGAAGTTTGGGTCTGGCCTGAATTCCTCACGGATAGCCAAACGGTAAGACGACCGGGCATGCGACTCTCAAGAACAACGTCTGATCTGTGTGGGAATACCCATAATGGATGTGACAGCACAGATAGTAGACGCATGGTTGACGACATAAGGGAAGTTTGGGTCTGGCCTGAATCCCTCACGGATAGCCAAACGGTAAGACGACCGGGCATGCGACTCTCAAGTACAACGTCTGATCTGTGTGTGAATACCCATAATGGATGTGAGAGCACAGATAGTAGACGCATGGTTGACGACATAAGGGAAGTTTGGGTCTGGCCTGAATCCCTCACGGATAGCCAAACGGTAAACGACCGGGCATGCGACTATCAAGTGCAACGTCTGATCTGTGTGGGAATACCCATAATGAATGTGAGAGCACAGATAGTAGACGCATGGTTGACGACATAAGGGAAGTTTGGGTCTGGCCTGAATCCCTCACGGATAGCCAAACGGTAAGACAACCGCTCGTGATAAGCGGGAAATCCAGGTTAGAGTCCCGGTCCTTCACAAATTTTCATTGTCGTCATTCCATTCTACATTTGATGGTAGTCATTATTCGCAATTGCGAATTCATTTGATGTGTTCCTTAGTTCCACGTTTATCAACTATTTTGAATCACTGGAGGCTGATGGAATATTTTTATACTTATATTTATGTTGCTTGCTAAACCCAGGTTCAGAGTTATTCTTCCGAACGGCCCTGCTATTCTGAACTTATGTCGACTTGTTAAGGACTAATTTCATATGTCAATAAATCACCTGTGAATATTATTACTATTTTCCTTTATTTGAAGTTCTTTGTAAGAGATTTGAAAATTTATGCCAGACAATATTCTTTATTTCGGTTTCTAAAGCGTTGACTACACTATATCGTAGTGTGGAACTGTCCCATTACATTGTTCCATATGACATGAATGAAAGTAAGCATACATCGTAACTTTCGTGACAGCTACATTGCCATAACTGGAAATCATGTCACGCGCAAGGCTTTTAAGCTATAGACTTGTAGAACAGGAATATCTGTTGTATATTATTTACAGTTCCACAATTCAATTTCTTGTCAGTATTAGCGTCCAGAAGGTTTAAACACAATTTTTCCCACCATGAGTTACTATTATTGAGAAAGTTACATCATGCCTTGTATAAAACAGCATGAAGATTATTTTCTGTGCTTATGTATACTTTTTACAGCATAAGTGTGGAGGTGGTTTATGTACAACAAAAGATAGATCGATTCAGTATCTACATTAGTTGTACACTTCTTGTGATTTGCATCGAGCCTGAAGAAGATTTCTTGTGTAAACTGACATAGATTCTTAAAAACACGCATTCTTTTCAGTAAAATGTGAAATAAAGTGGTTATTAATTGTCAGTATTATAAAATTTAAACATCTACAAAACGATACTCCGTACCGTATATAAAAAAGACTACATAATGTATCCGTATGACTTGGGAATTTCAGGATAGTAAGACATTCAGAAACAGGAAAGGAGATATGTATGACCCAACCTTTGCAGGCAATGATGAATACAGTCAGAAAAACGCTGTAGAAAACTACTGCCAAATGACTACACAGTCTCTTGTTAATTTTTTATTTATGGAAACGTGCGTATATGTTTCTGCGTTTATAAAGAATGATAGTTTTATGAGTTAGTTACTTTTTTTTGTCAGTTTATCCTAAGCGACGATGACGACGTAGAATATTCCGCCTTCATCGGTTAGACGGCTAGCTGCTTAAGATACAGCCTCTCATGTACATAACTTCTGTATCTCTGCACTACTCAAACTGTTTTTGTTCTCTCTCTCTTTTGCTTTCCTTATAGGACCAAATGGTAAGTGTGCGAAAGGTGGCATGATACTTTGTGTAAGTAGCAACGGCGACACAGTCGCTTCCAGCCAGTTGTACAGCTGCATGGAATGTAGAGCGCATAGCACTTAACACAATCATTCCATTATGCTCTGTCACTTTTTTCTTTCCTTTTTAAGTTCCATGTCCATTTTTTGTATAAAATTTTTTTGAATGTCATGTGGCGCGAGATTTTCATTGTGTTGTAATAACAGAAACCTTTCTCCAGTGGACAAAATAAGAATTGTTTTATTCTGTGTACAAACAATGGAAGTATATAACGCTGGAAAAAGCTCATTCAACTCACATTTTTTCCCAGAATTTTCGCAGTGAATAAGGAAAAAATGCTGTAATCTTCAGACTACTTTTAGTTTTCTTCGCCAGTCTGTAGTGGCCATAACAGACGTATGTTCATAATGTAATCAATTTTTTGTCGTTATTTACTTTATTTGTGCCTTGCGGACCTACGTCTAACATAACGCAGGTTCTTAATTCCATAGGACGATGGCTGTTGCCTACTGGAATGGATATTTATCTATAATCTTCAGATAAATAGCTCAGAACATCCATGTCTTTTATAGTTCTTCGGCATAAAATACATTATGCTTATAGAAAATATCATACCTAAAGGACCCTATACCTTCTACACTCGATGTCCTCAGGGACACATTTCTGTTGTTTTCATCCAGCCATATTTCTTTCTGTTTTAAGATTAATGTACGTAGGGGTGTTCTCTGCAGAAGTCCACAAACCTGTCCCTTTTCCAAGTAAAAGGTTTACAATCTCTTTCTTAACCTTTTCTGTTTAACAATTGCTCAATTTCTTTTATACCTTATCTATACACATAACTTGACCACCTTTCTTTACTGCAAGATTGCAAATGTCACGATGTCTTACAGTTACGCCTATCACTTCCATGAAACATGGAAACATTTCCAGAAACTTCTTACCCTATTGTAGGTAAATAGTTTACGCAAGTATATACAGAGTGTGTCATAATTAATGGCGTGAACGCATACAGTTGGAAGTACACTACACTAGAAGCAAAAAAGTCTCCGTAAACAGAGGGTCGCAAATGCATACCTTAAGAACTACGAGCAATTCTTCATCATCGATACTGTGAAGCAAATCTCTTCTACTGCAAGCTCTTTGCTTTCCACATTTTGGGAAATAGTAGTATGGACCAAAACAAGAAAAAATATCCAGTAAACATCTGCTCTAAAATGCATACCTTAAAAGTTATGAGCAATTGTTCATTGGAAGAGTTGTGTTTCGAAGTAGCGAAGATGAGCACGTGCTCATAGCTATTAAGGTATGCATTTTAGAGCACATGTTTACTGGACTTTTCTTCTTGTTTTGGTCCACATTACCATTTCCCAAAATATGGAAAGCAAAGAGCTTGCAGTAGAAGAGATTTTCTTCACAGTATAGAAGATGAAAAATTGCTCGTAGCTCTTAAGGTATGCATTTTCTATCCTATGTCTACTGAGACTATTTTGCTTCTAGTATCATGTATTTTCAACTGTATCCGTTTACGCCATTAATTATGATACACCCTGTATACAGTATGAAGGAAAAATGCATCACTTGGAGGACAGCATACGATTATTCATCCAGGTTCAAGACAAAAATTTATCCAGCAAATTCATATGGGATGCATTTTGAAAACTCGTGTATGAAAACGAGGAGCTGGCGACGCTGTCACATAGTCCAGTGCATCGGAATCTAGGGAGGAACTTTTATCAGCCGTCGCAACTCACTGAATAGACTGCTGGGATATCAGACTCGCAGCCACCATGGAGCTATGATTCGAATTCTCGTCAGGTGATAGATAGGGTCTAGAAAAGTATGATCCAGCTAATGGAGACGTGTTTGCAAATGCAAGGTGCTCACTCTGATCATCTATGAAGACAGGCGTAGACGTCAAACGTATAGAACGGAATTATTATTGTGTGTAATGTGGTGCAAACAATCTATTGGGCTTTTTGTACCTCACTGGATACACACGATGTTACCGTATACATTATTATTTTCTGTTGGCTTTATTTGTGAGATGGATGAAACTAAGTGGTCGTTTACGTAAGTTCATGTTATGTCTTAATGTTCAAATAAAGGTAACAGTAACACAGTAACAAAACGAAGTACACGAGATGAAGGTCTAAATTGGATACAGTTTGATGCTTTAACTGAAAAAAAAATGTTCAGCGTGATAGTGACTCGAACGTCGACGAGTCTCCATATCCGTTCTCTTCGGCCTTTCCTCGTCTCACTGCGGTAATGGGTCATCCCCAGCACAGTGTAAAGTTCGTGTTGCCCGTTCTCGGCCACAACGCATTCAGTTACGGCGTTTCCAGAGTCTTGTTTATTTTTTATTTATTTTTTAACTGCATTTCTATTAAACCTGTTGGCAGGACTGTGTTGTGCTAGATACACTTTTGTCTTCAACTGGGACGAGAAATCTTATGCCGACGGCTAAGTGTAGCATTTTTTCTTCACACACATACACATTCATTCTCAGACAATACACCGATTACGATGTATAATACAAACTATTTCACAGATATTATATGCAGTAGAACGAGCAACCACACTGACGATTCTACTTTCCACTGGATGCGGAAAATGGTATCGTTAATCGACACAGATATTTGAAAACATAACATTCATCATTCAACCACAGGAAAATCCAGAAGTCACATGATAACAAAAAAAGCGAGTTTCCTTCTGTTGTGCTAGCTTAGAGCAAATTTCTGTTCTCCTGAAATCGTTCTGGATGACATCTTTCATGAGAAGTTCTCATGGCCTCGGTCGTCGTTAGAGAGTTTTATGTAAAGTAACGCTGACTACCAAAATCTGTCACCTTCATTCTCCTCACTTTTCATGTCCATTGACGCATCGAAATTAACAGCAAACTAAATCATAGTTTGTCACGTTGTATTTAGTGGCAGTGCATGTCTGACATTTTAAAAAGTTGATGTGATTCTAGTTATAGGGTAGTTAAATGTTTTACTCTATGTGTCCAGTTATAGATGTGTATTAACTGTTTGCTTTAGAAGCTCAGTAGCATATTGTTACGCATTTTTTCGCCTTTTCTCTTTTCCACATTTCAGCTAGGATTTATCACTAGTTAAATGCACTGAATTTTATGTCGTTCTGCATTTAGTACCACATGTTATTTGCACGCCAGCATATATGTGCAAAATATATGTTTAAGTCAGGTGTGGCACAATTTTATTTATAGCGGAGAACTGATACCCTTAATAAAAAGGACTGAGACTTCCAAGCGACATAAACGCTTGCATTCAGTTAATAGAATCCATCCCTGAATTTTTCCAGTTCTTCAACAGTAAATGTTACATTCCAAAAGCACTTCGATATCTTTGTCAATTTGTCGATCGTAATGAAAACCTAATTTTATTCCACGCTGTCTCGCAGGAGAACACAGTGATATTTGAAAGAAAAAGCTATCGGCAGTATAAAACAGTAAGATCTCCAATAGGTGCTTTCCAATAGGTTTTATCGTAGCTTTGCAAAGAAATTGCTAGCTGACGAAATATCTAGTTAAATACACATTATTCAGGAGTACTGCACTATGAGCCTTAATAGCATTTGATGTTTCCCATATTTTAACTATTAATGTATAATTTGGACTAAATAATTCCTAAATAAACTTCCACGTGGCTTTTTGAATTGTTTTCAGCATATGAAACGTAAAATGAGAAATATTTAAAATTGATAAAAAGAAATCGCAAATTTCATTACACCCCTTGAGAAATTTCAAGGTATTCGCCTTCTTTCTTCGAACTAGCCCACAAAAACGTTCGATAGGCCATCATAAGGACCACGAAAGAGACCAAGTGAATTGGGATAGCTTGTATTTCTGTAGACTGGATAATAGAAGAAGTCTATTCGTCTCTACAACTTGCAGATCAGTGGTAAGTACGTCCATTCAGAAGTTACATGTGTGCAATAAAAATTCATGTATTGTCAAACATTTCGAAAGTGGTTAGTATCCACCTGTTCAACTAATTCCAGTCCGAGCAAAATTAGATACTCCGGGAGTTTTTCATTTCGAATTATTTCACCTTTCTGTAAATTCCACATCAGTTGCATCCTCGTACTGACGCATTTTCGCAAATTTTGTAACTGCCAGATAAAGTTTCCTACAGTCTTTTGAGTTCATATCAACCAGAATGTTTTTGCTGGCTCAGTTCCTAGCCACTGCTAAATGTCCCATTGTTAGAACTATGCATTTCGTCAACATTGAAATGTTGCTGCCCTGGTATCTAGCTGAATTATTTCCTGTCAGTCAGTACATTCGTCTTTCTTTTCGTTAGTACCTCCGTCTCTCAGTGATGTCGTAGTTACACATTTAGTTTTAGATCGACCTTGTATGTCTCTGATTGCAAATCTAAGTAATTTGTTAATAATCTACATTGTCTCGTTAACATTTTTTCCTTTACCACAGGTATGTTTGTTATGTTTTAAATCTATTTCAATTTATTTGAAAGCTGCCAGTCACCTGAACTGTCCTGTTTAACTTGTAAGTGTAATATGTATTTAGAGCTCTGGGAGCTCACCCTCAGGCTCTTCATACAATATACATGATCAGTTTACGTCATACTTAACCTAAGCAGTATAGCACTGTTCAGTAAGTTATCCATTGCCTCACTCGGGTGTACAAGCATTGCTCTCCTAACGCATGGTGAATTCTTCCCTACCACAATTATGTGGAAGATCACTGAATATTTTATACTTACAGCAATTGTCCTTTTATTGTCCTACCTATGATCATACTTGATGTTTGCGTTATGAGTCGAAGATTACTAAGTAATGATAATTTTTCCACTGCTACCAATGGCCAAATGCGTAGCTTTACGTTCGCTTTCTCTTTATGTAATATATTCTAACACACATTTCACAAAATACGGAGCACTCTCCACCAACTGATTAGCGACAGTGTAAATGACATCCAGAAGTGAGTCACTGCAGTCGACATCGAAAGATCGAGGCTGAGTGTTGCTTGAGAAATGTTGCTGCAAATGTCATCTTACGGTAACTCGTTTGTTCAACCGTCAACAGAGGTTTGGGGCGGTAAAGACCATGACCATCTGACTGGGCAGTATCTTTTGCTTAACACACTCGGTGGGGGAAATTATCGTATCCCTCTTCATGAAGTACTACCGAAAATGTTCGAGAAAGTCCCGCTAGCAGTCAGGCAGGGACCCACAAAAATTTGTCGTTAATGTCAGAGGAAGTGTAGAAAACATTTTTCCCAGTTTCTTTATAATGAAAGGCGTGCCAGTAGCGTGATCATCACATTCTCCCAGCCTCACTTCTGTTGGCTGCTCTTGTGAAGGGAGATGAAGAGTTTGGTGCGCGAGACAACTATCGTCCCTCCACTTATTTGGCTGAAGCCGCAGCCATTATTCATGAAACACCTGGTTGTTCTGAGCGATTTACATTATCATTAGAATGCATTAATGTAAATAGAAGACCATTTCAGCAACATCTCTAAAACAATGTTTATCACAAGTCAGTTTGAACACCTCTGATCATCACTAGGAGTCAGCGTCTTCATGGAACGCTGGTGGGCAAACTTTGCACCTGTGACATTTCTCTAACATGAAATAAGTTTCTTTTGTCACCCTTAAACACCAAACTTTAGTATACATAGTTTTTGTACACCCTGTGTGTCTTCATTCGATCAGATGTTTAAGTGTATTCCGACTTGTCCAACACAGTTGGACAGTGATAATGTACATATTACATTTTGATGCCCTATTCCTGTCCTGATTTGCATCCGGTATTAAACTTCTCTGTATATCAATATTGGTTTTGTTAAACATGCTGGCTATTTTATCAGATATAGCTTCTTGAAATGCATACAAATATTTTGATAGGCTGGGTGAAATATTTATAGTGTAGTTTCTAATGTGGACTTCCTTTATATACTGAGGGCGACTCTGGTTTCTCTTTGTTACATTCCTACTTAGGAATTCAAATGTCCCGTTCTTTTCATGGTCAATTTTAAATTGAAAATATTGGTATAACTTGCTGGAATTGATGGATTTTGCCTTACTTTCCCCATTTGTGCAATCTTGCACCATGCTTGTACCCCTTATGTACATATTTTATAACAAGCTGTCTTTTGTGCGATATTTTCATTTACTTGGAAATTTTATCCTCCGAACATTTGGTGAAAATATTTGTGATTAGACTAAAAAGAATACTACCCTTCACCACCCTACTTCTTGTGTGTATGATACTAGAAAAATATTTATCACAGTGACATAGTACCATTTCATATAGTTGTAAGCTGGGATTTTAGAGTAGATTAAAAACAATAGGCACGATGGGGCTTTTGGTTCACTTCTGTACATAAGAATTTGTGGTTCACCTTTTGTTTTAAGCTGTTCTTTGTGCTGCATCATTCACGATTTCGAAAATATAAATGTTTATGAAAACCTTCTTGTATTATTTACAGCTATTTTTCTATAATTACTATCGTTGAACCTTTATTACCAATAACAGAAAACACTTTTTTCTGAATTTTCTCTTTATGTGTGAAAGTATTTTAATGTCTGATGTTCAACGGAATGGCTCACTAAATCAATTTGTTGGTTGACGTTCAATTTGCCAAGTTCAAAGTTATTTTACTCATATATTCTTGTGTTTCTGATTGATTTAGTCATGCATGTCTCCATAGTTAAGAAGTGACAAATCTCTCTAGCAGAACTGAATGTTGGCTGTATTAATTGTTCTGTGAAAAATTCTTTGATAACTTTGTACCATGTTATTTTTCAGTGGCAACGTGTTTTACAATTCTTGTGCAATTCTTCTCATGCTTTTGTGGTGTAGGTGCAAATCCGATACTAGGTCTTGTTTCTCATTTGAGACCTTGGAGGTAAATTGGTAGATAACCAATATTTAGCAGCTATACATGTAATTTGTATTTTTGTTTTTTTATGTTATCATTTTTGTGTCACTTTCTATTATTAAACCCATTTTTTCATGTCTTTCAGCACATGCAAAAACGAAAAGTTGATGACTGGAGGTAGTTTTCCTTAGCGGGATATTTTATAACTTAAAAAGGCTAATTACATAATGAACTAAACACTTCTTAATACTGAAACTCATAATTTGTCCGCTTACATTAGATATTGGAAATATTGAAATTAGAGTAGGAAAAATTGCTTCTATCTGCATGTAATGACTCATGTAAACCAATTTTAAACTATTTCTCTACAAATACCTACGTAACGTAGAGCTATTATTCTGTGTTAACTGTTCGATATGGACAGGTAAAGGTCAAGGGGAAAATCTAAAATTTGATACAGTTTGGTAAAAAAATCTCTAAAGCTCTCCAGCAAACCAAAGTAGTCAGAAAAAGTATTGTTTATAACGCAATGGTAGGAAATACCACTGTGACTATATAGCTTTATCAACAGCCTTCAGCCGTTTCTCTGTATTGTTTTCTTCATGTCAAGCTGGTTTCTCGGCCAACCTACTTTCTCATAGGTACACATAAAAAGATATTCTTACTTGGAAGCACGATAATACTGTGATACTCGTACATTACTACTAGTATAACAACACAGCTGAAACCTCTGTGGACAAAACAAAAATTGGTACTTTTTCAAAGCATGTGGCAAAACTTCATCACAAACTGGACATTAATACCTGTAAATGTAGCATCGAACACATGACCCGAACATTGACAACTTTTTAAGAACGTTGCTGTACACTTAAGTTAAGCAACATTTAACTTCTTAATGTCTTAATTGTTCAGAGTGCATTTACAAGAGATCCTAGAATATGTAGTGCACGATAACTAATCCAAACAAGACATTTTTTGTGACTTGTTGTCATTAAGTGAATTAAATTCTTTAAGAATACCTGTCTCATTGAAATTATTACTTCTGACATTATTCTTATTCTCATTATTACTGTGTTGCTTCCAACATAGTTTAGAGCAAAATAATTTCCATGCAGTATAACGAAATATGTATTTTTTCCCAAATTAATAAAGGCAATTAAAGGCATTAATGGGGGAAGAGTTTCGGACATGTTTAGGGACAAAAATGGCAGCAGTACACGTTATTTGGCTACTTTTCCTAAAATATTTTAATTGCTACATAGCTCTCATACCACGAGTACAGAACATATCTTTGCTTCTACTTTTCACGTCGTTACGAAGAGTACAATGTCCGTATTTTTTTTTTCCACTTCCACATCGTCGTACGCTGATATGTCGAGTATCTGTCTGAAATAAATGTTATTTAAACGCAGAGACTAGTATCCTGGATATTTACACACTCGTAAAATACACTGTCTCAGTTTATGCAATAGTTAGGATACACTGGGTCATTATTAAAACACAGAATCTTTTCATGAAATTGATTATAAAGTTTTGTGTTTCAGTGTGCTTAAAATTAATGAAAATTATCAGCAGATAGTACATCAGTTTTAGGTGGTAGTTCTGTTGTAATACAGTGAAATTTTCTCGAAGGTTCTAAAACTTCCGACGATTTGCCATACTGAATTATTTCTAACACTGCGATGTAATCAACACATCGTACACGCACCATGCAAATTAGAGAAGACGTACACCCAAAACGTGTATCGTTAAACGTTTGATATAAACATACGATGTTTGGTAATAAGCGTATGGAAACTGTACAATTGTTCAAGTAAATACTGCCGTAAAGAATGAAGGAAGGAGAAGAAATATTTGTTTCCAGTTCAAAGAAAGATGACTGTAAAAGACAAGAATATGGTAATACTTTGAAATTCTGACTTATCGCCCTTTACTCAGAACCGCTTTGTGATGGATTATACTCATTATATTTGAATTTTTCCTCTTCTGAGTACAATGTAATAATTGGGGGAGGGAGCATATGGTTCGTGCGCATGTATGAAACGTGTGTGTGCATAGGCGTGTGAATGGAGAGAAAGACAGAGGAGGCTAATTCAGCCTATGCTAGGGAACTCCGCATGCGGAACTGAGTACAGTGGAGGGCTGAGTAGTGTGTTTTCCTTTCCAGGATACAGGAGCACACTCGCTCCCCCTGCGGTGTGATGTGCCTCAGGCGTGTGGGACACGGGTAAGACAACGATAAGGAACTTACTTACATAGGTCTAAACATACTCTGGCTGGCTAATTTTGGTTCATGGCAATTGATAATTTTAGAAAAAGAGAGATCATTTAGGCAGTCAGATCATCTTTGTTACTCAGCAAACAGATAAACTTACTGAAAGAAAATTATTCCGACTGATTAAACTCCTAGAAATTGTAGTCATGTCAATGAAGTTACGCCTGTACCATTTACGACGACTTAATGATAGAAGCGCAGTGAAACACTGTATGAAGTACATCGATGGAAGCACTTTTTCAGTTTCTATTTCAAATAATTTTCCGATTGTTAATCAATTTTCTAGTGCGACTATCCTATAAACAAAAATGTCAGGGTAACCTTGTATCCATAAAAAAGGAGAAGAACACAAACCAGACATTTACAGTAAATAATAATAACAACAGACTAAGGAAACCAGTTAACACTGCCACGATACTATCAGAGTTAACAATAATTCTGGAGTGAAATTTTTTAATATTTTATATCACTCTGTCTTAACTTTCCAGCGAGAATAAGGAAACTGTGTTTGGCCATTTACTATCAACCGAAGTCTGTCCTTTTAAAGTCTCTTTAATCCAAAAATCGGAGAGTCGCCTGTAGTTAGTGTTAAGTCAGAGTTTCAGCCTGTATAAGGAGAATAATGTGCAAATGTAGATTTAATTTAGTTTCCGGCTACATAAGAAAGATTAGAAATAAGTCTGTACCATGAGAGCACCAGGTAGCCTTATGGACTACGGACTAAAAGAGAGAGAACACGTACATACGAAGAAGCTAACCAAAAAGCTGAACCCTGCATGCATTTCACTTTGAACTGTCTTGCAATGGGTTTGTGAGTCGACAGTTCTTTTATTTCCATTAATGGAGTCGCGATCCTTTAAGAGCGTGTGCGACTGGTAATATGTCCCGTCTATTACGAACATCTTCCCATTTAATGTCTGTATTTGGAAAAAACTACAATGTAGATACACTTGCAGGTACTGATCTCGCCTTAATGTTAGGCTACTGACCAAGAACTACAAAATCAGTAGTAACACAAAAAAACCGTTTACTCTGCATGAGAACACCTTGAAAAAATCATTTAATTTTGCACTGATCGGCAACTTTCCTCGACAGTAGCTTCATCAAACTAATTAGCTTACACAGAGACCAAAACAATAATATTCCAATACAGTATTCAGAACATAGGGTCGATAAAACGCAACTTAATCACAGACCTGATAACTGAAAAGAAAATGGCATGGTAGTTCCCACATTAGTAGAAGATACACAATTCATTGACATTCATGTTCGCAAACAAGAATTATTATAAGATTATCAGTATATCAATTTCACTTTTAACAGTTAGTACTGCTGTACAATGTGACAGTAGATTAAAGTCAAACAGTGTGAAAAGCTGTTGTGTTCAGTGCAGAAGATGCAACAGAAATTGAAACTGTTGATATGTATGTTGAAGAGCAGAACGGAATTCATAGCCTGTAGAGCCTTGTTTTATTAAGTGACTGATTCAGCACAGAGGTAGCAATTTCAAACGCAGTCTTCCTAGCCACATACCACTGTAGCTCGTCACGACCTAATTTGAGAACGAGGTCAGGCCTACATACTTCTACTATGGCTCTATCAATAAGAGTGACAATGTGGCGTTACCATTGCGGTTTTAATGGTGTTCCCCGTCTGTTCATTCTTTATGAACAGATGCATTTCGGGCTGATCACAAGATTCAGAAAAGAAAACAGTGCACATTTATCGAACTTATCGCAATTTCATCAGGCAAGTTATTTTCGTTAGGAACGTCTACACTGAAGGGTGGTTGCTATTGGTAGATGATTTTATTGCGTTCCCTACATATTCTCCTTTCGACAGTGTAATCAACACTCTCCCCGTAGTATTTAATAAGAGCTGCTCCGAAAGCACGCATTAAGGATACAAATTCACAATTTCAGTACATATAAAATAGCGCAGCACAGTTATAGTATATTCAGCAAGCTGGCTACACAAAATCAATAATTCTTCATCAAATATTTCGTTAGATAATTTATGTATTCGTAACTACGTTATAATGTTGAAAAATAGATGTCAGCACCTACTTTCACTTACAGCACCGATCAACTATAGGGTACTTAACACAATATGTCCAAAAATTCAGGGCCCAAACTCACAAAAATGGTGACAGAAACAACAACAGAAACAACTAGGTGCCGGAAATGCAATATGAGTGAGTTAGGTGTATACAGAAGGTCAATGAATGTGCTTAAATAATAAAACAATATTAAAACTATACGTGAAGTTTCAAGACAATGTAGGAGCAAGGACCACTAACTTGGATTACTAAATTCTATTTTACCAGTTACCATAACAGTGGTACTCAATAATTGCATAGCCTATGGCTACGGTTTGAGAATGGATAATTTATTGCGAAACTAGTAACCATAAAACAAAAGTTTTTAAATGCAACTCTGACAGAAAATGGAAAAAAACATAAAAAGTGAAATGCTAAATATGTTTCCGTCCTTTGTTGTACTGATTGATGTTACAACACACAGAGGCTGTATCGACGTAGTAGGACGTTCCCTGATCGACCTAACATCTGCGGCGTGTTTCCTACGCGTGTGGCCACTGGAAGAATTCTTACTACTAATTCCTCTTGTGAATCCACAAGGGTAGACCGAACTTCGGCTTTTATGCGGCGCCGTCGAAAGAAGTCCAATGATGTGAATTACCGGGGTCCTGCAAGCCATACACTGCGCTCCATGTCATGTACTGTGAACGTCAAGAAGGCACTACAGCGCTACATGCTGTTTACTGCTTCAATATGAGCGTCGAGATGTCACACCATTTCGAAACTCAAATCAGTGTTGGTGTAACGATGCTTGAAGGAGGTACTTTTTCTTTATCTCGTTCGCAACGAGCGTAATTAAACATGTTTTAGCCTTCACTCATTATGTGTCTACAGAACCTGGCTGCTGAACGAATATACACTACTGGCCATTAAAATTGCTACACCAAGAAGAAATGCAGACGATAAACGGGTATTCATTGGACAAATATATTATAGTAGAATTGAGATGTGATTACACTTTCACACAATTTGGGTGCATAGATCCTGAGAAATCAGTACCCATAACAACCACATCTCGCCGTAATAACGGCTTTGATAAGCCTGGGCATTGAGTCGAACAGAGCTTGCATGGCGTGTACAGGTACAGCTGCCCATGCAGCTTTAACACGATACCACAGTTCATCAAGAGCAGTGACTGGCATATTGTGACGAGCCAGTTGCTCGGCCACCATTGAACAGACGTTTTCAATTGGTGAGAGATCTGGAGAATGTGCTGGCCAGGGCAGCAGTCGAACATTTTCTGTATCCAGAAAGGCCCGCACTGGACCTGCAAATGCAGTCGTGCATTATCGTGCTGAAATGTAGGGTTTTGCAGGGATCGAATGAAGGGTAGAGCCACGGGTCATAACTCATCTGAAATGTAACGTCCCCTGTTCAAAGCGCCGTCAATGCGAACAAGAGGTGACCGAGACGTGTAACCAATGTCACTCCATACCATCACGTCGGGTGATACGCCTGTATGGCGATGACGAATACACGCTTCCAAGTGCATTCACCGCGATGTCGCCAAACACGGATGCGACCGTCATGATGCTGTAAACAGAACCTGGATTCATCCGAAAAAATGACGTTTTGCCATTCGTGCACCCAGGTTCGTCGTTGAGTACACCATCGCAGACCCTCCTGTCTGTGATGCAGCGTGAAGGGTAACCGCAGCCATGGTCTCCGAGCTGATAGTCCATGCCGCTGCAAACGTCGTCGAACTGTTCGTGCAGATGGTTGTTGTCTTGCAAACTTACCATCTGTTGACTCATGGATCGAGACGTGGCTGCACGATCCGTTACAGCCATGCAGATAAGATGCATGTCATCTCGACTGCTACTGATAGAAGTCCGTCGGGATCCAGCACGGCGTTCCGTATTACCCTCCTGAACCCACCGATTCCATATTCTGCTAACAGTCATTGGATCTCGACCAACGCGAGCAGCAATGACGCGATACGATAAACCGCAATCGCGATAGGCTACAATCCGACCTTTATCAAAGTCGGAAACGTGATTGTACGCATTTCTCCTCCTTATACGAGGCATCACAACAACGTCTTACCAAGCAACGCCCGTCAACTGCTGTTTGTGTATGAGAAATCGGTTGTAAACTTTCCTCATGCCAGCACGTTGTGGGTGTCGTCACCGGCGCCAATCTTGTGTGAATGCTCTGAAAAGCTGATCATTTGCATATCGCAGCATCTTCTTCCTGTTGGTTAAATCTCGCGTCTGTGGCACGTCATCTTCGTGGTGTAGCAGTTTTAATGGCCAGTAGTGTATTTGTTGTTGTCTCTGACATTATATGTTAGTTTGAGCAATGAAGTTCTGGACTCCTTTAATCTAGTTTTTCAGTGTCCTCTTCAGATGGAGCATAAGCAAGCTGCATAGTGTGATACAGGGTAGTGGCTCTGGGAAAAGAGGATGAAAAAATAATTAATGTATCGCCGTGCATTCATGGCCTTGTGTCGAGAAATGAATTGTTTTACTTATTATGGCAGATGTGGCAACAGTCATGAGATACCGCCTAATATCTTGTCTGACTTCCTTCTGCGCGATATAGCGGAGTAACTCGAGGTCGGATGGACTCAACAAGCCGTTCGAAGTCCCCCAAAGAAATATTGAGCCCTTCTGCTTCTATAGCTAAAGTGTTGCCGTTGCAGGAGTTTTTGCACCAACTGACCTGTCGATTATGGCCCATAAATGTAACATGAAATTGATGTCTGGCGATCAGGCTGTCCAAATCATATGCTTGAAATGTCCAGAGCGTTCTTCAAAACAATCTGCGAACACTTGTTGCCCGGTGACATGCTGCATTGTCATCTATAAAAAAAGCCATCCTTGTTTGGGAATATGAAGCCCATGAATGGCTGCAAATGGTCTGCAGGTAGCCGAACATAATCATTTTCAGTCAATGATCGGTTCAGTTGGGCCAGAGGACCCAGTCCATTCCATGTAAATAGATCACACACCATCATCGACCATCACCATCTTGCACAGTGCCTTGTTGACAACTCGAGTCCATGGCTTCGTGGCGTCTGCGCCACACACAAACACTACGATCAGCTCTTACCAACTACGATGTCGTGCTGTTAGCAAAGACACTCACGTGGTCGTCTGCTGCCATAGCGGATTAACGCCAAATTCGCCGCACTATCCTAACGGATACATCCGTCGTACGCCCCACATTGGCTTCTGCGGTTGCTTGAAGCAGTGTTGCTTGTCTGTTAGCACTGACAACTCTACGCAAATGCCGCTGCTCTCGGTCGTTAAGTGAAGGTCGTTCGCCACTGCGTTGTTCGTGGTGAGAGGTAATGCCTGACATTTGGCCTTCTCGGCACATTCTTGACATTGTGGATCTCGGAATACTGAATTCCCTAACGATTTCCGGAACCGAATGACCCATGCGTCTAGCTCCGACTACCATTTCGTGTTCAAAGTCTTTTAATACAAGTCGTGCCGCCGTAATCACTACGAAAACCTTTTCGCATAATTCACCTGAGTATAAATGACAGTTCCGCCAACGCATCACTCTTTAATACCTTGCGTATGCGATACTACCGCCGTCTGTAAATGTGCATATCGCTAACACATTAATTTGTCACCTCAGTGTATATGAGGCACTGTAGTTACTACCCACCTGGTAGGTCTTATTTTAATTGCCTACTGTCCTCAGATTAATCATTTTTTACTATATGTATAAATATTGTCACCAACCTCTGTGGACATGGCCAATTAAAATAACTTAATTCACTGTAAATGTAAATAAGGGTTGTCACTATAAATCTGTGCCAGCAGACAATCCAAATGGAAGCTCTCATGTGAACATTAACTACAGTGCGACCTATATTACTGAAGTAAGTAAGGGAATTCGTGTTTCGACACAATTTGCCATGTAACTTTCACACATGGTGGAACATTAAATATTTATTTTGTCTGTCTTTCCGTAACCATTTCGATGCCTTTTCCATAGGACACGAGATGCCCTTATGCATCGATACCGGCTGTACGATGAACATTTTATGAACGTATTTTTCTAACATTCCTCATAACAAGGAATGACTGAAACACTTTTAACATTGTTTTATTCTTAACCATATCCAGCGATTACCTGTATATTCTGTACTTATTCAATATGCGTTTCAGAAAGCTGGTTGCTCAACGGACTGTTTTTGTTGCTGTCTCCTGATACAGTGTCTCACTGCAGACTGTTAACGAAGGTCCGAGCATGTGAATTAGGCTTCCAGATACGTGAGTCGCTTGAAGATTTATTAAGTAATAGAACCCAGCAGGGCTACGTTGTCCTAGATTGCAAGTGTTCATTAGAGACAAGACTATCGCCTGGTGTGTCCCAAAGAAGTATTATGTGACGACACTTGTTCTCTATATATATAATTGATCTGACGAATAGGGAAAGATGCAATTTGCGAATATCTGCTAATGACGCTATAGTGTACGGAACTCTGTAATCGTTGTGTGACTCGAGGAGGATACGGAATGACTTAGACAAAACTTCTATTTCGTGCAATCAATGGCAGCTTGCTCTAAATGTAGAAAAATGTCAGTTAACGAAGATGAATAGAAAAAACAAATCTGTAGTTTTTGAATACAATACTAGTAGTGTGCTCCTTGTATAGTCACGATGGTGAAATTTCTAGGCGTATGTGATAAGAAACGGAACGAGCATGTAAGGTCGGTAGGAGGAAACCCATAGTTTCTTGGGAGAAGTTTAGGAAAGTGTAACTCAGGTATTAAGGTAACTCATTCTCACTGCAGGAGAGTTTGTGATCCCAACCAGATCGGATTAAAGAAAGACGTCGAAGCAATTCCGAGATGTGCTGCTAAATTCGTTACTGGTAGGTTCGATCAACACGCGATTATTAGGGAGACGCGTCGTGAAGTCAAATGGGAAACCCTTCAGGGAAGACGATGTTCTTTCGCGAAACACTATTGAGAAACTTTAGAGAACCAGCATTTTCGGACAGCTGCAGAACGATTCTGCTGTCACCAATGTACGTTTTGCGTAAGGATTGCTGAAACAAAATAGAAATTTGGACTTGTACGGAGGCGTTAGACAGTTATTTTTACCTCGCTCCATTTGCGAGTGGATCGTGAAAGAGGAGAAACCGTATGGTGCTTGCGAAGTATCTACGACGATGTAGATGTAGATCCACAGAGCCTGTATCCATCACCACGCTGTAGAAATAAAGACCTGACGTTTATGTGCCCCTTCTGAAGATGAGCCAGAAAAGGCTCGAAAACCAGTTTGTAGGAATAAACAACTGGTTGATGATTTCTGTACTTACACGACTGGCATTCAATACATATTAGGATATTTTTTTTTAATAGTCGGACGGTTTTATTCAGGATTCCATTATACCATACTATTCCCTACTCCTATCGCTACAAAACAGTATTTTTCGACATAATCTCCGTCCAGTGCGACATCCTTACACCACCTTACTGGGATGGCGTGTACGCCCACAAGGTAACACTTTACTAGTCGAAGTACCAATCAACGTCTTGCTGCATTAATACAAGGGTTGACCAGGAAGTAACGCACCGCATTTTTTTTTTCTCAGGCGAAAACAGTGATACGAATGCGAAACGTTACGTATGTATTATTTGAAGTCTCCTGAGTGAGCGCGCCAAGTTCCCGTCACTTCCAACAGATAGCGTAGCTGCAGGACAGTTTCAAAATGGCGTCTGTAGGTGATGTACGTTACAAGCAACGTACCGTCACTGATTTTCTCACTGCAGAGGAATGAAATGTGGGAATTATTCACAAACGTTTGTGCAAAGTCTATGGAGTATCTGCTGTCGCTGGGCATAGAGTCGGTTCGGCGGAGCTCCACGATTTGCAGCGGTCGGGGAGATCATCCACGACTGCCACACCTCACATGTTGCTGCGAGCTGATGTTGTCATTTGCGAGGACAGGCATTCGTGGACGACATTTTGAGGACTATGGGGAGGTGATTCACACAATGAAGCACTGGCTCCGCCACCAGGACTAGGGTTGATACCTACAGGGGCATACACGCCCTTGTTTCGCGCCGGAGGAAGGCCATACATTGGGACGGAGATTACGTGGAAATATAGGGTGCGTAGATAAAACACCATTCTTTCGTGTGTGTAATTCTCATTATGTTCAACAAAGAAATGTTGAAGTAAAAAATGCGGTGCATTACTTTCTGGGCAACCCTCGTAACTCCACCATCAATCACATACCGCTTTACACGGAGTGCATCCTTCGTTGGGTCAAACAGATAGTCGGAAGGTGCCAGATCCGGGCTGTAGGTTGGATGGGGAAGAACAGTTCAATGAAGTTTTGTGAACTCCTCTCGGTGTGCAGACTTGTGTGAGGTTTTGCATTGTCATGGGGAACTTCGTTTGCATTTTTGTGGCCACGAACATTCTGTAGCCTTTTCTTCAATTGCCTGACGGTAGCACGGTATAATTCAAGTTGACCGTTGCACCATAAGGGACGACATCAAACAGAATAACCCTTCAAAGCCGTAGAAGATGATGCCTTTACATTAAGGGCTGAGTGTGCGGTTTTGAACCTTTTCTTTGGAGGAGAGGTGGTGTGGCATTATTCCATGGATTGCCGTTATGTTTCCCGTTCGGAGTGATGTACCCAAGTTTCATCTCTGTGAAGATGTTCGACAAAAAATTGTCACCTTCATTCTCGTAACGCCCAAGCAATTCCGCATAGACGGTCCTTCCTGCTCTTTATGCTCGTCTAATAAAGTGGTGGTCCGCAGCTCGGGGTCTTGCGGTGGCGTTCTCGCTTCTCGCGCACGGGGTCCTGGGTTCGAGTCCCGGCGGGGTCAGGGATTTTTCCTGCCTCGAGATGACTGGATGTTGTTGTGTCGTCTTCATCATCATCATTCATCCCCATTACCGTTGGAGGAAGGCAATGGCAAACCACCAAGTCTCCTACGCTCCTCGGAGTATGGGACCTCATCGTCATCAATAAGGCGGTGAGTAATGCAGCGGGCACACCCCTTTGAGCACCCCAAGAGGTGGGCGAGTGTGTCAACAGTACAAACAGAAACGTCTGTGCAGCGAGATGTCTGTCTTTGATCCGTCGATCACCTGGCATGAGAGTGTCTGCAAGTTCCAATACTGCAGGAGTCTCAGCTGTGTGCGACTAGCAGCAAGCGGGAGACAGGACACGTTGTTAGACCTTGTAGCTAGGATGACAGTCGCCGAGCCCAACGACTCACCGTGCTTTTGTGCATTGCCAGGTCGCGTGGATATTCTGCAAGCGCCTATTAATATCGGCAATCCTCTGGTTTCCCGCCGAAAGGAACTCGATATCTCTGCTTATAGCATACCGCCGTTACAGAAATCATTTTGAAGACTAGTATTGCGCCGCCACCTACCGTCACTTCATGAAACTATAGACTATACAGGCTGAAGCGGGAATATTCCGAGATGTGCAGCAACGAATTCCTCTTTTTCTTTTTAAGCCTAACTGGTCGGGAGAAAAAGTGTTGCATTACTTATTGGACGCCCCTCGCATTTATACCAGGAGAGAAGATATGAACGGACAGGTCAGACGTACGAGTTTTCTTGGCGTTCTTTCGTCCTTGGGCTTGTAGCAGCCGGCTCCGGCAAGTAATGAAGGCGCGCTCTGGCGGAGGAAATAGCCGGTGCAGGCTCCCCTGCGAGACAAGCCATGCGTTTCACTTAGCCACGCCGGCCGACAGTCCCTTCCTCAGCGCGAACTCCGGCGCCGCCGCTGCTTTGCTACCGGAATGGGACCTTAAATGAGAAATTGTGGAGCTCGTTCTGTTCTCGCATCCCTGTCCGATTCCACGAAGGATGTGCGCGCCATGGTTGCAGATTCGATTCTATTCTGGCTACTAAATTTCCTTCCATCAGTTTCATTTTTCAAAAGATGCCTAATTTTGGAAATATTGCTAGTGCTTAACGGGCAAATCTGAGAAAATAGAAGGGTACATATAAGTAATGTAACTTTTGCTGTATCAGAAATAATTGAACCAGATTTTTCATATTTTATCATTATGTTAGTGCCTATAAACTGAAATTTTTTCAATTTTTTTGTCAAATAATTTCACGAGGACGTTACTGAATACTTTTAGAGGAAAATTTTCTCAAGGTTTACTTAACTTACCACTTCCAAAAAGTGAGAATTTTCTTAGTAATTAGAGAAACAAATTTGTATACCAGTTTTTTTAATATCAGTCTTACAACTCTCGCAAAAATTTCTTTAACTTTATGTATATGACACACAGCAATTTTTATTTCATTAAAATTTAAATAAAGTTGACAGTAACTCACTTTGAAAAAATTTGTACCACAGGAGGCTGTGTCATAGTATTTACAGTGTCTGTGCCAAATTTCATAGTTTTATCTCCAATGGTTTAGCAGAAAATGTTCCTTATACACTGAAAAATGAAAGTTGCGGGTAGTATGGGAAATGCAGAAAAAAAGTTTATATTAGCATTTATGTCAGAAACAAGTAACTTAATGTTAGCCATAACCATACATTTTGTTTTTTTATCGTCATGCCCCTTCGGCAATATTCTTCACTGATACTTCAGAACTAGCAACACTCACAACGTAAGTATTCTTCAGTAGTTTCTCAGTGAAGCAACGTGCATCAAATCCTAGCCTCTTAAGGGTCCTGATTCTCCCACTATTACCATCATTGAACACCAGACAACCATCATATGAGGTAATTTAACAACAGTATATGACCAAAATTTTATCTCTGGGCGTCTCTTCTTGATGAGGTTATTAAAACTTTTGTTTGGGGTTTTGTATTCCACCATGTGCAAACTTTTTAATGAATTACTTGCATCGTAAATGCGCTCACAACCTCTGCCCTAAAGATGTCTTCTCTGGTGGCAGGAAATAAAATACCGCAAACAAGGACAGAACCATGTAGAAGAGGGGACATGGCGCTGCGCACTGGTTGAAACGAGATGGTTTTTGTGTCATTTTATAGCACGAAATTAACTCTGAAAACTGCAGACAAAGTTTCTAACATACTAAAACACTATCTACTGGTAAAAGAATTTCAACATTTTTTACTAATTTTATATACTTCCCCCCTTAAACAGAAGCAAATTCAACATGCATAAGCAGCAGTCCTAATTGGCAAAATAAAGTTAAGAGTTCGTGCCGTAGATTTTTTTTTTTTTTTTTTTTTTCGCTGGAGTCCATTCATTTGGGTGTAAGTAGATTTGTGTTCTGGGTGTGTATGAGTTTAATAAAATTACTTGAAAGTTATTTTGTGCAGGATGGTTTGAGCACATCAAGGCTGTTTTCGATTTCGTTGTGAAGTGACCATACTTTTTTTTAATTCTTCCAACAAATTCGTCTGTACGCCTTCCTATAAAAGAAATGTACAAAGGAATTTCTTGGAAGAATTAGAAATATACAGCTACTTTCATAACAAATGACTGCATCCTTAATGACCAACTATACTAAACAAATAAAATATTACTACAATATTTCATTCTAAACACTATATTGTCTGAAAAGGAAATTCTAAATCGAACATTGCCACTAGTTTCACATACTAAACCTAATTTTTTCATCTAGGACAGTAATAAAATATGTCCAATAAGGGACTACATAACCGTTTAAGCTCTCCATTACTGTGCCATTTTGTTCTTTCCTACAGCCAACCAAGTCACTTAACTGACGTGTCTGTCTGACACCATGTGTAAACGTAGACATAAACTCAAAGTGTCCACCATGTTGTCCCTAGTTTATCTCATGGTTCAGCATACCACATGTCAGTTTAGCAGACCCCTATCTTGTAAAGCAAGGCAAAACTTTTTCTCATGTAAGTCACATATATTGACCTTACATATAAGGGAAAAGCTTTTGTAAATCATAAAATCAGGAATATTCTACTACAAGGCATTTATATGAAATCTGTACGAGTATGCTCCACCTGAGTATGGGTCTAAGGATTGAACAAGTTATTGTGAAATAAATAATTCATCAAAAATGTGTGGCTGGTTGCAGTTTTTTCTTTAGTGGTACCATTCAGACATGTTTTGTCACAGGTCAGTCGGATTTTGTTGTTCTCTCTTAAGAATCTCTTTGTTCTGTTAGTGCACTCCTCTTATGCATACGTTGTTTTCGTTTTCTTGTTTGTTTGTTTTTCTACTAACAGATTTCTTACCTTTAATGTATTTGATGACTCCATGAACTTCTGTATGGAACTGAGCAGTAACGTTTGTGAAAAATGTAGCACTTGGAAAGCATAGATCGAATGAACCAAAAGACGGAGGATGTGCGGAACAGTGCACCGGCAATACGAGATTTAGAATTCAAAGACATGACGTCGTGCTACGTCCAGCAGTAAGCTGTCTTATATAACTGGGAAAGTCAATTAGTGAAGAGCGCTCAAACGAAGTACAAATATGAAAACGAGACAACGAGACAACGAGCCTCAACGCAGACACAGACTACAATTATAGTGAGTGAGACAGTGCAGAGTGCTTTGTCTCTTGGGAATGGTTTATTCCGGGAGTGTGGAATCAGTTGATTAAAGGAGGTCATACATTTGGACGAGTGGGTGCTTGAATAAGCTATATGAACACAGCACAGAATAACCGCTATGTTTCTGCGTCGCTGTGAAGGAATACACATCGTGGTCCACAGTTTTCGTTCGACGCTGGAGCACTGCACAAAGTGCGAACCAGATAGTATCATTAGTTTGCCGCTGTCTGCGACGGGTTGGATTGGTGATACGCTTGCTATCCCTTTAGTTTCCGTTGCCTACTAAGCACTTCGCCCTCATTTTTTAACAAAGGATGGAAAAATGTTCGGGTTTAACACCTGACCGACGATGACCTCAATCAGGAACGGAATGAGTGCTCGAAGGGGACAAAGATGGGAAAGGAAATTGGCTGGGTTATTTTCAAGGAAACCCTCCAATTGATTGCTGTTAGCGATTTAGGAAGACCACTGCAAACCTAAATCAGGATGACTGGAGGAGTACTAGATTACCATACTGTTTTAATACGAGTACACGTGCATACCATATCAGACTACAACAGCCATGTGATTGCCGTGTCAATTAGATGCCGGGTGGAAAATAGTAATGTTTTTGTGGGAGTGCCGTATAAAGCTTTCCTACAGCTAGTAGACGAAATCGCGGTGATCGCAAATTGGTGGCTTACGTTAATGACCGGCGAAGTGTGCTATACGAGCTCGATGCAAAATGGTTGGAATGACCTTCTCTAGGACTATATTTAGACCTTCGTTTATTTCACAGTACGGTGTATAGAGGCTCTACTTGAAGTACCATACCATACAAATTTCTCATAGTCGGAGTTCATGTGCAGTTTTATAATCTTGATCAGTTGCATATATTGTCATCTACCTGATCTGCAGCTCCTCGAAGGCACTTACAGTCCTGTAATCCAAACATTCTGTCAGTATTCTGATTTGTGACTTCTCGGAGTCATTGGTTATATTCTGTACTGTAATCCTTATAATTTGTACACTATAACGTACGTAATGTGTTATTTCTCATTATCATAAATCATGCTTAGATCTGTAATCTTGATCATTTGCACATTTCTATGTCATAATATGCGAATTTTCAGGGGTGACGTACATTTCTGCAAGCCCAACCTTTGGCTCATTGTTACGTACCTTAAATGGGGCTTAAGAGCCGGGTATCGCGTAGTTCTATGATCCCAATCATTTACGCATTGTCCAGGATCGATATTGTAGTATAATTCTTATATTGTTCACATTTATCTTCGTGATATTGCAATTTTTATATCCTTTCGTATATGTTTAAATTCATCAGTTCCACAGTTGATCACGAATTAAAATACATGTTTAGCGCTTATATGCGATGACCTCACTTTTAATTATCATTTTCCCTAATAACTATTGAGTTAAGTCACTTCACGGAGATAAATTTCCGTCTATGTTCATTCTCACATGTACTTCGTAAAATATCATTGAAGGAAATTTCGGTGCAAATGGAAATAAAGCTTCTGATCTCTAACTGATGGGTCAGCTTCCATGTTGCTTGTCATCACAAATAATATTTATTTTCGAATGATTTTATGCGCTTTGTTACGAAGGTTCTACGCTAAAAAATATTTTAATTTGCTGTCGTGAGTATTTTAATGTTTACTGTTGATAACACCTCTACCAGCGAACAACAAACTGTAAGTTCTCTGTTAGTGGAACAAATGCCTCAATTATCTTTTCATTTATTTCCAAACTTTTTGTCCTTATAAAACGGAGTGCTCTGAAATCAAAAAATTCCTTTTCATGTGTTATGTTCTTCCGTTCAGGAATTTATAGCTAATAAACGTAAAAAGGAAACAAACTAACAAAATTGGTAGGTACAAAGCTGCTTTTTCGACTTTTTCTTTTTATATCTCCCAGAAATTTTTGTGGGAAAGATTTCTTAGTGACGTCGTAGATGAGACGCTGTACTTTGTATTTACACTATACCAGTGTTTAAGAAAGAGAACAGTATTACACAATACTGAATGGATGATTAATAACAAAAACAACTCAAAGACTTGACACTATATTTTTCATAATTTAATATTTCCTAAAACAAATGCCTGCATATCCTGCCGGTATTCTCAAATTAGGTCAAAGGAACCCTCAAAAAACAGTAAAAAAGGAAATATTTTTTGTATTCGGGTTTCTTATATATTTCCGATTTGACTTTTAATTTCATTTCTTTTACGCCTTTCAAGTGAGACAGCGGTACCTTGCCTCATTTTTCACAAGGCATTGCCTTTATGAGTATTATCCTTTTAGTAACCGTTCATATTATAAATGTATCCCTGTCTATTCTGCCTTCATTCTAGCGTCGACGGGACTCTAAACATTCTATCATTCGCATTTAGGTTTCCGAACATCTTCGTAATGTTTACGTCGTTGTTGGAGGCTTTCTCCGGATCTGCTTACGTCATAAATGTTTTCTCTATTTCTGTTTTCCCTTCCTTTGTTTACGAATACCAATACAGAATGAGTTTTCGGCAAAAAGGCCCTACTTGTATCACTCACAATTAACTAAAGTACTTCCGAAAAAAATCAGAGCGCAGTTCCTACTTAGACACCCAACGAAGAGCGGTTACATGAGCTTATATGATCAGCATAATGCACAATCACTATCAGGTGCTAAGATATTACATATAATTTCTGTTCAACAATCTCTGAACATCCATTACTGTTCGCCAACACAAATGTACATTAACATATACATCTGCAATTACATTACTTATGCTACACTGCAGGAAATAATGCAACCATCCACAAGTTTTTTTATGCTTTTATTCTACTGCTACTAGTTCTGGGCCTGAGGCCATCGTAAGACGGTAGCGTTGATTTTTTCCGCATGTTTTACATTTGTGTCCTAACCAAAATGTATAACATTACGACATTACTTATGTGTTCGGCAATCCGTGTAGCGTTTTATATTTGTCCGTGTGGAGAAGGTGGACGAGGCAGGATAACAATATCACCAAATTTATGACCTAATCCAAGTCAGGCTATATGCATTTGGATGTGCAAAACCCTACGCGAGATGCACGGCTGTGGCAGTGGAACGGTTCACAGTATTACTTTAATACCGCCTTACTGGATTTCCTACTCTAAAGGGTTTTGCGAGACAACTTTGTCTTTCTTCTAGAATTATCCGTTCAAGCCGCCCCCCCCCCCCCCTTCCGAGCATCTCAGTTACATATACGTAGGGACTGACAATTTGTTACGGTCCTAGCAGCGTCTCTCCAAGTTCTATCAGTTTTTGTTGTCATACCTATTTGACAAGGATTCCAAACTCTGGAACAGTGCCTTAAAATTGATCGCAATAGTGTACTGCAAGCGATTTCCTTTACAGATACACAACACTTTCCCAGAATCTCTGCAATATATCTACTGAGTTTGCTTCTTAGTATTACTTATAAATATGAAAAAGACGGATGTGGTGTCTATATTTTATTTACTTAATTCGCAGTTTCCGTACGACCATGCCATCCAAAGCAACTTGGTCATGGAACAAACCAGTACTTCGTTCACAGAATGCTAATCAGAAAATTTACATATAAAGAACTTTAAAAAAAACACGAAAAAAGATAGTGTACGAGTAAATGCCACATTACAGAGAAGAGTTCTTTGCTAACAGGGGAAACTCCTATGTAGGAGGGCACTACGAGGAAAGCTTTCCACCTGCATTTGCGTACTTGGAATGTGTCAATTAATTTTACCATCTATCGTTCACTCAGTGAATGATGTAGTTTCTTTTGAATCAGACAATTTTATCAACAACAAATCCCTTGTAGGAATACAACTACATGGAAGGGAGATTTAGGATCTCAAGACACCTGAATGATAGCCTAAATGAAGTTGTAATCTGACACCGCTGATCAGTTTAACCGCTCCTTTCTGGCTAAAGAATATTTTTCGTGTGGGCACAAGATGTCACAGAATGTAACACCATACGAGATAATACACTACTGGCCATTAAAATTGCTACACCAAGAGGAAATGCAGATGATAAACGGGTATTCATTGGACAAATATATTATACTAGAACTGGCATATGATTACATTTTCAAGCAATTTGGGTGCATACAACCTCAGAAATCAGTACCCATAACAACCACCTCTGGCCGCAATAGCGGCCTTGATACACCTGGGCATTGAGCCAAACAGAGCTTGGATGGCGTGTACAGGTACAGCTACCCATGCAGCTTCAACACGATACAACAGTTCATCAAGAGTAGTGACTGGCGTATTGTGACGAGCCAGTTGCTCGGCCACCATTGACCAGACGTTTACAATTGGTGAGAGATCTGGCCCGTATAGGATCTGCAACATGCGGTCGTGCAATACCCTGCTGAAATGTAGGGTTTCGCAGGGATCGAATGAAGGGTAGAGCCACGGGTCGTAACACATCAGAAATGTAACGTCCACTGTTCAAAGTGCCGTCAATGCGAACAAGAGGTGACCGAGACGTGTAAACAATGTCACCCCATACCATCACACCGGGTGATACGCCAATATGGCGATGACGAATACATGCTTCCAATGTGCGTTCACCGCGATGTCGCCAAACACGGATGCGATCATCATGATGCTGTAAGCAGAACCTGGATTCATCCGAAAAAATTACGTTTTGCTATTCGTGCACCCAGGTTCGTCGTTGAGTTCACCATCGCAGACGTTCCTGTCTGTGATGCAGCTTCAAGGGTAACCGCAGCCATGGGCTCCGAGCTGATAGTCCATGCTGCTGCAAACGTCGTCGAACTGTTCGTGGAGATGGTTGTTGTCTTGCAAACGTCGCCATCTGTTGACTCAGGGATCGAGACGTTACTGCACGATCCGTTACAGCCATGCGGATAAGATGCCTGTCTTCTCGATTGCTAGTCATGCGAGGCCGTTGGGGTCCAGCGCGGCGTTCCGTATTACCCTCCTGAACCCACCGATTCCATATTTTGCTAACAGTCATTGGATCTCGACCAACGCGAGCAGCAATGTCGTTATACGATAAACCGCAATCGCGATAGGCTACAATCCGACCTTTATCAATGTCGGAAACGTGATGGTACGCATTTCTCCTCCTTACACGAGGCGTCACAACAACGTTTCACCAGGCAACGCCGGTCAACTGCTGTTTGTGTATGAGAAATCGGTAGGAAACTTTCGTCGTGTCAGCACGTTGTAGGTGTCACCACCGGCGCCAACCTTGTGTGAATGCTCTGAAAAGCTAATCACTTGCATATCACAGCATCTTCTTCCTGTCGGTTAAATTTCGCGTCTGTAGCATGTCACCTTCGTAGGTAGCAATTTTAATGGCCAGTAGTGTAAATACGAGAGGCGTTTAAAGGTAAAACGACACAATTTTTCTCGGCCAATTTCGGTTGAATGAATATTGATTTTGTTGTGCTACACTGTGGAATGTTCGCGCTTTGGCCTCTATAGTTTCATGTAGTTCATACAGCGGTGGCGCTATGAATAACCTTAAAGTGTCGTCAGTAACAGAGGTCGTTCCAAGCAGACACCTGACACTAGCTTTCGTCTTTCGTAAAACCAGATCATCGCAGATATTCATAGTCACTTGCGGAATGTCTACGGAGACCTGGCAGTGAACAAAAGCGCAGTTATTCATTGGACCAGGTGTCTGTCATCATCGCAACAAGGTCGCGCAAACCTGTCCAATCTCCCGCGTGCCGGCCAGCCGCGCACAGCTGTTACTCCTGCAATGTTGGAATACGCAGACACTCTCATTCGCGATGATCGTCAGATCGCAATCAAACCCCTCGCTGCACAAATTGACGTCTGTCCGTAGCACTGATATTCTCGTTCACCAATTGGGGTACTCAAAGGTGTATGCCCGCCGGGTTCCACAGCGCTTAATACTGTAGAAGACCGTGAAGAGCAACGAAGGACCTTCTGCGCGGAATTGACTGCGCGTTAGGAGGCTGATCGTGAAAATTTTTTGTCGGACATCATCATAGGCGAAGAAATATTGGTCCGACACTTCGAGCCGGAAACAAAATGGCAATCCATGGAGTGGCGCCGAAGAAAAAGTTCAAAGCCGTACCCTCAGCCTTAAAAGTCATGGCAACGGTTCTCTGAGAGACTGAAAGGGTTCAGTTCGATGTCCTCCCTCATGGTGCAACGAGCTACTCCTAAGGGTATTGTGCTAGCCTCAAAAAATTGAAGAAATTACTTCAGCGTCTTCGTCACCACAAAAATGCAAACGAACTTCTCTTTCTCCACGACAATCCAAGGCCTCACGAAACTTCAATAGACTACTTTTCCTCATCACCACACAGCCCGGTTCTAACACCTTCTAACTGCCGTCTATTTGGCGAAATGAAGGATGCACTCCGATGGAAGCAGTACATGGATGATGGGGATGTTATTGATTCTGACATACGTTGGCTCTGACGCTGACCAGTAAAGTGGTGCCATATGGGCGTACATGTCCTCCTAGTAAGGTGGCGTAAAGCTCTCACATTGAACGGAGATTATGTTGAAAAACAGGCTTTGTAGTTACAAGACTGGGGAATGATTTGGTGTACTAGAATCCTGAATAAAACCAACTGATTTCAGAAAAAAATGTGTTGCATTACTTATTAAAAACCTTCGTGGACTGAAAATAAGAAAAGAAAACAAATCCTCCTGTTAGAGCGTCAGGGACAGTGGATGTTATTCTTTTAGTGAAGACAGTGGCACTCAGCTTCTGCACAAGACCATCACCTACGAGCGGCGTTTGAAAAGTCTGTGCAAAAATAAAAACTACTTACGTGTTTGGGGTAAACCTTTTTCATTTTTCGACATAGTCTCCTTTTAGACTTATACACTTCACCCAACGCTGTTCTAATTTGTTGATCCCTTCCGAATAATAGGAATTGTCCAAGTCTGCAAAATAGCTATTAGTTGCTGTAATCACCTCCTCGTTTGAATAAAATCTTTGTCCCGCCAGCCATTTTTTTTCAAATTGGGGAACAAATAATAGTTCGAAGGAGCCAAGTCTGGAGAATAGGGAGGGATGTGAAACGAGTTGGAATCCTATTTCTATTAATTTTGCGACCACAACTACTGAGGTGTATGCTGGTGCATTGTCGTGATGGAAAAGGACTTTTTTGCGGTCCAATCGCCAGCGTTTTTCTTGCAGTTCGGTTTTCAAACGGTTCAATAACGATGAACAATATGTAGCTGCAATAGTTTTACCCTTTTCCAGATAGTCGATGAGGATTATCCCTTGCGAATCCCAAAAGACATTCGCCTTTTTGGTGCAGATTCTCCCTTGGTAACCCATTGTTTAGATTGTTGTTTGGTCTCAGGAGCATAGTAATGTGTCCATGTTTCATCCACAGTGACGAAACGACAATTAAAAGTCCTGCGGATTCTTCCTGAACAGCTGCAAACCATCCCTGCAACACTTCACACGATTCCATTTTGGTCAAGCGTCAGCAATCGCGGAACCTATCTTGCGGATAGCTTTCTCATGCCCAAATGTTTATGCAAAATATTATGTACCCATTCATTCGAGATGCCCACAGCACTAGCAATCTCACGCACCTTAACTTATCTGTCATCCATCACCATGGCATGGATTTTATCAATAATTTCTGGAGTCTTAACCTCCACAGGGCGTCCAGAAAGTTCAGCATCACTTGTGCCCATATGGCCACTCCGAAAATTTTGAAACCACTTATAAACTGTTCTAATCGAAGGTGCAGAGTCACCATAATGTTTATCAAGTTTCTCTTTAGTCTCCTGAGGCGTTTTGCCTATAATAAAGTAATGTTGAATCACCACACGAAATTATTTTTGGTCAATTTTTTGACAATCACTCGACTTCCTTGATTCACACGAATCCAAATCACAAAGAAATAGACCAATATGGCTGTAATTTGGTGTGCGTTCTTTCCAAAGATGCTACTAACTAAACATGACATCGATACGCGCAGGTGGCGCCATCTCTCGGACTTTGCACGGAGTTTTCAAACGCCATTCGTACATCTCCACACTCATTTCGGAAGGTGCCACACGATGCTTGACAGACTACTAGCCATTCGCTTTCCTGTTACACTCACGAATGGAGCGAGGAAAAAACGACTTTCTAAACGCTTCTCAACAACCCTGAATTTCTCTTGTATTTGGGGTGCTTACGCGAAACTTTCGTGTCTCGCTTTAATCCGATCTGGTGGGCATGTCAAACACTCGATCAATTTCAGGAATAGGTCTTACTAATCTTATATACATGGTCTCCGTTACATGTAACGTACACTTAGATAGAATTCACCGAATAAAACGAAGTCAACCCCCCGCCTTTGCTGATTGCGACCTCTTGTTCTCGTTCTTAAACGTAATACTTCCAAGAAAGCCTTTCGTCTAACCTTAGTCCTAAGACTTTAAAATGGTCAACTTCACTGACTGCTTGACTACCCTTGGACAATAAAATTTCGCTTTTAGAAGAATTCCTTGTCATAAACTGTACGCATTGTGTTTTGTTACAATTGAGCATTAATCTATTCTCTGACAGCCACGATCTGATATTATTAAATGCCCTAGCAACTACATCATTTATATTACGTCCCATGTCTTTCACAGCAACACTTGTGTCATCTGCAAAAGGAATATATATGAAGAAAAGGAATAGACCCAGAGCAGAAACCCGTGGCAACTCCCAGCCTCCCCCACCCCCACTTCAAATGGCACCAATCAGGTTTAAACCTTTTCTCTGTTTGTTGAGACTAGAGGATAACCTTCTGCTCCCTACTGTCCAGGTATGAAGTGAACCATTTTTGAGTTTTTTCCTAATCCCAAGTACCGACTTAGAGAATGTATGCTCCATTAACCAAATGCGCGTATGCGCAGAGTACAATTTTTGTCGCCAACATACATTAAATTCTATCCACTTGGCTAGGGTGTCCTGTAAGGTTTGTCCATAAGAGCTCTGTAGAATTCTAATGTCAGTTCCTTGCTAATTCAGGCTGGTTCAGTTCATTAGTACTGTGAATGCTGGACAAACGTTTCTCTCAATGATATTCTGAATAATAGCAATTTGCCGCACTGGGTGTTACTGTTGGTATTAAACCGGCCGTTTATTTCATCTTGTTCACTACTACTTAGTTTCGGCTATGTAGCCATTTTCATGTGTATGCAGAAAATATCATATTTAAAAGAATTAATGTTGTTGTAACTGTTGTTGTTGTAGTTTTCAGTCCGAAGGCTGGTTTGATGCAGCTCTCCATGCTATTCTACCTGTGCAAGACTCTTCATCTCTGAATAATTACTGCAACCTACATCCTTCTGAATCTGCTTATTGTGTTAGTCTCCCTCTACGATTTTTACACCCCAAACTTCTCTCCAGTACTAAATTAATGAACCCTTTATGTCTCAGAATGTATCTTGTCAACCGATCCCATCTTCTAGTCAGGTTGTGCGACAAATTCCTTTTTTCATTAATTCTATTCAATACCTCCTCATTAGTTACTTGACCTACCCATCTAATCTTCAGCATTCTTCTGCAGCACCACATTTCGAAATATTCTACTCTCTTCGTGTCTAAACTGTTTATCGTCCACATTTCACTTCCATACATGGCTACACTGCAAACAAATGCCTTGAAAAAGGCTTCGTAACACTTAAATGTATATTCGATGTTACCAAATTTTTCTTCTTCAGAAACACATTTCTTGCCACTGCCAGTCTACATTTTATACCCTCTCTACTTCGGCCATTATTAGTTATTTTGCTGCCCAAATAACAAAGCTCATCTACCATTTTTAGAGTCTCTTTTCCTGCTCTAATTTCCTGACCTGAATTAATTCGAATACATTCAATTATTCCTGTCTTGCTTTTGTTGATGTTCATCTTATATCCTCTTTTCAAGATGCTTTCAATTCCGTTCATTTGCCCTTCCAAGTCATTTGCTGTCTCTCGCGGAATTTCAGTGTCATCGTCAGACCTCAAAACCTTTATCTCCTCTGCCTCAACTTTAATTTTTTCTCCAAATTTTTCTTTGATGTCTTTTACTGCTTGATCAGTGTGGAGAGTGAATAACATTGGGGATAACCTACAAATGTGTCTCACTCCCTTCTCAATTGCTGCTTCCCTTTCGTGACCCTCGACTCTTATAATTGCCGCCGGGTTTCTGTACAAATTGTTAATAGCATTTCGTTCCATGTATTTTACCCTTGCTATCTTCAGAGTTTCAGAAGGAGTATCCAGTCAACTTTATCAAAAGCCTTCTCTTAGTATACAAATGCAAAAACGTAGGTTTGTCTTTCCTTAACCTATCTTCTAAGACAAGTCGGGGGATCAGTACTGTCTCCCGTCTGCCCACATTTCTTCGGAATCGAAACTGATCTTCCCCGAGGTCGGCTTTTACCAGTTTTTCCATTCTTCCGTAAAGAATTCGTGTTAGTAATTTGCAACAATGACTTACGAAACTGGTAGTTCGATATTATTCACACGTTTCAGCATCTACTTTTTTGGAATTGGAATTATTACATTCTTCTTGAAACCTGAGGTATTTCGCCTGTCTCATATATCTTACACACCAGATGGAAGATATTTGTCATGGCTGGCTCTCCAACGAGTATCTGTAGATCTAACGGAAAGTCGTCTTCTCCTGGGGCCTTGTTTCGCCTCATGTCTTTCAGTGAGCTGTTAAATTCTTCTCTCAGTATCAAGTCACCCATCTCTTCTTCATTTACGTCCTCATCCATTTCTGAAATACTGTCTGCAAGTTCACCTTACTTGTTCAGAACCTATATATATTCCTTCCACGTTTCACCTTTCTCTCTTTACTTAGGACTGACTTTCCATCTGAGCTCTTGATATTCAAACAGCTGTTTCTCTTTTCTACGAAGGCCTCTTTAATTTTCGTGTAGGCAATATTTATGTTTCTACTCGTGATATATACTTCTATATCCTTACATTTGTCCTCTACCCATTGCTGCTCAGACATTTTGCACTTCCTATCAATCTCATTTCTTAGACCTTTGTACTCCCTTTCGAAAGCTTCATTTGCTGCATTGCCCTTTCATCAATTAAATTCAATATCTCCTGTGTTATCCAAGGATTTCTACTAGGCCTTTTTTATATATTTGATCCTCAGCTGCCTTCACTATTTCATCTCTTAAAGGTATCCATTCGCCTTCTACTGTATTCCTTATCCCTGTTCTAGTCAGTTGTTGCCCAATGCTCTCTCTGAAACTATGGTTCTTTCAACTTATCCAGGTCCCATTTCCTACCTTTTTCAGTTTCTTTAGTGTTAATCCACAGTTCATAACCAATAACGTCTGCTCCTGGAAATATCTTACAATTTAAAATCTGGTTCCGAAATCTCTGCTTTACCAATATATAATCAATTTAAAAACTTCCAGTGTCTCCAGGGTTCTTTCAAATATACAGCCTTCTTTTATGATTCTTAAACCACGTGGTAGTGATGATTAAATTATGCTCCGGTTCAAAATTCTACCAGGCTACTTTTTCTTTCATTCTTTTCCCCCCGTTTATATTTATCTAACATTTTTGCTTGTTTTAGTTTTCGTACTATCTAATTCCAGTTCCTCGTCACAATTAAAATCTTATATATCTGAATAATTTGTTTTATCTCATCATACATTTCTTCAGTCTATTCATCATCTGCAGAACAAGTTGGAATATAAATTTGTACTACTGTAATGGGTTGGGCTTTGTGTATATCTTGGCTACGATAATGCATTCACAATGCTGTTTGTAACAGCTTACCCGCATTCTATTTTCTTGCTCAACATTAAACCTACTCCTCCATTAGCCCTATTTGATTTTGTATTTATAAACCAGAATCCACCTGACCAGAAATCCTGTTCCTGCTCCCACCGAACTTCACTAATTCCCACTATCTCTAACTTCAACCTATCTATTTCCCTTTTTAAATTTTCTGAGCTACATGCCCGATTAAGGGATCTAACACTCCACGCTCCGATACATAGAACGCCAGTTTAGTTTTGCCTGATGACAACATCCTCCTGAGTAGTTCCTGCCCGGGGATCCGGATGGGAGACTATTTTACCTCCGGAATACTTTACTCAAGAGGATGCCACCATAATTTTTGCATGCCCTCGGGAAAAGTTACAGCTATAGTTTTCCTTCGATTTCAGCCGTTTTGGTCAATGTTGCAAGGCCAGGTCAGTCAATCATGCAGACTGTTGTCCCTGCGACTACTGAAAGGCTGCTGCTCCTCTTCAGGAACCATAGGTTTGTCTGTCCTCTTAACAGATACCCCTCCGGTGAAATTGAACCCAAGATCTTGGTTGAACCTACGGTATGGCTATCTGTATAGCTGGGGCACGAAGCCTCCCTGGCAACAGCAAGATCCTTGGTTCATGGGGAGGAACATAATTAATATACAATGCATAAGGCCACCAATGGTTGTTTAGTCAACAAAATACCAAAAGAACTTTCAGAGAATAACAATACATTATTATTGAATATTTTATCTGGATACCCCTTATTGCTTCCTTGTTTTACTTGTTAGATCTCATAATTGCATACTCTTTAAACAACTGTCATGAAAATGTTCTGACTGCTAGTATAAATTTTTTATATGTGAAGTAAAATGTACATAGGGCCTGTCTCTGAAACTGGCACACATAATAAAGAAACTATAATCCTTCTTTCCCTTCCTGGCACTCACATATTGTACTGTGTCAGATTCATGGTTAAAAGCATTATATCTACATAGAGTACATCCATCCGCTCAGGTTTATCTCTGACCAATCAGCCACAAGGTGTCATTAGCATAGTTCAGTACTCCCTTACACTTGTGGCTATGCAGTGTAATTATCGTTTGTAACACCTAGGGTTATGCATATTACTCTTAAATCCGAAAATGAAGTTAAATATTCAAATGTTCAAATGGGTGTGAAATCTTATGGGACTTAAATGCTAAGGTCATCAGTCCCTAAGCTTACACACTACTTAATCTAAATTATCCTAAAGACAAACACACACACACCCATGCCCGAGGGAGGACTCGAGCCTCCGCCGGGACCAGCCGCACAGTCCATGACTGCAGCGCCTAGACCGCTCGGCTAATCCCGCGCTTAAATATTCTATTGTTAAATATTTTATTACATGATATTCTCCCTCACTGCATAGTTACAATTTTTAACTTAACTTAATTCGTGTTTATTTTACGTCACCAGTCAAGCCCTGTTTGTAAAATTGTGATGTAGGCAAGTGCACTGGCTGTAATACGAGTATGTGTATTTAACAGCGTATACCTTGTAAGTTCCTTTCTTATTCTGTTGACTGAAGTGCCACTGTTTGCTTTATTCTTTATATTTTACTTACTTTATATCTGATACGTGCGACAGAAAAGTGAGACACAGAGAAACTACGAAGTAGTGAACAGGATAAAATGAAACTGTGATTTAATTGTACCAATAACGGCCAGTGCGGCACACATATACTTCAAGGATTTTATCACAGCTGCGGAAGCTGTTGCAACTAAGATGTTGATAATGTGTTTTGGGCTTCTGGAATAAACTTGTCTTAAGTCATCTGGTTTGCTGAATTTTCTATTTTATAAGAAAAGGAAAAGTTATGGGCCTCATTTTACTGTATTATTCTGCCTCTGTTTTAATAAATTACGCCTTGATGGCATCGAGAAATGACTTCCTAGTTAGTACCTCAAAGTGACTATTGACTTGAAACTCTGAAATTAAGCAAATTTGCGATTTATACACGCTGAGATATTTTTAGGGACGAAATTGTTCCTTTTTTGTCGTAACAGTAGTAGTAGTAGTAGTAGTAGTAGTAGTAGTAGTATAGGTCCCAACTATAACTATTATAAAACGAGCGCATTGATTTGAAAATATGTCTAAAATGGAAAAACGATTCAGACTGTTATATATAAAACCTTATATATAAACCTTATCTGCAGATAAACATAGCTTGAAATGCATATACGGTGAAAGGATTGATTATCAGCACACTTCCACATTACTGAGTTTATATGCCAATTGTCTCATAAATAAGTGGCCATACAGTCACATAAATTTTGCCTTAAGATTTTATGCCTACATTAGACTGTATCTCGGTGTTAAACAACATGTAAAGCGTCTCTAATTAGTGTGGAAAATATAATTAGTCCTTTGCTGTGCGTACCTCTTAAACAAACATTCCCTCCTTTGACAAATACTGATTTGCATATTTAGCAGCAACAACACAGCACCACTGCTCTTATTATTCACTAAATGTGTGAAAACAGGGTACAGAAGTGTATAGTTAAAGTTTGTCTTAGCGCAAAACTGTAAACAACGGTCATGAAACTGTAATGGTGGATGTCGGGACAACGCAGTACGCAATGTTCATTCTACAGATATTCCCACTCTATGGCTGTTACCAAAGCCTACTGACACAGATGACGGAGTACGCCTAAGAAGTTCAATGGTGCAAGGATCATTGTAAGCACGTGCGGCTATAGGGTTATAGAGCGACAGAAACGCAACGAATCTTAGAGACAGCTGCAGTAGGTGGTCGCAACAAATCTTACGCGTACTCAGTACGGAAACGTAGCGATAAGCGACGATCTACATGTGTAATGGCACAGCTGAGTAAGCTTACTTACCATGTCCGGGATGTTTCTCCTGTTATTTCTCATTCCAGCAGCATTGAGGGCAGAAGCCGTGACTGATCGTCTTCCTTCGAAACTCTGGAATGCCTAGTTGCGGCACAAAAATATTAGATATGACATATAATAATACACAATACAAGCCGTTTCCTTCAGTAACAACTTTAGTTCCAAAGAGTAAAACTAAACACACTGTATGTCAAGGAATACTAATACGAATCAGAGATAACAATAACCCAAAAACATATTTCAGTCCCCAACACTAAGTTCTACTACTAAAAATTTTTCGATTCTTTTTATGCATGTGATAATATTCCACGACCTAGTATGGAGACGTACGCTTTTAGAGAATCTAAGAAAACAGCATTCATCTGCTCAGCTTGCATCGAATTTGTGCAAGATATCGTGTGAATAAAGAAACAGTGTTTCATACGAGAGGTTCCTCCTGAAACCTTGCCCATTCTATGAGAGAAACTTCTTTTCCTCTAGAAAAAATGTAGGTAGGGTTTAACTAATAATATGTATGACGTCTGTTTGCTACAATTTCATGCTTTATGTGTTGGGTAATACTTTCCTCGATGCTTTCAGTGCATTGAATGCGGAGCTGTTTCCATTCCTTTTAAGGCATAGTGAACAATTTTTGAGGGATTTTTGGGTGAACTAATATCTCACGTAACCATACATTCTATATAGTAAAGATTGAAGCGCTAACCAGGCAGTTCATCAAAGATAACTCATTGTCATCGCTCCACGATCCAATATTTTATTCCGCAGAGGTTAATTACTATGGCGATTCTATCACTGTTACACAGATCGGTTATTACGATATTTGTACAGCTGTAGGTGGCGCTGCGCATTCTTTCTGTTAATCAGCTGCTTCTTTGAATCAACATGACCATGGAAATTCAGTGTTGTAATTACATGAACTTCAACCGATGTTGTCTAGAGTACTTGGAAAGAATCTCTGACGATCGGTCCGGACAATAGATTGCAGCGATGGGTATCCGTTAAGTTCTTAAACCAATTAAAGCGATGGCTGCGTTTAGTCCAGTTGTGAAATTCCCACTTCGCCACAGCGAAGTGGATCTAGCTACATGTGTATGACGAAATATCTTAAGTTACAGCTCCCACAGTTATGACGATATATTTCATGTTATAGCTCCTACACTTATGATCAGCACTTACTCAGACAAAACACGTCTTTATACATTACATAGCGTGAAATGCATAATCAGATGTCAGAGAGAGAGAGAGAGAGAGAGAGAGAGAGAGAGAGAGGGAGGGAGGGAGGGAGGGAGAGAGAGAGGAAGAGGGAGAGAGCGTTCAATGTACTTTACAACATAAAATGCAGACGAATACACACAAAATAAAAACGAACCGTGTCCACTAACGGTAGATTTATCGAGAACGATACACTGAAATGAAAATTTTCATCAGATAATGTGGTACGGTATCTTCGACGTCTATGGGCTATTATCCAGGAAAACATTAACTGAGCGCAGTCTACTATTACCTGACAATAGGAAACAGGGGATTCGCGCTGTCGATACGTCACTAGCGTTAAAATATTTTAATGTTCAAAAACTGGGAGAATACAGATAATGTGATTTATTTCACATATTTTCCATTTCCTTGGACTTTTTTAAGATACATTTTTTACAAATAATTCTGTCACAGTACTAAACACATGTTACATTTTTCGTGCTGTACAGTTCAATCAACAGCAGGTTTATGTTTTCAACGGTGAGTTCATCCGTCCACCGAAAATTTAGCAGAGAAATTATTCTCTCTACTGTTGCATTACGTGTAGGTGTGGCAGAATAGTATTACAACACTTCCAACAATTCAATGCCGTCAACACTATTATTCACGTATTGATTCCATTTCTATATCAAAGTTGCAAAGTTGATCGTGTAGTATGTTCTAAAAGCGTGTATTTCCTCAAAGGGTACTGAGTCATCAATAACAACATTAACGGATGGTTTTGCAAAACATCTGAAACTGAGTAGGAGGGGTGGGGGAAGGTGGGAAAGGGACTCACAAACGGGTGGCCCACGGTAAAAACCGGCAGTACAGTAACCACCCTTGTCACTGATGCGTAATACCTCTAATATCGCAGGATTTTATTGCTGAATGCCAAGCAGACAGACAACTTCAAAATAGGATGTTATTGAGCAGATCACAGCGCTGCTGTAGAAAGCGTATTGCCCTGCACTCTAGTGGCCGTTCAGCGAACTGCTAGTCATCGCTTGGTCCGTCCGAGAGCGCCACGGGGCACATACTCCACATTCAATATTCGGCACTTATTCCAATATAAATTTCTTTGTTATTTATCGTTAATAAAAGTAAATTTTTCTTTCATTAAATAATGCGTGTGACTTTTTTGTACGTCTTAAATGACGTTTAACGCCAACACAGTAATAACATCACAAATACAATTCATCAGCTAACCCAATTACAGACGGTGCATTATTCGCATTTATTTTAGCTATGCGGCAGATGAGCAGTAAATAGTTTTTTGTACTTATGTGATTCATCGTAACAACTAAACCAAATATCATTAATAACACTGCAATTATGTAGACTAGTGCAAGCTTTTGAGGAGATCGCTACTGTGTCGCCTGCTTACACTCTACAGCGCCCTTGGCAACGGCAGGAACGTATGGCGTTGAATTTCATGAAGTGAGCTAGTCCCTTCGTCTTTCATATTAATGCCAGTTGCGTAGAACACATAATACATGTTCTGCAAAAGCTTCTAACTTGTTTCAAGACAACAGCATGTCCCTTAACTAGAACAGATACATAACGTTTAGAAATAAATAAAGCAATATTTTATATAGTACAAAGTTAGCCTCACTCTACACATTTGAAATTTTTACCGTTGACTAGCTTTATATGTGCACATCAGAGTGAACCTTCCAACAATTTTTTTCTGTCACTCAAATTGATCATGGAATGCTTGAATGTTGTGAACTGGAAATTGAAAATTATGTATAAGTTATCTAACACACATTATCGCCAGACCAAATACTATAGTCGCTAAAAAATAAAAAAAATTTATTTACCTTACATTCCTATCACAAGTTGAAATACTTTATATTAAAATTAAGTCGATATGACAAAGAGATCAAAATAACATAGGTAATGAAAGAGGCGCAATAATTAGGAAGTATGAGCATATGTGAGTGCCGACGTAATCATAATTAATTGAAAATCCTGCTCAGTAACAAGGTTAGCCATTTGAATCATTCTGTCACTTCTCTATTAACTGCTCAGTGCCGATGTGTTTCGTCAAACGCTTGATGTTACTGTATTTGTACAAACACAAGCGTCATACCACCATCTTAACTGAAAATAATTGACGACATCGATGGAAGAATAACGTAACTGAAAGACGATAGTTTCGAGATAACTGAGTTTAAAAAAAGGTTACCTTAAAAATGAGCCTTCAGAATTATTTCTTCAGTTAAAATACTTTTTTATGTGTTAGTTATGAGCTGTTATTCGTTTTTTAGTTGCTCCATATTTCCATATTAGTTTTTTTTTTCAACTACCGTACTTATTTCATCGTCATAGTTCAAAGCATATACAATATTTTTACGAGTGCAAATTTATGTTGAAAAGCTGTTTTTTCAGAATGAAACAATTCCAACCATTGAGCTTCCCGAAGAGTTTTTCCGAACGGCACACAACGATTTTCTCTTAACAAGGAACTTTTTTGACCATCCTTCACTTCCCGTCCTTTAGTGCTGAAATGACGTTCTGAGATCCTTAATAGTTTAATGGCTACACACTTGGCTTCTTACAGCAATGAATTTCGTTAAAGAAACATCGTTGTATGACACTCCGAAACAACTGTGTGTGAAGAATTTACTGATGTGACATACCCTGAATTGAAAAGTCTTTTGCTTTGCATGTAACACGGACGAATCTAAACTCAAAGGTTTTCCTTCCTTTTCTACGAAGGGCAACCACCTCCACTGTTGTTTCCGTAATTCTACGAAATGTTCGTCGCCTTTAAATGCGTGTAAGGATCACAAGAAGATTAATTTGATACGTCATCACTTTCCTCCGTTCATATGCCAGAAGTATCCGACAAATGCGATCCTGCAACACTTACCACAATGGGAATTATGAGTCAACAATCACAGCTTATAAGTAAAGAATAGCGGTATCTATATGTTGGTTCCATTATGATGTTACAGACCTTCAGGGATGTTGGAAAAGGATAAACGTATCAATTCGAGGTAAGAGACCCTGGTCCGGAAACTACCGAGTCGCAAGTTATAAGCGAAAATCATTCTGATACCTCTGACAGTTGACCTGTTCTGCTGCAAGCTTTTTGCTTTCCATATTTTGGGAGGAGCTAGCGTGACTCAAAACAAGAAAAAAAGTCAAGTAACCATAGGCTCTAAGGTACACACCTTAAGAACTATGAGCATCACATTTGCTACTGTGAAAACGTCTCTTCTACTTCTACGTCTGTAACTACATGATTACTCTGCAGTTCACAATCAAGTACCTGGCAGAGGGTTCAGTGAACACCCTTCAACCTATTTCTCTGCTGTTCCACTTTCGAACAGCGCGCGGGGAAATATTAACATTTAAATCTTTCCGTACGAGCTCTGATTTCTCTTTTTTGTTGTGATGATCATTTCTCCATAGGTAGGTGGATGCCAGAAAAACATTTTCGCATTCTTAGGAGAAAGTTGATGACTGAAATTTCACGAGAAGATCCCCCCGCAACGAAAAACGCCTGTGTTTTAATTATTGCCATCCCAATGGGAGTATCATAACCTCAGCACTCTGTCCCCTATTTCGCGATAGTACGAAACGAGTTACCCTTCTTTAATCTATTTCGACGTCCTCCGTCGATCCTATCTAATGCGTATCCCACACCCCACAGCAGTACTCAAGGAGAAGTCGGACAAGCATAGGGCAAGCAGTACCTTCAGTAGCCCTGTGCAATTTCAAAGTGTTCTGTCAAGAAATCGCTTTCTTCTATGGATCTCTCTAACTGAAGTTCTTCTTAATTCTTAATTGTAGTAGAGTTCGAAGAAGAGAAGAAGAACATCTACATTTACGTCAAATTCTGTACTCCAGAGAAACAAAACCAACCATGTTATCAAATCCAGGAATATATAAAATTGAGTGTAAAGTGTGTTATACATTCTATATGGGTCAAATTGGACGGAATACGATATTAGATACCGAGTACACATTAGAGGAAGCAACAATAATCCATCAAAATCTTCCACCACTTGAAAACAACGACATGCAGAGGACTATAGAGAACAGGCCGTCAAGTTTCCGCATTCCACAAAGAGGACCACTAATGAGTACTCTTGAAGAAACTGAAATATATTAACGCACACAAAATTGCCCTCAAGTTATTTTAAATGAACAAATCGATCTGAAACCTACGCATTACACAGGAAATTTCAGTTGAACTATCTTCTAAACAAGAGATGAGTAAAAAAACAAAATTTAGAAACATATCAGATGCCATGTTACCACGAAATTAACCACTGGAAAGCATGCATTTATGTAAACAACACCGGTAAGTTGTCACAAACCTCGCACACCACAACAGGGCATAACCAGTTTCATAAAAACAATAGGATTAAATTACATATGATCGTAGAACCACATAAACGCGAACTATACAAGCCATATAATCTAGCTGACAAGAACAAAAATATGACCTAGATGATGCCAAAAAAAGCAAACTGCCGGTAACCATGTAACATGGTTGACTCAACTCTCAACATAGCTGTCATGAAACGTCATAATGACACAAACTTTCGTAACTCGACAGTTGCGCAGATAACTATTCCAACAATTTTTATTTCATATGTTAGGAGGACGTGTTAGATGATGATCAGTTTGGCTTTAGGAAAGATAAACGCGTCAGAGAGGCAATTCTGAAGTTGCGGTTGATAACGGAAGCAAAGCTAAAGAATAATCGAGATACGTTCATAGGATTTGTCGACTTCGGAAAAGCGTCCGACAATGTAAAATGGTGCAAGATGTTCGAAATTCTAAGAAAAAAAGGGGTCATATACAATAAGTACAACAGCCAAGAGGGAATAATAAGAGTGGACGACCAAGAACGAAGTGCTCGTATTAAAAAGGGTGCAAGACAAGGATGTAGTATTTCGCCCCTACTGTTCAATCTGTACATCGAAGAAGCAATGATGGAACTAAATGAAAGGTCCAGGAGTGGAAATAAAATTCAAAGTGAAATGATATCAATAATACAATTAGCTGATGACATTGCTGTCGTGAGTGCTGCTGAGTGGAATGAAGAGTCTAATGAGTACAGATTATGGACTCACAGTAAATCAAAGAAAGGTGAAAGTAATCAGATCAGCAGAAACGAGAACAGCGACAAACTTAACATCAGGATTGATGGTCACGAAGTAGATGAAGTTCAGGAATTCTGATACCTAGGCACTAAAATAACTAATGACGGACGGAGCAAGGAGGACATCAAAAGCAGACTGGTGCTTGCAAAAAGGCCATTCCTGGCTAAAAGTATCAAACATAGGCCTTAAGCTGAGAAAGAAATTTCTAAGAACGTAAGTTTGGAGCACAGTATTGTGTGGCAGTGAAACAGACAGTCGGAAAACCGGAACAGACGGGAATCGAAGTATTCGAGATATGGTGTTACAGACGAATTTTGAAAATTAGGTGGACTGATAAGGTAAGGAATGAGGAGGTTACGCGCAGAATCAGAGAGAAAAGGAATATGTGGAAAACAATAACAAGAAGAAGGGACAGGATGATACGACATCTGTTAAGACATCAGGGAATGACTTCCACGGCACAAGAGGGAGGCGTAGAGGGCAGAAACTATATAGGAAGGCAGAGATTGGAATATATTCAACAAATAATTGAGGATGTATATTGGAAGTGCTACTCTGAGATGAAGAGGTTGGCACAGGAGAGGAATTCGTGGCGGGCCGCTCCAAACCAATCTGATGAATTCGGAGGGATTTTGTTTTGCATGTTTGTATTCCGGTTGCTACGGGTTTATTTGCTGATTGTCATTTTTTTATTTGTAGTTCACTGTTGCTACTTCAGTTTACATATTGTTATTTTGTCATTTGGAGATAGTAAATGCAGTTGTGGACTCTAGGAAATGGAGATGCAAGTGGCGAAATCGGATCATTTCCGAAATATTCTTCTGTTTAAGTTGAGTAGAGGGCTGACAGGAGCGGAGGCAGCCGGAAACATTTGTGCTGTACTTGGGCTGATGCCGTGGACAGAGCACAACAAGAAAACGGTTTTCTCGTTTAAAGCAGGATCGTTTTGGAATTAGTGACTCTCCACGTTCAGTCGAGATCGTGGCGTTCAAGTAATGGACAAAATTTCGATCAGACGTCGAGAGGAGGAGCTATAGCAAGAGACCTGTAAGGCCGACGAGGCAGTGCGGAAGACATATTAATTCTTGCCAAGCATCAGGGAACAGATGAAATTTAAGTATTTTCAACCCAGCACAGGTGTGCAGCACTTTCTCACGGGACGTGGGCCCTATCCGACATAACTGTGCCGGTTTGGGAAGCGGGAAACGCCTTCGTGTGACTGTGGAGCCTCGTAGGGCACTCCTGACCACTTTGTCTATGAGTGCACCCGGCAGTCGAAGTGAGTCGTCAACTGGCAAAATATGACACCCATCACCTGATAAGATATCAGAATACCTTCGATATGCTCAGCACATTGGCTAACGAGGTTTCCGCTGAGATATTACTTGAGGGATAACCAATGAAGGTAAAAATTGACAAGAGAAGTACCTACGCATTTGGCCTGTACCGCCGTTGCTATCGGAATCCGCTGCGTCACGGACTAGGATGGACATGCGCTTCTCACCGACGAAGGAAATTGCACTAGTTTTTTGAGCTTGTAATAGAGTAGTCTAGTAGAAATAGACTTTTGAAAGAAGTAGTTAGTGTCCTGTAGCGATAATCAAGTTCGTAGGGCTAGACCAGAGTCAGGGGCATGCCCACTGACATTAGCTCGGTGGGCACGGCCAAAATAGTAGGTTTATAATCTGCTGGCACACCTATAATGTTGCATGGCCCTGTAGTTCAACTGTAGTCCGCAGTAGTGTAAATAGCACAGTAGCTTGCTCATTAGAATAAACTACACTCCTGGAAATTGAAATAAGAACACCGTGAATTCATTGTCCCAGGAAGGGGAAACTTTATTGACACATTCCTGGGGTCAGATACATCACATGATCACACTGACAGAACCACAGGCACATAGACACAGGCAACAGAGCATGCACAATGTCGGCACTAGTACAGTGTATATCCACCTTTCGCAGCAATGCAGGCTGCTATTCTCCCATGGAGACGATCGTAGAGATGCTGGATGTAGTCCTGTGGAACGGCTTGCCATGCCATGTCCACCTGGCGCCTCAGTTGGACCAGCGTTCGTGCTGGACGTGCAGACCGCGTGAGACGACGCTTCATCCAGTCCCAAACATGCTCAATGGGGGACAGATCCGGAGATCTTGCTGGCCAGGGTAGTTGACTTACACCTTCTAGAGCACGTTGGGTGGCACGGGATACATGCGGACGTGCATTGTCCTGTTGGAACAGCAAGTTCCCTTGCCGGTCTAGGAATGGTAGAACGATGGGTTCGATGACGGTTTGGATGTACCGTGCACATTCAGTGTCCCCTCGACGATCACCAGTGGTGTACGGCCAGTGTAGGAGATCGTTCCCCACACCATGATTCCGGGTGTTGGCCCTGTGTGCCTCGGTCATATGCAGTCCTGATTGTGGCGCTCACCTGCACGGCGCCAAACACGCATACGACCATCATTGGCACCAAGGCAGAAGCGACTCTCATCGCTGAAGACGACACGTCTCATTCGTCCCTCCATTCACGCCTGTCGCGACACCACTGGAGTCGGGCTGCACGATGTTGGGGCGTAAGCGGAAGACGGCCTAACGGTGTGCGGGACCGTAGCCCAGCTTCATGGAGACGGTTGCGAATGGTCCTCGCCGATACTCCAGGAGCAACAGTGTCCCTAATTTGCTGGGAAGTGGCGGTGCGGTCCCCTACGGCACTGCGTAGGATCCTACGGTCTTGGCGTGCATCCGTGCGTCGCTGCGGTCCGGTCCCAGGTCGACGGGCACGTGCACCTTCCGCCGACCACTGGCGACAACATCGATGTACTGTGGAGACCTCACGCCCCACGTGTTGAGCAATTCGGCGGTACGTCCACCCGGCCTCCCGCATGCCCACTATACGCCCTCGCTCAAAGTCCGTCAACTGCACATACGGTTCACGTCCACGCTGTCGCGGCATGCTACCAGTGTTAAAGACTGCGATGGAGCTCCGTATGCCTCGGCAAACTGGCTGACACTGACGGCGGCGGTGCACAAATGCTGCGCAGCTAGCGCCATTCGACGGCCAACACCGCGGTTCCTGGTGTGTCCGCTGTGCCGTGCGTGTGATCATTGCTTGTACAGCCCTCTCGCAGTGTCCGGAGCAAGTATGGTGGGTCTGACACACCGGTGTCAATGTGTTCTTTTTTCCATTTCCAGGAGTGTATATAAACACTATCAGACATTAGCTGCTTGTTAACACTATTGTAAATTCGTACGACCCACGAATTAGTTAGATAGTGGGTTATTGATGTATCGTTAACATTGTTATGAATAAAGAATTTTTAAAAAAAGATTGAACGATCAGTTGTAAGTATTATCTAGGAGAAAGTCGCCAAGTAGGAATAAGGCAAAGAATGTAACTTTTTTGTCCCAAGAAGTTGTGATACAGTCGGAAAATATGCGCATACTATGAACGGAGGGAGCACCCAGGCTACGTCCCATCCATATAATTTTTTGGTAAAAAGTCCTCCGGTGATATGGCGCGTTAAGAAAAGATATTCTACATACTTAAAAACTGTACAAAAAATTGTACCTTACCGACCTACATATTTTACATTATACTTGTTACAAGATAAATATTGACAATATTGAAGAAAAACGGCCTTTTCCAAATCTTATACGTACCAAACGCAACTTTAGGAAGAAAAGTTGCTGATTGACGTATTTTGGCAATCACCATAAAAATTTATTTTACGTAGTTGAGTAGTTTTCGATATACCATGTGATAAGTTTGAAAATATTTCCTAACTGGGAAAATTTTATTCATTTAAAAACAATTAAAATAACTCTGGGCATAGTTAAAAGTAGGAAAAGATTTTGATATGCACAGAGACAATGTAGCGATTTGTACTATTTATTTATTTTATTGCTTCCCTTCGACCTACTCTTTCCTATTTACATGATAGGACGTGTTTTTAACTTTTTTACAGTTCGTTACATGTTTAGGTTGACCGCAAAGTTGTGTCTCAGCACAGTAATAGAAATAATAATAATAAATAATAATAATAATGATGAAGCAGTGGTAAAGGAAATATATATATATATTCGTAAATGTATTATGCTTGATTAACAGTACTACTACTCGTGAACATCATATTTGTGTCATGACTTCTGTAGCACAGAGAGACTTCAAAGGTATTACCTATTGCAGCTGCTACCTGCAAGCTGTACAGTGTCCTAACTTTGCACCATCAATGGCAGGTGACAATTAATGTCATTCAGAGTAGGGGTCGTGCTATTGTGATTGACCCATCGTATAAGATGGAAGAGCTTTAGCCTCAGTATAGGAGAGAGGGATGACAAGAAGAGTAGGTAGATACAGGAAAATAATACCAACGTGAGGCCTACGAAATGACCCCTATGTGATAGTGTCCAAGAGCAATCTATGGAGCACTTACTGGAGTTTTACTTAGGCCTGAACCAGTACTTGCACAATTTCCCGGGAATGGTAGTCGAACGGCTAGAGGAAGTTAGCAAAATGGTGACTTATGCAATTATAAAATCTTCCAAATCTTCCTGTTTACTCTGCTTTTTAAACGTACTATATAGTTACGTCCACGCATTTGTTATACAAAACCCGTCAATTTCATTACACCTGGCTTCCGTTGCACATACTACTGCTAACTAATAATACGATATCAATGTTTTTTAATTAATTTTTCGAATGTTGATCGTCCTCAACATCTTGCTGTATTTACAATTATTTCTATCCAGTACGATGTTCGAAACAGCAAGTGAAGTACAATTGTTATAACCTTAGTGTATTCAGACTAGTATGTGGAGCTTACACCGTCTACAAGAAAATGTCTTTAATCGTTGTCTTTATTTGCCTTAGTCAGAGCCCAACGTTGATATGGCATTTCTTCCAACTATCTTTAGGAGCGTTCATTAAAATCCTCTTCCCAACTGCTAAAAAAAAGGGATGTTTGCATCATCTGCACATCCTAACGCGTCTGGTCTTAGATTCAGTGGGAGGAGAGAATGAAAATGTAACTCTTATCAAACTTTTACGCAACTTTGCTCTGAAATAAAAACAAAACAATAATAAAAATAAAGACAATCTTTACGAAAGAGCACATCTTTTAACACCTGTGAAAGCTAAATTTGCTTCTGGTAACATTTAGTTACCGTTTCCTCCACGCTTCAAATTTGCAACTGGTTTGGCTTCTTAGCTCGTTGTTCAGAAGGTAGTCAGGGTGCTACTACTGAAGCCTGTTCCCCTTTTCATCTGCAGCCCAGATGAGAGTACCCAGTGTGTGAGGATGGTTCCTCCGTCGGCGCACCACCAGTTTCAGTTGAGATCAATGCCCAATGAGTTCATCTTAACAAATGGAGCGAGACAATCCTTCTGGGTTGATAAGGGCCTGTTGGAGGAAGTGTTCTCGAGATTGTACTCAATCGCGAAACACGAATCCATCGCCGAAATTGCGCTCGTTGGGCTGGACAACAGAAAAAAAAATTGGAAATTTGTGGTAAGGTCTTATGGGAACAAACTGCTGAGGTAATCGGTCCCTAAGCTTACACACTACTTAATCTAACTTAAGTTAACTTACGCTAAGGACAGCACACACACCCATGCCCGAGGGAGGACTCGAACCTCCGAAGGGGGAGACGCTAAGGACAGCACACACACCCATGCCCGAGGGAGGACTCGAACCTCCGAAGGGGGAGCCGCGCGAACTGTGACAAGGCGCCAAGATCGTGCGGCTACTCCGCGCGGAGGACAACAGAATATCCCGATATTGCACCGTTTTCAAATTACTTTCGAGAGCGATGAAAGGTCTACGACCTATGCTGCCTTGATAATGGAGTGTAGATAATTTCATTGGCATTTTCTCTAGTATATGGCTGTCATGAATCCATAAGCGCCTTTGTCCTGTTCGAAATTATAAGCGCGGAAAGTTATCAGAGATGCTGTGTCGCCTGGATGTTTGCCTGGACCATCTCTGGGTTGGGTTGTTGTGGAGGAAGAGACCAGACAGCGAGGTCATCGGTCTCAGTGGATTAGGGAAGGATGGAGAAGGAAGGCGGCCGTGCCCTTTCAAAGGAACCATCCCGGCATTTGCCTGGAGCGATTTAGGGAATTCACGGAAAACCTAAATCAGGATGGTCGGAGTGGACCATCTCTGCCTTGCCCAAGATGCGCAGGAGATGATGCACACTGTTAATCGTGAGATGTGGAGTCGCAGTAGTTGCAGCTGTGTGTCGTGAGTAGTAATACGGCATAGGCTGGGTGGTACAGTTGGAGTTATATTCTGAAGAAGTGAAACATGTTGATTTACTGATTAATTATTTGCGATGAGTAAAGAGATAGTTACGCATTCTTGGTTTAGACATCCAGAGACTTGAGAATGGGAAAAGATAAACAGCCGCGCACAATTTTCAATTTGAATTTTGGGGTAAGAATAACTATTGAATATTTAATGTCATTTTTACGAGTTGCATTTTTGAAACGACCTCATTTGATGTTAAAGCTAACTCACGTTTGTCCCCCTTTTTTTTTCTTTGGTGTGTTTATGTTTATAAAGCAGATCAAAATACAGTTTTTCACTACAGAACTTTTCTAGTTAGAATAGTAATTACATTTGATGCTATAATTTATTCAAGTAACTGTCCGCATCCGAAGTCCATGCCAAAATATGAGTTATCGTTTTTACTTATGCAGATTTGTTATGAACCAGTTATGCTTTGCCATTTTTTAAAGAAAAAGAGAGTGCGTTGCAGCAAGGGCAGTTCAGTAGTTAGCTTTCAGTTCAGTAGTTAGCTGTATTCAGAAAATGCAACGCGCTTTCAAGACAAGAGCAGTATCACGGTGTTTCCATTGGGCAACAGGTAAGCCAAAATTAAATAATACAAAAAGGGAACACTGAATTTTTCCAGAGCCGATTTACCAATTTAAAAGTTTAATGACTCACTTTGTTGAATTCAGGCCTTATTCTTGCCATTAAGAGTATTTAAACAGACAGGGAACCAGATAATGAGTTTCAAGTTACTTTCTCGCAGTCAGATTTTGCAACATCTTCTCGGAGTCGAATTCTTACATTCAAAGTGCACGTTCAAAGTTTCCTATGTTGAAATATTACATAACATTACAGGTAGCTTATATTGTCACCAAACAAAACTTTTAATAAGTTACAAAAATTGTATTATTTTTATTAAGATAACTTTCAGACTGACAAAAAACAGAAGCACGCAAAAGACAGAGTCGGATGTTACTGTAACTTCGTACATCGGCCGGTACGTAAATGGTCCCGAGAGTGCGTTAGTGCTGTTCATGTTTAGTATTGTTCCCAAGCCTGAAAGGAAATATAAGGGACCTGGCCGCTATGAGATGTTGAGTGATCCCGTGAAGGACACGGAGATGCTGCGTGCTCATGTGAGACAGCGTTATCTGCACCTTTTAAGGACTGATGGCCACTTCATTGTGGGTCTCCATTTGGCTGAGTGATAGAATTGTGTAATATCCAGATTTTTGGGGCATTCAGATATGACAGTGACCCGATGTTGGACTACATGGCGATATGAGGGCAGGTATACTCGTCGTCAAGATTACGACCGACATCCAACCAGAAGAGAGGGTGTTGTCTACCAAGTAAATCGTAAATCCATCCGAGAACAAGTAATAGATTCTGGGGCTTAGAGTAGCAGAAGACGGGATAGGGAATTATCGTCCTAGACTGCCGTCAACACCATAACACAGGTGGCCGCCATTAGAGTGTGCTGTGCCTGGGAAACATACTCTGTTTATGAGTGTGTCAGGGGTGAACGGCGGATGAACCTCGTCGACGATTATGGCAGCAAACTATGGAGAAGTCCCATTCTCCCACAATTTGGAAAGGCGCAGGGGTGTTAGTCGCACTGTCGGGGTTTAGGTACCCTTCGACTATGAATTCAGGTCACAGCTGGTAGTGATTAGGGGAACGCCGGCCGGTGTGGCTGAGCGGACAACGCTCATCCACTCTTGGCACGTGTGTCTATGAACTATGAGAGTCACGTAGAGGCACCTCGCAGCCAGCAGTGTCCCCAGATGTAAGATGTGTGGGACCTGCTCGCACGTCAGCTGCATCCTAGTCCCGGTATTAATACCATGAGCCGGTTACAGCAGTTGTGGGCCATCTTGCCTCAGGAGGGGATGCAAGAGCTTTACGCCACCCTTCCCAACCGAAGTGCATGCGTTCTTACCGCCAAGGTCTTTATAAATCACGCACAATTTTGTAGTCGCCGAAATACACTCATACTCATAAATTAAGGATAATTGCAGAATGTGGTGCCACACAAAAACTGGCGCTAATAGCATAGGCACATAGGGAACACACACGACACAGATCTATAAGTCCACGTTATTGGTGATAAGTTGAGAAAACCGTCCCGAAATACATGTGCTACAAAACACCACTGTTTCCTGCGCACGTATCCCGACATCAATATGGGATATGCTCACCATGCACATGTACACAGACCGCACAACGGGTTCGCATACTCTGGATCAGGTCGTCGAGCATCTGCTGGGGTATAGCCTCCCATTCTTGCACCAGTGCCTGCTGAAGTGCTGCTGAAGTGTCGTAGCGGTTTGAGGAAGTGCAGCGATACGTCGACCGAGAGCATTCCAGACGTGCACGATGGTGTTTAGGTCTGGAGAACAGGCAGGCCACTCCATTCGCCGGATATCTTCTGTTTCAAGGTACTCCTCCACGATGGCAGCTCGGTGGGACCGTGCGTTATCATCCTTCAGGCGGAAGGTGGGACCCACTGCACCCCTGAAAAGGCGGACATACTGGCCCAAAATGATGTCCCGATACACTTGACCTGTTACAGTTCCTCTATCAAAGACGTGCAGGGGTTTACGTGCACCAATCATAATCCCAGCCCACACCATCAAACCACGAACTCCATACAGGTCCCTTTCAAGGACATTAAAGAATTGGTATCTGGTTCCTCGTTCAAGCCAGATGAAAACCCGGCGAGAATCACTGTTCAGTCTATACCTGGACTTGTCCGTGACCATAAACTGGGACCACTGTTCCAATGACCATTTACTGTGTTCTTGACACCAGTTTTTACGGGCTCTCCTGTGACCAGCGGCCAGTGGAATGCACCTTGCAGGTCTCCGGGCGAATAAACCATGTCAGTTCAGTCGTCTGTAGACTGTGTGTCTAGGGACAACTGCTCCAGTGGCTGCTTTAAGGTCCCGAGCAAGGCTACCTGCAGTACTCCATGGCCGTCTGCGGGCACTTGTGGTGTTGTACACTATGGACGTCCCGTGCTGTAGAGTCTGGACACGTTTCCCGTCTGCTGGAATCGTTGCCATAATCTTGAGATCACACTTTGTGGCAAATGGAGGGCCCGTGCTACGACCTGCTGTGTTTGACCAGCTTCCAGTCGCCCTAGTATTCTACGCCTCATAATGTCATCAAGATGTCTTCTTTGAGCCATTTTAAACACACAGTCATTAGCACGTCTGAAAACGTCTGCACACTTACTCGCTGCACCGTACTCTGACATGCTCCAACACACCTCTGTGTATGTGGACTGCTGCCAGCGCCAACCTGCGACGACCGCAGGTCAAATGCACCGCATTGTCATACCCCGATATGATTTAAAAACGCAAACCGCCCACCAGAGCGTTGTTTCACCATTTAACATCATTATCCTTAATTTATGAGCATGGGTGTATATCACAATCCCTCTCAACCGGCAAAGTTTCATTTCATTTCTTCCTCTCCTTCCTGCTGCTCCAGTTTTTTGTGTCAGCCAGTGTAAGTATGTGACAGCTCCCCAGCACATGTCTAACCCGCCTCCCTGCTGAGCCGTGGTACCGTATGCCTCAGATGTCTGTTAGCATCATGACCCATTCACACTCATCTACAACGATCATCAGGCATCAGATGAATCTTGTACTGCAGGCTGAAGAGAACCCGACGCCATTGACTGAGGTTCCATTCCAGGTGTTCCCTTGCTCACCTTTGTGCAGCACGATGCAGGGAGATTTGTACTCTTGTTCGTAATCGACGCCTAGAGACGAAATTTACGGAGTGTAAAAGGTTGTGTACCTTCTGGCCCTCCCGATTTCTTCCAAAAAGACATCCCGCAGTTCTGCTGCATCCTCCTCGGCTATAATCTGTAGCCAACTGGGGCTGTTGTCTGCATTCGGCAGTACGAGGCAGAACTTCTATGTTGTATGCGTCACGTTCGGGACTAGATGTTCGAATGATGTCACTGTGACGTATATCAGTTCTGTGGGAACATCCGGTTGCGAGAAATCTTTTTGCCAAAAAGTGTCAAAGCGTGCAGCGTTTAAGCTGTGCATACAAGCCACTTCGTTCCAATCACGTTTAAAAACATTCTGCATTTTACTTAACTGCACAGATACATTAAACAGCTTAATTGCCGTTCTTGTAACTTTGTTCGTATTGATGATACGAACAACAGAGTGCCTTTTTGAAACAACACCCTATATTTTAAATTCTGTAAAACACTTCCTCTTCTCAAGACCGGTTCAAAAACAAATTCACGTGATGTTCTTAAAGATGGAACAGGAAAACAACTTTGAATCCTGTGTACTAGCGCGCAGTGCTGGCAGCTGGCTAACACAACTCATTCGCTTGCCGTAGATGACAATAACACGTGGAAAATCTAAATCGATATCCAGTCACTTGAAGGTTTGTGTGAGCATAATGTACACCAACGAAGAGAAGGTAGAAATGCCAATCATCTGTGCCGAATATAAGTAGAACAGTAACTGCAGTAATAAATTGTTATTTATGATTCTAGATCAAATGTTCAAAAGTGTGTGAATTCTTAAGGGACCAAACCGCGGAGGTCATCGGCCCCTAGACTTACACACTACTTAAACTAACTTATGCTAAGAACAACACACACACACACACACACACACACACACACACACACACACACACACACACACAAACCTATGCCCGAGGGAGGACTCGAACCTCCGGCGGGAGGGGCCTATGATTCTAGTAGATGTTGTAGTACTTTAGTACTTTTAAACGATATGTTGCAAACAGTAAAAGCAGTCACTGATTGAATACGGTTTCATCATTATTTTTCTTGTACTGTGGTTGACTGAATGACCGATGTACATTTTCCTTCTGTTTCCACTTGTTTACTGTCAGCTTGAGCATGAGGCCGAGTTATGTTAGATCGGGTATCTGCACTTTTGCTAGTACGGGAGAGTCAAAATCAGTTTTGCGTTACGTTTTTACTGGCGCACTGTGATAAGTTTCTGAACAGATGAGAAGAGAGAATGGATTACCGAATAAAAAATTTAGAGTGCTGTTTAAGAAACACGTACTGGTGTTTACGTCTTCGAAACGAGAAAAGCTGCAAGAACGGCAGTCATGCTGATTGATGTCTCACTGCTAGCTTAAAAATATTTATTTGATACGTTTTGTTTCGCTTCTGGACAAAAAGTTATTTGGTATGGTCAACATAAACGGGACACCCTGCATGAGGAAATTCTTTCAGTTCTTCCACTACATCGACGGTTCCAGTTTTGATGCTAAGCATTTCCGTGTCCTCCTTTGTGCTAAGCGTTACCTTCGACTTTGTTTTGTTTATTCCTCACGTATATTTTGTGATACGTCTATTCCTTTCAGCAAGTTTTCTAAGCAGTCCTTGCATCCGGCTAGAAAGGGCCAGACCGTCCTCAAACCTTTGGTACCTTCCTTGCACCATTCTTAACACGAATTTATCTTTCTTGTTCTTGCAGTCCTTTTCCTCCAACTTGGAGTTTCTAGATATCATAGATTATTCGGCTGTCTCTATAACGATCGTAAGATTGCGAAGATCTTACTCCACCTTAAAATGTCTAAGGAAGTCTACACATCCTGAAATTATAGGAAGTTATCTCGATTTTTCTCAAGTCTGTCTTCCGTTACTAAGTACACATCAGAAATGTTTCTCTGGTACCTTTTATCTTCTTGAAATCAAACTGGAATTCGTCCAGTATTTAAATAGTTTTTTTCTTTCTGTTCTTGTTTACATTATTGTAGTCAACAGTTTAGAAGTATGACGTATCAGACTGACTGTCCGATAATGTTTATACATTACTGACCATTAAAATTGCTACACCAAGAAGAAATACAGATGATAAACCGGTATTCATTGGACAAATATATTATACTAGAACTGACATGTGATTACATTTTCATGCAATTTGGGTGCATAGATCCTGAGAAATCAGTACCCAGAACAACCACCTCTGGCCGTAATAACGGCCTTGATACGCCTGGGCATTGAGTCAATCAGAGCTTGGATGGCGTGTACAGGTACAGTTGCCTAAGCCGCTTCAACACTATACCACAATTCATCAATAGTAGTGACTGGCGTATTGTGACGAGCCAGTTGCTCGGCCACCATTGACCAGACGTTTTCAGTTGGTGAGAGATCTGGAGATTGTGCTGGCCAGGGCAGCATTCGAACATTTTCTGTATCCAGAAAGGCCCGTACAGGACCTGCAACATGCGGTCGTTCATTATCCTGCTGAAATGTAGGGTTTCGCAGGGATCGAATGAAGGGTAGAGCCACGGGTCGTAACACATCTGAAATGTAACGTCCACTGCTCAATGTGCCATCAATGCGAACAAGAGGTGACCGAGACGTGTACCCAATGGCACCCCATACCATCATGCCAGGTGATACGCCAGTATGGCGATGACGAATGCACGCTTCCAATGTGCGTTCACCGCGATGTCGCCAAACACGGATGCGACCATCATGATGCTGCACACAGAACCTGGATTCACCCGAAAAACTGAGGTTTTGCCATTCGTGCACACAGGTTCTTAATTGAGTACACCATCGCAGGCGCTCCTGTCTGTGATGCAGCGTCAAGGGTAACCGCAGCTATGGTCTCTGAGCTGATAATTCATGCTGCTGCAAACGTCGTCGAACTGTTCGTGCAGATGGTTGTTGTCTTGCAAACGTCCCCATCTGTTGACTCAGGGATCGAGACGTGGCTGCATGATCCGTTACAGCCATGCGGATAAGATGCCTGTCATCTCGACTGCTAGTGATACGAGGCCGTTGGGATCCAGCACGGCGTTCCGTATTACCCTCCTGAACCCACCGATTCCATATTCTGCTAACAGTCATTGGATCTCGACCAACGCGAGCAGCAATGTCGCGATACGATAAACCGCAATCGCGATAGGCTACAATCCGACCTATATCAAAGCCGGAAACGTGATGGTACGCATTTATCCTCCTTACACTAGGCGTCACGACAACGTTTCACTAGGCAACGCCGGTCAATTGCTGTTTGTGTATGAGAAATCGGTTGGAAACTTTCCTCATGGCAGCACGTTGTAGGTGTCGCCACCAGCGCCAACCTTGTGTGAATGCTCTGAGAAGCTAATCATTTGCATATCACAGCATTTTCTTCCTGTCGCGTCTGTAGCACGTCATCTTCATGGTGTAGCAATTTTAATGGCCAGTAGTGTATTCATGGTCTCTTATGTGACGAGAATTTGTTAGTCACAAGCATCACGTATTACGTAGAATACAGTGTGGTCTTTCGAACATGGCAGCTGCCCTTACCTCAGTAACCTGTATTCTTTTCAGTATCCATTGTACATGGAAATGAGCTATTATAATTATTATTATTATTTTCAAATTACAACCACAAGGAATCTGCGAAACTCCGGTATAAAAACTGTCACATTTGTCACGGGTATTGCACAGTGCAGTGGGAAAAGCGCCAGTGGGTGGCAGGAGCTGAGTCGTCCTAGCCCCGCTATGCTAACAGCAGTCAAAGGTCGCGCTGCAATATGCAGGGGTCCGCTCAGTCAGCAGGGGACGCGGTCGGATGTCTGCAGTCCCCGGTGCTCCTCCATAATGCAGGCCCCGCCCACGCGCTCCCGCAGGTGGAGAGCGCTGACCGGAAGCTTTCTCCTGGGCGCCAGGGTCGGTGACTGATTGCTGTCACACATTATGGAATAACAGGAGGCCTGACGGGATACCAATTCGATTCTACACAGAGTACGCGAAAGAACTTTCCCCTCTTCTAACAGCCGAGTGCCGCAAGTCTCTAGAGGAACGGAGGGTTCCAAATGACTGGAAAAGATCACAGGTAGTCCCAGTCTTCAAGAAGGGTCGTCGAGCAGATGCGCGAAACTATAGACCTATATCTCTGACATCGATCTGCTGTAGAATTTTAGAATGTTTTTTGCTAGCGTATCCTGTCGTTTCTGGGAACCCAGAATCTAGTCTGTAGGAATCAACATGGATTCCGGAAACAGCGATCGTGTGAGACCCAACTCGCTTTATTTTTTCGTGAGACCCAGAAAATATTAGATACAGGCTCCCAGGTAGATGCCATTTTCCTTGACTTCCGGAAGGCATTCGATACAGTTCCGCACTGTCGCCTGATGAACAAAGTAAGAGCCTACGGAATATCAGACCAGCTGTGTGGCTGGATTGTGGAGTATTTAGCAAACAGAACACAGCATGTTGTTCTCAATAGAGAGACGTCTACAGACGTTAAAGTAATTTCTGGCGTGCCACAGGGGAGTGTTATGGGACCATTGCTTTTCACAATATATATAAATGACCTAGTAGATAGTGTCGGTAGTTCCATGCGGCTTTTCGCGGATGATGCTGTAGTATACAAAGAAGTTGCAGCATTAGAAAATTGCAGCGAAATGCAGGAAGATCTGCAGCGGATAGGCACTTGGTGCAGAGAGTGGCAACTGACCCTTAACGTACACAAATGTAATCTATTGCGAATACATAAAAAGAAGGATCCTTTATTGTATGATTATATGATAGCAGAACAAACACTGATAGCAGTTACTTCTGTAAAATATCTGGGAGTATGCGTTCGGAACGATTTGAAGTGGAATGATCATATAAAATAAATTGTTGGTAAGGTGTGTGCCAGGTTGAGATTCATTGGGAGAGTCCTTAGAAAATGTAGTCCATCAGAAGGAGGTGGCTTACAAAACACTCGTTCCACCTATACTTCAGTATTGCTCATCAGTGTGGGATCCGTACCAGGTCGGGTTGACAGAGGAGATAGAGAAGATCCAAAGAAGAGCGGCGCGTTTCGTCACAGGGTTATTTGGTAAGCGTGATAGCGTTACGGACATGTTTAGCAAACTCAAGTGGCAGACTCTGCAAGAGAGGTGCTCTGCATCGCGGTGTAGCTTGCTTTCTAGGTTTCCAGAGAGGCGCGTTTCTGGATGAGGTATCGAATATATTGCTTCCCCCTACTTATACCTCCCGAGGAGATCACGAATGTAAAATTAGAGAGATTCGAGCGCGCACGGAGGCTTTCCGGCAGTCGTTCTTTCCGCGAACCATACGCGACTGGAACAGGAAAGTAAGGTAATGACAGTGGCACGTAAAGTGTCCTCCGCCGCACACCATTGGGTAACTTGCGGAGTATAAATGTAGATGTAGATGTAGATGTAGAAATCATACGTTGTCAGGCGCATGCTGACACCAGGCGGCGCGCTATGTTCCTGAATTGATTCAAGTAGATAGGTTCGGTTTCTCTACTGCGCCTCGATAAGTACGGGAACAGACACAACATTTGTGAGGAGCGGCTACTTGTAGATAAGCATCTCTTGGTTCAACAATGACTTTCGCGGGTGCTTGCTTTAAGCGCATGCCAGCGCAGATGTCGTTAAAGCAGAGTCTACAGACGCGGTCAGTGGCAAATAGTCGGTCGAATGGACTAGTCGAACGGTAGCTGGCTACTGTCTCATTGTCGGGAGAAGTGCAGTAATTTTATTATTATTAATATTATTACTAGTATTATTACCATACGCATCAATTACAACAACAAAACTGTTATACATATTTAATCAAAAATACACATTCGCGACTACGTATTTACACTACATAAACATTCCACGGCCCAAACTACATACGGATGTCAGAAGACTCAATCCACTAGAGCAAATCGTCGGATGCTTCATGTAGTCTCTTGATATCATCAAGAAACGTCTCTTGGATACATATTTACAATGTGGCCCATCGTCAAAATACCACCACACTCAAACATGCTGGCAGTGTGTGTAGTATTTTCACATACCTTCTCCAATAGGAAATCTACAAGAAATGTTCAATAAGTGATGCAACAATTTTTTTCTCGGGCTGTTTAGGTTGAACAAATGCGGAATTTGTTGTGGGACACCGTGGAATATTCCCGCTGCAACACCTTTAGGTGATGACGCTGCACGTAGCGTCTGTATCGGAGGTACGTTCCAGACAGAGAGTTGTCATTGAGTTTCTTTTGGCGGAAAACTGCAGCATCCCATATATTCATTGGATCTGGCACCATGCCTACGGATACCTGGCAGTGAACAAAAGGACTGTGTCTGTCATCATCGCAATGAGGTCACACAAACTTGCCCGATCTTCCGTGTGCCGGCCGGCCGCTCAGAGCTGTGACTCCTGCAATGTTGGAACGTGCGGACACTCTCATTCGAGGCGATCGCCGGATCACAATCAGACATCTGGCTGCACAAGTGGACGTCTCTGTTGGTACTGCTGACACACTCGTCCACCAGTTAGGGTAAAAGAAGACCATAACGAGCAAGGAAGAACTATCTGCGCCGTATTGCTTGCTTATTACGAGGCTGAGAGTGACAATTTTTCTCGAACATCGTCAGAGGCGATGAAACATAGGTTCATCACTTCGAATGGGAAACGAAACGGTAATTCATCGAGCGGCGCCACACCACCTCTCCTCCGAGGATAGATTTCAAATCCGCACCCTCATCTGGTAAAGTCATGGCGACTGTCTTCTGGGGCTCTGTTTGATATCCTCCCTGATGGTTCGCCAGTCAACCAGGTAATTGAAGAAACGACTTCGGCGTTTTCGAAAAATGGTTCAAATGGCTCTGAGCGCTATGGGACTTAACATCTATAGTCATCAGTCCCCTAGAACTTAGAACTACTTAAACCTAACTAACCTAAGGACATCGGCGTTTTCGTCATCACAAAAATGCAAACGAACTTCCCCACACAAAGCAAGGCCTCACACAAGTCGAAGACCACGAGAGGATCTTACAAAACTTCATTGCAATGTTTTCCTCGTCCACCCTACAGCCCGGATCTCGCACTTTCCAACTTCCGTCTGTTTGGTTCAATGAAGAATGCACTCCGCAGGAGGCAGTACATCGAGATGATGTGGATGTTATTGATAGAGCAAGATCGTTTCGACCTAGACCAGTATAGTGGTACGATACAGGCATACAGGTCCCCTCAGTAAGGTGGCGTAACGTTGTCTACTTGAACGGAGATTATGTTGAAAAATAGGGTTTTATAGCAAAAAGAGTGGGGAATAAAATAGTGCATTGGAATCATGAAAAAAACAACCTGTTTTCAGATCAAAGTATTGCATTAGTTATTGAACGCCCCTAGTGTCAATCTGTACCCACACCTCCACAGGATGAAAAAAGCCTAACAACCGTATTGTCAAAAGGTTCGCTGTTTCGGTCTTTCTTGGACTGCCAGTCACATTTCCATTCAGCGCACCATTTGAACCCATTGGAGAGAAGTTGGACTCCTTCTTCATATGGTGGTCTTCTGGATATGAGACGTTTTCTAGGTAGCGAAAGTAAAACTGCCTGAAGTGGGACTGAGTCATTTTTAGAAACTTACTGGCGAAGGTTGTAGACGAAGGTGAGATGGACATGTGGTTGACAGTTCCAGCAGCAAGCATATAAGTGTAGATCTGATTGCTCCATTAATGATTCTCATAGCTGGTTTCAGATGAAGAAGGCGTTGTTGCCTAGAGCAGTTTTCGTTGACTTGTCAGCAGCTTATGACATGATGTGGCATTAAGATCTAGTACTGAAATTTCTGAAAAAAAGTACCTTGTAAGTCTGTAGATAACCTCTTAAGCAACATGTTGACCGATAGGTGGTTTAAAGAACGCCAGGCTGAAAACTACGATGAGAACAGAGACGAATACAGTAAGCAGATTCAGAAGGATGTAGATTGCAGTAGTTATTTGGAGATGAACAGGCTCGCACAGGATAGAGTAGCATGGAGAGCTATATTACACCAGTCTTCGACAGCAACAGCAACAACTGGACTTTCTTGACTCATGAGACTTCTGAGTGGGATGATGCAGTCCGCCACGAATTCCGCTCCTGCGCCAACCTCTTCATCTCAGAGTAGCATTTGCAACCTACGTCCACAATTATTTGCTGGATGTATCCTAATCTCTGTCCTCCTCTACAGTTTTTACCCTCCACAGCGCCCTCTAGTACCATGCAAGTTATTCCCTGATGTCTTAACAGATGTTCTGTTATCCTATCCCTTCTTCTTTTCAGTGTTTTCCTTTCCTTGCCAATTCTGCGGAGCACGTTCTCATTCCTTCTCTTATCAGTCCACTTAATTTTCAAGATCACGCTGTAGCATCACGTCTCAGTGCTTCGATTGTATTCTGTTCTTGTTCTCCCACAGTCCACGTTTCACTACCATACAATGATGTGGTCCAAACGTACATTCTCAGGAATTTCTACCTCAAATTTCTTCTTCTGTCACGTCATCAGACAATTCCTCCCCCTCATAGAAGCCTTCAATGTATTGTTAACAGTGAAATTTCCATCGTACTCTTAATTTAGCCGCCCTTGCTTTTAATTTCACAGAAGGTCGTCTGGACTTTTATATATGCTGAGTCAGTCCTTCTGACGATCATTTCTTTTTTGATTTCTTCATATTTTTCCTGCAACCATTTCTCTCTGGCTTCCCTGCATCTCCTATTTATTTCATTCCTAAGCGATTTATATTGCCTGTATTCCTGTCTTTCCGTGAATATTTTTATACTTCATTCTTTCGTAGGTCAGCTGATGTAGTTTTCGTTTTCGCAAGATTTCTGCTTAGCTAATTTCCTAATAACTATGTTTGTCTTTCCATCGCTTGTTAAGTCCTCTTTTTAGAAATGCCCACTACTTTTAAAATGAACTGCCTACTGTGTTATTCCTTATCCCAGTGTCCACGTCTTTAGCAAACTTCAAAAGCGTCTCATTCTTCCTTAGTACTTCAGTATCCCACTTATTTCCACACTTAGTGTTTGTTACGATTCTCTTAAAATTCAATCTACTGTTCAACATTACTAATTTGTGATCAGAATCTGATCTGCTTCTGGGTACAACTTAAAATGCAGTATCTAATTTCAGAATATTTATCTGGCCAGGTGGAATCTTCCCGTGTCCCCGGTCCTTTTCCACCTATACCTCCTCCTCTTGCGATTCTTGAACAGAGTATTGGCTGTTACTAGCTGAAATTTATTGCACAGCTCAATTAGTCTTTCTGATCTCTCATTTCTACTTCCACGTCCATATTCTCTGGTGCATTCTTCTACTCCTTCCCTTACAACTGCATTGCAGTCGCCCATGATTATTAGATTTTTATCTACCTTTCCGTACTGAATGAACCGTTCAACATCCTCATATACCTACTCTATCTCTTGGTCTTCTGTTTTCGACATCGGCTTTTATACCTGAATTACTGTCGATTCTGATGAGAACAACTGTATCACTGAACTGGTCACAGTAATTCACTTTTTACCGTACCTTATTATTCATAACGAATCCTACTCCATTTACACCATTTTCCGCTGCTGTTGATGCTCTGTGTTCGTTATACTAGAAATTCTTCTCTTATTTCCCTTTCTCTTCGCTGGTCCATCACTACGTATAGATCAAGCCTTAGCATTTCCCTTTTCAGATTTTCTAGATTTCCTACAACGTTCAAACTCCTGACGTACCACGCCCAGATTCGTAGAATGTTACTCTTTCGTTTGTTACAGCATCTTTTCCTCATGGTCATTTCCCCCTTGGAAGTACCTTCCGGGAGATTCGAATGGGGGATTAATCCAGAATCTTTTTTCAATGGAGAGATTATCGCGACACTATTTGTGTCACAGGCCACGTGTTCTGTGTGTCTTTGGTGCAGTGGTTTCCACTGCTTCTGCATTCTCATGCCGTTAATCTACCGTGTGAGATAACTGCCAGTACATTAAAAGAGAAGTTAAAAAGGATAGCTATCCACCCACTTGCACTTTGAGATCACTGTTACTGTTAGCTAATGTTCAATGCATCAGCAGTGCTGCTGCATGTAGTAGGTATTCGTTACTGAGTAACGAGTATTCCACGAGACTTGCTTCCTTACTCTCTGAAACACTTCGTTATTATAGCATGTTTTCTTCCTTGCACTCAGTTCGTTCCCGTTTCGTGCCGAGTCGGTAATTTTCGTATTATCCTATTTCTTATTCTGAGCGGCGCAGTGGCACGGAGTATTGAACGCATTTTTGAAACGGCAGGGAGCGCGGGGAAGGGTGTGAAGCGTTGTGTGCTTGTGCAGCCAATTTTTCAAATTTTCTTTTTATTATTTCTTTTCTCTTTTCTCAAATTCCATAAACAGTCGCCTGACTGGCGTGCCAATTACGAACGGCCGACGTCTCTTGTGTGAGCGAGGTTCCTGAATCGAGGACTCGTGCCGGTAGGACTGGCGTGGCTTCTGTGCCAAGGATGACGCGCACCTCATCGACTACCGAGGGAACAAGACGCACGGAAAGCGGAGTACTCTTGCCCTGGAACAGAAATCTGAATAAGCAACCAGATATCAATCCAAGCGAAGACACCACTGTCCGACGACATTTAAAACTAGACAAAAAGAAATCAGTTAAGTTTTACCATAAAATAATCAGAAAAACGTTAATTAGATTCTGACCTCAATAAACGTCAGACATGTAAATAACAAAGCACAGTTCGTAAGAAACAAACATTCGTCATGAAGTAGTGATATACTTAACATCTTTCCATACAGCCAGCTAATATCAAACGTTATCAGGCACTAGTAGACAGTAGCGGCTGTTCTAACTACTCTCAAGCTACTTAAACTAGAGCGCTCACATTAGTTAACGTTAACGAGCTAGGCGTCGCTTATAACTATGTTGGTAGGTCCTTAAGATGAACTATGACTACAGACACTAGCCGTAACTTAAACTAGGTCTTTAAAGCAGGGACCTAACCCCTTTATGACCAAACTGGCACTAGTCTGACTACCAGTAAAACTCCTACTAAAGCGGCAGCCATCATGATAAACAACACCTCTGGCTAATTAATCACTGTAGAATGAGAATAATTCTCGGTGTTGGACTCAACAGCATAAAATACTAACACCACGGCGATGAGGAACACTCGTCCGTTGTTCCTTGCGTACAACAGGGGCTCAATTTAACAAATATGGGCACGTCCATAAAATAAGCAACACGGGCAAATACAATCACCCACAAGAAGCTCAATTTTTAGAACCACTCAAATCGCACAACGGAAATCCTGAAACCACACGCCGATGAACACACAGATAATACCAAAACCACAATGGGAACGCTCAGTTCAAATACAAAGTAACAGAATGCGGCGACACAGTCAAACAAGCCCACGCTCGTCCAGCTACGAACACCATGATCATAAATTAACCAAACACCTTCAGTCACACTTAATACTTTGCGAAACATGGCTCTCGCGAACCGCAGGTCATCGAACAACCCAAATGAGAATCCATTCAACGCACAGTGGTGGCTTCAGTCTTAATTTAGCCGCTGCAGATTCGATAGAGGAAAACACGCGACACTTTGGAGTCCCCCTCTCGTCCGACATGCTGAAATTAGTTCCTCGTCAATAAACTCTAATCGTATCATACCACTGAGATAGAGAATCAGATTTCAAACATAAACTGTAAAATCTCAACCAATAGCTAATACAAGACACCAGACAGACAAACTGTAGGCCATTGATCTTTCACATAGTCTGAGAAGAAAAGCACACACGACACATGTGTGCCTTATCGTGAATCACACGTCACAGTAGAACCACTCGCAATGGAACTATAACTGATTCCCAGGAGAATCACATCTAATGGAGCTATAACCGATCTCCGAAGACGTGATACAAACTAGATACACCACCCAAACATTTTTCTCCGCTTAGGGACTGGGTGCTGTGTTGTCATAATCATCATCATTTCATCCCCATCGACGCGCAAGTCGCCGAAGTGGCGTCAAATCGAAAGACTTGCACCCGGCGAACGGTCTACCCGACGGGAGGCCCTAGTCACACGAAATTTCATTTCAGCACCTAAAAAAGCAAAAAAAAAAAAAACAGGGAAAGAGGAAGAAGAAAGCGAAGCACACAAGGAATTATCCGAATGGGACGGCAATGGGTAAATGTGATGTACCTGTGCAGACAAACAAATGATTACAATTTCAGAAAAATTGGATTATTTATTAAGAGAAGGAGTTTCGCAAACTGAGCAAGTCAAAAGACAAGAAGCTCCACAAACTGAGCGCTGGTCCACCTCTGGCGCTTATGCAAGCTTATTTGGCTTGGCATTCATTGAGAGAGTTACTGGACGTCATCCTAAGTGACATCGTGCCAAATTTTGTCCAATTTGCGCATTGGATAGTCAAAATCTCGAGGTGGCTAGAGGATCCTGCCCCTAATGCTGCAAACGTTCTTTATTGGGGAGAGATTCTGGCCACCTTACTGCCAAGATAGGGTTTCCAAGGCCCGAAGACAGACGGTGGAAATTCTCGCCGGGTGCGGGCGTGCATTTTCTTGCTGAAACGTAAGCCCAGGATAACTTGCCATGAAGGGCAACAAAAAGGGGTGTGGAATATCGTCGACGTACCCCTGTGCAGTAAGGACGCCGTGGGTGGAAACCAAAGTGATCCTGCTATCAGAAGAAATGACACTCCAGACCATCACCCCTGGTTGTCGGGCCTATGGCAGGCGACAGTCACGTTGGCGTCCCACAGCTGTCCGGGACGTCTCCACGCACGTTTTTGCTGGTCATCGGGGCTCAGTCCAAAGCGGGACTGATCGCTGAAAACAGTTATACTGAGTCACTGAGATTCCAGACCGTCTGCATATGTACACCACATTTACCGATTTCCTACCCATTCGGATACATTGCTGCACGCCTCGGCGTTACAATGAAGATAACTTTACCGCAGCTGCAAGAGGCAACCCACACTGCTCGGTAGTTGTTTTTCTAGCTGTATTTATTTACTGAAGGCTTTAGACAGCAAAAGCAATAAAGCCAACATCAGTTACAAAAGTGTTATGTTGACATAATTTCACTCTCCACAGTAAAACAATAAAAAGTGATCGATATACAAACGTAGGTTCTAAATATAAAATGAAAACACTATAAAACGAGCACCATACAGCCATCAGTAGGTACAACAGTGCCAAATTAACGTTAATGTGGTTTTCAGAATAGAAAAGATAAATGTGTGAAGTACTGTGATTAGTTCATTACATAAACAAAAAAACATAATATTACGAACCAGAGTTCGAACAGGGCCGGTTTCAGAGGAGAATGACATCCCCAGCAAATTATAATCGAAAGCCTGACAACAGCGTCGTTTATAAAGATAACTTCTAAATACGAAGTAGGAACACTGCTCGCTAATTTCACACTACAACACGTCCTAAGAGAGGAGGCCAGATTGCGAAAACAGCCACCAATGAGCATCGCACTGAAACATAGCGCCGCGCGCGGAAGGTGGCGAGATTTTCGAAATTCGCGCAAGGCAGGACCGCACGGCACAATTTTGTTTCTCATGGCGTTTTCTAGCCCGCATGTAATTCATGTCCGACCCGGGTAGAGTAGGCAGTAGGCCTACTCGTAATCCTCCAATCGTTTCGTTTCACATGCTACGGTTTCTGCGGGGAGGTTCGTGTCCTTCGTCCGGCATGGGTGTGTGTGTTTGTCCTTAGGATAATTTAGGTTAAGTAGTGTGTAAGCTTAGGGACTGATGACCTTAGCAGTTAAGTCCCATAAGATCTCTCACATTTTTTTGGTTTCTGCCCGCGGCAAATCGCCGTGCCTTGCCATTGCAGAGGCCGGTCGCCATACGGCAGAATGGCTGTACATCTGTAATTGTGGTAGCGGAAGCGTTTGGTATTTCACGAGGCACCACATCGCATACAGGGAAAGCGGAAAAACGTCATCCACTACGTCACAACGCGGTCGAAAGCGTGTGTTGAGTGATCGTGACGGACGGTTATTGAAGAGGATTATGACGATAAAAAAGAGAAGGCCAGCTGCAAACGTCACTGCAGAACTGAATATCGCACTTGTGAACCTTGCCAGCGCCAAAACAACAGTAAGGGAGATCCATAAGCAAGGGACTACAGAGAGAGAGGGAATATCAGTACCGGTGATGCAAATTCCCATAGCAGAAAACATGTTGCCAAAACCATAAAACATGGAAAAAAGTCATTTGGTCGAATGACATTTGTTTCACAGTGTCACACACTGTTGGGTGAGTTTGCACCCCAAGAGTCTGCCGGGCGAGTTTACGTCCCACGAGTGAAACACGGGGCAGGTTAGGCGATGACCTGGGCATACATATCGTGGTATTCTACGGACCCCATGGTTACTCACGAGGTTGCATTACTGCCAAAGATCGTGTGACCATGGTACAATGTCTGTTCGCCAGTGGTGATGATGTGTTCCAAAACGACAGGCCACCTGTTCACACTGCTCGTATAATCGAGAACTGGTTTTGTGAGCACGAAGATAAATTATTGCACCCCCCTGAGCAATTCAGTCACCAGATCTCAGTATTATTGAGCCATTGTGGTCTACTTTGGAGAGAAAAGTACGTGATCGCTAGCGAGCTCCATGGCCGTTGCCTGAAAGTGCTGCTATTTTGCAGCGAGAATGGTATAAAATTCACTTAAAAACTGTACAGGACCTATATTTATCCATTTCGAGACGATTGGAAGTTGTCTTGTATGCTAGCGCTTTTCATACCTCGCATTAGGCATAGTAATAATTATGTTTCCAGAATGAGATTTTCACTCTGCAGTGGAGTGTGCGCTGATATGAAACTCCCTGGCAGATTAAAACTGTGTGGCGGACCGAGACTCGAACTCGGGACCTTGGCCTTTCGCGCGCAAGTGCTCTACCAACTTTTTTTTTAAATTTTTTTTAATCTCATTTTGTTCGTTTTTGTTCGTTGTACCTGCTCGGGGCGGACGTCGTAAGGCATCCGTTTTTGTTCGTTCTTGATCCATTAACTCAGTTTTTTTATTACAGAGGGCAGCTAGCCCTCTGACCGAACACGCTGAGCTACCGTGCCGGCTTACCAACTCAGCTACCCAAGCACGACTCCCGCCCCTTCCTCGCAGGAGAGCTTCAGTAAAGTTTGGAAAGTAGGAGACGACTTACTGGTGAGGTAACACTGTGAGGACGAGGCGTGAGTCGTGTTTGGGTAGCTCAGTTGGTAGAGCACTTGCCCGGGAAAGGCAAATGTCCCGAGTTCGAGTCTCGGTTCGGCACACAGTTTTAATCTGCCAGGAAGTTTCATAATTATGTTTGTTGTGTTTCCATATTTTTCTTCACCCCTCTGTATATGCGTCTAGTGGACTACGTTAACAGAGGCGTGGAGATTTATATTGCACTTATTTAATAAGACAATTACGTCAATTGTTGCACATTATCCTTAATACAAGTATAGCTGTCGTGACTGCTCATCAGTATGTAGAAGTGAAAAACTTGTGTTCAGGAAAGAAAATCCTCTCAAGTGCGCTCTGAGGAGCGTCTTTATACCCACCACCATCTAGGAAGCATTTAAATGGATAATGACTATAACAGTAATGACGTTCAGTAGCGAAAGTAGCAAGCAACGAATAATTTGTAACGATTATGTGTCTCGACAATACGGAATACATGTTGTTGTTGTTGTGGTCTTTAGTCCTGAGATTGGTTTGATGCAGCTCTCCATGCTACTCTATCCTGTGCAAGCTTCTTCATCTCCCAGTACCTACTGCAACCTACATCCTTCTGAATCTGCTTAGGGTATTCATCTCTTGGTCTCCCTCTACGATTTTTACCCTCCACACTGCTCTCTAGTACTAAATTTGTGATCCCTTGCTGCCTCAGAATATATTCTAGCAACCGGTCCCTTCTTCTTGTCAAGTTGTGCCACAAACTCCTCCCCAATTCTATTCAATACCTCATCATTAGTTATGTGATCTACCCATCTAATCTTCAGCATTCTTCTGTAGCACCACATTTCGAAAGCTTCTATTCTCTTCTTGTACAAACTAATTATCGTCCATGTTTCACTTCCATACATGGCTACACTCCATACAAATACTTTCAGAAACGACTTCCTGACACTTAAATCTATACCCGATGTTAACAAATTTCTCTTCTTCAGAAACGCTTTCCTTGCCATTGCCAGTCTACATTTTGTATCCTCTCTACTTCGACCATCATCAGTTATTTTGCTCCCCAAGTACCAAAACTCCTTTACTACTTTAAGTGTCTCATTTCCTAATCTAATTCCCTCAGCATCACCCGACTTAAGGGACTCCTGAACGCCCTATACTTGCAATGTTAAAATAATGCTTATAAATTACATCTTTCCTCACAAAGTATTTGAGGTAGGAAGTTGAACTTTTTACAGTTTATTTATTGGAATATGGGCTACAATTTAACACAGGGATGTTACAAAATTTTAGTTCAGTTATTAAAGATGATTTTTTTCAATTGTAATGAAAATTCACAACATTTTTTTGCAATTTTTTTATTTATATATTCAAAAATATACAGTTTTTTGGAAAAAGGCTGTGTTAAATTATGCAGAAGGTACTGTGTAACATTTACTGAAAGTTTGAAACAAATATGTTTGGAAGATCCTTAGAAAACATGTAATTAGTATGAGAAAATAAAAGTTTTGGGAATCGAGCGACAAAGATTGGATTAACTTTTTAGTGCATTCCAGGTCCATAGGATGGATTATCTTCATCCTCTGCAAACTCCTCCTCCAGCTTCCTCTTGTTCCTCCTCCTGTTTACTCTTGCTTGTATTTCTAGACTCTTTACAGCCCTGTCTGCAGCCCGAAGGCGTTCCTTGTCTAAAGCAAGCATCGCTCGTACCATGTTAGAACCTATCTTCATTCCCATATTTCTAAATACCTTGCACCTTACAATGTTGCCATCATTGAAAGTCGCAACAGCATCATACACACCAAAGTGAGTCTTGGGGATTCTCGACCATATAACACTATTTACACTTTCATTGGGGTTTTGAGTTTTTCCGTGAATACACTTTTTCAAAAGTTCAGGTGCTGCTAAGTCTCTGAAAATAGGTTAGCCACATCACATACTTTATCTCACATCACTAAAATGTACCTGATGCTTGTCGTTTAACAGCGCCACAGTGGTCACGCCCATGTAGAACACATTACAAAAAAAATTTAAAAATAGTTGTAGTCTTCGGAATTGAATAAATTATATATCTATTAAAAGGTAATAGTCTGCAGATTCAGAAAACGCAAAAAGTAAAAATTGAACTTTTCATGATTTTGAGGCTTTCAGAAGCCCCTTAATTCAACTACATTCCATTATCCTCGTTTTGCTTTTGTTGCTTGCGGAATACATACGGAACAAAATTTGGTTACTACTGTTACAGTCCTATCTCAGAGACCGCCATGCAAATGAAATACTTATTCCTCGCTGCATAAATTAATTATTTCCACCCGGGTGTATAACGGAGTGTTTTCGTGCAGCGAAAAACAAAGGGAGGCCGATTTCCCTGGTAACGACAGGCGCTCAGAGCAGCACCGCTGACTGTTGCTTAAATTGCGTACTGCCGGAAACGGCAGGACTCTCTTGAGAAACCTAACCAGAGATTTTAGGGAGTCATTAATAAAGATACAACGATTGTTGGTCCCCAATGTAAAAATTTTCAGAAAGTCAGAAGGATGACGTACCATAATCCGCGAAAGCAAGTGGGACCGAAGCAAGAGGCGGCTAGGATGAAGCAGAAGGACGTGCTTGTGATGACACAGTGCGGACGCTGACGCAGTGGTGTGCGCTGGTACGATCTCTGGACACGGCGCTGGGCTGGAACCGAGAGTATCAGCTGTGGCTACAAGGTCGACAGCTGCTATCGAACAGCGATCAATAGGCGGCGCGCGTAGCGCGGCTGTTGTGTCGTGGGCGCGTGACACCGCTCACGCACTCCAGCGCGCACACGCCGGCCATTGTGTCCCGGGCGCGCCGTCCCGTGTTATCACTCACGAGAACACGGCAGGGCGCGCAGGGGCTGCAAACGACAAAAGACAGCCTAGCAGACACGTGACCTCAGGCCCACCGATTCAATCGCATCCTTTCGCCAACCCCTCCCACGCATAGCAGTGGCTCATTTGTACACTTTTTGATTAAAATGTATTCGGGCAGCACAATATAATGAGTAACTGACCACAAGAAGTCACGGGTGCAAACCCGCCATTATGAAACGAGGTGCACAGTACTGTGTTGTCATTATACTCTAGAGCAGTGGTTCCCAACAGGTGGTCTGCGGACCCCCAGGGTTCCGCAAGCTATTCCAGATGCTATTACAATACAACATAAATTAAATATATTTCGTGTGATAACAAATTTTTTTTTTTTTTTTTGGCCGCTTTCTGCATGAGCAGAGCTTTAGCGAACGCTAACTTCTGCGTCTAGCGTCTTCCTAGAGCCAACTGACACCAGCACACTTCGTATGAAATTAGTGTTTTCTTATTTTTCTCAAATGTCTACTCAATTCAATCTCAAGTTTAGTACACTTGAAAGACCAATACACTCAGTTTTAATTTTTTCCTGTCATTTTCAGTTCATACTCAATTTTTAATTTTTTAACGATTTTGTTATATAAACACCCTGATTTGAAGACAAAGATTTTGAGCAATAATCAAAAATTAACCAATAACAATGATGGCTAAATTGAAAAAGTTTTAAGCTTAATATTTTTTCAATAATGAATATGTCAATGTTTTTCTACGCACCAAAAATAGAAAAAGTATAAAAAAAGTCTCTTAATTTGGCTTTTTTAGGTTCTTGATGCTGTGATATGACAAGGTACCAATCATGCTCGATGAGGGGGTCCTCGAGAAAATTTTGTTGGGAACCCCTGCTCTAGAGAACTAAAGAAACTGGTACAGGCCTGCGAATTCAAATACAGAGATATATAGACAGGCAGAATGCGGTACTGCGGTCGGCAACGCCTATATAAGACAACAAGTGTTTCGCGCAGTTGTTTGATCGGTTACTGCTGCTACAATGGCAGGTTATCAAGATTTAAGTGAGTTTCAACGTGGTGTTACAGTCGGCGCACGAGCGATGGGACTCAGCGTCTCCGAGGCAGCGATGAAGTGGGGATTTTCCCATACGACCATTTCAAGAATCCGCCGTGAATATCAGGAATCCGGTAAAACAACAAATCTGCGACATTGCTGAGGCCGGAAAAAGATCCTGCAAGGAAAGGACCAATGACGACTGAATAGAATCGTTCAACGTGAGAGAAGTGCAAAACTTTCCACAAACAGCTAATAATTTCAACACTGAGCCATCAACAAGTGTCAGAGTGCGATGCATTGGACCAAACATCTTCGATATGGGCTTTCGCAGCCGAAGGCCAACTTGTGTACGCTTGATGACAGCACGACACAAAGCTTTACGCCTCGGCTGACTGTTGATGACTGGAAACATGTTGCCTGGTCGCACGAGTCTCGATTGAAATTGTATCGAGCGTATCGACGTGTGCGCGTATGGAGGCAATCTCATGAATCCATGAACCTTGCATGTCATCAGGGGGCTCTTCTAGCTGGTGGAGGATCTGTAAAGGTATGGGGCGGGTGCAGTTGGAGTGATATGGGACCCCTGATACGTCTACTGTGCTACAGTAGTTCGAGGAGTGTTACAATGAACACACCTTGATGCCTCGGCGACAAATTCGCCTGTTGTAAATCCTATGGAACCCATCTGGGTCGCTATAGGGCGTCATCACCGCATACACAAATCGGCGGCCCGTTATTTATGCGAATTACTTGACCTATGCATAGGCACTTAGTGGCACATATCTCCAAAAACGCAACAACAAACTTTTGTATCCCTGATAACCAGAATGATTGACGTATTTCGTTGCCAATACGAACAAACAAGCTATTAAGCAAGTTGTCATAATGTTTTGACTCACCAATGTAAGCGTCCGGACACTTTTGAACAGATAGTGTATCTGAACAATGACAAGAGATTGAAGAAAGCCCTGATCACGGATGTTCAGGTGATAGACTGTTGCAGAGATCTAAAGGAATCTGTCATATAAAATTCTCTCCCCAAGATAACTGCAACTTAACGTCGCTTAAATGGCTGAGTGTCCTAGATCGTACGTAGCTTCGAATGTTGTCTGTCTTGTATATGAGCGGTTCAGAGACGTGCTGTGCAAATCCATATCGCTAATACTAATCTATCTGAACCACCCTCAAGGCCAGATTAGACTGCTTTCAGTACCAGCACTCTTCTTTTGTCCGCGCATGTGAAAAGTAGACCTGCACCAAAATAACGTGGCACCGGCGCGGAGGCGCATTATCGTCATGAACAGCGGGTGAACCCATCCCGTTGTTCTGAGGTGACAGTCACCTGTCTCGGCCTGTCAACCTACATACATCGAGCGTTCTTCTATCTCTTCACTATGAGTTCACCGTAGGACACTGAAGTCTTTGCAGGCACACCTAATTAACTGCAATGCCATTAAATTTTGACGGAAAAGACAAAAAAAGGAAGCAAATACCTCATTAAAAACTGTGCGTAAGAGGTTGCAGAATCGGTCGCTGTTCCAATCTCTCAGGAACGAGAACAAAAAAAGGAGAAAAAACAGCTACAAAAACTTCCCAAGGTTTCACTGATTTGGAAAGACGCGGAAAAATAAGAAGTGAATATCTTTATGTAATTTGTGTAACAGATTGTTAGGCGACTGTCACACATCTTCATATAGCACATGTTCTTTATTGTACACTGTCATTATCGTAGTAAGCGATGTTGTCCCCTAAGCTACATTTACAGTACTAGCCCTTTTTTGTTTTATGAGAGTTCCTTTCTGATGATGTGATGATGATGATGTTTGGTTTGTGGGGCGCTCAACTGCGTGGTTATCAGCGCCCGTACAATTTCCCAACCTTTGCGCAGTCCAATTTCGACACTTTCCTGGATGATGATGAAATGATGAGGACAACACAAACACCCAGTCATCTCGAGGCAGGTGAAAATCCCTGACCCCGCCGGGAATCGAACCCGGGACCCCGTGCTCGGGAAGCGAGAACGCTACCGCGAGACCACGAGCGGCGGACGAGTTCCTTTCTGTAGCGACCACAGATCTCCTTTTTCTTTGGTTAGTCCTTTTTTCATATGATTGTTTATTTTTCGGTATTGCAGTGAGAAACTATTGATTTTTGACGACTATATTTGTCGAATCATTATTCTTACTTTAATAAGCTGTCCTTTGCAGCGTTTTATGTGATTCCGCAATGCAATGTATCTCAAATTAGCGTAAGAAGACACTGGTTGGAGTTTCCTGCTACGTCTATTTGTGTGAGTACGTGTGCTATTACTATGGTCACTCTCGGCCGTATATTTCGTAACTGTTTGTGAATTTGTTACGTCGAAATGTATGGAGTACTCGTAATTTTCTGGAGGGGAAATTCGAGATTTTGTATACCGCGTGCCAGGTAATCAGTTACTAGTTCTTTGTACTACCAGGAAGCGATCTCATATGGTATCGAAAGTTACGGTTATTTGAGTCAGCTTCGAGGTGTTTTTATTTTTCTCGTTGTAGTGGAACCCGATGCTGAAACTGTGAAGAATGCGACAAAGTATGAAGTGCAGCCCTAAAAGTACTACCTTTACATTACTTATCTCGTAATTTCTGTTGTTTTGGTTAAAGATTTTCCTTAATCCTGAATGCATCGTCCCGGGGCAAAAAATATGTATCATGTGATGAACACAGGTGCCTTTATTTTAAAGTATTTCGAGTATAGGTGTTGCTACATGTGAATTATGAACTCGTATTTTCCTCCTCTTGAATTTTATTAACCTGTACTGAACATTTGTTTCTCACTGGTATTTCACGTGCCACCTACGTCCATATCTTCGATTCTTTGTTTTACTAAAACAGATCTTCCGACTAAGTGTTAAGCTGTTAACTCCACAGAATTGGAACCAGATGATTTGCAGTAGAAGATGCAAAAGTTTCAGTAACCACGTGGTTACGACCAAGTGAGTCCGTTGCACGATTACCACCTACAAGGCATAGCACAGTATCGTTTTCTTTCAGGTTTTTGTTCCGGTACAAAGTGCTCTGCAATCGGCGGCGCTAGATATGTTTACACTGTCTTCAGATACAGCTCCGTATGGCTGCATGACTTTCAGAAGAAAAAAAATAAACAATGCAGTAAAGCAAATGGTAGATCTTCTTATGCAGTCAGAAGCGCTAAACGTGCCTAGATTTTTGTTTAAATTACAGTAAATTAATTCCGTTGATTTCTGATATCCGTTATGGTCAGGTGCATTTTCATTATCAGTTTGTCATTATCAGTCAACTCTTGGGTAGGTTTCCGCAAGTACGTGGCACCATCTATTCACAGGTCACTCATTTTTCGTAAATTACTGATCGCTGGTGTGTTGTCGCGAACTGGTGCCCTACAGCAACCCGGGTATGTTCCATTGGATTGAGGTCTGGCGAATTTGGTTGCCAAGAAAGACATCAAAGTGAGTCCACTATCATGCTTCTGAAACCACTGTGGCACGATACTGGCCTTCTGACATGAATAGTTATCCTGCTGGAAGATACCATCTCCTTTGAGGAAGACATAAAGCTTAAAAGGATGCAGATGATACGCAATAATGTTCAAGAAATCACAACTGTCGTAGTACCTTATATTACTACCACAGGTCCTATGGAACTTCAGGTGAATGTCATCCATGGCACAGTACTATCGTCGGTGGCTGGCGTTCGTGACCCGTGCATATTTCGAGCAGCCATTCGCCTAGATGACGGCGTATGCAGACACGACCACAGACCTGGTTTAACAAGAAATGGAATTAACCCTGAACGGTGACACGTTTCTGTTGATGGACGGTGAAATCACGATAATGCCGTGCACACTTCATCGTAACTGACGATATCGTTGGGTCAACCTGGGGACGCATAGGAGTCGTCTGCTGCGGATCTCTAGTTCGACAGTGTACGCTGAACGGCATGCTCTGAAAACGTGCGCCTGCATGAGCATCGTATTCGTGTTCGAATATGTCCAACACCTTGTCGCCAGCTCCTGGGTTCATCGTGCTTCGATTTTCCATAGAAGCTCACGACAGTGAGCTTTAACAATCTGCACTTCATCAAGGTCGCTAATGTCAGTGAGTTATCAACTTGCGGCCGTTGTCGTCAAAATAATGGTCCCCCACTGGTCTCTGACTCGCTTATTCAGTTTCCTCACTGCGTCACGTGCTCGCAACGCCAACAGAGAGCATTCACCCTCGCGGCTCCCCAGTGTAGATTTATTATCAAAACTTCATTGGCTTTTCACGAAAGAACAATTTCTTTAGTTAAAGACTAATATAATACTAGACCACCGACTTCATTTTCTGCTACGAGGGACATTAAATAAGTAATGCAACACACTTCTTTTCTCACCCAATTTCTATTGACAAATTTTGACTTTGTTATGGAACATCGTTCAATATTACCGCTTCAGCCCCTATAGTTTCTTTAAGTTCCGATAGGTAGCTGAGCTATACGTAGCCTTCCGAATGGCGGCTGTAAAGCAGGTGCGTTCCAAACCGAGAACTGTCACTGAATTTCTTTTGGCTGAAAACCAGAGCACCGCAGACATCCATAGGCGCTTGTAGAATGTCTACGAAGACCTGGAAGTGAACAAAAGCGTGGAGAGTCGTTGGGTCATGCATCTGTCATTATCACAACAAGATCGGGCAAACCTGTCAGACTCCCGCGTGCTGACTGGCCGCACACAGCTGTGACTCCAGCGATGTTGGAACGTGCGGACACTCTCATTCGAGGTGATCGACAGGTCACAATCAGACACCACGCTGTACACGTGGAGTATCTGTTGGTAATGCTGACACACGTGTCCACTAGTTGGGGCACTCAAGGTGTATGTCGCGACCACTACGGTCGCAGGTTCGAATCCTGCCTCAGGCATGGACGTGTGTGATGTCCTTAGGTTAATTAGGTTTAAGTACACTACTGGCCACTAAAATAGCTACACCATGGAGGAGAAATGCGTACTATCATGTTTCCGACTGTGATAAAGGTCGAATTGTAGCCTATCGCGATTGCGGTTCATCGTATCGCGACATTGCTGTTCGCGATGGTCGAGATCCAATGACTGTTAACAGAATATGGAATCGGTGTGTTCAGGCAGGTAATACTTAACTCCGTGCTGGATCCCAACGGCCTCGTATCACTAGCAGTCGAGATGACATTCATCTTATCCGCATGGCTGTAACGGATCGTGCAGCCACGTCTCGATCCCTGAGTCAACAGATGGGGACATTTGCAAGACAACAACCATCTGCACGAACAGTTCGACGATGTCTGCAGCAGCATGGACTATCAGCTCGGATACCATGGCTGCGGTTACCCTTCACGCTGCATCATGGACAGGAGCGCCTGCGATAGTGTACTCAACGACGAACCTGGGAGCACGAATGGCAAAACGTCATTTTTTCGGATGAATCCAGGTTCTGTTTACATCATCATGATGGTGGCATCCGTGTTTGGCGACATCGCGGTGGAGGCACATTGGAAGCGTGTATTCGTCATCGCCATACTGGCGTATCACCTGGCGTGATGGTATGGATTGCCATTGGTTACACGTCTCGGCCACCTCTTGTTTGCATTGACTGCACTTTGAACAGTGGACGTTACATTTCAGATGTGTTACGACCCGTGGCTCTACCCTTCATTCGATCCCCGCGAAACCCTACATTTCAGGAGGATAATGCACGACCGCATGTTGCAGGTCCTGTACGGGCGTTTCTGGATACAGAAAGTGTTCGACCGCTACCCTGGCCAACACATTCTCCAGATCTCTCACCAATTGAAAACGTCTGGTCAATGGTGGCCGAGCAACTGGCTCGTCACAATACGCCACTCACTACTATTGATGAACTGTGGTATCGTGTTGAAGCTGCATAGGCAGCTGTACCTGTACACGCCGTCCAAGCTCTGATTGACTCAATGCCCAGGCGTACCAAGGCCGTTATTACGGCCAGAGGTGGTTGTTCTGGGTACTGATTTCTCAGGATCTATGCACCCAAATTGCGTGAAAATGTAATCACATGTCAGTTCTAGTATAATATATTTGTCCAATGAGTACCCGTTTATCATCTGCATTTCTTCTTGGTGGAGCAATTTTAATGGCCTGTAGTGTAGTTCTAAGTTCTAGGGGACTGATGTCCTCAGATGTTAAGTCCCATAGTGCTCAGAACCATTTGAACCATTTTGAACGAAGGTGTGTGTCCGCTGGGTTCCTCGCCGCCAAACAGTAAACGATAAAGAGCAGCGAAGGACCATTGTGCTGAATTGCTTGAGATTTACGATGCTGATCGTGACAAAAAACGTCGTCGCAGGCGATGAACCACGGGTTCACTTTGAACCGGCAATAAAACGGCAATCCATGGGATGGTGCCAAACCACTTCTGCCCCGAAGAAACAATTCAAAGCCGCACCCTCATCCGATGAAGTCACGGCAACGGTCTTACTGTCTCCTGGTACTGTAAAGGAGTTATTCTGTTTACGAACTCCCTCACGGTGTAACGATCAACTCAGACAAGTATTGTGCTTCCCTCAGGAAATAGGCGAAACGACTTCAGTGTGTTCGTCACCATAAAAATGCAAACGAACTTTTGCTTCTCCGTAACAACCCAAGGCGTCACACAAGTCTGCGCATGCGAGAGGATCTCACAAAACGTAACTGGACTGATCTTGAAAATGGTTCAAATGGCTCTAAGCACTATGGGACTTAACATCTGTGGTCGTCAGTCCCCTAGAACTTAGAACTACTTAAACCTAACTAACCTAAGGACATCACATACATACATGCCCGAGGCAGGATTCGAACCTGCGACCGCAGCGGTCACGCGGTTCCAGACTGAAACGCCTAGAACCGCACGGCCACACCGGCCGGCGGCTGTTCTTCCTCATCCACCCCAAAGCCCGAATCTCGCATCTTCCGACTTCCATCTGTTTGGCTCGATGAAAGATGCACTCTGCAGGAAGCAGTACGTGGATAATGGGGAGTTTATTCATGCAGCAAGACGTTGGCTCCGACGTCTACCACTATAGTGGTACCATGCGTGCATTCAGACGACCGGTAAGGCGGCGTAAGGCTGTCGCATTTAATGGATATCATCATCATCATCATCATCATTTAAGACTGTTTATGCCTTTCAGCGTTCAATCTGGAGCATAGTCCCGCTTATAAAATTCCTCTATGATCCCCTATTCAGTGCTAACATTGGTGCCTCTTCTGATGTTAAGCCTATTACTTCAAAATCATTCTTATCCGAATCGAGGTACCTTCTCCTTGGTCTACCCCGACTCCTCCTACCCTCTACTGCTTAACCCATGAGTCCCTTGGGTAACCTTGCTTGCAAGGATATTATATTTATAATATAATTTTGGTGCCAAAAGAATCCTAAATCCTGTAATCCTGAATAAAGCAACCTGCATCATTTATTGATCGCCTTTCATGCGAGGGTTGGAACTTTAATAGTAGCAACTATTTATTTGCAGCTCGTACAAAATAGATAGGTGCTTCAAAGTTTTCGCTTCCCGCGTCCGGGTTCCCGGGTTCGATTCCCGGCGGCGTCAGGGATTTTCTCTGCCTCGTGATGACTGGGTGTTGTATGCTGTCCTTAGGTTAGTTAGGTTTAAGTAGTTCTAAGTTCTAGGGGACTGATGACCATAGATGTTAAGTCCCATAGTGCTCAGAGCCATTTGAACCATTTGTTTCAAAGTTTACCGACCTTCAAAGCAGTCACCAGCACTGTGTATAATGCGTTGCCAGCGACGTGGAAGTCGTAGGATACTCTTAGCAGTGCCAGTTGTGATGACAGTTCGAGCGGCGCGGTCTATTGCCCGACAAATTTGTAGAATTTCTGAAGCGAATACCATGAAGTGTTTCCTTCAGTTTAGAAATCGAGTTTAACTTACGAGGGCGTAAGTCAGGGGAGTATAGTAGGTGGTATAGCACTTAGCAGCCCCACCAGTCAAACAAATCAGTAACAACTTGCGCTGTACGTGCTTGAGCATTGTCCTGCAAAATGATGGTCAGGTCCTGCAGAAAGGGGCATCACTTCTGTCTCTATACTGTTCATTCCCGGAACACAATCTACGCCCAGCTTAGACACTTCACGGCATTCGCTTTAGAACTTCTACAAATTCGTCGGGCAATATACCGCGCCGCTCTTACTGCCAACACAACTGGCACTGCTAAGAGAATCCTACAATTTCCACATCGCTGGCAACGGGTTATACACAGTGCTGGTGACTGCTTTGAAGGTCAGTAAAACTTTGAACCACCTACCTATTTTGTACGAGCTGCAAATAAATAGTTGCCACTATTAATGTCCCAACCCTCGTACAATGCACTTCATACATTAACTGCCGTAACAAGAACAGCTGCGACGCCCCTGGGTACAGCACTTAGAGTAAAGCTAATAATTCTGACAAAAATTACTCATATTCAGTTTAGTCTAATTAGAGAAAAACACGGTCGATTTCTTTCCAGATTCCTGCCTGAGTCGGAACTGCGTCTCTAAATGGCCGAGCTGACGACGAGACCTGAAACTTCCCACCATCCTCTTATTATTTCCGGAACTTTTGTCTCGACACAAACACACAACGCTTCATTTCATCTCCGACAGTGAAAGAACTCTTTGGAAAAGCCTTTGACTCTGGGTGCATTTGGAGCACCGTCTATTTCGATCGTCTGAACAAGGAAACAGTACACACCTCACTCTCCTTCAGTATTTTGTCGTGTTATTTGTTCAGTAGATGGCACATATTTAGATGTCAATGCGTCCAAGATATTTTAATATAGAATTTAATATGCCATTCGTCAGATTGATAATATCAGTTTTTTCAAGTTCCTTCGTTCATTCCAAAAGTATTACCAGCGCTGCTCCCGCAATCAGTGGCAACAGAATTCTCCTAAAGTAATCTCTGCTGAGAGCTCTGTATGCACATTGCAGTGGGAGGGACTCCAGGATATTTACCGCTGTTTCGCGAGTTAGCAATGTGGGCGATGGCTAATTAATCTATTTAGAGACATTCATATTTAAATGGAACGAAATGGAAGGAGTGAATTTGATTGTGTGAAGCAATATTTGTTTCTGATTGTCCCATTTGCCAGTGCACTAAAATTTGCGTTTAAATATGCGAGCGAGAACATAAACTGATTACGGGTAAAAAGATTAGCAAGAGCCAGCTGCAGAATTTTAATTACTCCAACCCCATTCTCCAGTTGGTTATTTTTTATATTGATTTAGAGAGCAGCTGTAACCTAACTCAATGTATGTTCACCAACTGTAAAGTGTTTTATGGATGTTATGTTGGAAAATGAGCCGACGGTTACCAGACTCTGCATCGCGCTGCCAGTTTAGATCTGCAAGAGCACCACCACACCCGGAATAACACAGAAACGAGCAGAATCAATACAAACGTCATAACTACCATTGTGTGTTATGTTAATTCATTAGTTGTATTAACCTTCTGTCTGGGACGATGTTATGCTCAACGCGATCCGGCGAAGTATATCAGATTCATCACATCGCTTATTCACTTTCTTCTTTATTCAATGTCACTAATTAAAAACATTGTAAATGTCAAAGGCAAAGATCACGAAAGAGCACAATAACAATAGAAATATTAATGCGTGTACTGCCTCATGTTAACTGTTGGGCCGTGGTAATAAAAGAGGAACTTTTACCACAACTAGAGCATCAGACGGATCCTCTTTTGACACATTTTGCACGAATATTTTGTCAGTTTTCTTCTTTACTGTGCAGATATTACACTTTTTCTTTTGACTCCAACTCTGTTTTCTTCATTTCTGCTTTCGTCTTCTTTTCTTTTCTTCTTATTCTTATTCATATAACGTTATAGCCTCCACTAAATATGCATATGAATTTCAGAGTTGTTCAAAATGTTTCAGATCGAACAAGGCAGAAATAACGCTTGAGATGCTTGTTTCGAAAAATGTTTTGTTCCGGTTCTATTTTCATTGTTACCAAAAGATATAACTGATTCACTTATATTCATCATTGCAAGAACTATAATCAACAGCACACATTTGTCGCAAAATTTTACAAAACGGTCAACTGATCCATGATGTCGACCCCACCTTTAATGCGGTAATAAAATGTTACAATAGATGGCTTCTGTTTATCTCTTGTATTAGCAACTACTGAATTCTTTTGAGACTTGATATATTGTCAAATAGAAGAATTATGACCAATTAATTTTTATATGATAATTTTTTGTTTCAAGATCGCCTGATTATTACGATATAGACTTAACCGGTTTCGGGAATTTGTTGTATTCTTCTGATGTGAGAATTAATGCAATAACAGCTTCGTCATGATATACAAAAACTCACGTTATTCATTCTGAACGTAATAAATTGGTAAAAAATACGAAGATGTGCTGAAAGGTAACACCTTCAGTTTTTTATGTGAAAACTCAAAGACTTTCTAAACAAAACAATGTTATTAACATTCTACCTCTTTATTGTTCATGCTTACATATTCATTTCTCAAAATACTTATTCTGGCGAATAACAACGAGAGATCAGTTTGTTGATGTCGTCGCTGTAGAATGTCTGACTTCGTTAACGGAGCTAGAACCTTACCTCTGCTTGCACTGCTTCATCACTATCAAAGAGAAGTCATCAAAGGTGTTCTGGAAAGAGATGAGAATCGGGTAGTCTATATGGGCATCGGATTTTTACAGGTTCCACTGCGCTCTTGTGTGGTCTGGCATTGTCTTGCTGAAGAAGAGGGTACCCCATGTTTGGACGAACTCTTCCTGCGGCTAGAAACTCTATTACAACAGACTGTTTCTCGCTCACCGACATAGTTAAGTTACACACCATCATTGTACCGCTACAATTCGGAGCCCTTTAGCGACAGAGGGTTTCAGATACTAGACACGCAAAACAAAGATGCAGAATGTTAATAATGTTTCCCGCCTACAGTGACGCTGTAGTTAACGAAATGTTGAACTCTAGCCGGCCTGCCTGTGTGGCCGAGCGGTTCTAGGCGCTTCAGTTTGGAACCGCGTGACCGCTACGATCGCAGGTTCGAATCCTGCCTCGGGCATGGATGTGTGTGATGTCCTTAGGTTAGTTAGGTTTAAGTAGTTCTAAGTTCTAGGGGACTGATGACCTCATATGTTAAGTCCCATAGTGCTCACAGCCATTTGCACCAAACTCTATCCATATTTCTTGCATCGATTTCGACGAAGCTTTACATCCCCCCTCCCCCACCCTGTTTTACTAATAAACCATCCATATTGAGCTTGAAAATGAAATTGAAATAAAATGTAAGAAACAAAATAAATATTATACCATTCTAATTGCATTTAAATCCTGAGGTTTCCAATCCATGAATATCATCATCATCAGCGAAAATAGGGTCCACCAGAGGAACTCGACAGAGGTAGACGCTATCGTCCAATATGACAAATTCTGAGCGCATTGTATCGTGAAAAAGTCGAATATGTAGTTCAATATCTCACACCTGTAACTCTGGCCGTTAACGCACTTGTTGCCATCGAGTAAGTTGCGAAACTTCGTGCACCTATCCAACATCACGTTTCCCCACACCAAGGCCTGACAGTCACAAAATTGACATCTTTCCTAAATTTTTCTGTCACTGTCCATCAAGCAAACAAGATTAATGGGCGACGACGTTCATTCTGAAAACCGAAACGAGACTGTCTTACCATTCGCGGTTTAGTCTCACTGTTGCTACAACGTAATAAACAGCCTCGCTTTGCATTGCCGTGAGGGGAACACAAAATTCCAGTACTGTGGCATACATATATTGAAATGAACCTCGCCCGCATCTCGTGGTCGTGCGGTAGCGTTCTCGCTTCCCACGCCCGGTTTCCCGGGTTCGATTCCCGGCGGGGTCAGGGAATTTCTCTGCCTCGTGATGGCTGGGTGTTGTGTGCTGTCGTTAGGTTAGTTAGGTTTAAGTAGTTCTAAGTTCTAGGGGACTGATGACCATAGATGTTAAGTCCCATAGTGCTCAGAGCCATTTGAACCATTTTTTTGAAATGAACCTCCGATACCAGCTTGATTGGCAGCTACTACTCTCGAAGGGGCTGTGAGATCTAAAAAAAATGTCTTGCAAGCAAGTTGGATGTCTGATGTTGTTTGTAGCTACAGCCATACATTAGTCTTGTTGCGGAGTAGCTATTCTCTGTTGACTCAGTAATGGCCTACGAAAAACATTACCTGTTTCTCGGAACCATCGCCAAGTTTCTTGGAAATGTCGCCACATTCCTTAAACGACTCTTCTTGTCCGTTTGTTTATCTTCGCCGTTCTGAAACGTGACTCTCAACTGCATCAAGACATCCGAGGACTCTAACCTTAAAAGAAGATCTCAATGCCGTTTTCTGTTGTTACGTTGGAAACATGTCTCTACTAAAGAGCATATCAGACTTGAGCATTACGGATCTAAGAGCACTGTTTTTCGTTATCTGCAAATCACATACCTATTCGAAGGAAGGGGAATTTATTTCTTCCACAGATGGCATAATTCCCTTTTGTATGGATGTCTTCAGCGTTATTTGCAGTTACTTTTCAAATTTTCTGTTTCCAGTTACCCTTCTTTTGTGCTTAGGCTTAACTTTTTTGCATCGACATCTGCATGCTTAATTTGAAATTCACATTTGCTTGCTTTGCAGAGGGTGAAAGACTCATTTTCAAACCGTTACACTTTCGAATAGGGAATAGGACATCGGATTTCTCTTCTTCTATCGTAATGATGGTTTCTCCCTGTAGAAATCGGATGACACAAAACGCTACAGCATTCAGAAGCAAAATTGGTGATTAAAATTTCGTAAAAAGATTTCACCACAGCGATAAATGCCTTAATACTAATGATTATCATCTCAACTCACTAATCATATATATTACACACACTGTCCTTTTTCATAATAACACGAAACGAGGCGTCCTTTTTTTATGTTATTCGGTGGTTTCAATCGTGGCAAGTACGGTCTACAAATGCGCATCAGTACTCTACTGGATGTCTCCGTGATGACGTTATAGACTTTCAGGGATGATGGAGAAGGGTAAATGTATCAGTCTGAGATAATGAACCCTGGAAACGACCGGGTTGGAAGTTATAAGCGAAAATCGTTGTGATACCCCTGACAATGGAATAAATGTATCATTATTGATGCTGTCAAGTTTGCACGGTAAGTAACATCCAGAGGTGGTAGTTTGGCTGAAAACAAAAAAAGTGACCACCAAACAAGGGCTCTAAATGCATACCTTAAGAACTACGAGCATTTGTTCATCTTCGCTACTATGAAACACATCTCTTGTATGAACAAGTGCACATAGCTATCGAAGTATCCGTTTTAGAGATCAAATTTACTGGACACTTTTTTCTTTCTTTGGTCCATACTGCCGGCCGCGGTGGTCTAGCGGTTCTAGGCGCTCAGTCCGGAACCGCGCGACTGCTACGGTCGCAGGTTCGAATCCTGCCTCGTGCATGGATGTGTGTGATGTCCTTAGGTTAGTTAGGTTTAAGTAGTTCTAAGTTCTAGGGGACTGATGACCACAGATGTTAAGTCCCATAGTGCTCAGAGCCATTTGAACCATTTTTTTGGTCCATACTACCTCTTCTAAAAATATGGAAATCAAAGAGTTTGCAGTAGAAGAGATGCGTTTCTAAGTATAGAAGTTGAACAAATGCTCATAGCTCTTCGGGAATTTCACTGTCAGAGGTATCAGAACGATTTTTGCGTATAACTTTCGATTCGACTGCTTCCGGACTGCGGGCTTCTACCTCAGTTTGATATATTTACTGCCGGCCGGGGTGGCCGAGCGGTTCTAGGCGCTACAGTCTGGAACCGCGCGACCGCTACGGTCGCAGGTTCGAATCCTGCCTGGGGCATGGATGTGTGTGATGTCCTTAGGTTAGTTAGGTTTAAGTAGTTCTAAGTTCTAGGGGACTGATGACCTTAGAAGTTAAGTCCCATATTGCTCAGAGCCATTTGAACCATATATTTAGTTTCCTCCATCATCCCTGAAATACTGTGACGTCATCATGGAATCATCCGGTAGAAGAACTCGACAACGGTAACTTAAACGGTTTCTATAGAGAATATCTTTCACCTTTTAGCGGCTCTGGTAATAAAACGTAGTCTTCGGTTCGCCTTCCATGCAACATTATTTATATGATCGTTCCACTGTAAGCTGTCTTCTGAGATCTCTACATATTTAGTTGTATTAAAAACATCTGCAGTTGTGTCTTTTATCAGTGTAAGGGAAGTCGACGAAATTCTCTGGGTATGAACGTGAAGGACACCAAAGCTTGTTGTCCACGTGTAATTGTCAGTTTTCGGACTATTCAGGTATCTTGTACACATTAATTTGTAATTCATTTGTCTTCGTTTGTTTTCCCCTGTAATAGTGCAAAAGCATGGCACTCTGAGACGTCACCTTCGGGCTCGGCGACACTTTAACAGCAAGATGTCGACACAGGCCAAATAAATAAATAAATAAATAAATAAAGGAAAAAAATACCACAGCCCAGAAGTTCATGTGAGCTGTAAGGGGGATTAAGGGTGGGTAATAATGTGTCATTGGAACCAAATTTTATCGCAATTTTTCCTAACCCCACCATGCACGTCTCACACGATGTGAAGATCGTCACGCACCTCTAACGTACATTTCACTCCTTCTCTTGGCGTCTTGGCAATGGAGGTCAGAACCGCAACAACCGGCGTTGAAATCACGCTATTTTCTTGTGAGTAACCGACGAAAACATTTAAGACACACTGCCCCTCAAAAACAACACTGAAACGCCTTAGGTGACAGCATAAATGGTGTCGGTGAAACCACCCCTTCGCTTAGAGCATTGATTCCCACACATTTTGCGGTCCCATTTGCGGTGAAGCGCGACCGCAGTCTTTGCTCTGCTGTATAGCCGGGAACAATTGGGTCTGTTGAAAACCATTCGACGAAATTTCAACAGGATTCGAAGCAGCAGAGGGTTCATATCACGTCCAGTGTGCTTGCAGCCCCACGCTGTTCTTAAAGTAGGGTTGGAACGGCCAGATGTCGAACGTTGTCAAGAACCTCATCCTGTTGCGTATAGCGCTGTGAACTGTCGTTTTGACCGGGAAATGTGTGAGGATGAACGCCCTAAGAGAAGGGATGGTTTTATCATCCCTGAGGCGTTCTCGTGTCAATTCTGAGCGGCGGTCTGTCTGAAATGTTTTCCTCGACCACTCATAAGAAAACTGAGTGATTTCAATGCTTGGTGTCGTGGTTCTGACCTCCATCGCCGAGTCGTCAAAAGAAGATGTGACTTGTAAGAGAGGATATAGCGGCCTTCCCATTGTGTGAGACATGCGTGGTGGTGTCTAGCAGAATTGTGGGGAAATTTGGGACCAATGTGACATCATTAACCCACCTTACAGCTCACAGTACCTTCTGAGTTGTGGGTTTTTGTTTTGTGTGTGTAGACACATTGCAGGCTGAAGCGTTGTTGAGCCAGAAGCTGACGTCGCAGTGCACCACGCTTTTGCTCAGTTTCGGAGGAAGGTTGTAGACGCCTTTGAGCCAAATTTCAAAGTTTTGCGTCAAAATGGGAGACAATAACGGCGTTTCGAGAAAGTGATCCTTTAATTTTGGTGCGCAGTGTAGTACACTATATTTGACAAGGAATAACTCGTTTTGGTAAACTAGTCGGCGTTTTCTCCCAATTCCTGAATTTCTCCACTTTCTACATCTACATCTACATCCATACTCCGCAAGCCACCTGACGGTGTGTGGCGGAGGGTACCTTGAGTACCTCTATCGGTTCTCCCTTCTATTCCAGTCTCGTATTGTTCGTGGAAAGAAGGATTGTCGGTATGCCTCTGTGTGGGCTCTAATCTCTCTGATTTTATCCTCATGGTCTCTTCGTGAGATATACGTAGGAGGGAACAATATACTGCTTGACTCCTAGGTGAAGGTATGTTCTCGAAACTTCAACAAAAGCCCGTACCGAGCTACTGAGCGTCTCTCCTGTAGAGTCTTCCACTGGAGTCTATCTATCATCTCCGTAACGCTTTCGCGATTTCTAAATGATCCTGCAACGAAGCGCGCTGCTCTGCGTTGGATCTTCTCTATCTATTCTATCAACCCTATCTGGTACGGATCCCACACTGCTGAGGAGTATTCAAGCAGTGGGCGAACAAGCGTACTGTAACCTACTTTCTTTGTTTTCGGATTGCATTTCCTTAGGATTCTTCCAATGAACCTCAGCCTGGCATCTGCTTTACCGACGATCAACTTTATATGATCATTCCATTTTAAATCACTCCTAATGCGTACTCCCAGATAATTTATGGAATTAACTGCTTCCAGTTGCTGACCTGCTATATTGTAGCTAGATGATAAGGAATCTTTCTTTCTATGTATTCGCAGCATATTACACTTGTCTACATTGAGATTCAATTGTCATTCTCTGCACCATGCATCAATTCGCTGCAGATCCTCCTGCATTTCAGTACAATTTTCCATTGTTTAAACCTCTCTGTATACCACAGCATCATCCGCAAAAAGCCTCAGTGAACTTCCGATGTCATCCACAAGGTCATTTATGTATATTGTGAATAGCAACGGTCCTATGACACTCCCCTGCGGCACACCTGAGATCACTCTTACTTCGGAAGACTTCTCTCTATTGAGAATGACATGCTGCGTTCTGTTATCTAGGAACTCTTCAATCCAATCACACAACTGGTATGATCGTCCATATTCTCTTACTTTGTTCACTAAACGACTGTGGGGAACTGTATCGAACACCTTGCGGAAGTCAAGAAACACGGTATCTACCTGGGAACCCGTGTCTATGGCCCTCTGAGTCTCGTGGACGAATAGCGCGAGCTGGGTTTCACACGATCGTCTTTTTCTAAACCCATGGTGATTCCTACAGAGCAGATTTCTAGTCTCCAGAAAACTCATTATACTCGAACATAATACGTGTTTCAAAATTCTACAACTGATAGACGTTAGAGTTATTGGTCTATAGTTCTGCACATCTGTTCGACGTCGCTTCTTGAAAACGAGGATGACCTGTGCCCTTTTTCAATCCTTTGGAACGCTACGCTCTTCTGGAGACCTACGGTACACCGCGCGTTCCTTCGCGTACTCTGTGTAAAATCGAACTGGTATCCCATCAGGTCCAGCGGCCTTTCCTCTTTTGAGCGACTTTGATAACATCGTGGTTCCCAATTAAGAAGTCGAGTATCGCCATTTTCATTTCTGACGCACCTCTATACTTCCGTTTCCAATTTTTTTATTGTCAGTACCTTAACTTTGCTCCTTGATTGTTTCGTTCAACAGTTACTGTAATTCCCTTTCAGTTTCATTGAGGAAAGCAGTGTCATATTGCTGATATCCTTTCACCCTGAAGTTTAATCCTACTCCTGAACCTTTCTTGCGTTTCCGTCGCTGTTTTTTTCAGCGTGCAGATGGAATAGTAGTCGAGAGAGATCGCATCCCTGCCGCCCGTCCTTTTTACTCCGAGCACTTCGTCATTGGTCTTCTATTCTTACTCTTTTGCACACTAGTCCTGTGACATATGACTGCGTCACATTAATTAGTCTGATAAAGAGAGGCGTGAAACGTGCGCTGATTACCGTACCTTAAAGTGGGTCGCACTGCTCCACCGGTTCACACGTGCAGCGCCAGGTACCCGGTGCGGATGTAGCACGCGGCCCGCCTGTCCATTGAGTTGTTAGCGTGCAGCGTCCCAGCCACCTGAGTAATCGCCTTACCGGCTCTAACGATTTTCCATTTGTGCGCTTGCACAGCGTGATTTGCGAGCGGAACATCGATTTGGCTAATGAAGCAGCCATATTATCCTTTGACGACTGTGCGCGCCAGCGCCGGAAAGCCCGGACGTGCTTCGCGCACCACCTGTCCCCGGCACGAGTCCCCGCGCTGGATTAACCTGCGCTCGCGCCCAACTTAAACCCAGCAAACGTTGCGCTGCATATTCTTATAATCTGTTGTTTCTAAACAGCGTATGCCGCATACATTTCATACTTTGTACGTCAAATGGAGAGGAGGAGGAGATTAGTGTTTAACGTCCCGTCGACAACGAGGTCATTAGAGACGGAGCGCAAGCTCGGGCGAGCGAAGGATGGGGAAGGAAATCGGCCGTGCCCTTTCAAAGGAACCATCCCGGAATTTGCCTGAAGCGATTTAGAGAAATCATGGAAAACCTAAATCAGGATGGCCGGAGACGGGATTGAACCGTCGTCCTCCCGAATGGTACGTCAAATGAAACTCAGTTAAGAATGTCTCTACTTTTTAATGTGCGTAGCTAAATCTGCTGGTTACGTGTGGCGTGGAGGTTTCCCCCGGCTTCCAAGCGTGAAATTTATAAATGACCTTACGGTTGCACGCACACAATAATGAACGCTACTGATCGGCAGCTCCTGTTATAGATATCAATACTAGCAAAATATTGGTCTCGGCAATTCCAACACTGTGTCAAAATCTCTACTCTAGTTTCTACCACGGTCTTCCAAAAAGAAGCAAGTAGCGGACTTCAGTTTATATATGTAGAGACAGTACATTTAATAAAAAAAATTTATTTACTTACTAAAACATGACAACTGCACTACTGGCCATTAAAATTACTACACCAAGAAGAAATGCAGATGATAAACGGGTATTCATTGGACAAGTATATTACACTAGAACAGACATGTGATTACATTTTCACGCAATTTGGATGCATAGATCCTGGGAAATCAGTACCCAGAACAACCACCTCTGGCCGTAATAACAGCCTTGATACACCTGGGCATTGAGTCAAACAGAGCTTGGATGGCGTGTACAGGTACAGCTGACCATTAAGCCTCAACACGATACCGCAGTTCTTCAAGAGTAGTGACTAGCGTATTGTGACGAGCCAATTGCTCGGCCACCATTGACCAGACGCTTTCAGTTGGTGAGAGATCTGGAGAATGTGCTGGCCAGGGCAGCAGTCGAACATTTTCTGTATCCAGAAAGGCTCGTACAGGACCTGCAACATGCGGTCGTGCATTATCCTGCTGAAATGTAGGCTTTCGCAGGGATCGAGTGAAGGGTAGAGCCAAGGGGCGTAACACATCTGAAATGTAACGTCCACTGTTCAGAGTGCCGTCAATGCGAACAAGAGGTGACCGAGACGTGTAACCAATGGCAACCCATACCATCACGCCGGGTGATACGCCAGTATGGCGATGACGAATACACGCTTCCAATGTGCGTTCACCGCGATGTCGCCAAACACGGATGCCACCATCATTATGCTGTAAACAGAACTTGGATTCGTCCGAAAAATTGACGTTTTGCGGTTCATGCACCCCGGTTTGTCGTTGAGTAAACCATCGCAGGCGCTCCTGTCTGTGATGCAGGGTCAAGGGTAGCCACTGCCATGTTCTCCGAGCTGATAGTCCATGCTGCTGCAAACGTCGTCGAACTGTTCGTGCAGATGGTTGTTGTTTTGGAAACGTCCCCATCTGGTGACTCAGGGATCGAGACGTGGCTCCATGATCCGTTACAGCCTTGAGGATAAGATGCCTGTCATCTCGACAGCTAGTGCTACGGGGCGGTTGGGATCGAGCATGGCGTTCCCTATTACCCTCCTGAATCCACCGATTCCATATTCTGCTAACAGTCATTGGATCTCTACCAACGCGAGCAGCAATGTCGCGATACGATAAACCGCAATCGCGATAGGCTCCAATCCGACCTTTCTCTAAGTAGGAAACGTGTTGGTACGCATTTCTCCTCCTTACACGAGGCATCACAACAACGTTTCACCAGGAAACGTCGGTCGACTGCTGTGTGTGCATGAGAAATCGGTTGGAAACTTTCCTCAGGTCAGCGCGTCGTAGGTGTCGCCATCGGCGCCAACCTTTTCTGAATGCTCTGAAAAGCTAATCATTTGCGTATCACAGTATCTTCTCCTTGTCGCTTAAATTTCGCATCTGTAGCACGTCATCTTCGTGGTGTAGCAATTTTAATGGCCAGTAGTGTATTTACATTTTATAGTTAAAGTTCAAGTGGGTCTAAGCACTATGGGACTTAACTTCTGAGGTCTTCAGTCCCATAGACTTAGAACTACTAAATCCTAACTTACCTAAGGACGTCACCCACACCCATGCCCGAGACAGGATTAGAACCTGAGACCGTATCAGCAGTGCGGTTCCGGACTCAAGAGCCTAGAACTGCTCGGCCACAGCGGCCGGCTACATTTTACATTTGGAATTCTTTGGAAATTTGTGGTAAGGTCCTATGCGGCCAAACTGTTGTCGTCATCGGTCCCTAGGGTTACATACTACTTAATTCAACTAGACCGCGCGGCTTTTATACACACGTCAAAAAAAGTACTGTTAGGAGATGTCACTAAACTCGCCCAAAGATGTAAACAACCATGCATGAGCAGCGCCTATTAGACGGAGGGGGTCCAACAGCCGATCAGTTCCAGTCATCCCACCAGGAATGAGGCACACGGATCGTGTTGTCTGTAATTCAATCATGCCTAGACGGTCAATACCGCGGTTCGATCGTGTCCGCATTGTTACTTTGTGCCAGGAAGGGCTCTCAGCAAGGGAAGTGTGCAGGCGTCTCGGAGTGAACCAAAGCGATATTGTTCGGACAAAAATGAAGGAGATGCAGAGAGACAGGAACAGTCGATGACATGCCTCGTTCAGGCCACCCAAGGGCTACTACTGCACTGGATGACCGCTGCCTACGAATTATGGCTCGGAGAATACATGACATCAACGCCTCAATGTTGAATAATGTTTTTCGTGCAGCCACAGGACGTCGTGTTACGATTAAAACTGTGTGCAGTATGCTGCATGATGCGCAACTTCAATCCCGACGTCCATTGCGAGGTCCATCTTCGCAACCACGACACCATGCAGCGAGGTACAGATTGGACCAACAACATGCCGAATGGACCGCTCAGGATCGGCATCACGTTCTCTTCACCGATGAGTGTCGCATATGCCTTCAACCAGACAATCGTCGGAGACGTGTTTGGAGGCAACCCGGTCAGGCTGAACGCCTTACACACACACACTGTCCAGCGATTGCAGCAAGGTGCATGTTCCCTACTGTTTTGCAGTGGCTTTATGTGGGGCCGACGTACGCCACTGGTGGTCATGGAAGGTGGATTAATGGCTGTACGATACGTGAATTTCATCCTCCCATCGATAATGTACCCATATCGGCGGCATATTGGCGAGGCATTAGTCTTAATGGAACTTCCATTCGCACCCCCATCGTGCACATCTTGTTAATGACTTCCTTCAGAATAACGACATCGCTCTACTAGAGTGGCCAGCATGTTCTCCAGACATGAACACTATCGAACACGCCTGGTATACGAGGTGCATTCAAGTTCTAAGGCCTCCGATTTTTTTTCTCCGGACTGGAAAGAGATAGAAACATGCGCATTATTTTAAAATGAGGCCGCGTTCATTGTCAATACGCCCAGAGATGGCAGCACCGTACGGCAGATGGAATTTTACCGCCAGCGGCGAGAATGAGAACTGTTTTAAATACTTAAAATGGCGACGTTTTCCTTACTTGAACAGCGTGCAATCATTCGTTTTCTGAATTTGCGTGGTGTGAAACCAATTGAAATTTATCGACAGTTGAAGGAGACATGTGGTGATGGAGTTATGGATGTCTCGAAAATGCGTTCGTGGGTGCGCCAGTTTAATGAAGGCAGAACATCGTGTGACAACTAACTGAAACAACCTCGGGCTCACACAAGCTGGTCTGACGACATGATCGAGAAAGTGGAGAGAATTGTTTTGGGGAATCGCCGAATGACTGTTGAACAAATCGCCTCCAGAGTTGGCATTTCTGTGGGTTCTGTGCACACAACCCTGTATGACGACCTGAAAATGCGAAAAGTGTCATCCAGGTGGGTGCCACGAATACTGACGGACGACCACATGGCTGCCCGTGTGGCATGTTGCCAAGCAATGTTGACGCACAACGACAGCATGAATGGGACTTTCTTTTCGTTGGTTGTGACAATGGATGAGACGTGGATGCCATTTTTCAATCCAGAAACAAAGCGCCAGTCAGCTCAATAGAAGCACACAGATTCACCGCCACCAAAAAAATTTCGGGTAACCGCCAGTGCTGAAAAAATGATGGTGTCCATGTTCTGGGACAGCGAGGGCGTAATCCTTACCCATTGCGTTCCAAATGGCATTACGGTAACAGGTGCATCCTACGAAAATGTTTTGAAGAACAAATTCCTTCCTGCACTGCAACAAAAACATCCGGGAAGGACTGCGCGTGTGCTGTTTCACCAAGAGAACGCACCCGCACATCGAGCTAACGTTACGCAACAGTTTCTTCGTGATAACAACTTTGAAGTGATTCCTCATGCTCCCTACTCACCTGACCTGGCTCCTAGTGACTTTTGGCTTTTTCCAACAATGAAAGACACTCTCCGTGGCCGCACATTCACCAGCCGTGCTGCTATTGCCCAGCGATTTTCCAGTGGTCAAAACAGACTCCTAAAGAAGCCTTCGCCGCTGCCATGGAATCATGGCGTCAGCGTTGTGAAAAATGTGTACGTCTGCAGGGCGATTACGTCGAGAAGTAACACCAGTTTCATCGATTTCGGGTGAGTAGTTAATTGGAAAAAAATTCGGAGGCCTTAGAACTTGAATGCACCTCGTAGTTTGAAAAGGGATGTTTATGGACGACGTGACCCACCAATCACTCTGAGGGATCTACGCCGAATCCCCGTTGAGGAATGGGACAACCTGGAGCAACAGTTCCTTGATGAACTTGTGGATAGTATGCCACGACGAATGCCTGTATCAATGCAAGAGGACGTCCTACTGGGTGTTAGAGGTACCGGTGTCTACAGCAGTCTGGACCACCACCTCTGAAGTTCTCGCTGTATCGTGGTACAGCATGTAATGTGTGGTTTTCATAAGCAATAGAAAGGGTGGAAATGATGATCTCTATTTCAATTTTCTGTACAGGTTCCGGAACTGTCGGAACCGAGGTGATGAAAAACATTTTTTGATGTGTGTATTTGCGTACAGTAATGTTCTACTATTATACTTACGGCGGACGATGAGTGAAATACACGTTCGAGTCGAAAAAGGTATTTTTATGGAATATAATAATAGTTCAACAATTTCCCGATTTTTTACTTTACCTGTGGTGTGAAACCTTGCTTTTCGAAGAATTTCATAATTCTAGGTCAAGAGGAAGTACCACATAGTTTTTGATGAATGAGTTTCCGAATATTAAAATTTGTGACATAAATCTTTTGATTATATTGACTTAGAATCTTAAGTCGTTTACACCGCCAAGGGTTTATAGATTTCAGTATGTGACGTAAAATTGAACCTGATAAGCGAAACTGTTCCAGTTGAAAGAAGGTCTTAAAAGACGAGCATACAAACGGGTAAAAATGACAAAAACATTTTCTTTGTGTAATATAATTATAAATTAACTATTTTCGGATTTTTTCCTTCACTTTTACTGCTTAGCCTTGTTTCTTCGCAAATTTCATTATTATAGGTAAACGTATGTACCATATATGGTTTGATGAGTGAGTGTCAAAGTATGTAACATAAATGGCGCTATCTTCTGAGTGCCTTGACTTAGAAGCTTAAAATTAGGTAGGGGACCATAGACCATAGACCTTTGTATGAGACACAAATTTGAGCTTCCATTCCTGGGAGAAAGGGTTCTTAACAGTTGGACAGACAGACATATAGACAATAAAGCGACCATATAAGCAATCTACTTTTACAGATTGAGGCTCGAAACCCTAAAAAGAATGAAGATTAGAGTTTAATGACACGTCATCGGAAGAGATCCCTACATTTCTCTTACACGATTTCGGGAAATCACGGAACACCGAAATTTGCGTAGCAGTGCAGGGGTTTCAACTGTCGTCCCCCGAAATGTGCCTCACCTCTCTCGGTGCTTGGTCGCTGCGTAGTCATAAAGGTTTAATTGTCGGCTCAAATGCTGCCATGAAATTTGGTGACTGTTTTAGAACTTCTCTACATATTCACACTTCAATTCGACTTTCTTCCGCAACGACGGATGACTTGGCGGAGACTTTGGTTTCAGAAGTCTCCATTTTGGCTGTCCAGAAACTGTTTCAAAGTATCCGCCGCAAGCGGTCAGAAATAGAAAGGCCAGGTATACCATGAATACCAAGTTTATTGGAATAAGAGAACACAACCTTCGTTCAATTTTGAAGCTGTTACGAACGAAATTAATTATTATGATTTGAACACAAAACAGTACCTCGGCCAAAAGGTATTTTATTTGAGAAAAACAAGGACTTCTGAATCGAATTCTATGAACGTTTAGTGCGGAATTAAAATCCTGATGGGACCAGTCGAAGTCAAAGTTCACGACGATAATTCTTGTAAGTGCGGCGAAGCCGATTTTAAAAACAAACAGAAATATTACAAATCGGCTGATTAGTGACAGCGAAGGGGCGGTGGATTCTTCTGGGCCGCGCGGGATTAGCCGAGCGGTCTGGGGCGCTGCAGTCATGGATTGTGCGGCTGATCCCGGCGGAGGTCCGAGTCCTCCCTCGGGCATGGGTGTGTGCGTCTGTTCTTAGGATAATTTAGGTTAAGTAGTGTGTAAGCTTAGGGACTGATGACCTTAGCAGTTGGTGCCATAAGATTTCATACACATTTGATTCTTCAGGAACGCCACGTTGGAAGTTCTAGGATGCGAAGGCTAGAACGGGCGGCATTGAAGTGATCACAGTGGCTCTGGAGTTCGCTCCTCATTGTGGAAATGCAACAGCATTCGGCGCCCGGCCGAGGAACCTCACTCTGAGTGAACCGGCCTCTCAGGGCGCGTGCACCAGCTTAAGTACAGACCTCAGCGCCAGGATACAGCCAGGCTTGCTTCCTGTCACGTAGCCGCTGTAAGAAAGAAGTCCGTGGGGCTGGCGCTTATGTTGCCGTCTGGTGGCTGTGTGAAGCGTGGCAACCCCCTAGTGTGTGTGCTAGAAAGCCGGCTGCGCAAGTAACTTTGATGTAACGTACGCTGCCGGCAGAGTAGGCGTAAGCCCACGATGAAGCACACCCCACCTCAAAAATCACCTCGTTTTCAGTCTAGAGGTTCCTTCGTAGACAATGGTTTCCTTATCTGAGGAAAGAGGAAGAAGTTACTGGGTGCCACATGGGAAGAAGACGGTGGAGGAAGGGGAAAGTTACGGAAGGAGGCACAATTTGATACCCCAAAGAAGCAGCATCTGTAGCAATGAGGGTTGTTCTCTAGAAAAATACCCTCTTCTACAGTATCTCACGACACTTCATCTTAACCATCTCCCATTGTCTCTTCAGGAGGTTTCGGTAGTATGCTCCTGCGATTATTTAACCAAAAGCAGCTTAAGCTGCTAACACAATGCCATAGCATCACGTTTTTCATTGATGGTGGCTTGCCGTTTTTCGATGATGGTGAATCCACATGTTTCCACTGTTGGGTCTGTTCCATTGGTTCACCATCATAACCTGTAAGGTGATTAGGTCCTGTCAGGCGACGAACAGCGTGATCTTACTTTGTCATGATGTGTTTGAACATGAACTGATAGCATAATGAGACTCATCATACTTTAGGACCTTGTGTATTTTTTTGGACTGCAACTATTCAAGTTTTTATAGTTCATAGTTCACTTGAAGCTTACTTAGCCGCAAATTATCCTCTAGGCTAACAATGAGATTTCCGGAGCACAGTTATTGCACTGATAAAAACAATGGACGATATGGAACCACGGAACCTCTCTCCCAACACTCACACAGGTAAGGTTTACACGTCACCACAGAACTTTTGAGAAATACCGGGCCATCACTTAAACTGGGCTGAACACAGCTGCAGTCTGTAAGAAGATACCATCGTCTCCCCAGGCCCGATTCTGTTACCATAAAAATAATATTTCATCTAGAGACAGAGCAGAAGCTCTTACAATCACCAGTACTCCCATTTCCAGATTATGGTGATAATATTGTGGAAAGCCAATTACATCAATTTTCACGACGGCTGGGATAGCGATGAACAACTCTGTATGACGCTCGTCATTTATACCTGATCTCTCTATCCAACGAACAGTTATCTTTGCAAAATATAGACAAACATAAAAATTACGGTACTCTCTGTTTGCTCCAGCCTCAGCTCAGTTTAGCTTCAGTCTTAGCACTTTCTGTCAGAAAAACACAATACAAATACTGAAACTTCCTTGCAGATTAAAACTGTGTGCCGGACCGAGACTCGAACTCGGGACCTTTGCCTTTTGCGGGCAAGTGCTCTACCATCTGAGCTATTCAAGTACGACTCACGACCCGTCCTCACAGTTTCATTTCTGCCACTACCTCGTCTCCTAACTTCCAAACTTCACAGAAGCTCTTCTGCGAACCTTGCAGAACTAGCACTTCTGGAAGAGGTCCGAGTATCGGTCCGCTACACAGTTTTAATCTGCCAGGAAGTTTCATTTCAGCGCACACTCCGCTGCAGAGTGAAAATCTCATTCAATAAAAATTCTGATTATCGCCTCTGTACCACCCCCCATAGCCATTTTCCCAAAATCTGCAACCTGACTTCAGAATAATCTTTCTCAACATCGCAGGAAAAACCAGACACGTTTTCGTCTCTTGCCACAACAAAAGATGTCGGTGCAAGAAAGTGCTAACCCTCAATTTAGTAAGGATACGCTCTTGTGGGATAGAACTTCCTTCTGTCGGCCTCTTCAATTACAGCCTCTCCCATAAACTATAAACTAGCTCGCTCCACTAAGACTGCCGTCACTCTTTTCCCCTTATTTATTGAGTTCTCCGTTGAAACAGTTTGTCTTTGTTTTCTTAATTGTCACTATATCTGTCATTTACATTTCTGACAGTCTCATGATTGCTTGAAAGTTATGAAATTTATTAATATTTTGTTATTCTGAATATTTGTTATTGCCAGTTCATTTGCTATAATAATCTAATAATAACCGTAATAATCACAACAACTGTCATAATTAATTCTTCAAAGTATATGTAATACCACAATGATGTACAAAAATTACAATATTTCAGGAACTATTGTGTGCAAGTGTTTTGATTTTTATATTTCATGGTTTGATCTACAAGAGGGCCTGAAGACCCTAAACGTGTTTTGTAAAAGTAAATAAATATAAATATCTCCAATGCGTCAAATATTATTAAGATATGTCCTGTGACGACATAGTATAAATGTGTAACATTCAAACGAACGGTAGTTATAAAAGAAGGAAATAGTACCAATTACGTTTGTAGCTGTTCTCTGACACCGTAGGATTATACAAATACTGACAGCAAAGATGCAGTCTTGACACTTTAAGACAGACTTCCAAGGCAGCGACATGAGGACTTCGACGTTCTTCTCCGAGTTGGTTGGTTGGTTGATTCGGGGCAGGGAACCAAACAGCGAGATCGTCGGTCCCATCGGATTAGGGAAGGATTGGGAAGGAAGTCGGCCGTACCCTTTCAGAGGAACATCCTAGCATTTGCCTGAAGTTATTTAGCGAAATCACTCTCCTCAGAGTTCACGAACTGAATATGACACTGACGTATCTTGCTTACTAATTTCTCAATTTCCTTCTCGTATATGTTCACTATGTTATATCATAAGCTTGCACCGTAGGCGATGACTTTCGTGCTTCTTCTTCCAGTTGTAAGAATAATGATTCTCCCACTGTACTGTTCAAGGTACTGTGCTATTCATTATCCTATTTATAGCAATTAGAATTCATTTAACTACTAGTTAGCGAAGTCGTTACTTCAGTCACAGGATTTTAGGTTTATTGGTTTTATTTGTAGTAGTAGGGATTTTTTTCTGCCTCGTGATGACTGGGTGTTGTGTTATGTCCTTAGGTTAGTTAGGTTTAAGTAGTTCTACGTTCTAGGGGACTGATGACCATCGATGTTAAGTCCCATAGTGCTCAGAGGTAATTGAACCATTTTTGTAGTAGTAGTTTTTGTTGTTCTTGGTCATCTGTGGATATCTTTTACAAAGTCTATGGAAATTTACATTTAAGGACAAACAAATAAAAACGTAAATCATGCATACGGGCACTTAAATACAGACATAGTTTGAAGGTGGTGCATGCAGGTGATGGACAATTACCTTACGGTAGAAGCCATCCTCGCATTTGCTTGAAGTAATTTGGGAAAACCATTGAAAATAGAATCAGGAGAGCCGGATGGAGATTAACGCTACCATCCTCCCGAATACAACTCTGTCTTGGACAGTGCTATTCGTGAATCCAATTGTAGAGACTGTAACAGTCGTCGAAATTTTTTTACGAATGAAGAGACTCTGCCGGCCGGAGTGGCCGAGCGGTTCTAGGCGCTACAGTCTGGAACCGCGCAACGACTACGGTCGCAGGTTCGAATCCTGCCTCGGGCATGGATGTGTGTGCTATCCTTAGGTTAGTTAGGTTTCAGTAGTTCTAAGTTTTAGGGGACTGATGACCTCAGCAGTTAAGTCCCATAGTGCTCAGAGTCGTTTTTGAAGAGTCTCTCAGTAAATAAACTGTTCCGTATACACACGAGACAATGATTTGCGTATTCAGTAAAGGAGGGTTGATACTCTTCTAGGTTAGTAATTCTTTGAAAATAGTAGTCTTACTCCCAACATCGTCGGAATGCTGCCAGTTGAATGTTACTATTACGCTCTTGTTGTCCATTTCCTTTCTAGCTAGTATCCTTTTAAAAGAACACTTGATATTTAGTGTGTTGCTGATTTTAGTTGTATTATAAACATCAATAGTAGCCGAAAGTAGCCTCTAGAATTTTGCAAACGTCGTCAACATTACTGACAAGGGAACCTCCCCATCGCACCCCCCTCAGATTTTGTTATAAGTTGGCACAGTGGATAGGCTTTGAAAAACTGAACACAGATCAATTGAGAAAACAGGAAGAAGTTGTGTGGAAATATGAAAAAAATAAGCAAAATATACAAACCGAGTAGTCCATGTGCAAGATAGGCAACATCAAGGATATTGTGAACTCAGGAGCGCCGTGGTCCCGTGCTTAGCGTGAGCAGCTGCGGAACGAGAGGTCCTCGGTTCAAGTCTTCCCTCGAATGAAAAGTTTACTTTCTTTATTTTCGCAAAGTTAAGATCTGTCCGTTCGTTCATTGACGTCTCGGTTCACTGTAATAAGTTTAGTGTCTGTGTTTTGCGAGCGCGAGCTATATTTGCTGGATTCATATTGCCCACGGAATACATCTCACGTATTTAATGCACTCTCGTCCAAAGTAGCGAACAGTCAACTGCCAGCCAGGGAGCCTCGTTAGCAGAAATACTCTCTCTTCCGTGCGCTGTAGTCGACTGACGTCGTGCGTTTCGATGTTTGTTTAGGTGTAGCGTCCCCATACTACGGCGCAGTTACCTCGCATCGGACGGACGGACTGACAAATAATAATTGTCTGAAAATAAAAAATCAAACTTTCCACTCTAGGGAAGAGTTGAACCAAGGACCTCTCGTTCCGCAGCCGCTCACGCTAACCACGGGACCACGGCGCTCCTGAGCTCATGCTATCCTTGACGTTGCCTATCTTTCGCATGGACTACTCAGTTTGTATATTTTGCTTATTTTTTTCGTGGTTCCACACAGCTTCTTCCTGTTTTCTCGATTGATCTGTGTTCAGTTTTTCAAGGCCTATCCATTGTGCCAACTTATAACAAAATCCGATGAACTATTTTCTTATCATTATGGCTACCTTAGACATCCGCGGTAATTCCTTATCACCATGTAATTTTATTTCTCCTTCATTTGCTGGAAAACAGAGAAAAACTGAATAATTTCTGCTCGTGATACACACACCGGTGCAAGATTATACACAACCTGAATGCCACAACACAATCAATAATTCGTCTGCAAACGAAAATATCATTTCTATAAATACGAGACATAGCAGTTTATTTACTAAATACGTCATGGATTTCTGTAGGGTACTATTTCATGTTAACACATCTAGACGTTGCTGTGCTGAAACTTCAATTACCGATGCGATAAAAGTGAACCTGGCAGTTCATTACCGCTGTACAACAGTTGCGCTCCAGACTCCCTGTCGGAAGTGGGGCAGATCGTTACGTACAGTGACATGATTCGTTACTGCTGCTACCACCACTGGTACGAGCGCCAGCGGGTTGCATTTGGCCCATGCCATACATTGACAATTGGATTACAGGGCGTCGCCATTAACAGAGCGGGGTAATTTTAGATCCGGTCGAAGTCACACTGGGCGAAATGCAAATGTCATGAACGTCCTCCCACATTACCAGCTGTATGATCTTGGCTGCCGAGTCACATTAAACATTGTTACTCATTTAACTGAGATATTCGGGGAATTAATTCAGCAGTATTTTCATTCGATGCAACCTAGGACGGGGTGAAATTAGGATAATTTTTATCTAACTAAATCTGGCATAACATATATGATTCTAGAATAGGTGGAATTTGTAAATAGTGAATTTATAGAACAGCGTAAATAGATATATTCCTTTTACACTGTTCTCTATAGGCATCTACTTCATGTACCTTTGGTATTCGATGCAACGGGTTTTGCCAGAGTTTGTGAAGAAGCTTTTCAGTCTGTTTCAATTATCCCTCATTCAGAGTGGAAATAGGGCTTCCACTTTCTTACCTTTGAGCCTGAAGGACGTGACCGTCTCCTAAGCAATAATTGCAGCCTGTTGGGAAACTTCAAGAAAAACTATTCATGAACTCCACTTAAAAAAATGTGTGTGTGTAAATTCCTATGGGACCAAACTGCTGAGGTCACCGGTCCCTAGTCTTACACACTACTTAAACTAACTTACGCTAAGGACAACACATAAACACACCCATGCTCGAGGGAGGACTCGAACCTCCGGCGGGAGGGTCCGCGCAGTCAGTGACATGGCGCCTCTCTTTGCACACGCTAATTTCCGAAATTACTAGACAAAATTTCTTGCAGATTGCGCATGTAACCTGAGCACAGTATGGGGCTCCATATAGACTTTACTTTATGGAAATCGGATCACGAAAAAGAAACACGTCGCAATTTAAAATTTTACTAAAATTTTCTTGTCAATCTGTCTGTCTGGACAGCTAACCTCCAAAACTATTGGACGGATTTTTCAGAGGTTTTCGCCGGCAATTTCAGCGTAGCTAGCGGCACAATATAGGCTATATTTCAGAAAAATCAGACCACGAAAAATAAAAATATACGTACCTTTTGTAATAATGTATGTATGTATGTATGAATCTTTCACATCTTCTCCGAAACCACTGGACCGATTTCCACCAAACTGTACACTGTCTTGGTACACTGTCTGGAAAGAATCGCTGTGGGGTGTAAGGGCCACCTGCCTATCAAAGGGGTGGGGCTGGGTGTGAAAGAGAAGTGTAGGCCACGACGCGTGAACAACCAGATTTATTCATCCAAAAGCTGAGAACCAGACCACTTTGTGACTTGCAACAAATTTTACACACGATTTCAGATCTTTACGAAACTTTTCCTCACTGACGCCCCCCCTCCCCGCTGCATATAAATGGTGAAAAGAGAAAGGTTTATCGCTTAATATTTTCGCTTTTCATACAGTAAAACTCTCATCAGGCACGACGTTATGACATTTAAATTTATTGCTCCTTTGCTACTAACTCTATTCGCAACTATCCATATATGCTGGTGAACGTACCGACAAAATAATATCACTGTACGAAACGTAATTCAGGAGATATAAGGGAAGGAGGAGATGGACACAGAGAGGGGTACGAGGAGATGGATAGAGAAAGGAAAGAGGAGGACATGGCCAGTGAGAGGGGGAGGAGGGGCTGGTCAGAGAGTGGGGCAAATAGAACACGGACGGGTCCGCAGCTCGTGGTCTAGTGGCTAGCGGGTTGGGGATATTCTCTGCTCGGGTTCTGTGTGTTTGTGCTGTCCTCATCATTTCATCATCATCCTCATCATTCCTGACAGTGGCAAAATTGGACTGTGAAAACATTGGGACTTTGTACGGGCACTGATTACTGCGCAGTTGAGCGCCCCACAAACAAACATCAGCATCCTCATCATCATAGCAGACGGAAGGAGAGAGGCAGGAGGAGAGCTACGAATACTTTTTGCTACTTTACTGATAACAGCGTTGCTTAGATAGCAGTCCTACACAGAACTAAAACAAGTAACGCAATTTACTGTTAACACAAGAAAGAAGGCTGGTCATCGCAGCTGCAATCAAGTTCTATCCTTTCCGCACAGTCATCAAGAGGGTCCAGTGAAGAATAGAACACTCTGGGTGTCTCGTGACCGTTGTTTGTAAAGTCCATTTTTATTCATTCGAAAGTAATGTTCGGTATCTAAAAGAATCCATCCTATCCGAATACAAAACATGTTCCATGATTCGGCAATATGCTGACTTCAGTGAGATAGGTCTGCAGTTCAGAGCATATGAGCTGTGAGTCTTCATAAAGAGGTACGACCTGTCCCTTTTCCACCGTCACGTTGATTCCGTCAAAAAATCTTTATAGATTGGTCAGTAGAGTTCGAAATGAGTGTGTTTCATTCCGTTCATTGTCTGTATTTAAATTAGTAATTATATTGTGTCTCTGTCCCTGAGCCTAATCGTGTAACAACTGTAACGCTTTTGGTAGGACCAAAATATTTAACAAAGCAGGAGCCACCTGTGGTGTGCGTACTGTAAGACCTTCAGCACACACACCATCAGATTATTTGACTTGTTGCTCTAACGAAGTAGGCGAGTGTCAGCAATATGTCTCGTGCCGTTAGGTCAGACGATAGAAATGCCACTGGCACGCTTAGAGTAGCAGATTGCCGGTGACCAACTTTAAACAGAAATTGATTAATGTTCATACACATTTATTAAAATAATAACAAGCATAAAAATTACTTAATTTGGTTCTGGATGCTATTTACAACTGACAATCTGAAGTTCCTTTGGTATTGGCACGTTAACCTTATTCTCACATATATCTCTGATACTTGACAAAAGTGTCTATACATTTATCTTCATGGCTATGTACAGGAATATGGTAATCTTACTAGGCGCAGACTGAAACTGGACTATAGACTGGTACAGACAAATGTAGAGGTCGTACAGACTTGTACAGACTAATGCAGACTGGTACTGACTGGTGCAGACTAATGCAGACTGACTAATCGGAGGTCTGTACACTCGTTACAATACCTCGCGCGTTCATGTATCACTGCGCGAGTGTGATCCGCGAGGAGAAAAGGTTCTACGTTAGCAGCAATCTCATTGGCTGCGTTACATATTAATACGCGGATCGGCGGAAGCAGAATTTCGTCCGTCTCTATGGCAGCGCCATCTCTAGTGCGGAGACGGACGAGCGCTGCACCTGCACTGGGAAAGTTGTGTATGCGCTGACTACGCGGAACTATGTACACAACACCACCCTTTGCCATTATCATGTTTGGATTTTTTCATTAGGAAAATCGGGCACACACTAGTTTTCTGTAGCGCCTTGTGGAAGAGTGTCGTTGAAGTGGTGTCTTCCAGAGGTGAAAGTAACTGCTGGGATAGCGATATGGGCTACTCGATTACCTACTTCTGAAGATTGTAGTCCTTCTGCTATGTTCTTCAGAGTCTTGATCGTTTATTTGTCTGAACCGGTCGGAATTATTTATTAGTAAGTCCCAATTTTTTCACAGTCCAATTTTCTTCACAGTCCAATCTATCCACTGTCGCGAATGACGAGGATGATGAAGAAACGATGAGGACAACACAAACACTCAGGCCTCATGCAGAGAAAACCCCAAACATGGCCGGGAATCGAACCCGTGATCCCGTGGTCGAGAGATAGCAACGCTAGCCACTAGACGAGTTGCGGACAGCGCTTTTCGAGATGAAACGTTTCCTTAACAGCCAAAATATTCCTCGATGATGAAACTCTGAATTCGTGCCGTGTGTCTGAAGACTCTTTGTGGCACAAATCACCAAGTATTTGTTTTATTTATGATATATTGGCTTGTGATTCTTAGATCACATTTCTTTAGCGCACCTCGATTCTGTTTTCTCTTTATTCCTGGGATTTACCTATGACGGAAATTTTCGGGCTAGCACACGGTTCTTTAAGACAGATAAATAGATGGAGAGAGAGATAGAGAGACAGAGAGAGAGACAGAGATGTTCTGCCTACTCTCCTTAGCACAGTGTTCCTATAGTCTTGAATGTGAGACATTATAAAATTGGGAGATACTAGAGATAGTTATAAATTTTAATTATTATGTCGAAAAAAGAGCTGAGTAAAAAAATGTGATAATGTTGTTAGTCCTTTTCTACACGTTCACCCTTCCATTCCACACGTTTCTCCCACGGATGAGGACTAGCGAAGAATTTTGTTGTAGAAGTCCATATTTTGGCTGTTAAGGAAACGTTTCATCTCGAAAAGCAGCGTCCGCAACTCGTCTAGTGGCTAGCGTTGCTATCTCTGGATCACGGGATCCGAGGTTCGATTCCCGGCCGGGTTGGGGATTTTCTGTGCCCGAGGTCTGTGTGTTTGTGTTGTCCTCATCGTTTCTTCATCATTCTCGTCATTCGTGATAGTGGCTTGATTGGACTGTGAAAAAAATTGGACTGTGAAAAAATTTGGACTTTGTACGGACACTGATGACCGCGCACTTGAGCGCCCCCTAACCAGTCATCAACATCATCATCGAAAGGAACCTCATTGTCATTGTGGAAACGCTCGCCACGCAATGATTTATTCATCTGAGGAAATAGGAAGACGTCACTGCTAATTATGAAAAGAGAATACGGGAGGGGGAGTGGGAAGGGGGGGCGGGGGAGAAGGGTGGGGGTGGAAAAAAGGCGTGTGTGACTGTGCCCTGCGCAGACAACCATTCATAGCCTTGTCAGTATGCTGCCCTGACGGTTTTTCCTCCTTATCAGCATAACCTGTTAAGACCACGCCGTGGCAGTCCCGAAAAACTCTCAGCATCATCTTGCCCAGTGATGGTTGGATCTCCGTCCTTTTCAGAGATGCTTAATCCACATGTCTTCATCGCTTGCTTTGCTCCTATCTCTCTGTCATAGTGATACAACTAACAGTGGTCCATGATGATTAGGCGCCCGGAGAGGTCATCTGGATTGGCCTCACACAGGTGCAAAACGTCCACCACACCCTCAGTTCGGCGAACGTTTTGAATATGTTTGAACACTCGCGGTACCCAGAGGGCACCGACCTTCTTCCTGTTTGAAACGTACAAGACTCTGAAAACTGATTCATGACTAATTTTTCACATTTTTCCGTATCACCTTGACACACAGGGCTGCGAGCACCAGCTGTTCCATTTATCTTGTGATTACCAATTCTTCGCAAAGCCACTTCATTTCTTGTCATTCAGCACTGACCATAATGAAAGACACGGCGCCACCTAATTAATGTGTCATACAACTGTGCATTTCTGCCGCACGCTTTCTCCAAATCAGCTTCGACTGCTGCGCCGTTGTTCACATTGACGTTACCGAACGATAGTCCAGTTTTCAGTGGGTTGCGCCACCATTTTCTTCAGGCTCCTTTAGCGTCATGCTACGTTGCTGTGGCGCAGGGATTTCATTGTGCTCCAGGACTGTTGAGATTCACCTTCAAACAACAATTTTATAACTTAATTTATATTTTAAAGTTGACAAATAAACTTGTGTGGGTATCCCTCGTACGCATGTGGTTCGTAGGTCACATCCCTGTTGCGAATCTTCATTCTGTTTTCTCTTTATGTATCGAATTTTCCTATGTCGGTAACGAAGAGAGCTTTATGTGTGTATGGGGGGAGGGGGGGGGTAGTGAGAGCGCGCGGGCAGGCAGCGAGATTTGCCCCCTATTCTCAGCTTTGCCGCGCCTTTAATCCATACATATTATAAAAGTGGGATGGATGTACGTACGTACCGGGTGGTTATAATCACAGAGGTCAAGTGTGGGTTGTAACCATCGCATGTCAGCGAAACTTGGTAGATACCTTAATGTGTTAATGCGGAGCCGATTAACGCTGGAAAAAGTTGGTTTCATTTTTGGCCACCGGGTGAATTCTGGCGCTATATAGCGTCTCGTCGACGTTTTTAGTGCTCATATTTAACAGACTGTGTAAGTGGCGATCAATAACAAAATCAACATTACACATTTCTCACTTGTTTTTGCCTTTTCTGCCCACGTCCTATTCCTAATTCGTTACGTATGGAACATTTCTATACATCTTTCTTCCATTCAGAGCGCCAGACTAGTACCTGGTGGCCAACGCTGGAACTACCTTTTTTCTGACGTAAATCGGTTACGTATTAACGCATTGAAATACCTACCAAGTTTCTCTGCCATACGATAATTACAGCCCACACTGGACCTGTTAGTGGCTGCACCTTAATTATAATCACCCAGCTTGTTCCACATCCCCTCCTAAACGACAGCATTGATTTCACCCAAACTTGGTATACTTACTCCCCTGAAATAACCACTGTAAGAGCAACAACCACCTAAGTCTTAAAGGGGTGGGGGTAGGTATGAGCCGGCCAGAGTGGCCGAGCGGTTCTAGGCGCTACAGTCTGGAACCGCGCGACCGCTACGATCGCGGGTTCGAATCCTGCCTCGGGAATGGATGTGTGTGATGTCCTTAGTGTAGTGGACTGACCCGACAGCCAATCCACTATGACTTATAGCCGAATAGCACGCGATTAAGCTCACGCAGGCTGGCGTGAGGTCTGGAACAGGTCAGAGAAATAAGACTAGCCAAACAAGAGTAACTGGTAGAATACTTAACTTTAATCCACAATTGGTGAACATCGCTCTTGTTGATACATTATATAATCTCAATATAAACTGGTCATGGCGCCTTGCTAGGTCGTAGCAAATGACGTAGCTGAAGGCTATGCTAACTATCGTCTCGGCAAATGAGAGCGTATTTGTCAGTGTAGCTTCGCTAGCAAAGTCGTCCGTACAACTGGGGCGAGTGCTAGGACGTCTCTCTAGACCTGCCGTGTGGCGGCGCTCGGTCTGCAATCACTGACAGTGGCGACTCGCGGGTCCGACTTATACTAGCGGACCGCGGCCGATTTAAAATGCTACCACCTAGCAAGTGTGGTGTCTGGGGGTGACACCACACTTAGGTTAGTTACGTTTAAATAGTTCTAAGTTCTAGGGGACTGATGACCTCAGCATTTAAGTCCCATAGTGCTCAGAGCCATTTGAACCATTTCTTGGTACGTATGAAAAAGTAGCATAGCTCACGACCTGCAAATAGAAGATTGTATTCACTCAGTGTTTGAGAATGAGAGCACTTTGTGACTTTCAATAAAGTTTACACTCAATTTCAAACCTTTACGAGACACTTCCTCGAACACCCACCAATCCCCACCCCACCTCACACAAAATGATGAAAGGGAAGAAGATTATCTTACTACATTTTCCCTGCTCACGCAATTTTACTGTAGCATCAGGCATGACCTTTTAATTTATTACTTCTTTACTAATAGTGTTAATACATTTTGAAGACAGATTCACATATACTGTTGTGGTTGGCAGGAGAGCCAACACCGTGTTACTAGAGGAAACCGAAAGGCACGCGTTTTAGCTCACGCAGGCTGGCGTGAGGTCTGGAACAGGACAAGGAAATTAGAATTTAGAAAAAACGGACGTAGCTGGTGGAATACTTAACTTTAATCCATTAATGGTGAACATCGCTCTTGACGGTACATGATTCAGTATCAATAGTAACTGGTAATGGCGCCTTGCTAGGTCGTAGCAAATGACGTAGCTGAAGACTATGCTAACTACCGTCTCGGAAAATGAGAGCGTATTTTGTCAGTGAACCATCGCTAGCAAAGTCGGTTCTACAACTGGGGCGAGTGCTAGGAAGTCTCTCTAGACCTGCCGTGTCGCGGCGCTTGGTCTGCAATCACTGATAGTGGCGGCACGCGGGTCCGACGTATACTAACGGACCGCGGCCGATTTAAAGGCTACCACCTAGCAAGTGACACCACATATACTACTGAGCTTTTCTAAAAACTAGTATCATTGGATGAATTATAGTTCAGTAGATATGGCGTCATAAACTTTGAGTTACGTGAAAAAGAAACTACAGGGCGATTTTCGCTAGAGATACAGGTGAGATATGCATACTAAAGTGTGTGAAATATATTATGTATATATGTGTGAAATATGTGCAGCCTGTACGTATGCGGATAAAGCCATGAGTAAAACGTTCCTCCTACATACCTGGATCGATTTCAGACAAACATGGTAAACATATTATTATCTGAAAAGGAATGTTGTGGGGATAAGAATCAGTAGCCTGTTATTGGGGCAGGGGTTAGGAAGAGATGCACAGAGAGGACGAAGGACGACACGGACAGTTGTTGGAGTGAAGGAGATGGACAGAGAGAGGGATGAGAAAGAGATTTATGTGAGGGGGAAAGAGCAGATGAACAGAGAGAGAGAGAGAGAGAGAGAGAGAGAGAGAGAGAGAGATAGAAGGGCGTCAAACAGAGAGAAGAGTAGAACAAATAGTATACTTATATGGACATGTCCGAAAGAACAGACACCATTGATGACCTGCAGCCGTCTAGAACGAAATTAGAATTATATTAATACCTTCAGCTACTAAAGGGCGTTGATATATATCAACGGGGACAGGTGAGAATGTGTGCCCCGACGGGGACTCGAACCCGGGATCTCATATTTACATTGCAGACGCTTTATCCAGCTGAGCCACCGAAAGCACAGAGGATAGCGCGACTGCAGGGACTATCTCGCGCACGCCTCCAGCGAGACCCACATTCTCACCTTATATGTCCACACACTACATTCGTAGTGTCCCATCCCAACACACTCATTGCTCGTGGAAGACATTCTTACCAAGTCCCGTAAGAGTTCGGGGAATATGTGTACATCTGCACAGAAGGAGGAGGTCATGGCCGGTATTGCCAGAACGATATACTTATATGGATATGGTGTCTGTTCTTTCGGATATGTGGTGGGGTTGCAAGCGGTACACACAGAGAGAGAGAGAAAAGATGGACAGAGTGGTGGGAGAGGGACAGAGAGAGGGGGAAGGAAATGATGGCCTAATGGAACTGGAATAAATACAGGTTCAGATATTGTTCAATTGTGTGTGAAATCTTATGGGTTTTAACTGCTAAGGTCATCAGTCCCTAAGCTTACACACTACTTAATCTAAATTATCCTAAGGAGAGACACACACACCCATGCCCGAGGGAGGACTCGAACCTCCGCTGGGACTAGCGGCACAGTCTATGACTGCAGCGCCCCAGACCGCTCGGCTAATCCCGCACTGCCATGTTCCGATACTCTTGAGTATAAGGAGCCATAATGATCGAAATTCTGAGATATGAGTAATCTTTGTTTAGAAAGCATGTCGACAGTATATATATATATATATATATATATATATATATAGGGTGAGTCACCTAACATTACCGCTGGATATATTTCGTAAACCACAACAAATACTGACGAATCGATTCCACAGACCGAACATGAGGAGAGGGGCTAGTGTAATTGGTCAATACAAACCATAAAAAAATGCACGGAAGTATGTTTTTTAACACAAACCTACGTCTTTTTTTAAATGGAACCCCGTTAGTTTTGTTAGCACATCTGAACATATAAACAAATGCGTAATCAGTGCCGTTTGTTGCATTGTAAAATGTTAATTACATCCGGAGATATTGTAACCTAAAGTTGACGCTTGAGTACCACTCCTCCGCTGTTCGATCGTGTGTATCGGAGAGCACCGAATTACGTAGGGATCCAAAGGCAACGGTGATGGACCTTAGGTACAGAAGAGACTGGAACAGCACATTACGTCCACATGCTAACACCTTTTTCTTGGTCTTTTTCACTGACGCACATGTACATTACCATGAGGGGTGAGGTACACGTACACACGTGGTTTCCGTTTTCAATTACGGAGTGGAATAGAGTGTGTCCCGACATGTCAGGCCAATAGATGTTCAATGTGGTGGCCATCATTTGCTGCACACAATTGCAATCTCTGGCGTAATGAATGTCGTACACGCCGCAGTACATCTGGTGTAATGTCGCCGCAGACTGCCACAATACGTTGTTTCATATCCTCTGGGGTTGTAGGCACATCAAGGTACGCATTCTCCTTTAACGTACCCCACAGAAAGAAGTCCAGAGGTGTAAGATCAGGAGAACGGGCTGGTCAATTTATGCGTCCTCCACGTCCTATGAAACGCCCATCGAACATTCTGTCAAGGGCCAGCCTAGTGTTAATTGCGGAATGTGCAGGTGCACCATCATGCTGATACCACATACGTCGACGCGTTTCCAGTAGGACATTTTCGAGCAACGTTGGGAGATCATTCTGTAGAAACGCGATGTATGTTGCAGCTGTTTGGGCCCCTGCAATGAAGTGAGGACCAATGAGGTGGTCGCCAATGATTCCGCACCATACATTTACAGTCCACGGTCGCTGTCGCTCTACCTGTCTGAGCAAGCGATGATTGTCCACGGACCAGTAATGCATGTTCCGTAGATTCACTGCCCCGTGGTTTGTGAAACCCGCTTCATCGGTAAACAGGTAGAGCTGCAACGCATTCTCTGTTAATGCCCATTGACAGAATTGCACTCGATGATTAAAGTCATCACCATGTAATTGCTGATGTAGCGACACATGAAACGGGTGAAAGCGGTGACGATGCAGTATGCGCATGACACTACTTTGACTCAGTCCACCGGCTCTCGCAATGTCCCGTATAATCATGTGTGGGTTCATGGCAACAGCAGCTAACACACCAACTGCACCCGCTTCTCCTGTGATGGGCCTGTTACGGACCCGTTTGCGTGCTACAACCATACCTGTTGCATACAGTTGGCAGTAGATGTTTTGCAATGTGCGGCACATTGGATGCTCTCTGTCCGGGTACCGTTCTGCATACACTCTGCAGGCTTCAGCTGCATTTCGTCGACACTCGCCATAGATGAGTATCATCTCCGCCTTTTCAGAGTTCGAATACACCATGGTCACAGTTTCTACAACACTACACTATCACAGACGTCTGGTAACACGGTGTACTACAGTTGGTCTGCGTGCGGAGACGAATGCAGAATAACAGTAGCAGCAAGCGCTACATGCGGACACTGCGACAGTTAGACCAAACCACAACAGTGCACTACAGCCACACTCGTAAACACGGCCGTCATCGTAAACATGTCCCTGCAGATGCTGCTCGCCGACCGTGGCCCGTGTTTGTTACAACACGCAACTGAACGTCGGAGGTTTCAAGCGTCAACTTTAGGTTACAATATCTCCGGATGAAATTAAAATTTTACAACGCAACAAACGGCACTGATTACGTATTTGTTTATATGTTCAGATGTGCTAAAAAAACTAACGTGGTTCCATTTAAAAAAACGTAGGTTTGTGTTAAAAAACATACTTCCGTGCATTTTTGTATGGTTTGTATTAAACAATTACACTAGCCCCTCTCCTCACGTTCGGTCTGTGGAATCGGTTCGTCAGCATTTGATGTGGTTTACGAAATATATCCAGCGGTAACGTTAGGTGACTCACCCTGTATATATATATATATATATATATATATATATATATATATATATATATATATATATATAAATGCTTATACTCAGTAGGTATGAGCATCAATCAGTTAATCAGTTCTTGTATCGTATATATGTTTCTACGTTATCTGAGCAACTACTACTGGACATTGATGTGGGATGTGTCCACTCTTCGCCTTTACGGCGGCTTCAACTCTCTTGGGGACACTTTTACTGAGGTGTCTGAATGACTGTGCGGGAATGACAGCCCATTATATGGCTGTGATGTAGTACGTTGGTGTCGGACCTATGTCCTAATTCATCAAAAGGGTATTCTACCGGATTAAGGTCGGGACTCTGGGCAAGTCAGACCATTTGCCTGTAGTTGTTTCTTCCCATAGTCGACTTGGGAAGGTTCGAAAAGATGGAAACGTCCCTAAGAGATTTGTTACTCCGGTGACAGTGACTAGCACTGGCTCTATGTCACTGAGCTCGCTTGACTGACCCATAGCGTGTTGCAACTTCTGTACTGACAACACAATGCTCCCCATTTCCTTTTATAGTGGCTGGTCCGCCTCTCGTGACATATGGTGCTCCCTTTCGCACTACATAGGTGTGTCCGGATGCATTTGATCCCTTAGTGTAGAATTTGCACCATCCATCCATGAGACTTAGGCCACGGCCTTGCCACAGTGGCTACACCGGTTCCCGTGTGATCACTGAAGTTAAGCGCTGTCGGGCGTGGTCGGCACTTGGATGGGTGACCATCCAAACCGCCATGCGCTGTTGCCATTTTTTGGGATGCACTCAGCCTCGTGGTGCCAATTGAGGAGCTACTCGATCGGATAGTAGCGGCTTCGGTCAAGAATATCATCATAACAACCGGGAGAGCGGTGTGCTGACCCCGGATGGGCCCGATGGGCCACTTGTGGCCTGTAGACGGAGTGGTTTTTTTTTTCATTCATGGGACTTCCCCTCAAATTTTTTTTTAATCCTGCCCGATATATTTTACGATAACTTGGTTGCATCGTGTATTATGTGCTTTAGGAAGCTGCAATAAATAATTCTTTATATTGTACGTCTAAGGGTATTCCTTACTAGTCATTTAATCCAAACGCCATACTTGCAAATAACACGGAAATATGATTTTCCCATGTTGATACCAACCACTGTGCAGACGTGTCAGAAAATGAGGGGTTTCAGTGATAAGGAGACGGCACCGTTCCGGAAAACTTGAACCGGTCCGCACGCACTGGGCGTTCTGCAAAGGCGAGAGCCAAACAGTGAGAGGTCGTGACGTCAGCATGGTGACGGGAGGCCGCCGCGATTGAGCGGGTTGTTCACCTGGCAGCAAAGATAAGGCAGGAAGGAAGCGCCCGCCTCACCACACAGCGCCGGCAGCGGCAGAGTCGCGCATGCGCCGCGCGTCACGTCGGCAGCAGTGGTGGGGGGCGTCGCGCCGCCGACCGGCCGCCGGCGTCGCCTGCGCCGCAGACGTCCTCGCGCTGCGCCGCGCCGCGCCGTGAGTTGCCTGTCGCGTCTCAACTCGCCGGGGGGCCCGCCGCCTCTGCCGTCACATCCGTGGTGCTGTGCTCGACACTTGCCGTTCCACCTGGCCCCTGGCCGTTGCCAACAAAGCGGACGCCACCAACGCATCGTCGCTAGGACCTGCTTCATTTGACAGCCACTCCGAAGAGAGCGATACGATAACAGAGCTTTCCACGCTACCGGTAACAAATGAAGCCCGTATAAACCGAAACTGCTCTTAACAACCATTTATTCAGAAGCAGCGGGAGGAGACGAGTATAACAGTACCAAAGAGAGACCAGAAACCCGACCTTAGAATCTCGCTCTGTGCCCATCCGAAGGCTATAAGGTGTCGAATTTCCGAAGCCGAATAAGCCGCTTTCCCTCCTCGCAGACTGGCGGAAGTGAAGCTCTCACAAGCGCAGCTGGGCGACCGCTTGTGCCTGCGTGAACCACGTTCAAATTCTACTTCCTGTTCAGAATTACTAGCAGAGGGCATCGTTGCTGGTGCTGTCTGTTTCGTCGTGCTTGGAAGCAAGCGCATTTGATAAGAGCTGTCAAAACATAAGCTAAAACGTCATTTGCCTCAGTAGTCTGATTGTCTGGTTGCAGAAGCTGTGAATCGTCGATGGTGATAAGTTGGAACTGAAAAATATCGACAGCGATCATCATTACTGGTACTATTTGTCACTGTCTACTTCTTTCTTTGGCGGGAAGACCGTCCTAAATAAAAGCCACATCTCAATCGTTTGAATATAACAGCGATTCAACGTTTCGACCCGGAGCGGTCCAGCCAGATACTACGTGGTAGAAGAAGTGTGGTAGAACAGCACAGAAGATCGTAGAATACCGGGAGCAGTCTAAGTAGTTTTTGTGTAGCAGAAGACTCCATCGGAGGCTCACCAAAGCAAGACAGCGCTGCGGCTCGAGACGCCAGGGGCACCTCCAGTGGTCCATCAGTCTCCAGCGACGCCGTCGCCTCCAGTGTTCCAGCAGTCTCCAGCGACGCCGCTGGAATCCTCCGCCTCGGCCCAGCGCGCAGCGGGACGGCGAACCGGCGGCAGCCGCACTTCTTTAGTGTTTATCTGTTTTATCGGAGAGATAACGGAGCGCTCAAACATGACCATGTCCAGTCGGTGGAAGGCCGTCGTGCACCGGATACGGAAAAGGTAAGTTCCAGAGGGGCGGAAGCTGCGACAGTGGGCCGATATCTGTCATCGGTGCTTGTTGCTCTCGGGAGAGGGCTAGCGCGGCGCCTGGAAACACATGTGGCGTGTGTAGCAGCCCTCCGTTACAATTCATCGGAAGATTATTGCGTTGTGTATTACAGGCGCAGCAGACCGTGAGGATGTTAACGTTTTGGTCGAATACCCTAGCCTCTAAAGCCAACCGTTGGTGATTGAAATTTAAGGACGAATAACTACGTTTTACACAATCTTCTGACGAGTATTGCAAACTTCAATTTCAGAACGAATTTAATTTCACCGAAAACAATATTGACAGTTTGATTAGGGTTATCGGTTGTCGTTATAGTTGTGGCTGTCAGTCCAGAGACCGGGGTAATGCAGCTCTCCACGTTCATCTGTCCTCTCCATCTCTGCATAACTACTGCAACCTACATTCCTTTGACACTGATTAGTGTTCTGAAGCCTTTGTCTTCGTCTACAAATTTTTGCTGCGCACAGCTGACTCTATTATCAAATTGACGATTCTTTGATGTCTCGGAATGTGTCCTGTCAACCGAACCTTTTCGTTATGTCTAAGCGTCAGTGAATAAACGTTATTCACGTTTTACCAGGCGCTTTCCCATTAATCTGGTGAGGCACCTTCAGTATCCTAAAAAAGTACACATTTTCACTTCAGTGCAGCACTTTTTAGGTACATATTAGGTCACTGAATTTATAAGTTACAAACAATTCTGGCCTTTGTTTGTAGATTACAAGCACAATGACACAATATGTAAATTAAAAATGCTACAGGTAAGTGAAAATGTGTATGTATTTTAGGTGATTGGAAACGTCTCTATAAATGAAGACGAAATGCATCTGACAAAACGAAAATTGCGTACATCGAGTTGCGAATAGACAAGCATAATCCAAAGAGTCATTACTGCTGACTGGGAATTGATAGACTAATTTCATTGAAGATTGAATGAATAAAGATCGTTATGTACTAACTCCTTCCATGCGTTACCCCAGTTGCCTTTTCGATTTGTTATCACCGATAAACCGCTACTGCATGTAACAATCCAGAACCAAATATAGAAGCTATTCCTGATTCGGTCCTGACCAGAACAGGGTAACAAGCCCAAAGGATTATATTGTTAAAAGCAAAAAGAGGCCAAAGTAACTTATTCCAAAACTTTCACTAAAGAACCTGACCACATTCCGAATGGTTGTCGACAGAGATCGAGCTAACTCTCAGACAGCGTTAGTTAGCAGACCTAAGGATGGAGCTTTATTTATTATATTCGTGCATCTGTGTCCCCGAGCCAGCAGAGGATATCTCCTCCTCCTTCCGCCCCCCCCCCCTCCCGGTCACCGTACTTTTGTTATTTAATTTGTCGACAGAGCGAAGGAAGAACAACTGTCTCCTCATAACCCAGAGCTTCTCTAATTTTATCGTTAGGATAATTATGCAAGAAGGTTTCGTGGGAATTGGTGTTTTTGTGGACTCATTTTGGACTGTATCTCACACAATTTCAAGCCTTTCCATGATTCACAGAACGTTTTATTAGCTGTTTCGCACTTTAGTCAGAAAAAAATAGCAACACATTTACAGTATTTAAATTTCAAACCTTGATACGCAAAAATAATCTGCTTGCATAAACCAGTTTGTTTTCTCTTTGGTGTCTCCTTTCCAGTCGATCGTTTATTCATTCCAAGATATCCAAAAATGCAAATTACATAAAGAAACGTTAAAGTGTGTTCCCATGCTCTGCGTAAGAGTAAGAGCAAGGGAATATCGAATTTATAATCGACAGAAAATATCATACAGAATTTTTTGTTAGTTATTAAGCCTTAAAACGATGCCTATAATCCGCTAAGTGTCTTACACTTGTCTGATAGGTGTATTTTTTATGTTCCTAGGACTCCCAGTCGCTTTATTGTCTGTAATTAGAACCGTGGAACGGATTGGCGCATTAGTTGAGGCAGTAAAATAGGTGAAACACTTAAGCCGAAAATCAGAATGGTTTTCTGAGCAAGGCATGACCGACTGCCGCTGACACCGTTGTTCCCCTGAGGCATTACGCCGGCTCTAATGACCTTGCCGTTGAAGAGTCGTCAGATTCTAACATTCCGTTGATCTGATTTCCTTAATAGTTATAAACTGTTGTTACAGCTTAATTCTCTAATTGAAAGTCGTGAACATTTCAGCAGTGTAATCAGTACTAGGAAAACATCAACAAAGGACTATGACGGTACGAGAGGCTGCGTTTACTGTAATGTTAAAAACAAAGCTTGTATTTACTACACTCTTTCCATTGGGAGCTGAACAGATCACTTTGTGAGCTAGTTTTCGTATGTCAAACAAAGAATGGAAGCAAGAAACCGCGTGGCGTAGCTAGAGAAATTTCTGGCTACGGCGGTCCAGCAGATGGCGAAAGACGGAGGGTTCGCGAAACTTCCACCTGGTTCTGCAGATCGCGAGAAACAATTCAAGCAGTATTTTTAACTTTACATGAAGACTTTCTGAAGCAAATAGTACACTCATTACCTATAAATACGACATTGGAAAAAGGACATATTAAATCGGTTTCCTAGTGTTTCCGATGAGCAGAAGATATACGAGGTTGAATGGTCGTTAATACCGCATAAAATACTGCAAGACTTCTCAAATGTTGAGCCATAAACGCAGCTCTAGAAACTTATTTTCAATTTACCAATAAATACTGTAAAGGCTTTTACGTTACTTTTACTTATTTTCGTGATGAAGATTTTAGCGACTCATACATATCAATGAAACTCAGGCATACATAATCAAATGTTGATGAAGTACTCATATTACCCAAAAAACATGTTTTGGTGTCGTTCACATTTTCTTCATATTCTAACTCAACTTCCCTTTTCGTCGCAGAAATCTACGTCCCTTGTTTACTTTCACCTTCTGCCCCTTCGTGCTTTCAGTATCGCCTTTTGTCAAGTGAATCATTTCACTGCCATCTGAATTTTGTATCCGTATCCAATGCACATAAAAGTTTCGTGTTCAAAACAGTAATTAACGCTTATTTTAGGCGTTCTTTCAGAGATGTAAATTGGCAGTTATCATCTACTTGTAGTCCCATCTTATCACTGTGTTTCAATCTTCTATCTGTAAGTAGTTAATTGATGTTCTCATTATTATCACTAAATGTAATATTCTTAGTAACGCTGTTTCATTGAAAACAAGGACTAGCGCTTGTCTTTGTTATTTAAATCAATGAATCGTGGTGGTTAAATCATGGCCGCGTTTCGCTATGACAGCGGATTTTCTGTTAGCTGTTTGACGAATAAAATTATACATGCATCTAGCTGTATTACTGAAATCCGATTTTTCCATTTGGTTACTTTAGGCTCCTACCAACTTACACAGTCCTTTGGCGTAGTACATTCTTTTATAGTAAAAAAAATTACCTCATGTCTTAGCAGGAGATGGCATTTGAAGGAGTCGCCAGAAGAAGCGCTAACTCATGCCATTCCTATCTGGATACATTCGACTATTTTACCGATATCTGCTTCACCTCCAGCAAGCTGTGCAGCTAATTGTCACACGATATCCCGACATCCAAAGCGTTGTGGGGATGTTAACCTCTGTTGACAAGCCAGTTTGTTACTTGAAAAATAATACTACGTTAACATATAACCACACAAAATTTCCTAATGTCGTTCTCGTTCTGCATAAGACCGTAGTCCACTTTTAGAGTAATAGCGATCTAATTCACAGTAACGAAAAAGTGTTAATAGGGGCGCAATATTCTCATATCTTTTTTCGGAAACTGACTTCGAGTTTATAATGCCGATATTCTGTCGAAGTCTCCGTCAACCTGATGTCAGATAAACAGAACAGGGAAGTTGATAGATTTTACGCTGTTTGTTGTTGTTGTTGTTGTTGCTATTGTGTTCGTCAGTCTGAAGACTGGTTTTATGCAGTTCTCCAAGCTCGTCTATCCTGTGCAAGCCTCTGTATGATTAGTACAACCTACATCCAGCTGAAACTGTTTCTATACTCATCCCTTGGTCTCTCTCTCTCTCTACAGTTTTAACCCCCCCCCCCCAATCCCATACTTCTTTCCAATACCAAATTGACAATTCCTGATACCTCGGGATGTGTCCTGTCAACCAATCCCTCTTTTTAGTTTAATTGTGCCATAAATTTCTTTTATTCCCAATTCGATTCACTACTTTTCCATTAAATCCGCGATCTGGTCATCTAATATAGAACATTCTACTGTAGCACCACATTTCAAACTCAAGCATTCTGTTCTTCTCTGAACTGCTTATCGACAACGTTTCACTTCCGTACAATGCTACACTCCAGACAAATACCTTCAAAAAAGACTTCCTAATACTTAAATTTATTATAGCACAATAAAATGCACTCTCCATCCCGCACCTAACTGCTGTACAGGGAAGAAGTGTAGGTACATCTGTAGACGTAAAACGTTAAATGCGTTGTAGCTTTTACATTATTTTCGTTTGAAGAAAAATAATGAGGCGTCTAATGCATTTATCGAAGTTTTGCAGTTCTCAGGATAAGATTCACTTTGAGGTGCTGCAGCTTATGGAAGTGTTACCTGACGAGATCTGGTAAACTGAACGCTGCCGAGGTATTTTAACTATGGCCTGTCGGTGGTAAATGTAGCTTACATGACAACAGCAGCGTGCAATGACTGGTAAATTTTGTTCTCCATAAAAAGTGTACCGTTACTTCTTTTTGTTCGAAGCGATTCTACGTTTTGATATCTCGACTATGATGCGACAGTCACAGTCAGAGCACAAGATGGCATTCGACAGAGGTGGGAAAGAAACTGAACGCGGTCAATAAAGAACGATTCCGGCATTCGGTGCAAGACATTTTGGGAGAAGCATGTAAATCCTAAATATGCCTGATCGAGCAAAAATTTGACCCAAAAGTCGCTCCGGGTCGATTGTTTAAACGAACTTACAGAAGACCATTTCATGCATATGAAGGAAACGATCAGTTAAAATATGTTATACAGTACACGTATGAACAATTTATGGAACGAAATTCATACCGCCTAATAACTTCATTGTAATAAGACCTCTACCCGTCCTTTCACGATTATCGTACTGAAATGTGCGACAAGTATTTCTAGTGATAACAGAAAGTAGCACATCGCACTTCTGGTAAAATGTCAACAGTCGCATTGAAAATTGTAAGTTTTTGATTTTAATTTCTTCAGTTGTAATTAAATTCCCGTAAAATTTCTAATTCTGTAAGCGTAAAACGATGAATTCTAAATTTTGTCCTCAACTTGTGCCTTTTTTACCATTTTATACCGGTATCGATGTGAAATATGCTTACGGAATAACAGCCAAGTAGCTGTCTGACAGAAAACATGTAAGTTCTAATGAAGTATTCCGATTGGAGCATATGAAGTGAAATATGTATCAGCTCTTGAGACATTCTGAAATACGAAGTAGAGTTATTTAACCCAGTTTTGTGTGTCAAATACGTATCGTTGTCATGCGGCTCACAGTGTTTTCACAAGGTAGCCTTTATATATATATATATATATATATATATATATATATATATATATATATATATATATATATATATATCTGTCGGTGTTTGTAGAAGTGAGTGGAAGACGGGTTGTGAATCAGGCGACTGCAGAACACCTACTGCCGTCAAATTGTGAGAATTTATGCGATGAGCAAAAGAGCGCCACGAGATGATTCTATGAGACATTGCCGACAGCTTTGTCTATTCGGAATATGGGCGCATAATCAGCCTAGAAGGGCATTGTTGGATTCTAATATGATACACTCCGACTGAAGGGTCATCAGACTGTACATGTTAGCGATTTCTGTAAAGGAGACAGGTTTAAGGCATTGTGCAGAACTCCATTTACAGCCTGCGAGTACAGAATTAGTAATTCTGAAGTAAATAAAAAAAATCTTACAAACATTATTTTATTTTGTTTTGTTTTTATGGGGTTTCACAACCTCAACGTATTGTGAGAATGAAAACATGGTCCAGGTAGGCTGCATTCCTTTTATTATCTATGCGATTTGACAATTTCAGCCTTTGATCATTTTCAAGCACGTGTCTTAAGCTTCCAGCTTCAATTTACATTATAATATATCGCTGGTACATATGCTATGATGTAAAATGAAGCCGGAAGATTTAGGTACGTGCCTGAAAATGAAGAAAGACTGAAATTGACCAATCTGATAGATAATAAAAACCGTATAGCGTATCTGGACCATGTTTTCATTCTCAGAATTGGTTTTCTAGACAGTTTCGTTTACAAGAAACACTTCCTGGAGCCGGCCGGAGTGGCCGTGCGGTTCTAGGCGCTGCAGTCTGGAACCGCGTGACCGCTACGGTCGCAGGTTCGAATTCTGCCTCGGGCATGGATGTGTGTGATGTTCTTAGGTTAGTTAGGTTTAATTAGTTCTAAGCTCTAGGGGACTGATGACCTCAGAAGTTAAGTCGCATAGTGCTCCGAGCCATTTGAATCAGTTTTGAACTTCCGGGATATGTGTATTACCGACACGCCCAATTAATGGTTCATAGTGGACAGACGCAGTTGCACGTTGCCTATCTAACGGCTTCCAGACAAGAAAAACTTGATTTGCAGTATTTCACATAGTTATAGATAGAATTTGAAAATTTAGAATGCTGTTATAATGTACATAATAAGAGATATAATCTTGTGTTAAAGGTTTAAAACAATAGGACGAGTAATACGGTAGTAAACTGTGTAATAATCTCGAGGCAGCTTAGCTCACGACGCGCTAATTACGCAGACTGTATTCATTTACTGCTTGAGAATGAGGGCACTTAGCGACTTCCAACAAACTTTATACATAATTTAAAACCTTTAAGAAAGTTTTTCTCGCTGACACGCCCTGCAAAGTGATGAAAGGAAAAAGGTTTGTCGCTTGCTACATTTTTGCTGTTTATGCGATTAAACTTCAGCCTCAGATATGAGAGTGTATTTTGTTATTCACTACCGCTAACTCTATTCGCAACAATTTTTTTCAGGCAGTTTCCACATATAGCACTGAATGTCGCTGCGGAATTATATCACTGAACAACACGTAGTTGAGGAGATATGTCCTCAAATATATTGAGATGCGTGAAAAATCTTTTGCTTAAAATGTAGTGCACATTACGCACACTATTTTGTGCAGTGTTAATACTGAGAGCGCTTAGCTACTTCCAACAAATTTTAAGCACAATTTGAAGCCTTTTCTAAATTTTGTAACGCTTACGTACTTAACGCTTACATACTTTAACACCTTAGCGAATCTCTAAGGTAATCAGTCTGAAGCTGTCTTACACATGCGAATTCGGTTCTTTAAGGTATCAGGGGTTTACTAGTTATGAATGAACTTGGCTAGGTAGATCTGTTTGCATCTAGGCTAGCCCCTCCACGCAACGGCCGACACGCAGCTAGGGGAAGATGGATAAAGATTTGATAATTACATTAAAATTCATATTATTACTGGGTCACCAAGTGTGTGAGCACCCCAATTAATATTTGATTATTTACTTTAAATTTTGTTACGTCAATATCATTCACCCATCTGGAAAATCATCAGCTTATCATTGCAGATGTCGGTGTGTCTATATATTGCTGGTTTTAACACATGACTCGTAGTAATTGTGTCCACAAATACTTCACAAAAGTGACAGAAACGTAAATAAGTCCTACGTTTTTCGGGCAGAAACGAGATTCAACATCACTTCCAGTTAACAAAATGGCATACCACTCTGCCTTCTTCAGTCCACCAAGCTTACGTAAGACGTCAGAGCCACAAGTATCAGCTAATTCTGCACTTTTCCACGTCTTTCGGGGAAGCGAGTGAAAATACTGGGCAGATAGCAAGTTCTGCTGGGTCAGCCCTTTTGAAGAAACGTCAAGGAATCACAGGGCGTCCATCCCCCTACTCTGTCTACTTTTGCTAATACCTTTTCTTTTTTTTAATGTTTACCGAACAAGGTGGGGCAGTAGTTAGCACACTGGACTCGTATTCGGCAAGACGACGGTTCAAACTCTTGCCCGGCCATCCAAATTTAGGTTTTCCCTGATTTCCCTAAATCGCTCCAGGCAAATGCCAGGATGGTTCCTATCAATGGGCACGACCGATTTCCTTCCATATCCTTGACACAATACAAGCTTTTGCTTCTTCTCCAACGACCTTGACGCCGACGAAACGTTAAACCAAATCTTCCCTTCTTCACTTTTTAATATTTTTTATATTAAATACTAGTTTTACTGTCTCAGAGTAAGCTACTGTCTCTCTCTTCTAAACATCAGTTGTAATTATGTGTATAGTACTATAATTATCTCTGTTCTGTGATTTGCTAAGACACCCTTCAGGGTGTTCATTTCCGAAGAACCGCGGTTTAGCACCGCTAGCCACCAGTACGTCCTGCCCAGAGCAGAAAATCCATCGCACAAATTCCAGGTGCCTAGCTTCTTTAATTTATTTTAGTGTGGCATTTGTGTCTTTTCGATGCGCTAGCTGTAAAAGCGGAAACGTGGACTGTGGCAACGTTATTGCAAAATGCATCCAAACAGGACCGACGTGCTGTTATTCTTTTCTTGGGTGCAGAAGGACAAACGCCGGTAGACATCCATCGGAGAATGAAGAACGTGTATGGGACAGCATGTCAGGCGAAAACCACCGCTGTGGAACGGCGCGCCCAGGGGTGCTGCTGACTGATGACAACGCACGTCCCCATATCACAAATGTCATAACGCAGATAACACGCCAAGTCAAGTGGGACACATTCGAAGAAAGGAATGCTGGGTTTAACGTTCCGTCGACATTGAAATCATAAGAGACGGAGCACAAGCTCGTATTGTGTCAAGGACAGGAAGGAAATCGGCCGTGCCCATTCAAAGCAACAACCATCCCGGTATTTGCCTGGAGCGATTTACGGAAATCACGGAAAAACTAAATCCGATTGGCCGGACACGGGTTTGAATCATCCTTCCGAATGCGAGTCCAGTGTGCTAACCACTGCACCACCTCGCTCGTTGGGAGACACCTGAGCATCCGCCCAATAGTCCTGACTCTCCCCATGCGATTATCACGCCATCGGTCCCTTAACCCTTTCATACTCTTTGGCTACAATTATGTACATTAACTTTTACTGTGTCTTAGCTGCAATAGTAATATTTTTTCCCAATGGAAACCTGGGGCACACATTTCTGAGTGTTCAACCTTTTCATCATGCACAAGTCCTGTCAACTGTTGGGCATCACTATCAAAGTATCAGCAAGTGAACATAGCAATCCGCATCGCCTCGTGACCACCAGAACACATGGAGGTGGTTGGTTGGCTATATTCCACAGTATAAGAGAATATTGATATTTTGTATGGTAATTATTGGATGATCACTTTACTACTATTACAATACAGAGTATTTTGTAATTAGTTTCTTTAGTCCATAAAATTAAACCAAGTGTACGAAGTATGTTTTGGAAATGGGTACATATTTTCGTATAAATCTTGCATTTAAAATCATTAAAAAAACACTTATGAGCATTACCACGTAAGGAAAAATTTTTCTTCCTCCAGAAAAAATTCAGGTCTGAAAGGGTTAAAAAAGTCTTTGAAGGGTCAACGATTCCTATCGGATGAAGGGGTGCAGAAGGCAGCTACGGACTTCTTCACGCAGCAGAACACGGTGTTTTATCGAACGCGTATCTTGAATCCCATGCGTCGGTGGGGTGACTGCCTCAGTGCTCACGGCGATTTTTCCTAATTGGCGTACCGAGTCTGGGCTGTGCAACCTTCGCACGGAAACTCTTTGATCACCACTTACACTTACAAGAAATCGATTTTTCGCGATAGTTTGTTTTGTTCTCAGTTTGCAAGTAATACATCCGCATGTCTTAAAATGCTACATAGCACATCAACAACTCATTGTATTGTAGTGGAGCACGTCCAAAGACTGCTGGGAAACGTCCACACGATTTTTCTTACGGTAAGCTGCCAGGAATCTCGACGACTATCTTGCCAACTGCATACTAAAATAAGGGTATTAAATACCGATTCACCTCAGAAGTCACGTTGTTCGCTATCTGGTGGATCTTCGCTTGGCGGTCGTTCAGCACAGTTCGAGGAGTTTATTGACCGTACTTTAAGTTTTGACCACTTCTTCACAGCTCATATGCTCGGCACCACCTGCGATTCACCCACCGATTAATGAGTAAGTTGAAGTTTTAGTTCAAGATTCATGGCAGGAAGAGGTTGTTATACCCTTTCTAAAATCAGGAAACGAGATATTATCTCCACGTAGCCTTAGAAAAATTTCTCTTATAAGGTGTGAAAGACGGTTAGGTGATGTCTAGTGTGGCTTGTCGAAACCAGAAGGTTAATCAGCCGTTTCGCACGTACCATTTCACTCTTGACAAAGTATTGTAATGATATCCACTTTTTGCCGAACTACTGAGTCGAAGAGACCTTTGTTTGCTGCTTATTAATATCAAACTTCTTTAGGTTTGATTTTTTCTCAGTTATTGAACATGATAAATCAGGCGCCAAGTCCACTCAGTGCCTTGTTCTTGTTTTCATTACTGTCATAGTCAAATATCTATTTTTAAATCTGTCTTTCCCATGTGCTGTGATCGAGTAGTGTGTGTTAGAATGAATGATGAAGCAAATATCGGTACGCTGTCAATGCTAGATACAACTCCACCGAAAAGATACCTCTCTAGTCACAGGTAGAGGCTCGTCAAGAAAATATTTTTCCTCTACACCACCCTGCACCTCCATTTGAAATATACCAACGTAAAATGCGAGCACTTCACTAACTGTTTTAAACCACTTGATTCCTGGAGTCCTTCCTTACTTCTTAACTGACGTAAATTGAAAGGCTGCCAATGCTTTGTGCATGGCTGCTGCCACTAATAATAATAATAATAATAATAATAATAATAATAATGTGTACTTCACTATAGTAGCTATAATGTAGTTAATATTGTGATGTACTGTTAGTTAGTTCCTTTACTTCTTTCAATGTGAGGAATGAAGAAATTTCTGGCCCATTGCATGAACTACCTTTACTTGGAAAAGAAATTTTAATGAGATATTTAGAAGTTGTTAGGTGCATTTCTCCCTCTTTATATGTCATAGATGCAATGTACAAAACAAGAAGAACATATGTAGGCCGTGGATATGTGAAGATGTTGTTGCTACATTCGTTCCTGTAGCCTCCATCTCACCGTGTTAAGTATTAATGCAAGTATTTGGAAAAGTAATTATTGGAATATATGTAATCTATAGCCCTGTTGCCATTTTTATGATAATAACAATTTTTTTTCAATAATTTCGTGACAGAGTCACAAAAAAATCTTTTTGTTTCCTCCACTGAAGAAATTAGATTTTACCTAAATGGTTTGTAACTTCCACGATAGGAACCAATGATCTATTAGGTTCTTCTTCAATTTGTAGAAAATACATGCTACAACCGGGATGCGTAACAATTCCACGTTGCCGTGCGTTGTAGCCGTGCGGTCTAGGGCGCCTTGCTACGGTTCGCACGGCTCTCCCCCTCGTAGATTCGAGTCATCCCTCGGGCACGTGTGTGTGCGTTGTCCTTAGCGTAAGTCAGTTTAAGTTAGATTAGTAGTGTGTAAGCCTAGGGATCGATGACCTCAGCACTTTGGTACCATCGGAACTTATCACAAATTTCCAAATTTTCCAATTCCACGTCTTATTACTTCACGGGCACGTCGCGACGCTGCGGCTATTCAGGGTATCATTTGCCTACCCGTAGTTTTATTAGTATCTCTTCCACAAAAGGGATCCTATTTCAGTATACTCGTAGCTCTCTGTCCGTTTTCGTCATCCTCCAGTGTAACAAAATGGTTCTGAGGACTATGGGACTTAACTGCTGTGGTCATCAGTCCCCTAGAACTTAGAACTACTTAAACCTAACTAACCTAAGGACATCACACACATCCATGTCCGTGGCTGGATTCGAACCTGCGACCGTAGCGGTCGTGCGGTTCCAGACTGCAGCGCCTAGGACCGCTCGGCCACCCCGGCCGGCTGAGCCACAGTGGCCACTGTGGCAATCACTAGAAGATAAAGACAGAATATCGCAGCCAACCTCCAATTTACCAGTGTGCTACGCCACTTTGTTTGACCCCTCTGGTCACGTGCTACTGAAATGTGAGGAGATTTGTAATACAGCTACACCGGAAGCCTTAAGCCACCTTATGGCGTGTAGCAGAAAGTATATTGTGTGCTATTGTCACTTTTCCCCCTTTTGCTGTTCCAATGACGAATCGTCCCAAGGAAGGAACCATTGTTGGGAAGCCTCAGTGTGAGCTCGAATCTCTCTGATTTCACTTTCATCGTATTATCGCAGGAGGAAGAAATACAGTATATTGGTTGACTCTTCCAGAAGAATATGCTCCCGGAATATTAACAGTAAACCAGGCCGCGATTTAGAACGGCTCTCCTTTAGTATGTGGCTGCACATCTCCGTGACGCTTTAGCGCTTACTAAATAAATCTGTGACGAAATGCGCTGCTCTTCTTTGGTTCTGCTTAATTCTATCTAGAAATATCTATTTGGTACAGATCCAGGACTGACGAGCAGCATTCAAGTACTGGTCGAACGAGTGTTTGGCGAGACACCTCCTTGATGGGTGGACTACACTTCCAGACGATTCTTCCAGTGAACCTATCTTGAATCAGAATTATATTCCATTAGTTTTAAGTGGTCGTTCCAGTTTAAATCGCTCAGTACGCATATTCCTCGATATTTAAAGTGCATCTGCTTCCACTTATATGTTCTGCAATCGTGTAATCATGTAATAAAGGATCTTTCTGCCTGTTTATGTGCAATACGTTACAGAAAGTCTATTAACAAAGTTTCAAGAACAGGCTCTAATTGATGACTAGGCATATTCTACATATCCCTAGGTAATGCTGACACAGGGATCCTGAGGATAAGAGTGGAATAATTACTGCCCACCCGGAGGCATTCAAACACTCATTCTTGCCGCACTCCATGAATGGAACGGCAAGAAACCGTAATAATTGGTACAATGGGACGTTCCCTATCTGCCATGCACCTTACCGAGGTTTGTAGCATATAGACTATAGATTTAGATATAGTTGCAGATTTGTTTATGTTGAGGGTCAACCTTCAGTGTGAAAAGCAATAACCCTCTCGGATTGTCTCTTTTCACTTATTTGGTGGGATGTTGAGTTAATTTAACGGAATTAATGAAATTACAGTGATTATATGCGCTGATTTCATTTCCTTCTCCTAACAATCCCTAATCTAAATGGTACTGGCTATATCTGTTTGCTTACGTGGAAGAGTCTTGCAAGTGAGGAGTGCTGTGAATATGAGACATGTGATTTACAGCGACTCTCAGCGTAATGCTGCCCGGGAAGCAGAAGGCAGAAGAGCAGGTAGATTCATCTCGCTTTATTGGGGAGAAAGCCGCTTCTGCGAGTGGCGTAGGGCGAAGAGGCTGTCGTGCTGCTTATTGCACGGGTACGCTGTGGGCGGTCGAGCTAAGAGCATCCGTTGTGGAGGACGGAGCTCTCTGAGGGAACAGATATAAAACAGGGGAGGAAATTCAATTCACTGGCTTGTTGACGTTTCGCCTTTTCTTGGCGGGATATTTCGCTGAAGATACCATTACTCCGCGGGCGGTAGTGACTTCAGAGACGATTGATGGTTTAGTCTTGTTGGGGGAAAGATGGGACCAAGTAGCTTTTTACGGACTTGACACAAAGCTGAACGTATCGGAGCACTGCAGACAGCGCTCTCAGCTGGAGGAGCCGACTGGGGTCCAATATCCGAGTCCTCAGCAGCCAGACAGTCTAACTACATGGGAGCGAGACAAGGTGTCTCCACGCTGCTCGTGTTATGCCAAAGATTCTGTGGAACATAGCTTTCAGCTCCGGCACGTTAGCACAAATGAGAGTTGTACACTACATCTACATATATACTCCGCTAGCCACCAAGCGGTGTCTGGCGGAGGGCACAATTCGCGCCAAAATCATAATTCCCCCCCCCCCCCCCTGTTCCACTCGCGGATCGCGCGAGGGAAAAACGACTGTCTAAAGGCCTCAGTGCTAGCTCTAATTTCTCTTATCTTTGAATGGTGATCATTGCGCGATTTGAAAGTTGGTAGTAATAATATATGCTCTACATCCTCGGCGAAGATCGGATTTCGTAATTTAGTGAGCAGCCACTTCCGTTTAGCGCGTCGTCTATCTGCAAGTGTGTCCCACTTCAAACTTTCAATGAGATTTGTAACGCTTTCGCGATGGCTAAATGTACCGGTCTTGCCGCCCTTCTTTGGACCTTCTCAATCTCTTGAATCAGACCCAACTGGTAAGGGTCCGATACAGACGAACAATACTCTAAGACTGGACGAACTAACGTATTGTAAGCAATTTCCTTTGGTGAAGAACTGCATCGCTTCAGGATTCTACCAATAAACCGCAATCTAGAGTTCGCCTTGCCCGTTACTTGTGTAATCTGATCATTCCATTTGAGATCATTTCGAATAGTCTCACCCAGATACTTGACGGATGTTACCGCGTCCAAAGACTGGGCATTTATTTTGTATTCGTACATTAATGGGGATTTTCGCCTTGTTATACGCAGTAGGTTACACTTACTAATATTGAGAGATAATTGCCAGTCACTACACCACGCATTTCTGCAAATCCTCTCTTTCGTGTGATACTACTTTCCTGTAGACTACAGCATCATCGGCAAACAGTCTAAAGCCGCTGTCAATACCATTAACCAGATCGTTGATGTAAATCGTAAAAAGCAGCGGACCTATTACGCTGCCCTGCGGCACACCTGAAGTTACCTTTGTTTCTGTTGAAGTCACCCCATTCAGGATGACATACTGCTCTCTGTTTGTTAGACGCATTCGGGAGGACGACGGTTCAATCCCGTCTCCGACCATCGTGATATAGGTTTTCCATTATTTCCCTAAATCGCTTCAGGCAAATGCCGGGATGGTTCCTTTGAAAGGGCACAGCCGATTTCCTTCCCCATCCTTCCCTCACCCGAGCTTGCGCTCCGTCTCTAATGACCTCGTTGTCGACGGAACGTTAAACACTAATCTCCTCCTCGTCTGTTAGAAAAGTTTCTATCAAACCGCATATGTCATCGGATAGACCGTAAGCGTGCACGTTTTGGAGCAAGCGACAGTTCGTAAGAAATTAAACACTTAGAAACAATGGTCTATACCATGTCACGATAAGAGAACGTGTAAAACAGCGGAATCAAGGTAAGTGACTTAAATGGCAGCCAACCAGCGTACGCCAACCAGCGCCATATTTTGTGTTACAAGACAGGTCAGTGATACGCAACATTCACTCGGCGCGGAGCCATCATACGAAGTGGAAACGTCTAGCCAAGTGCCACAATGCCGCGACATCACGTGGTGGAATATCTGCATATGAATGCATTCGAACGGGGCAGAATGATTGGTCTCCGGAAGACAGGTATGTCGTTCCGTGACATTGCGGCTTGTACAGGGCACTGCTTCAACAGTGAGGCTTGTCTGGAACCAGTGGAGAGAAGAGGAACACACCACTGACAAGAATGTGACCACAGCCCGAGAGGGCAGCATTTTGCCCGCTTGGCCGTAACAGATAGAACAGCTCCGTTCACAGAGTAGTGTTGGTGTGACGTTTGAGCACTGCAGCGAGTGTTGACAGGTCGACTCCGTTTTCTGCTGGCTGGACTGGTGATGCGCATGCCATTGCGTCGTCTACCATTGCCAGAACCCACTAGCGGCGCAGGCAGCAATCGACATGTCAACGCCGGCACTGGCGTGCTGAGAAGCAAAGTGTAGTTGATGCTTTGTGGACGCACCTGCAAACAGCGTGGCTCAGTAATCCCCAGAAGCAAATTCAGGCGCTCTTTGACCGCATGCCACGTCGTTTAGTGGCTCTGACTACATCTTGTCCTATAGTGACTGCCACATACTCCTTCGATGCTGACATAGTGAACGCAGTCGGGCAGACCGCGTTGTTGAGCGACCTAGCGGACAAACATCTACTTCTGCATCTACATTTACATGGATACTCTGCATATCACATTTAAGTGCCTGGCAGAGGGTTCATCGAACCACCTTCACAATTCTCTATTATGCCAATCTCGTATAGCGCGCGGAAAGAATGAACACCTACGAGCTCTGATTACCCCTATTTTATAGTGCTGATCGTTCCTCCCTGTGTAGGTCGGTGTCAACAAAATATTTTCGCATTCGGAGGAGAAAGTTGGTGATTGGAATATCGTGAGAAGATTCCGTCGCAACGAAAAACGACTTACTTTTAATGATGTCAAGCCCAAATCTTGTATCATTTCTGTATAATTATAATACCTAGGTATTTAGTTGAATTTACCGCTTTTAGATTAGACGGATTTATCGTGTAACCGAAGTTTAATGAGTTCCTTGTGGCACTCATGTGGACGACCTCACACTTTTCGTTATTTAGGGTCAACTGCCACTTTTCGCGACATGCAGATATCTTTTCTAAATCGTTTTGCAGTTTGCTTTGATCTTCAGGTGACTTTATTAGTCGATAAACGACAGCGTCATCTTTAAACAACCTAAGACGGCTACTCAGATTGTCTCCCAAATCGTTTATATAGATAAGGAACAGCAAATGGCCTATAACACTACCTTGGGGATGACTTTCCTTCTGTTACTACGAACTGTGACCTGTCTGACAGGGAATCACAACTCCAGCGACATAACTGAGACTATATTCCATTGTTGTTGTTGTTGTTCTTGTGGTCTTCAGTCCTGAGACTGGTTTGATGCAGCTCTCCATGCTAATCTATCCTGTACAAGCTCCTTCATCTCCCAGTACCTACTGCAACCTACATCGTTCTGAATCTGTTTAGTGTATTCATCTCTTGCTCTCCCTCTACGATTTTTACCCTCCACGCTGCCCTCCAATGCTAAATTTGTGATCCCTTGATGCCTCAGGACATGTCCTACCAACCGAACCCTTCTTCTAGTCAAGTTTTGCCACAAACTTCTCTTCTCCCCAATCCTATTCAACACCTCCTCATTAGTTACGTGATCTACCCACCTAATCTTCAACATTCTTCTGTAGCACCACATTTCGAAAGCTTCTATTCTCTTCTTGTCCAAACTATTTATTGTCCATGTTTCACTTCCATACATGCCTACACTCCATACAAATACTTACAGAAACGACTTCCTGACACTTAAATCTGTACTCGATGTTAACAAATTTCTCTTCTTCAGAAACGCTTTCCTTGCCATTGCAAGTCTACATTTTATATCCTCTCTACTTCGACCATCATCAGTTATTTTGCTCCCCAAATAGCAAAACTCCTTTACTACTTTAAGCGTCTCATTTCCTAATCTAATTCCCGCAGCATCACCCGACTTAATTCGACTACATTCCATTATCCTCGTTTTACTTTTGTTGATGTTCAACTTATATCCTCCTTTCAAGACACTGTCCATTCCGTTCAACTGCTCTTCCAAGTCCTTTGCTGTCTCTGACAGAATTACAATGTCATCGGCGAACCTCAAAGTTTTTATTCTTCTCCCTGGATTTTAATACCTACTCCAAATTTTTCTTTTGTTTTCTTTATTGCTTGCTCAATATACAGATTGAATAACATCGGAGAGAGGCTACAACCCTGTCTCACTCCCTTCCCAACCACTGCTTCCCTTTCATGCCCCTCGACTCTTATAACTGCCATCTGGTTTCTGTACAAATTTTAAATAGCCTTTCGCTCCCTGTATTTTACCCCTGCCACCTTTAGAATTTGAAAGAGAGTATTGCAGTCAACATTGTCAAAAGCTTTCTCTAAGTCTACAAATGCTAGAAACGTAGGTTTGCCTTTCCTTAATCTTTCTTCTGAGATAAGTCGTAAGGTCAGTATTGCTTCACGTGTTCCAACATTTCTACGGAATCCAAACTGATCTTCCCCGAAGTCGGCTTCTACCAGTTTTTCCATTCGTCTGTAAAGATTTCGCTTTAGTATTTTGCAGCTGTGACTTATTAAACTGATAATTCGGTAATTTTGACATCTGTCAACAGCTGCTTTCTTTGGGATTGGAATTATTATATTCTTCTTGAAGTGTGAGGGTACTTCGCCTGTCTCATACATCTTGCTCACCAGATGGTAGAGTTTTGTCAGGACTGGCTCTCCCGAGGCCGTCAGTAGTTCTAATGGAATGTTGTCTACTCCCGGCGCCTTGTTTCGACTCAGGTCTTTCAGTGCTCTGTCAAACTCTTCACGCAGTATCGTATCTCCCATTTCCTCTTCATCTACCATCTTCCATTTCTATAATATTGTCCTCAAGTACATCGCCCTTGTATAGACCCTCTATATACTCCTTCCACCTTTCTGCCTTCCCTTCTTTGCTTAGAACTGGGTTTCCATCTGAGCTCTTGATATTCATACAAGTGGTTCTCTTTTCTCCGAAAGGTCTCTTTAATTTTCCTGTAGGCAGTATCTATCTTACCCCTAGTGAGATAAGCCTCTACATCCTTACATTTGTCCTCTAGCCATCCCTACATAGCCATTTTGCACTTCCTGTCTATCTCATTTTTGAGTCTTTTGTATTCCTTTATGTCTGCTTCATTTACTGCATTTTTATATTTTCTCCTTTCGTCAATTAAATTCAATATTTCTTCTGTTACCCAAGGATTTCTACTAGCCCTCGTCTTTTTACCTACTTGATCCTCTGCTGCCTTCACTACTTCATCCCTCAGAGCTACCCATTCTTCTTCTACTGTATTTCTTTCTCCCATTCTTGTCATTTGTTCCCTTATGCTGTCCCTGAAACTCTGTACAGCGTCTGGTTTAGTCAGTTTATTCAGGTCCCATCTCCTTAAATTCCCACCTTTTTGCAGTTTCTTCAGTTTCAATCTGCAGTTCATAACCAAGAGATTGTGGTCAGAGTCCACATCTGCCCCTGGAAATGTCTTACAATTTAAAACCTGGTTCCTAAATCTCTGCCTTACCATTATATAATCTATCTGATACCTTTTAGTGTCTCCAGGATTCTTCCATGTATACAATCTTCTTTCATGATTCTTAAACCAAGTGTTAGCTATGATTAAGTTGTGCTCTGTGCAAAATTCTACCAGGCGGCTTCCTTTTTCATTTCTTAGCCCCAATCCATATTCGCCTACTACGTTTCCTTCTCTCCCTTTTCCTACTACCGAATTCCAGTCATCCATGACTATTAAATTTTCGTCACCATTCACTATCTGAATAATTTCTTTTATTTCATCATACATATCTTCAATTTCTTCGTCATCTGCAGAGCTAGTTGCTATATAAACTTGTACTACTGTGGTAGGCATGGGCTTCGTGTCTATCTTGGCCACTATAATGCGTTCACTATGCTCTTTGTAGTAGCTTACTCGCACTCCTATTTTTTTATTCATTATTAAACCTACTCCTGCATTACCCCTATTTGATTTTGTATTTATAACCCTGTATTCACCTGACCAGAAGTCTTGTTCCTCCTGCCACCGAACTTCACCAATTCCCACTATATCTAACTTTAACCTATCCATTTCCCTTTTTAAATTTTCTAACCTACCTGCCCGATTAAGGGATCTGACATTCCACGCTCTGATCCGTAGAATGCCAGTTTTCTTTCTCCTGATAACGACGTCCTCTTGAGTAGTCCCCGCCCGGAGATCCGAATGGGGGATCATTTTACCTCCGGAATATTTTACCCAAGAGGACGCCATCATCATTTAACCATACAGTAAAGCTGCATGCCCTCGGGAAAAATTACGGCTGTAGTTTTCCCTTGCTTTCAGCCGTTCGCAGTACCAGCACAGCAAGGCTGCTTTGGTTAGTGTTACAAGGCCAAATCAGTCAATCATCCAGACTGTTGCCCCTGCAACTACTGAAAAGGCTGCTGCCCCTCTTCAGGAACCACACGTTTGTCTGGCCTCTCAACAGATACCCCTCCGTTCTGGTTGCACCTACGGTACGGCTATCTGTATCGTTGAGGCACGCAAGCCTCCCCACCAACGGCAAGGTCCATGGTTCATGGGGGGAGGACTATATTCCATAAGCAAGCGAATTTCACTACGAGCCGCTTGTGTGGTACAGTGTCAAGAGCCTTCCGGAAATCCAGAAATACGGAATCGATCTGAAATCCCTTGTCAATAGCACTCAACACTTCGTGTGAATAAAGTGCTAGTTGTGTTTCACAGGAACGATGATTTCTAAACACTGTGTGTCAATAGACCGTTTTCTTCGAGGTAATGTTCGAACACAATATATGTCCAAAATCCTGCTGCATATCGACGTTAACGATGTGGGCCTGTCATTAAGTGGAATACTCCTACTACCTTTCTTGAATACTGGTGTGACCTGTGCAACTTTCCAGTCTTTGGGTACGGATCTGCGACGGTGTGGGGCGCCATTGCCTGTGACACGCGATCCCGCTTCCTACGTCTTGAGGTAATCTGAACAGTTATCACTAGATCAAGAAGATTTACAACCCGAGGCACTGCCTCTACCGCAGGCCATTCCACATCCCACATTCCCTGGTCTGTCAATTCGCCTGACTTGTCGTCTATCAAAAATGTATGAGATATGGTCGTTTGGCAGCTTATTCTTTCAGGTCCTCTTGCAGCCGCAGTTGGTTCTTAGTGGAAGCGCCTACAAACCGCATGGCATTCCCCAGAAACACTTTCACGCTTTCTTTGATTCCATGCCACGACGTTTAGCGGCTCTGATGGGAACTCGTGGTGGCGCTATTTCGTACTGAATTTCCATAGTCACAGTGCGCTTACAGGTCTATAATGCTAATCACTTCTGTAGTGTCATACCCCTGATCGGTGAAATAAATTTCGTTGTGATCACATCTCTCGGTCTTGGTGTTTGCCTTTTTCTAAGCAGTAGTGTAGTCCAGATTCATGAAAGATTGCACTCTCTCAAGTGCGTGAGAGCATTCTCAGATCTTTGGGATTCTTCAGTCCTTGGTTCAATCAGTCACTGTAATCGTCATATACTCACGCTTCGATACATTTCACGGAATCATATGCGAGATTATTAATCATCTCCACTGCATCGAGTAACTTTTCCAGCTGACAGTCTTTGTTTTCCAGTTCCCATTGGAAAGTAAGTTATAGTAACTTAGATAATTTCGTAATTATTTAGAATGCTTTGCGATTTCAATGTTTTTTGGTAATAAACCACAGGGAGATTTAAATCTTGAGTTTATTACTACATTTAATCCTTTTCAATGATAAAAGTTATGTCAGTTTCCCACCTTAAGATTCATTTCTACGGTCGAAATAATTTATAGCATTATTAAATCCGTTGCGTACATTCATTTCAGCACTGAGTCGCAAGAGAGCACCTGGTTCACGAATGACTCTAATACTGATGAATTAACTTACACGCACGGCTTTTTGGAAATGTTCTACTGATGCAACTTCTTCTTATACAACGGCGACATTCGTGATAAGCCTTACGGAGCTTCCGAAGTTATCCATAAGATCATTTTGTATATATTGAGGAAAGTAATGGTTCTATAAGACTGCCTTGAAGTTACTTTTACATCTGAAGATTTATCTTCGTTAAGAAAAACGCGCTGTGTTGCGTGTGCTAGGAACTCTCTAGTCCAGTCACACAGCTGGTCTGTGATTACGTACGCTCGTGTTTTGTTCATTAGGGGGCAGTACGGCACTGTGTATCAGGAACACCAAGACGTTTTCTGGCACGCAGCTCACTCTCGAGGCGGCGGGGTTTCGCAGATCGAAATACTCTAGATGGACGCTACATAAGGGTGCACGCGAAAAGCCCATTTTCTGTTCAATCTCGACGATGGAACGCTCAATGCGTTGCCGCTCACGGTCTAACTGCGATGAAATGGTCTGATATCAAATGGTTCAAATGGGTCTAAGCACTATGGGACTTAACTTCTGAGGTCATCAGTCCCCTAAAAAAATGGTTCAAATGGCTCTGAGCACTATGGGACTCAACTGCTGAGGTCATTAGTCCCCTAGAACTTAGAACTAGTTAAACCTAACTAACCTAAGGACATCACAAACATCCATGCCCGAGGCAGGATTCGAACCTGCGACCGTAGCGGTCCTGCGGTTCCAGACTGCAGCGTCTTTAACCGCACGGCCACTTCGGCCGGCTCAGTCCCCTAAAACTTAGAACTACTTAAACCTAAATAACCTAAGGACACCACGCACATCCATGCCTGAGGCAGGATTCAAACCTGCGACCTTAGCGGTCGCGCGGTTCCAGACTGTAGCCCTAGAACAACTCGGCCACTCCGGCCGGCGGTCTGATATCATCTTCGTAGTTTCTGTCTATAGTCTGCAAACTGTTGTGAAGTGCATGAGAGAGAGTGCTTCTAATTTTTCAGCGAACTAGACTTTCTTCCCATTCCATATGCGAATGGAACACAGGAAGAATGAATGTCCAAGCGCCTCTGCATGCACTGTAATTAGTCTAACCTTGTCTTCGTGATTCCTATTGCACCGATACGTAGCGGACTGTAGTAAATTTCCTTATTTCTCACTTACTAGCGTTTGAAGCTTTTTAAGTAGACTTATGGTGGGATAATTGTCATCTTTCTTCAAGCGCTTGCCAGTTGAGTCTTTTCAGCATCTCCCTGACGACCTCGTGTGAGTCGAATTTGCGACCAGGCTCTTCTCTGTGCGCGTTGAATATTCCGCGTTAGTTCTGTCTTGTCTTGGTCGCACGTACTTGAGCAATATTTTAGGTTGCGTGGCACGAGTATTTTCTACGTAAACCCGTTTACATACTAACTGCACTTTCCCAGTATCCTACCAATGAACCGAAGTCCACGACCTGCTTTGTAGACGATGAGATCACGAGTACGTTGATGATTCCATTTCGTTCCCTAATAAACTGTTAGACTTATGTGTTTATAGGAGTTAATGACTAATTTTGAGTCGTTGACATTGCAGATTTATGAACTGAACTAGTTTACATTTCTGAACTTTTAAAACAAGTAGATAACGTTTCCTCCACTTTTAAACATTATCAAGGTCTGACAAGATTTGTTCAGATATTCCGATACTGTTTCATTATAAATACTTGTACCAGTATAAAGTGTCTGAGATTACTATTAATATACGTGGTGGCAATACTGCCCATTTTCACGGAATAGCTTTTATACCCATCCAAGATAACATGTGGCATTCTCCCTACCAAGAAATTCTTAATCCTATCACAAATTTCTTTCAATACCCTTAGTGTTAGTGTGTTACGTGGTACAGAGTCATATCTTTTTCAACCATCAGTAAGTAATGCATCCTCTTGATTGCTTAACCAGGCCTTTGATAACAATAGTAAGAAAACACGTTGATAGCTTTCGCTTGCCCAACGTGGGCTCTCTATACACCACCTGTCCCTGATTCAATAGCCCAAGGGTGTACTGACTCAATTCATGCACAAACAAAGACACTTAGAGGACCTTCGCTATACCAGTTCTTGAATACTATTGGACAGTCAAGGTCTACTCCGAAGTTAAATTAGCGAAACAGATAGAAAAGTTTCAAAGAAGACCTCCATCATTCAGCAGGGTTTACTCAATCAGTGTGATACTGTCACGAAAATGCTCAACAAACTGCAGTTTAAAATGTTGCAATAGAGAAGATAGACAGTCTTAGGGGTTGTCTTGAACCATTAAATACCTTGAAGGAAGTCAAAGGAGGTCAAACAAAGAAGTAACACAGCAGTTCTAAAGGTGCTGCAGTCGATTCAGTGCTTTGGTGACGATTTTTTCATACATGGAATTTTTCTTCTTTAGGGCCAGCAGCGTAATATATGTCTGATAACGACATGATTGTTTGAGTGCATATACCAAATAGCTGCTTACAATAATTAATCTTTATTTACGAAAGTCTGGACAGATTGTTTCGACTCAGTCGCCATTTTCAAATACCTGCAATTACAAGTTTGGTGAAAACAGATATGGATGCCAATGTCATTCGTATTAAAGTAGCTGTCTTGTACCCACGTCTAGATTTTATTATGATCGTAAATGGTGTCAAGATGTTGAAATTTAATGTCAGTTACGACGAGACAGCAGTTTGACAGATCCACTCTTAGGACGCTATATGTTTATAAAAATTGTGCAGATGAACAGCGATATTATTTTATTAACTAAAATTTGTTACGCTTATCTTTGGTTGTTGCATATATTACTTCCGATTTATCCATTTTCGTATTCTAAATTTTACAGGGTAGTACTTGTGTCTGAAGTCTGTATGTATGCTTTGGGGAACATTCACGTGGACATCCACGAGTCCATCCTAGAACTTAGAACTACTTAAACCTAACTAACCTAAGGACATCACACACTCTTGCAAGGCACTGTGGCGGACAAGGAGTATCGTACACTGGATGCAGACTACTTAGCGCATTTCGTGATGATCATGTTTCCCAGCAGCAGTAGCAATTTTCAACAAGATAATGGACCAATGCCAGGAGTGTGATGGAGTGATTCGAGGAACTCAGTGGCGAACTGAAATTGACGTGCTGGTCCCCAAACTCTCCAGATCTGAACCCGATCGAACACACCTGGGATGCGATTGAACATGGCATCAGAGCTCATCGTCCCCTTTCCCGAAATTTACGGGAATTAGGCGACTATGCGCGCAGATGTGACGCCAGCTCCCTCCAGAGACCTACCATGACGTTATTGCTTCCATGCAACGACGCGTCGCCGCTGTTATCCGTCCCAAAGGTGGACGTAACAGCTTCTGCGTAGGTGGTCATAATGTTCTGGCTGATCAGTATGCATTGCAATCAGTAGCTGTCCCATCACACTTCCTTGAGTACTCTGGAAATTACCTTTACATCGGTTGATTTCGTCCCGTTTAGAGCGACTCGTTGAGTGCTATCTGCAAGGAAGCCTTAATAGAGTAGCTAGTCTGGAGCGGTACTCGGTAAGCTCGTTTGTTTTTCACTAAACAGCAGTGCGGGACGGTGTCAAATGCTTTCCCGAAGTCAAGGAACACGGCATCAAACAGAACGACGTTTTAATCTGACAGGAAGTTTCATATCAACGCACACTCCGCTGCAGAGTGAAAATCTCATTCTGGAAACATCCCCCAGGCTGTGTCTGAGCCATGTCTCTGCACATCCTTTCTTTCAGGAGTGGTAGTTCTGCAAGGTTCGCAGGAGAGCTTCTGTAAAGTTTGGAAGGTAGGAGACGATATACTGGCAGAAGTAAAGCTGTGAGGACGGAGCGTGAGTCGTGCTTGGGTAGCTCAGTTGGTAGAGAACTTGCCCGCGAAAGGCAAAGGTCACGAATTCGAGTCTCGGTCCGGCACACAGTTTTAATCTGCCGCGAAGTTTCAGAACGCCATTGCCAAGAGCGCTACGTATCTCACGGAGGAAGAGAGCGAGCTGAGTTTCGCGAGACCTGTACTTGTGGAATGCATGTTGGTTTTTACAGGGGAGATTTTCGTTCTCCAGAAACGCCATGATTCTAGAGCATAAAATATGTTCCATAATTCTACAACACATTGAGGTCAACGATAGAGACCTATGAGTCCTACGACCTTTCTTGAAAATGGGAATGATCTGCTATTTTTCTAGTCGCTAGGTACCCTTCGTTGCTTCAGCGAACTACGATAAACTTCCGCCAGAAGGGGAGCAAGTTCTTTCTCACAATATTTGTAGAATCTTATAGGTATCTCACCTGGTCCTCGTGCCTTTCCATTACCAAATGGCTCTGAGCACTATGGGACTTAACTGCTGAGGTCATCAGTCCCCTAGAACTTAGAACTACTTAAACCTAACTAACCTAAGGACAGCACACACAACCATGCCCGAGGCAGAATTGAAACCTGCGACCGTAGCGGTCGCGCGGTTCCAGACTGAAGCTCCTAGAACCGCTCGACCACACCGGCCGGCTTTCCATTACCAAGCGATTGTAGTTGCTCTTCCGACGCAAAAGCAGGCTCCTATCGTTTTGTATATAGACTTTGTGCCCCTGTCATCCCCTCCCCTCCTCCCCCCTCCCCCCCTCCCAACTTCCCCAGACGTTCCACACACCACAATGGCGCGTGGTTTCTGGAGGCGCGTAGCCGTATGATTGGACCCGGGAGGTGTGTACAGCTGATGGTAGCAGATTTTGGTGCGCGGCATAGCATAAGATGAAGGCCGCCTGGAGGCGAGCGAAGCCGAGCTCGTTAGCGCCGCGGCGAGTCTCTGGCACGCGTCTCGGTCGTGCGCCGCTCCGCGGCAGACGTGACTAAGCGGCGGCCAGGCCAGCCGAGGGCCTACACAGGACAGCCGCTGGCTGGCGGCACGGGGGTGAAACTAGTGTACGGACTTCCGGTAACACGACCTTGGTTCGCTGCCTGGTCACTCGGAGCGCTGCAAGTTTATCAACCTATCACCTTGTATGTTGTGTATGTTATTGTGCGGTTCAGCCCCCAGTGGACACCCCAGGGTACATCTTACACCAGACGAGTGTAACCCCTATGTTTGTGTGGGAGAGTAATGGTGGTGAATGCATACGTGGAGAACATGTTTGCGCAGCAATCGCCGACGTAGTGTAGATGAGGCAGAATAAGGGAGACCAGCCCGCATTCGCCGAGGCAGATGGAAAACCGCCTAAAACCCATCCACAGACTGGCCGGCTCACCGGACCTCGACACAAGTCCGCTGGCCGGATTCGTGCAGGGGACCAGGCTCGCCTTCCCGCTCCGGAAAGCCGTGCGTGAGACCGCTCGGCTAACCTGGCGGGCCACCTATCACCTTACTTTCTTATTGGCTGATTTTTAGTCTTCGGAGTTTGCTTTCGTTTCATACTCAACAGAAGTGCTTCTCGTGTGTACTGTACTCTTTTAATTGCTCTGTAAATATGTTGCCGTATTCCACTTGCGTTCTTCTCGCGTCCTGCAGAACGTCGTGAAGAAGTTTCGTGATCATACTATTGTAATAGGGGGAGACTTCAATCTACCAGGTATAGAATGGGATAGTCACACAATCAGAACTGGAGCCAGGGACAGAGACTCTTGTGACATTATCCTGACTGCCTTGTCCGAGAATTACTTCGAGCAGATAGTTAGAGAACCAACTCGTGAAGCTAACGTTTTAGACCTCATAGCAACAAATAGACCGGAACTTTTCGACTCCGTGAATGTAGAAGAGGGTATCAGTGATCATAAGTCAGTGGTTGCATCAATGACTACAAGTGTAATAAGAAATGCCAAGAAAGGAAGGAAAATATATTTGCTTAACAAGAGTGATAGGGCACAAATCGCAGAATATCTGAGTGACCACCATCAAACGTTCATTTCTGAGGAAGAGGATGTGGAACAAAAATGGAAAAAATTCAGAAACATCGTCCAGTACGCCTTAGATAAGTTCGTACCGACTAAGGTCCAAAGCGAGGGGAAAGATCCACCGTGGTATAACAATCATGTACGAAAGGTACTACGGAAACAAAGAAAGCTTCATCATAGGTTTAAGAGTAGTCGAATCATAGCTGATAAGGAAAAGCTGAACGAAGCGAAAAAGAGCGTAAAGAGAGCAATGAGAGAAGCATTCAACGAATTCGAACATAAAACATTGGCAAACAATCTAAACAAGAACCCTAAAAAGTTTTGGTCATATGTAAAATCGGTAAGCGGATCTAAATCCCCTATTCAGTCACTCGTTGACCACGATGGCACCGAAACAGAGGACGACCGAAGAAAGGCAGAAATACTGAATTCAGTGTTCCGAAACTGTTTCACTGCGGAAAATCGTAACACGGTCCCTGACTTCAGCCGTCGCACGGACGCCAAAATGGAAAATATTGAAATAAACGATATCGGAATTGAAAAACAACTGCTATCACTTAGTAGCGGAAAAGCATCCGGACCAGACGAGATACCCTTAAGATTCTACAGTGATTATGCTAAAGAACTTGCCCCCTTTCTATCAGCAATTTATCGTAGATCGCTGGAAGAACGTAAAGTACCTAGCGACTGGAAGAAAGCGCAGGTCGTTCCCATTTTCAAGAAGGGTCATAAATCAGATGCGAATAATTATAGGCCTATTTCGCTTACGTCAATCTGTTGTAGAATAATGGAACATGTTTTGTGTTCTCGTATTATGACGTTCTTAGATAATACAAATCTCCTTCATCATAACCAACATGGATTCCGCAAACAGAGATCATGTGAAACTCAGCTCGCCCTATTTGCCCAAGAAATTCACAGTGCCGTAGACACTGGCGAGCAGATTGATGCCGTATTCCTGGACTTCAGGAAGGCATTTGATACGGTTCCGCACTTACGTTTAGTGAAAAAAATACGAGCTTACGGAATATCGGACCAGGTTTGTGATTGGATTCAGGATTTCCTAGAAGAAAGAACACAACATGTCATTCTTAACGGTTCAAAATCTGCAGATGTAGAGGTAATTTCGGGAGTACCGCAAGGAAGCGTGATAGGACCTTTATTGTTTACAATATACATAAATGACTTAGTTGACAACATCGGTAGCTCGGTGAGGCTATTTGCAGATGACACGGTTGTCTACAAGAAAGTAGCAACATCAGAAGACTCGTACGTACTCCAGGAAGACCTGCAGAGGATTAATGCATGGTGCGACAGCTGGCAGCTTTCCCTAAACGTAGATAAATGTAATATAATGCGCATACATAGGGGCAGAAATCCATTCCAGTACGATTATGCCATAGGTGGTAAATCATTGGAAGCGGTAACGACCGTAAAATACTTAGGAGTTACTATCCGGAGCGATCTGAAGTGGAATGATCACATAAAACAAATAGTGGGAAAAACAGGCGCCAGGTTGAGATTCATAGGAAGAATTCTAAGAAAATGTGACTCATCGACGAAAGAAGTAGCTTACAAAACGCTTGTTCGTCCGATTCTTGAGTATTGCTCATCAGTATGGGACCCTTACCAGGTTGGATTAATAGAAGAGGTAGACATGATCCAGCGAAAAGCAGCGCGATTCGTCATGGGGACATTTAGTCAGCGCGAGAGCGTTACGGAGATGCTGAACAAGCTCCAGTGGCGGACACTTCAAGAAAGGCGTTACGCAATACGGAGAGGTTTATTATCGAAATTACGAGAGAACACATTCCGGGAAGAGATGGGCAACATATTACTACCGCCCACATATATCTCGCGTAATGATCACAACGAAAAGATCCGAGAAATTAGAGCAAATACGGAGACTTACAAGCAGTCGTTCTTCCCACGCACAATTCGTGAATGGAACAGGGAAGGGGGGATCAGATAGTGGTACAATAAGTACCCTCCGCCACACACCGTAAGGTGGCTCGCGGAGTATAGATGTAGATGTAGAATGTTAGGTGGGGTAGATGATTACATATTCGTGTTTGTTTCAAACAAAAAAGAAGCTGCTTTCGTTACAAGGCGTTATGTGAAGTGTGTCTGTTACTGCTTATGAATCTGTGTGTAAACTGCTCGATTTAAATGCATTAGAAGTATATTGCTCGTATTCTACGTTATTTTTGTTTGCGCCTGACCTCGATCTTACCAGGTTTTGATAGTATCGGTATTCAGTTTTATTACACGGAATGACTACGTAATTCTGCTTTGAATGGTGTTGCTTCTTGCCACTGAGAGCCATGCATTTCACAGCGGCTTACATAGAGTAGATATAGATGTAAATGAGTATGTTTTCTAGTCTTGATGACTAGATCATTCTTCCTTGCAAAGGCTAAAAAAGCGACAGTAGTTTCGCTAATGTTTTGCATGTTATGAACAAGTGCTACAAACTACATTTTAGCGGAAGGCAATGAAAATTTCAGTGGCCTCGATTAAATGTTAGAGTGCGGAAAGCGGATGGGAATAAAAATAAAGTAGAATACGAGCAATATACCTACAGTGCATTTAAATCAAACAATTCACACGCGGATTCGCAAGCAGGAGAAACAGACACGTATCCACAGAATACCATGCAACGAAACCAGCTTCTATTTCATATCACACAAAAACAGATATGGAATCGTTTACACCATCTATTATTACGAATGAGAGCAATAATTAAGCAGAATACGAGCAACACATTTACATTCCAATTCGAAAGGTGCAATGCATACAAGAAGGACGTGATCAGGAACATGATTTCTACTTGGTGAGAGCCACATGGTCTAAACTGCAATACTGGGTTTGAATAAATATATACATTGTACCTCCCCGCTACCACAGCCACCCACAAAGTATAAATGAAAAATATCATCATACAGCAGTCGTATTTCACAAAGTATGGAGCCAAAAATGGCTCTGAGCACTATGGGACTTAACATCTTCGGTCATCAGTCCCCTAGAACTTAGAACTACTTAAACCTAACTAACCTAAGGACATCACACACATCCATGCCCGAGGCAGGATTCGAACCTGCGACCGTAGTGGTCATGCGGTTCCAAACTGAAGCGCTAGAACCGCACGCCACACCGGCCGGCAAAGTATGGAGCCATTTTTTTCCGAATTCGAAGTTCACTGCCAATCCACTCGGAGCACTACTATCAGCCGATGTTTCCGCATGGCAACAGGGCCTTGCACGTCTGATATTTTGGTGTCATGTGCCTGGCGGCCGTCGCTATGCCCACCACGTGGCGTTGCTGCATCAATGTGCCGCGGGGAAGCCTAAGGTAGCTTCGCAGTGCACCGGCTTCAAAAAACTGATCTTTTGTTTTCCATCTTCAATCGATCTCTATAGTTTTTTGAACAATATGATGATTAAAAGAACTGAATTGGACATCAGGAGGTTGTTTGAAAATAAACTTAAAACTCTCTCTGTGTGCGTCCACAGCGATGTGTCCGCTGTCTTCACATGTCAGTGTCATTAGACAACTCCTGTTCAAGGAACATATGCTTTGCGATACGCTTTGGGATATTCTTAATGTTTCCCTTGTGTATCGGGTTTTCTGACGTTGTGCTCCTTACAAATTTTTCTGTTGTTTGAGATGCTGATATTTTATCATTCTCGAAAGTCGTTAAGCCTGTAATTAGTGTTAATGTTAGTACGTGTGAAGTGCTTGAGTTGCTAGGAAGATATTCTGTATTTAATATGCGACAGTCACTGTTGGCAACTGATTCCATGAGAATGACCGAAGATGAAAAGTGTGTCCCTGAAGCAACTAAATACACAAGAATAATAAGGAGAAACAAGAAAAGAAAGAGAGAAGATGGGGAACATGTAGACCAAGAAAAGTGCACAACTTGAATGAATTAGGAACAACAGAGGTGAGTCGTACATCAGATATAACTTAAAATTAAATTTGCTACATTTTTATTTAATATCCAAAATGCTAGAGGCATGAAAATTTTTTGCGGTGTTTCAAAATACCTTTTGGAGGCAAATACATTATAGACACTAATGTTCTATAAACAGGAAGGAAAATACATAGACATTAATTACAAAAGATGTGGCCTTAATTTTGATTAGCGGATGTAAATATTCCTAGAATAAAAACTATTGGCTGAAATGCCATGATTGTAGTCTCCTTTTTAGACAGACAAGTTGTTAACGTGTACTTAACTTTTCGAGCATCTAAGTAAGTCGGTGCATAGATTCAAAGTATGGACCGACATTCAAAAATGTAATTTACTGATCTTCACAAAAAATTGTAATAAAGTCACTGAGAGAACTAATGTGATTAATTATACATCATAATGTTCAGCAAGAAACACTAGCACTATTCTAGAATTTTCATCCTGCTTAAGAGTGCACGTTTTTTAGTTAGAACCGTGTAAACTTTATGAAAATTGTTAGTATTTTTCCAGGCGTTCACAGGCAAGTTGCGTTAAGCAATAACTGGGGGCGCATTTCCCGAAGAGCGTTTCGATGAGGTCACTGCCGAGACACTTTTACCAAAAACATTTAATTTGTAAAGTGCTCAAACCAAAGATACACACTTAAGTGACTAACAAAACCACATAAGAGTTCTCAGAAACACGTTGAAAAAGCTGGCCTATATATCTCGTTCGAGAAAAGTGAGTTCATCTGCGCTAAATATAACACTGAGAAGAATAAAAATAAAAAATAAAAATCGGAGGACGGATACAGACTGAAATCCCACACTGTAAATCAATAGAGTAATAATAAAATCTGGAAACAGACGTAAGAAAACGAACATTAGAATTTCATAGTGATTATCAACGGATTTAGACAGAATATTCCGGGATACGGAAAAATTAAAGAATATACCATAGATTCAAGAAGAAAAAAAGCACCTCAACAGTGCTGAGATAGAAGTGGTGGAGGTAGTAGACACCAATGTTTTCATGTTTTCAATGAGATGCTTAACTGTTGTATGGTACAGCCAGAAAATGAGGTTTCAAAAACTCCAGAAGTCAACGCACTGACGGAATGAAAATAGCTCACGAAGAGGGAATGAGAGCCATATGCAAGATCAGTAAAATGAATCTAAAAGCATTTCGTGATCGAAGAAGGTTGATATGCGCATAAAAATTGTACTAAGACTAGAAATTTTTCGCAACGACAGCAAAAAGTATTAATAAACTGTAATCTATCCATTTGTCTATGACGTACACTGAAGTCACAAAAGTCGTGCGATACCTCTTAGTATCTGTCGGACACAGATTCACACGGCATAATGCAGCCCCTCAACGTGGCATGGACTCAACAAGACGTTGGAAGTCCCCTACAGGAATACTGAGCCACGCTGCCGCTATAGCCGTCCGCAATTGCGGATGTATTGCCAGTACAGGATTTTGTACACGCTTTATGTACAGGATTAATGTCTCGTAAATGTCCCATGGGATTCATGTTGCGCGATCTGGGTGGCCAAAACATACGCTCGAGTTGTCCGGAACGTTCTTCAAACCTATTGCGAAAAATTGTGACCCAGTGACATGGACCATTGTCATCGATAAAAGTTCCGTCGTTGTTTGGGAACATGTAGTTCGTGAACCGAAGGAAGCGGAATGCAACAATAACCACAGACAGCCAACTAGGGAACCGAAGTATCAAGGAAATGTGCATGCACTTTGTATTTTTTTATTTAGCACTCTTGGGAATTGTGTATAATTAGTGAAATAAATCATTCAAAGAATACTGGTGCCACCACCATTCAGCATAGTATAACCACTCTCCCACCATATTTTCTTACAGTTACACCTACACATTATATTTCACATTCTGATGTCTAGTGTTTCGAGCTTTTTGTACTTTTCCTAGCGATGTGAGCAAAGCCGAAGTCCCTTTACGTAGATCTCCATCTACGTAAGTATTCTGCGATTCACTATTAAGTGCCTAGCAGAGACACATGCTCACTTTGATATCCACAGAAGTTATTTGCCAACAGTGAGACCGCGACGTCGAGTCACACTAGCCGAAGCTTCCATGGCTGAGATGCAAGAAAGAGTCCTAACTTTGGCAAGTCTCTCGCAGTCTTCTAAAGTCTTCGCCCGTAGCATCAGGCCGTCTGTGACGCACACAGGCTCAATGGCTTATTGTGCGCCATATTTATCCTACGTCCGGATCTGCCAACGACATGAGCTCCCGCCGCCAGAGTCACGACAGAAATGAGGCGTCTCTTAACAGAGTGTCCTGTAGCTTAAGATTATGAAATTGTGGTACGTGTCCTTTTTCGAGGAAGCAAAGCTCATGTACTTCTGTCAGCGGGAGCTTAAAAGTGAAAACTTTATGCATACTGAATATGAAATTGTATGTCTACGTACGGTTTTTTAAAAGAAAGACTATATGACAGAAAAAGTTAATCTTTCTTCAAAACATCATATCGTTTGATTCACTCACCATGGAAACGTCATATAACATTACTGAACGCTTTTAGGATAAGAATACACATTGGCACATATCAGCTGGCGCATAGTTTTACTGGAAGACAATCATAAACTAGGACGATAAATCATCACAGCAAACAACATAAGCTGTATGAGTCTGTATGATGCCTAACATACGTATCAGAGTCAGATAGCTGAACAAAATGTAAGTACTCCCACAATTAGACAATTAGCTTTGGGTTACTCGTTTGCGTGATTGTGAACACGTGTGACTCTATTTTCCTTATTCGTTGTATTGGCACGTTGTTGGCTCGCTTGAAAATGACATGTTAGTTGAAATTAAATAGTAACACACTACAGTAAAGATTTTAGAACCATAAACGAACAATTGCTTCATGGCACAACTTGTTGTGACAGTGGAACCATATCTTACGAAGATGTTATAGTAAAGTAATCCTTACTTTACACCAAGTGTGTCGCAAGTTAAGTCAGTCATGAATATAAAGTAAAAATATTTTTGGCTTCCAATTCTGTTGTGTGCGAGGTAGATATAAAAGAAACGGACAGAAGGTAGAGATGCTGGAATATGCAGATGATATCATCGTGATCGTGGAGACTAATGAAAACCTAGAGAAGTTCTGCAGCACAATGGAAAGGATTTTCTGTGATTGGTTTAGTATGATAGTAAAGTTATGCCCGCCCGGTTGGCATTCTGGGCGGAAAGGAGCGCCTGGTCCCCGACACGAATCCACCCGGCGGACTTGTGTCGAGGTCCGGTGAACCGGCCACTCTGTGGATGGTTTTTAGGCGGTTTTCCATCTGCCTCGGTGAATGCGGGCTGGTTCCCCTTATTCCGCCTCAGTTACACTATGTCGGCGATTGCTGCGCAAACAAGTTCTCCACGTACGAGGACACTACCATTACTCTACCGCGCAAACATAAGGGTTACACTCGTCTGGTGTGAGACGTTTCCTGGGGGGTCCACCGAGGGCCGAACCGCACAATAACCCTGGGTTCGATGTGGGGCGGCGGACGGGTGAAGTGGACTGCATTAGTCGTCGTAGGGTTGTGGACCACTGCGGCTGCGGCGGGGACGGAGCCTCTCCGTCGTTTCTGGGTCCCCGGTTAACGTACAATACAATAGTAAAGTGATAATATGCGGCGCTGAAGAATAATATGAAATTCAAGGAATGAAAGTTGGAAAAGATGAATTGGAAAAGATAGCAAAAGTTTCCTATTTGAGAAACACAAGCAGTGGAGAACGTACAAGCCAGAAAGCCAGAAAGAGATTTATCAGAATGCATTAGGCAAAAACTGAATTCAGTTCGTTAAGAACATACTCACCAGTAAGAGCACCAAACTGTAAATGAGAATACACGTCTTGAAATCATTTGTCAGGAGTGAGGCCCTACACAGATGAGAGCTGACTGCTAGACACCCTATATTCTGAATTATATAGAAAAAGCTGAAGCTATCTGGATGACAATGATGATGATGACGAGTTCGGTTTGTGGGGCGCTTAACAGCGTTGTTATCAGCGCCCGTACAAATGCCAAATCTTTTCATTTTCCAGTCTCGCCATTTTCCTGAATGATGATGAAATGATGAGGACAACACAAACATTCAGTCCCCGTGCGGAAAAAATTCCCGACCCGGCTGAGAATCGAAACCGAGACATCGTGAATGGTAGCTGGAGTGATAGGGTTATCCAGGTAGAGCCGCTGAGCAGAAAACACGACTTCTGGTATCTCTGGAAGAGCATCCAGACAAGAAGAAACTAACCCGCAGGACACAATTCAAATCATATCATCACTGTAATAATTGTCGAAGAAGATGTTGGAGGACAAAGTCCACGGCTATGAGCAAAAATGTGCATCTGCGAAAATGAGGAGAAAGGAAGACACAAGGGTAGAGCACCCTACTGCTGCTACGAGCCACAGGATGGAGCACTAGAGAAAGAAGAAGGAGAGAGAGAGAGAGAGCGAGAGAGAGATGCGAGACATATGTTGGAGGAACTCATATATCCTCTGACTTGCCTTTGAGTGTGCGCCATCTTAATTTTAAGACTGCAGTTGTTATCCTCAAAAATTTGACTGTAGCGTTTCTCGTTCGTGTTTAATTGACATTTTCGTGGCACTCATTTGCAGTGTAAACAAAATCTTGACAAATCACGCAGTTCTTTTACCTCAACTCTCTCTCTTCCGTCGAGGCAAATTCTTTGGCACTGTCGACTAAAACTTAAGATTCTGTCGAACAATAATTTTTTAACGACCTTCCTCGTGGATGAATCTCATTTCTTTAGAACCCTTTCAATAAATCTCACACAGACTTTTGCTTTCACCACAACTAGATTTAGGCTTTATTTTTTTTTTAATACAACAGACCGCTCCATATGAGTCTGATTCTAGTAACAGATCGCCGTCTGCGCTGTCAAACGAGATTGGGCATTCTTCCCTATTTATGTTCAGTACATTACACAAGTTTATTATGAGAATCAAATCTCACTGTTTCAAACTGCGGTTGGGCTGCTAAGTACAAGTTCTATAACAATTTTCCATCTATGTGATTATTCTGAATAAACCCTTTTAGTCTGTGAATAGAAACAGAAATTATATTTGAAGTAATTAAAAAAATTGTTTAAAATTACCATTACACTTTGTTTGGATGTATAGTGGGAACTAGAAAGCTACCATTTGCAACAGGAAATCATATCTAGAAATGTAACATTTACGAATTACAGAAACAAACAGGTAAAATAATGTCTGCTGACAGATAGTAATCCACATTGGCTTAAGCTGTTACTAAATGACCCACCTGATGATAATGCCTAGCGGTAACTCCTCTTGCAACAATTACAGGATACCGAGCATCAGTAAAAGAAGAATTATAGAATGTACCATGTGGCACGAGACTACAGTACATTCATTTATCCCTTAGATAGGGCGATGGTAAAGTACTATTAGGTGATTACACACGCATCAGTAAAATCACAAAAATTACTGTTACACTTTAAAAAATGGAAATGGGAGAATTAGATTTAGTTTTTGACATTTTTGTCACTGTCAGCGTAGCACAATATTGTACAATTCTGGACTTGTGTTCCTGTTTATAATTAACCATGTAGGCCCTTACGCTCTTTATATACGTAATATCAGTGACCTTAGTAAATTTCCTTGAGGTGCAGCGTGCCGTATTATTTCTGGTAGCGACATTTTTCTCGTGAAGAACGACGTTTGAGTTCTAGTAAGTCTTTAGTCAAATTAGATGCTTGGTTGTATTTGCGAGGAAACAGTGCGGAAGTGTATTGAAGGTTGCTAGGAGGTCAAGAACCGTTGCCATTTTTTAATTCATGACTTATGGACCATTCTTGGTACTCCACGGCAAGCCTGCCGAAGTGGAGATATCCAGGGTTCTTCTTGTCAGCAGGAGTTTTATTTTTCTCTTTACGAAGTCACCGCAAGTGGTTAAGCGTAGCAAGCAGCAGCGAGACGAGGTACCGTTGGTTCCGGCCACTGGTCGCGTCTTAAATTTCGCTCGCAGGTGGAGAGAGAGGGAGAGGGAGAGAGAGAGAGACAGAGACACAGAGAGAGAGATTCACCGTTTCTATAATGAGATATTTTCTCAGAAAAAAATCAGCCATTGTAACAAAGATCCTGACATTTTCATTAGACAAACTTCGCAGAAAGAAGGAAAAAATTTCATCGAGAAAATTTAGCTCTGCAGACCAATTAATTTCAAATCAATTTCTTAGAGCTTTAATTTTAGTGGTACACCCACAACGAAACAAGGCAATAATAAATATCAGTTTCCTGCAAAGAGGAATTCCACTTAGAAAATGCTTGGTTCAAAATGGTTCGAATGGCTCTGAGCACTACGGGACTTAACTTCTGAGGTCATCAGTCCCCTAGAACCTAGAACTACTTAAACCTAACTAACCTAAGGACGTCACACACATCCATGCCCGAGGCAGGATTCGAACCTGCGACCGTAGCGGTCGCGCGGTTCCAGACTGTAGCGCCTAGAACCGCTTGGCCACCCCGGCCGGCAGAAAATGTTTGGATTTGCGTAAACACTTAAAGGCTACCATCATCTACGTCTCTCCTCCTTATTATTGGAAATACAATTCCGATTTTAAGGGCAATTATCAGTTCTGTGTCGCATCGTATTTAATTACTTTCACTTGCGTTCACCCTGTTCGGAAGACTTGTGCTGCCTCTAATATAATGAAACTGAAGGATTACTTAATCATGTTAATCGAATAACTTTGGGCTCATTATGGATCACAAACATCTAATTATCGCCAAGTTGACTTCAAATAACTCGCTGGATAAAAATAAAAATATGTGCCGAACCGGTTCACTGACCGGAATCCCTCCTTTCACGGTGCAAATCCGCGATACATGTGGGCAGGAATTGGTGCTAGGTTGAAGCTTTGATGTGGTCCAAATGCGTGTCTGCGCAATCAATTAACAGCAGTCTGCCACTAGAGGCCGGGCTCAGAGTTCGAGTTCCATTTAGGTACACAGTTTTAACTTGACAAAAATCTTCACCGCTAAAGAGCTCTTAGCAAATCATTTTTTCAGCGTTTTATAAAGGCCTCCCATTAAAAGTACCTTCGAAATCAACAGTAATGACAGCCCTTGATGATATTAGTTTAGTGGGTATTAGGCCGTGGTCCAGGGCATGTTTCTGTGCCTAAAGGTTACTACTGCCGAGGGCATTGTCAGAGACAATATAGAGAGAGGTAGTAGTTACAAACTTGAACAAGCTCAGCAGACAGAACTGTTTATACCGGGTCATTATAATTAAAATGCAGCTATTCACGGAGGTAGAGTATGTGTTTTAATTGTCGTATCACTGCAACATTTAGTAAATGTGCTGATGCGCTAAAGTGGAACCGATTTAAACAGGGAAAAAAGCAGTTCAAAGTTTGGCAACCAGTTGCAAATCTGGCGCTGTACACTGCTTGTATGACGGTATCTCATCCACGTTGTCATTTGACAAGCCGTAACCTGAGTGAACAGTATGGATATCGAGAAGAGAGGACGTATGCTGTTAGTGAAACCGTTTAACGTGAACGGCAGCAATGACAGTGCTGCAATGCGAGAGAATCGCCGACTGAAAGGTCTGAGGAGAAACCCAATTTCATTAAATGGTTTAAAGAAGATTATAATGAAATTCGAAAACACGGGTGTGGTTGGTGTGACACTTGGAGGGGGAAGGCTTTCTATACCAGTAGAAGTTATTGGCGAGGTTCCTGTTGCTGTAACTGACCGTTGTTGTTGTTGTGGTCTTCAGTCCTGAGACTGGTTTGATGCAGCTCTCCATGCTACTCTATCCTGTGCAAGCTCCTACATTTCCCAGTACCTACTGCAACCTACATCCTTCTGAATCTGCTTAGTATATTCATCTCTTGGTCTTCCTCTACGATTTTTACCCTCCACGCTGCCCTCCAATGCTAAATTTGTGATCCCTTGATGCCTCAGGACATCTCCTACCAACCGATCCCTTCTTCTAGTCAAGTTGTGCCACAAACTTCTCTTCTCCCCAATCCTATTCAACACCTCCTCATTAGTTACGTAATCTACCCATCTAATCTTCAACATTCTTCTGTAGCACCACATTTCGAAAGCTTCTATTCTCTTCTTGTCCAAACTATTTATTGTCCATGTTTCACTTCCATACATGGCTACACTCCACACAAATACTTTCAGAAACGACTTCCTGACACTTAAATCTATACTCGATGTTAACAAATTTCTCTTCTTCAGAAACGCTTTCCTTCCCATTGCCAGTCTACATTTTATATCCTCTCTACTTCGACCATCATCAGTTATTTTGCTCCCCAAATAGCAAAACTCCTTTACTACTTTAAGTGTTTCATTTCCTAATCTAATTCCCTCAGCATCACTCAATTCGACTACATTCCATTATCCTCGTTTTGCATTTGTTGATGTTCATCTTATATCCTCCTTTCAAGACACTGTCCATTCCGTTCAACTGCTCTTCCAAGTCCTTTGCTGTCTCTGACAGAATTACAATGTGATCGGCGAATCTCAACGTTTTTATTTCTTCTCCCTGGATCTTAATACCTACTTCAAATTTTTCTTTTGTTTCCTTTACTGCTTGCTCAATATACAGATTGAATAACATCGGGGAGAGGCTACAACCCTGTCTCACTCCCTTCCCAACCACTGCTTCCCTTTCATGTCCCTCGACTCTTATAACTGCCATCTGGTTTCTGTACAAATTGTAAATAGCCTTTCGCTCCCTGTATTTTACCCCTGCCACCTTCAGAATTTGAAAGAGAGTATTCCAGTCAACATTGTCAAAAGCTTTCTCTAAGTCTACAAATGCTAGAAACGTAGGTTTGCCTTTCCTTAATATTTCTTCTAAGATAAGTTGTAGGGTCAGTATTGCCTCACGTGTTACAACATTTCTACGAAATCCAAACTGATCTTCCCCGAGGTCGGCTTCTACCAGTTTTTCCATTCGTCTGTAAATAATTCGCGTTAGTATTTTGCAGCTGTGACTTAGTAAACTGATAGTTCGGTAATTTTCACATCTGTCAGCACCTGCTTTCTTTGGGATTGGAATTATTATATTCTTCTTGAAGTCTGAGGGTATTTCGCCTGTCTCGTACATGGTGCTCACCAGATGGTAGAGTTTTGTCAGGACTGGCTCTCCCAAGGCTGTCAATAGTTCTAATGGAATGTTGTCTGCTCCCGGGGCCTTGTTTCGACTCAGGTCTTTCAGTGCTCTGTCAAACTCTTCACGCAGTATCGTATCTCCCATTTCATGTTCATCTACATCCTCTTCCATTTCCATAATATTGTCCTCAAGTACATTGCCCTTGTATAGACCCTCTATATACTCCTTCCACCTTTCTGCTTTCCCCTCTTTGCTTAGAACTGCGTTTCCATCTGAGTTCTTGATATTCATACAAGTGGCTCTCTTTTCTCCAAAGGTATCTTTAATTTTCCTCCAAAGGTCTCTTTAATTTTCCTAACTGACCATGGGGCACGCATTGCGTGTAGGCCTAGTGGTCGTGCAGTATCACGAGAATTGTCCGCCCCACGGCCAACAGTGCGCAGAGTTTTGCGGTCTGTTTTACACTGGTACCCGTTTAAGATCCAGACAGTGCAGCAACTGAAACCTCATGATACGCAGCAACTCTCTGAATTTCTCTTCGGTTTGTGGCACTGATCGTAGTTGATGATATGTGGCCGGGCAATATTCACTTGAGTCACGGGGCACATTTTACAATGCCGTGAATACACAGAACTGCCGAATTTGGGGTACTGCTAAACCGCGTGATGTGCACGCAGAGCCATTATATTCGCCGTATGTGACTGTGTGGTGGCGATTCCCAAGCACCCTTATTCTCGGCCCATTCTCCTTTGAAAAGAATACACCCAGAGGGCCTGTCAGGTTTACAGCGACGTTTGTACGTTATCGGGACTTTCTTGTAAAGCAAGTGATTCAAGCTTTGGAAGAACGCAGGTATGTGGAAACCACTGTTTTCATCCAAGATGGGGGCAACACCTCATATCGCTCGCCCAGTGAGATATCTGCTTAACGCAACCTTTCACGAACGTGTTATTTGAGAGGTTTTCCAGATGCACGGCCTGCAAGATCACCTGATCTGCATCCATTTAAATTTTGGCTCTGGGGGTATATAAGCGAACGCGGTTACGAGGGACACGTTCGGTCTCTCTGAAGGCCAGCACACGGGAATATGTTGCTCAGATTCCACCGGAATTGCTGCGAGCAACTATTGATCGCACCGTTTCATTTCACCAGAATTGCTGCAAACGATTATCGATCACGTCGTTTCATGGATGCAGTATCTCGTCGGCGTCTCCGGTGCTCATATTGAACAAATTGTGTAAGCGACGGTTAATAATAAAATCAACATTATGGCTTTATCGCTTGTTTGACATGTCTTGTATACGTCTTTCTTGGATTCACAGCGCCAGATTCGCACCCAGTGGCCAAAATTGAAACTAATTTTTTCGCAGCGTAAATCGGTTCCGCATTAACGATTTACAACATCTACCAAGTTTCGCTGTCATACGATAATTACAGCTGACACTGGACTCCTGCGCGTAGATGGACTTTAATTATGACCGCGCATTACGTATCCAAGAACGGTCGGTTCGTCACGTCGGCAGACAAGTGCCTAATGCTGGAGTGGCGCATATGTACACTCCTGGAAATGGAAAAAAGAACACATTGACACCGGTGTGTCAGACCCCCCATACTTGCTCTGGACACTGCGAGAGGGCTGTACAAGCAATGATCACACGCACGGCACAGCGGACACACCAGGAACCGCGGTGTTGGCCGTCGAATGGCGCTAGCTGCGCAGCATTTGTGCACCGCCGCCGTCAGTGTCAGCCAGTTTGCCGTGGCATACGGAGCTCCATCGCAGTCTTTAACACTGGTAGCATGCCGCGACAGCGTGGACGTGAACCGTATGTGCAGTTGACGGACTTTGAGTGAGGGCGTATAGTGGGCATGCGGGAGGCCGGGTGGACGTACCGCCGAATTGCTCAACACGTGGGGCGTGAGGTCTCCACAGTACATCGATGTTGTCGCCAGTGGTCGGCGGAAGGTGCACGTGCCCGTCGACCTGGGACCGGACCGCAGCGACGCACGGATGCTCGCCAAGACCGTAGGATCCTACGCAGTGCCGTAGGGGACCGCACCGCCACTTCCCAGCAAATTAGGGACACTGTTGCTCCTGGGGTGTCGGCGAGGACCATTCGCAAACGTCTCCATGAAGCTGGGCTACGGTCCCGCACACCGTTAGGCCGTCTTCCGCTCACCCCCCAACATCGTGCAGCCCGCCTCCAGTGGTGTCGCGACAGGCGTGAATGGAGGGACGAATGGAGACGTGTCGTCTTCAGCGATGAGAGTCGCTTCTGCCTTGGTGCCAATGATGGTCGTATGCGTGTTTGGCGCCGTGCAGGTGAGCGCCACAATCAAGACTGCATACGACCGAGGCACACAGGGCCAACACCCGGCATCATGGTGTGGGGAGCGATCTCCTACACTGGCCGTACACCACTGGTGATCGTCGAGGGGACACTGAATAGTGCACGGTGCATCCAAACCGTCATCGAACCCATCGTTCTACCATTCCTAGACCGGCAAGGGAACTTGCTGTTCCAACAGGACAATGCACGTCCGCATGTATCCCGTGCCACCCAACGTGCTCTAGAAGGTGTAAGTCAACTACCCTGGCCAGCAAGATCTCCGGATCTGTCCCCCATTGAGCATGTTTGGGACTGGATGAAGCGTCGTCTCACGCGGTCTGCACGTCCAGCACGAACGCTGGTCCTACTGAGGGGCCAGGTGGAAATGGCATGGCAAGCCGTTCCACAGGACTACATCTAGCATCTCTACGATCGTCTCCATGGGAGAATAGCAGCCTGCATTGCTGCGAAAGGTGGATATACACTGTACTAGTGCCGACATTGTGCATGCTCTGTTGCCTGTGTCTATGTGCCTGTGGTTCTGTCAGTGTGATCATGTGATGTATCTGACCCCAGGAATGTGTCAATATAGTTTCCCCTTCCTGGGACAATGAATTCACGGTGTTCTTATTTCAATTTCCAGGAGTGTATGTTCCGGGGCACAAATTGTCTACTCTTAGTCCATTTTCTTTTCGGTTGAAGTTATTTTCCTGCTTTTGGATTACTGTGGCTTTTGTTTACATCCTGGCAGAATAATGATTGGATCTTGATAAAACTATAGTATCTGAGAAACGAATTTGATGGTTCCCTGCGCCCAGAGCAAGATCTGCCACTACCCATTCATCCATATTCCCAGGCGGAAATTATCGTTATGTTCCTTGAGCCAGGTGCTTCAGTATGTTTGTCTGTAGAACTGATTCACTCTTTCTAGTTCGGCTAAGCACAAACGTAGCGTCTGAGACTGGTGCCAACAAGCTATTGAAATACAGGTAAGTTTCTTTAACAAAGGAGCGCTATCTTATTCTTAATTCATGCACATTTCTGACAGCATTGTAATAGTTTCGTTAAGCTTACCAGAAGAGTATCCTGAATTTCTACGAAGATTTTCTGCCTAACAGTATCAGCAATCGATTTCGAGCTACAGGCAAGAACAAAAGGAAAGCAGTGTACGTAACAACATGCAGTCGTGTTCCTCAGCATCTGCAGGACACTCAGCTTATGTCTTCTAAAATCTATCCAGAGCAGAGACCTGTCCGCCGTTGGGGCAAGCTCCACTATCTTACATGACATAAGAATCCATTTTTCCTTCTTCTCGCGGTGGCGGACGGTGACTGCTTTGAGCTTCTTCAGTTTACTGAGATATGTCTTCCAATCCTGTACTACTTCCTGATTTGCATCGACGCATGTAGGATCCTCAGAATGTCTAACACATTAGAACAGACTGTTTCTCTCTTTTGTCAATACCAAGCAGCGCAGCTCCGTACCACACTCTCAAGCACGCTTCAATATCACCGGCGAGCTGAGAATCTAAACAGCCCGTCACCTGGACCCGTACTGTTTTACAACTTTTTGCACTTCATTATATGGTTTTTCTAGAGGAATATTTGCAATTACCTAGACATTATTTGGTCTAAGACTTGAGTGATGTCGATGCCAAACTACACTGCCTAACAAAGTGAAGCACTCAGAAGGGGAGGAGAAAACAAAGTGGAACTTAGCTGTTGAGAAGATATGTCATGTTATAGGAGTTACTGCAATACAGAGTGAAATTTACAAAGAACTTAGCTGTATGAGACCACTTATCAGTATGATGCTGCGTAGCTGTTGAGAAGGTATGTGATGTTATAGGAGTTACTGCAATACAGAGTGAAATTTACAAAGAACTTAGCTGTATGAGACCACTTATCAGTATGATGCTGCGCTATCTGTGGCCAGGATGCAAGCACTGATTCAGTTGGGAAGAATTTCACAAAGCCGTTGTATCCTGTCCTGAGGCAAGCTGTCCCACAACTGCTGTAAATGGTCCTTGATATGCTGGATAGTGACCCTGGGCCAGAGTTGACTTCCGAGCTGGCCCCACACATGTTCTGTCATGAACAGATCTGAGGATCTTGCTGTTGACAGACGGGAGTATCCTAACATTACTCAAAGAGTTCACAGAGACACCCCGATACCGTCACACGAGAGGTAACATATGTGGTCGCAGGATGTCCGTGACAGTCCGTTGTCCACTCAGAGTTCCCTCAATCACTGTCAGCCATAACCTCAAGTCATACCGGATGGATCGTTAATGCCGGCTGTAGCACTCCTGTGCCTCTTAAAAACATTAAATGAATGGGATCTCTCACTATATAGCAGAAATATTCACCATCGATGGTCGTCTGGGCTGGTGCAAACTGCGATTCATCGCTGAACAAAATACGACGTCCTTCATTAGTAGCCCATGTTTTCCGGTCACGCCAACACTCCAAACGCAGGCCGTTGTATTATGCTGTTAACGGCAACATATGCATTGGACAGTCTGCTACTACTATCCGACTAGTGGTGTGGGATGATACAGATTGGTCCAGGGAGTCCATTACTTTTCTCGAATGGCAAGATCAGGTTTGGAGAAGAAGGCGTACCCGCCCTAAGTGTATAAAGCAATAGACAATATTGCTATTAATGCCGAGAACTATGTAGGTGTACAAGTCATCCTGCGTGGTCCATCAGTGTTCTGTGGTGTAGTTCTTAACATTACTCTTAGCAACAATGATGCCAATCAGCACGGTAATGGCTGGGTAACCGTTGCTGTAATACGTGGACCTAAAGTCGACAAAGCTGCGGCGCTAGAAAGTTTTAACAGCCATGACGTCATTGCTTATCGGACATTTCAGATCGCAGAGGTCTACAATAGTGATATGGGTAAATAGTATTACCTGTCTTCGATGCCATTGGTTCATAGGACCAGGAATCAACGAAAATAAATCAATCTGAGTCCGTGTCAGTGTGGGTCAAAGGTGTTGACAACTGTAAAAAAAAAAAGTTAAACTCGTCGGTGATCTCACTCATTATTATAGGAATTAAATAAATAATTTGCTTTCCTGTATCCTTACCCAAAAACACACGTTGATCTTGTCAAAAGCCGAGAAACGATTCTTCTTAGTGTTGTAGCCCTCAGGGGCACTCTGGGATGCACTCTGTGTGTAGCCTTCACCCCTTTTAGTGGTAAACGTGCTCGACCAGAATCCTGATGACGAGTATGCTCGATCTCAACTTCCCATGCCATGCAACATCAGGCCATTGTCACACGTGAATGATGCCCCACAAACTTGAACGTTGTACGATTCGACGAGCTGACGAAATGGGGACTCATAATGATGATGGTGATGATGATTCGGATTGTGGGGCGCTCAACTGCGCGGTTATCAGTGCCCATACAAATTACCAATCTTTACTCAGTCAAATCTCGCCACTTTCATGACTGATGATGAAACGATTGGGACAACACATCTCGAGGCAGGTGAAAATCCCTGACCGCGCCGGGAATAGACCCATAATGAGGACTCTTTCAAACTCTGTCAAGTGTTGATAACGCTGTCTTACACAAGTACGCAGCATGCAGTATCCTTCACAGTGATCACACGCTGACGCAGTTCACGCCAATTATGTACCCTACCGGGCCTAGTAACAACAGGCAATCTGGTGGCCTCTCTACCAGGCATAGAGAAATGCAGTTCTATCGATGTACATACTCGCCGTCGGTGTGTACGTGTACGAAGCTACACTGACATCCGAACACGTCAACATGTCTCCCGAGTGCTTCACTCTTTTTTGTCAGCCGACGTAGGCGCAGACGGGAAGTGGACTAGTGTGATTCTGCACCTCGGAACTTCAACAACTTGGTAGCGTGGGAGATGACGGATGCGGTGACGGCGGCAGGGGACGGCGCCGTGGTACCGGACAGAGCAGGAAGCTGCAGCTGTGAGAGAGAGGCAGGTGGCGCCGCGGCTATTCTGGGCGGCTGGCCCACGGCGCGGCCGCGGCTGCGGCTGCGTGCGCAAACCTCGGCCTGCGAGCCGCGAGCCGCGACCGGCGGAACGCCGTTTACACAGCGGAGCCCCCCTTCCCCTCCCCCCCCCCTACTCACTCCTTTCCACCCAACCTACCTACCGCCCCCGCACGCGCGCCTACTCACCTGCCGCGAGCCTACACCTCGTGCTGCAGCGGCGCCGTGCTATTTCCCGCTCTCTGGTGGAACGTGGCCTCCGACAGCGGACAGACATCCTTCCACGGTTTCCGCTCCTAAAAACGCAACGTGAAGCGCGGGTCAACATTCGTAATGTTGGGAGTGGTGTACTGGTGCGTCACAGTATGTACTGATGCGTCACGGTGCCGCTGCTCCGAACACTGTTAATATCTAATGATTTGTCTCCATCAATCATAAACCCTTAAAAATGTCTTCACAAACAAATTAATTGTTCATGATAAAATCTCCTGAATCGTTAAGGTACGTTATAGTCCTTTTCAAACTTATTCACTTCTCGACGTTTCGACCCCTCTGCTGGGATCCTCTTCAGTATTCCACTGGTGTTGCTGGATGCATGAACGCCACTCATCTATGGATGTCAGTAGAATCCTGAAGGATATTCCAATGGAGGAATGGAAACGTCGAGCACGAAATAAATTTGTACTGGATTATGACGCTGGCTAACAACTCAGAAAATTTTATCATTAAAGACAATGAACACGAACGCCTACAGACTTACATCAAGTTACTTAGTTAGTTAGGTAATCCATGAGCCATATTCTCGATGAAAGCTATGATGAACTGATAAAATATACAACATAAACAAATAAAAACTACTTATTTGACTACATCTACATCTACACTCGTACTTAGCGGTCACGATCCGGTGCAAGACGGGTGGTACCTTGTACCATTGCCACTCATTGCTTTTTCGTTTCCTACACCTCCATCTCTAACATATCCTGCAAGCCACCATCCGGTGCTTGACAGAGTATGTACGACAGCTAATACTTCGCTTTCCTATTCCACTCACAAATGGATCGATGGAAAAACCACTATCTATGTGCTTCTGTATGAGCCTGATTTCTCCTATTTTATCTTACCTTAGGTGTATCTTGACGGCAGTAGAATCGTTCTGCAGTCTTTCGCAAATTCCGGTTTTTTAAACATTCGTTTCGCGTAAAGTAAGTCTTCTTTGACTTGAATTCACGAAGGATTTCTTTAAGACATGCATGTTGGTCTAACCTTCTGGTGAAAAATCTAGCAGTGCACTTCAATTGCTTCGATGTCTTCCTTTAATCTGACTTAACAGGGATATTTAGCCACATGTTACATAGAACATTCGGACGAGTCTTTTATCGAAATGATGTGGAACGAGTCGGTTTACAAGATTAGTTGTAACATTAATGAACAACCCTGATACCCTTCCTTTACAGGAAATAGAAAGTCGTCCATGGTGTAGAAGTAGTTTTCCAGGAGAACTGATTTTAGGTTAAATTTAAAATTCGGTTTGCTACATGTCAGATATTTTATGTTATTGGGTTCAAATGGTTCAAATGGCTCTGAGCACTATGGGACTCAACATCTGAGGTCATAAGTCCCCTAGAACTTAGAACTACTTAAACCTAACTAACCTAAGGACATCACACACATCCATGCCCAAGGCAGGATTCGAACCTGCGACCGTAGCGGTCGCGCGGTTCCAGACTGAAGCGCCTAGAACCGCTCGGCCACACCGGGCGGCCTATGTTATTGGGAAAATGATCAAAATTTTTATTGCTGCATATTGAACTCCTGTCTGAGTCACAGAAAGCTATAATAATGGGTAATGAAAGTCATTTTACAGGCAGTATTGTAGGTATTGACGCCACTGTTCTTCTCAAACTGTGATATATTCTTTATGACGAATTTCATTAGTGAATATATATCCCGACCGTGCAGTTAAAATGTCCAACTCATTGAAGAAGCACCTACATGACGACCGCAGGTGAATACCACATGTTCGTAGAACTCTATTTTATAAATTCAGTATTTTCTTTCTAAGTAGCGTCTTACCCCAGAAACTTAATTATGTAAGCCATTATTGAGTCAAAATATGCGAAATGTGTCGGGAGTTTAATTCTTTTGTTTCCAAGACTAGTTATTGTACGAAGAGCAAAAGTAAGTGAACTGAGTTGTTTGACGAGCTCAGTAATATGCTTCTTCTAGTTAAAGTTTTCATCAATATGTACACCCAGAAATAGGATGCATTCTACGCTACTTTACTGGCTCCTGTTCATGTGCTTCATCAATTGTTGGCGTACCTCTGTTTGCTGTACAGAACAGAATTCAGTGAATCTCAGTCGTTCGAGCATTACTCAAGAATCAGTCACCCAAGTGTCCTTTAAAGATGAGCTACACGTTCCTAGAATTCTACTTATTCGACCATTCGCCTTACGAGCTCGTTCCATTTGAAGTCGTTGTGCAAACTTTGCCTAGATATTTAACTGACGTAACAATGTGAAGCAGCAGATACATTCAAACGTTATCGAACTGTTTTTTTCCCAGTCATCTCCGTTAACTTCCATTTTTCCAGGTTTAGAACAAACTGCCAATCATCGCATCAAATAGAAATTCTGCCCAAGCCAATCTGTATTACCTTACAGTCACCTCGCCCTCGCAACACCTAGGTGGTTGGGTAGGGATACATTATGCCTACCTTTTGAAAATATTGTAATATAGAGGGTTTTTTTAAAATTTAAAATTATGAAAATGTAATTAGTGTTTTTAATGAATTCTTCAACCAGATTACGTAAACGTTTTAAATTTTTTGGTTAATCTTATCTCAAAAACGTAAGTATTAGTAATAGATACCACTTTTCCCAGTGAATGACGCATTCAGTAGTTTCCGGTTCAGGACCTCATTTACACATCAGTACTTCCTTAAAAAGTGTGTTATGAGTAAAAATCAACAACAGTTAACGAAATATGCATTTCAAAATTTTTTGTGGTGTTCATGGTACAACTGCTAGTGCTCAGGCACTACACATCAGTGCCTCTTTAATTAATATTTGTTAATATAAGTGAACGACAGTTAACGAGTTTTACTTTTTTAAGATTTTTTTGTAATGGACATAAAGTGCTACCTTCCCTCCCCCCGCCCCCCATAGTAATGCGCGTTATGGAAAATGTGTTGGTTTCGCTAGGGTCAATGAAGACACAGTTCTGTACACAACAGCGTCACCGGCAGACAGTCGCAGATTGCTGCTGCTCACCCTATCCGTCAGATCGTTTATGCATATAGAGAACAATATTGGTCCTATCACACATCCCTGGAGCACTCCTCTTGATACTCTACTCCACGATTAGCAATAGCCTTCCAGGACAACGTACTAGATCCCATTACTTAAGAAGTAGCCCGCCCGGGTAGGCGCTCCGTCTAACGGCCTGCTTCCCTTGTGGGAAAGCGTGACGGTCCCCGGCACGAATCCGCCCGCCGTATTAGAATCGAGGTCCGGTCTGCTGGCCAGCCTGTATATGGGTTTTTGAGGCGGTTTTCGATCTGCCTCAGCGAATGCGGGCTGGTTCCCCTTAGTTACACTATGTCGGCGATTGCTGCTCAAACATTGTCTCCACGTACGTGTACACTATAATATTAGTCTACCATGCAAACATTTGGGGTTACACTCGTCTGGTATCAGACGTTCCCGGGACACGGGGGGGAGGGGGGGGGGGTCCGTTGGCGGGCGAACCGCAAAATAAACCTGGGTTCGGCGAGGAGCGGTAGTGGGGTGGGTGGACTGCAGTGGCCTGTTGTGGGGTTTTGAACCACTGAGGGTTACGAAGGGAAGAAGCCCCTCCGTATTTCTAGGTCCCCTGTTTCAATACAGAATACAATACACACTTAAGAAGTACCTCAAAACCTATTCCGAGTGTGCCGACATTTGTTAACAAACTGCAGTGTGGCACTGTGTCGAACACTTTCCGGAAATGTAGGAATTTGGACTGTCTGTTGCCTTAGGTAATTGATTCACATGACGGGAAAATCGGCAAACAGAGTTTGCCAGGAGCGATGTTTTCCAAAGACGGGTTGATTTATTGATATAAGCTTTTCTCTCTCAAGGAAATGTTTCATTCTATATAAATGTCTAATTGCTTCTCTTTAAGAATTTCCCCATGGTATACAAACATATGTAAATCTCATTCGAAAACCCTCCTGTTATCTATTAAATAATTTATTTTTACAGACGGATTGTTTTATAGTTTCTTTGCTGCATATTCACCGCTTTCTGTGCCAAAATTAGATTCACTAAAGTGTAACGCAGATCTTTTTTCCTTCTAGTGTTATGAATATCTCTGATTTTTTCAAACTCAGATATAGTGATGATAACAAATTTCATATGTGAATAAATGTGCTGTGAGCTGCACTTAACACTCCCAACCGCTTAAAAGTGGTATCTGCGAGATGTGCATTTATGAACTCCACACATAGTTCTACAAGGGGCGATCAATGAGTAATTAGACACGTTTGTTTCCTGAAAGCAGGTTCGTTTTATTCAGTTTTCCAATACTCCTTGTTATTCACCTGTTTTAGACTAAGAACATTATTTGTCAACTTAGTCACCGTCAAATGCGACGGCTTTAGGCCATCTTATTGGGAGGGCCTGTATGCCCGTATGGTACCACTCTACTGGTCGACGTCGGTCCTAATGCCTTGCTTCATCGAAAACCTTCCCATCAAACACGTACTGCTTCAAAAATGGCTCTGAGCACTATGGGACTTAACATCTATGGTCATCAGTCCCCTAGAACTTAGAACTACTTATACCTAACTAACCTAAGGACAGCACACAACACCCAGCCATCACGAGGCAGAGAAAATCCCTGACCCCGCCGGGAATCGAACCCGGGAACCCGGGCGTGGGAAGCAAGAACGCTACCGCACGACCACGAGATGCGGGCGTACTGCTTCCTGTGGAGTGCATCCTTCATTGGGCCAAACAGATGGTAGTCGGAAGGTATGAGATCCGGGCTGGAGGGTGGATGGGGAAGAACAGTCCAATGAAGTTTTGTGAGCTCCGCGGTACACAAGCTTGTATCAGCACTATTGACAGAAACGTTCAGTTGTACAGAGAGGTATTTGATTGTTATCCGTCGATCGCCTCGGATGAGAGTGTACGCACGTTCCAACATCGCAGGAGTCACAGGTGCGTGAAGCCAGCCGGCGCACGGGAGATTGGACAGATTTGCGAGACCTTGTTACGATGATGGCAGGCGCCACGCCCAACGACTCACCATGCTTTTGTTCTCTGTAAAAATTTTTCAAGCTCCTATGAATAACAGTATATCTGTGATGTTCTGGTTTTCCGCCAAAAGAAGCTGAATGGTAGCTACCTGTTTGGAACATACCTCTGTTACAAACAGCATTTGAAGGGTACTTACAGCGACGCCACCTGTCGGAACCTCACGAAACAATAGGGGCTGAAGCGGAAATACTTCACGATGTTCCACAAGAAATTTCACATTTTTACAATTGAAACTAGACAAGAACGAATGTGTTGTATTACTTACTGAACGCCTCTCGTAATTAGTTTCACCCAATGGAGCAATTACCTGAGAAAAGTTATCCTGTAAGATATCAGCAAAGTTATGTCAGCTTCCTGACTTCTGTATCCGAAAAGTTGGCTGTTGTTATTATGGGAACAGTAGTCGAACGGAGTTGTAGCAGGTCTGCCCATTAGTTTTTCCAGTTGCAGTTTTCATCAAGATGCACACCTAAGACTTAGAAATTACTATCTTGGTTATTACTTTTTGTTGGTATATCAGGTTAATAGGACGTTGGATATTTTTGGCAATAAAAAACTGCATAAAATGTATTTTTTTTTCAAATTTGTACAAAACCAGGCGGTAATGTCCATAAAATCATAATTTGCTGTTTTCTGTGTTAATGCCCCTTCATTTGGTTTCACAACAATGCTTGTATCACCTGCAAACATAACTAATTCTGCCTCCCGATTCAAATAAAATGGCAGATCATTAACGTATAACAAAAACAATAGTGGGTCACTGAACCACGAATCTCTAAAAACTTAACATTTGTAACAGAATGTTACGACTGAAACAATCAAACACCTTGGATCATTCAGAGAAAATCTCAACTGACGATGTTGTATCATTTAAAATGTATGTTCTCAATAAATATATAAATACCTGTCTCAGCATATGTATTATCACATTCGACAGGAATGTGTGTTAGGGTATTCCATTTATCCCTGCAGTGGGCCACAAAGTTCTTAACACCGAAGAGTGCTCTGTCGTCCCGGCGTCATACTTCTTTTCCCAGGGTTTATTTTCCTGCAGTTTCCTGACGTACTTTTACTGCTGAATGTCACGTTCTGATGAGCAGTCTATACTAATGACTGTCGTGAATGTAGTTGTAGACATTCTAGTTTCTCAAGGTCTTTCCTAACTAATCTGCCTAATTGGCCTAAGTTGCAGTCTCTGCTGAAGATACTTGGCGGGATTCTCCAGTTGTCTATGCTTACTGCATGACCATACAAAAGATTAGTCTCATCTTTCTCATTGCTTTTGTAATGCATCCCAGATGTTGGAGAGTTCTTTGTTGTATCTGGTTCTATACACACTGTTGTCTTGGATAGGACCCACGATTTTTCTCAGTGTCTTCCTACCCTTTATTTCTAGTTCCCTTAGTTGTTCCTTTCTGAACATGTTCAGGCATTCTGTGGCATACTGTATTGAAGGTCTCACAACGATTTTAGGTTGAGAAAAAGAGATTTAAACCTGTATGTGTTCTTAGCGAATCAGTAGACCTTCTCCAGTTTGGTATATCTATTTTTGATGCTCGGGTTTTCACTGATTTTCATTATCACCCATTTTCGGAGGTGTTTGAATAAGATTTTCTTCTTTATTAATGTATTGTGCAACGAGAAGGAGTGGGATGCACCTCTTAGGTTTGTGATGTACTCTTTCTTGTTCGTGGTGCTCTTCAACCCAACTTGAGCTACTATTTACTTGAGGGAGAAAGTTACAAATACCTTTTTCGACACTGGGTGTTAAAAATGAGAGGGCATCTGCGAAGGTTAGGCAGTTGTCTTCAACTTGTCCTTTTTGTTACCGATGTACATTATTTAATGGGTATAACTTTTCGACAGACTAGTCGTTATCCGTAGTCGATAAATACTTCCTGGTCGATGACTGTAGCGCAGCGTGCTAGTAATCATCGTTTCCTTGAGGCTCCCACTAGAGAATTGAACCGTTGGCTGTTGATAATGGGTACTGAGTCGAAACTGCTTCAGCCATTAAATAACACACGAGTGTTAAAC